>NC_142201.1:51681250-52422500 GCF_049639895.1 Pseudopodoces humilis | reverse complement strand
CTGTGGTGGCAGAAAAGGGCTACTCTATCCTTTGTTGGAAGTTACTGATACCTCCCCATTTCTTCCAGTTAATAATCTTTTTGGCCTCTCTCTAATAAATTTCAGAAAAAAAAAAAATCACTCTAGTCAACTTAAAATACCATAACCTATTTTATCTGCTAACTAATTAAGAGAGTTAACTAAAGTTAGTAGGCAGAGAAACTCCTTAGTTGAATACTCACATCAGTGAATATGACTTGTTCCTGCATTTTGTCTTCTGAATTCTGATTAGCTCTGAACAGAGGTCTATCCTGTATTCTGGATCCCAGAAACAATATGGAATTTTTGTTTTAATCCTGAAGTGGGGTGCCTAGCAGCTGGAGAGAATTACGTGATCAGATGTATACTCTGATATTCATGTTTTCTCAGTCTCTGTCTCCACCAGCCTCACGAAACAGATCATTAGGATTGTCTTTATAACTGTAATACTTCTTTGGACCCAATGTCCCTGCAGCAAGGAAAATAATTCTGGAATATATGTATTTCAAATATAAGCTTTACAGCCCCAAATATGAAAATCAACAATTAGTTTTATCTGGCTAGATACATTTTAGCCGAACAACATCCTTTTTTTTTTCCTTAAGCTTTTAAAAGCTTTCCTAATTTTTATCTTCTTCATATATAAATTTAGTGATAATAAGCACACCATTGGAAGTTCAGAATTTTTACATTTTACTTTTCATTACTTGTATTTTATTGTTAATTCTGCTTCATCTATAACAGTAGTTGTGCACCATTGTTTCATTTTAAATAAGGAAATGTTACAGTTGCCTTAGTGTGCTAGTTCACTTATGTTCAATTTTCCACTGCTGCGACAAAAAAATTCACCTGTGCTAGGGGTGCTGCAGTTGTTCTTTTATCTTTATAGGGCTCACTGTAGCTGCCTGCAAACAGATCCAACTGACTGTATTAATTTTTACTTTTCTTAAATGCAAATTTTCTTAGCCTGTATGCATTTGGATAAAATTGATATACTGTTGATATTCCTGAGCTCTGAACTTTGCATTCAGTTGATATTGAGTACCTTTTCTTGTATTACATTAGGATTTTCAGTTAGAATATTTCTGTACTTTCTATACATTGAATTATTGATTATAATATAATTCTGATTGAATAATTTCTGAGTGTTTTGTTAAGGGCTAATTTTAATTCAAGAATCTCTCAGATCCTTTTCTAGTACTTGATCAATTCTTATAACTGTTCAGAGATAAATGTTTTCTTTCATCTCTCAAGAGTTATGACATCAAAAATTTTGTTACACTGTTTTTATTTCACAGTTTGAAACTCTGCCTCCCACGTGCTTAATTATATGGCGGATTCCAGACTTCTAAAATTTCTTGCTTATTAAAGAATCCCTTATCTAATTTAATGAGAAAAAGAAAAAAAAGTAGAAAAGGGCACCAAATGTAATGGGGCCTGTGATGATAAGACATAACATTTCTTCCATTGGGTCCTGCGCTGGTGCTTGTTGCTCAGAGCCCTGGGGTGAAGCACTAATTCACCTGGGTATCTTCTCCATTTTCATGGATGTTTCAGTACAGTTTTTAGCCTCTCATTTCTCTACTTCAGGCCACTTTGATGTTGGTAATTTATTAGGAACTCTCATTTCTTCTTCAATTTTTACCCCATCCAAATAAAATTATTTAAAGGAACAATTTTCAATGTCACAAAAGTGATAAGTAGCTTTTAGAATTGATACTCTAGATTTATACAATAGAGCAAATTATGGAAAATAAGTCAAGTTTAGCATATTCACCAAAATACAGGCTTCTTTAGGAATGGACTTTTTAATGAGGCCTGCTGCAATAGGACATGGGATAGCATTTTTAAAGTAATAGAGGGCAGATTCAGGATAGATATAAGGAAGACATTTCTTATTCAGGAAAAGGATAGTTACAAACAATGCTGAATTTATGTATGCATGTTTCATCAAAAGTAGCAAACATTTTCCTTTTTAATTACATTCAAAGTCACAGGACTAAACCACTTCAGCTATTATGGTATCTAAATAGTTGGCAGCAGAAGCAGAAAAGATGAAATTTCAGCTGAAACTGTATCAAAGCCTTCCATGTGACTCAACTCCTACTGTACAACTCATACACAGATAAATGCACAAAACTGTGTCGGCAGTCATAGCTCCTAGTTCCTGGGGCCCCATAATAATAAAAGAAAATAAGTCAGCTATTCATAGACTACTCTATATTTAAATGTTAACAATAGTGTTTTTCCTCCTTCCTGCCTCTTATGCTCATGTCATTTTCACAGAGAATCACTTTTCAGGCCAAGTTGTAAAACAATTCTTGCCTCCAGCTGACACAGGTAAGGGAAAGTCCATCCTTTGATGGATTCTTATTACTTATTAAATATTTAATAAGCTCTGAGACTAGTTCAAGGCTGTATTTCACTCTTACCCAGTAATTTTGGTGCTTCTTGTCAAGGAAATACTGCAGGCTGAATGAAGGGCACACAGCACTAGTTAGCAGTTTGCATACATGTCAGTAACAATAACTTACCCATGTATAATCAGGTGAGGTTTTTCCATTTTAGCTTACAACAAGTTGCATTTTAAAGTATTACCCTGAGGGAAAAAAGTAAAATAGAATAGATGCAGGAAACAAAATCCAATAATATCTAACCACTGTGCTGAAAAATTGAATTTTAAAGGACTTTTTTTTCCCTCTCTTTTTTTGTGATTGGTACAATTTTAGCATATTAAGAGCAGCAAATAAGTCACCAGGCTCAACAAGCAACCTCCTGTTGTTTTCCTTATCTTTATTTTCTTGATTTTCCTCTCTATTCTGTCAGCTCCTTGACTAATAAGCATTGACTTTCTTATTTCAGAGTCTCTCTAATATTCTGAACCAAGGATTGTAATTTTGAAGATCTTCTTTATCACCATGGCAAAGTGATAAAAAAAATCTCTGAAAATGCACCCATTTTTAAAAGCATACTGTAGAGCTATTGAAATAATATTATAGGTGATTCAGAACATATGAAGGATTATTTTGTTTTATCCTGAAACTTTCGTAATTGACTTCAGTTTACTCAAAAAGTATCAATCTACAGTGCCACTCTGGTGCTCAAAACCATTGTCTAACCACAGTAGGGAGTGTGACCACTTTAATTAATTCAGTCAGAATCATCATAGTTAGACTAAATTACTTTTGTGTCTTGAAGAATAGTTATGTTCAAAAGAAGGACATTAGCATAAAGATATAAAACAAAAGTATTGAATAAAACATACAATATTTGCTGTTCAACTACTGATTTTGATGTTTTATAAATAAAATTTGTATTTTAAAATTCACACCTATTTAAATACAGACAATAAATGTGGCATTGAGTCTAACTAAGAAAAAGGATTCATAACAATGGTAATAGATCTTAAAAAATTCAGTATATCCATTTATCATTAGATATTTACACTTTTGAGGAGCTAAATCAAATAACAAAAGATATTATTATCAGGAAATAGAATATAGCATTCATTTTTGGGTGGTTTATTTGATAATCTATGGGTTATCGTTGGCAAAATTTCTTTTAATTCCCTATTAACAGATTAAAATTTCCTATTAAAAAGTATTGGGCTAACAGAGTCAACTAGAGAAAAAAAATGTTGAAATTGTAAGTGTCAATATATTATTTAATCACTGTCAAAACAGTTCTATATTTCTCTTTTAGACAAAGTACCGTACTATTTTTGTGAGAAAGAACATTTTTGCTCAATGTGAAATTGGATCAGAAATTCCTGTATCACAAATCTCTAGCATTGTAACCCAGTAAGAGCATAATAATGCTAGTGCATGTGACGGGCTGCAAACCTAGGACAGGAGTGCAAATGGAGAGAGAGTGATCACAGGGGTCTGGAAAATGCAGGCACCCGGTGACAGCAGACTCCAGTATCCTTAAGCCACTCACCACCATTCAGCAGCTTCTTCAAAGGAATGCAGCCTTGGGAGAGAGGGAAAAAGAACAGTTATAGGGGTGACAAAAAAAAGAGTAAGTATCCATTACGTATAAATCACCGCATATGCAGTAAAATCAGGTGTGTGGTGCACTTGAATGTAAAAGGAAGATGTGGAATGTGATGATATATGTATGTCTTTGGTTGCAATGCAAGATGTAACCAAAAATATGTATTCTATTACCAGCTGTTAAAACCAGGTGGGGCAATGTTCTTTACCTCTTCCATGACCCATCCTCCCTCCAGGGTGGTTATCTTCTGTTAATGGTCCATTGAGTCTCATTGCATGACTGATAAAATTACACCAACCCATTGTGAGATGCTCCACCCAGGGGGAGAAGCCAAGCATTCCTACCTGGATAGAATCTGAAACTTGGAAGACCACAGGCAGCCCTTCTCCACTGGATTCCCAGAGGAAGACTGGACTCATCTACAGCACCAGTGACCTTCAGAAGGAAACTAAACTCTTCTACAGGATCATTGCTTCAACAGATCCACATCTGTCACTGCAGGAGGACTGCAGCCACCATTTAATTGGACTGCTACCAACACCCTGACCAACAGGGTGTCAGGTTATATTCTGACTCTGTCAGTGCTTTTATTTTTGTGCTACTCCATTTTTATTTTGATTTTCCTAGTAAAGGACAGTTATTCCTATTCCCATATCTTTGCCTGAGAGCCCCTTGTTTTCAAGATTATAGTAATTTGGGGACGACGCTTACATTTTTTTCCATTTTAATGGAGGTTCCTGTCTTCCCTAGCAAACACTTGTCTTTTCTGACCAAGACAATATATGAAAAATGAACCTAGGTGGATGCTAGAGTGAGGAGGAAGAAACTATTAATATCTAGTACCATATGTCCTCCATCATTGGTATACTGATGATTTAATACCTAAAACCCCCAAGAGCTGCAGCAATTGATGACAGGATACAGAGTAGAAGGCTGAGCATAGTGCCAAAGGAGGAGTAGGTTCTATAGAGCTTGTGTATATATCATTCTACCTGCATCTGATTTGACCTAGAAATGTTAAAATCAATGCAACTGGAGCAACAGTTCTTTGATTACACTGTTAAGAGTTTTTAATGAGTTTTAATCAATTTTCAGCTTTGCATATACAATGCATTGTTTTTTGTCCATAACAAGGCTTTTTCTGTTATTGGTGGGAATTCAAGTATTCCATAACCTGAATGTAACAAATTCATAAGAGAAGCATGTAACCAGAATTAAGTATTTTGTATTTTTATTTTGGTTTGTTTGTTTGTTTGGAGTTGTTTAATACTTATCAAACATGTGCTTGAAAAATATTCCAGCTGGGATATTTTATTTTTCAAATATTTGCTACCATATTTTTTTTTTTTTAAAGGAAAATAATTCCAGACTTCTGCTTCTCATCTCAAACCTATTACTTCTGTCATCTTGTTCTCAGCTCCATAAATTTCACTAAATTGAGACAAATTTTGAAAATGGACTCTGTTCTCTGCGGGTACACTTGGTACTCAGTGAGTCTGCCACCTCATTATATACCGGTAATTAGGCTGAATATGAAAAACAAAATAGCTTTGTATTTTCTCCTATCATCCATGACTTTGTGGGTTTGCATGTAGTAGCCTCTTTGCTGAGACTTCGGTGAATAACAATTGTGCTGTGCTATATCCATCATTAGCTTCAAAATTCTGTAATTTGTGTAAAGGGAAATTGAGAAAGTATAAAAAAGGAAGATTCAATGTAATATTCCAGTAATGAACTCTGGTTTGTCAGCACAAAATACCTTGATCACAGTGGCCTGACCACACCTCCAGAAGTAAATGGATAGAACTGTTTCTTTGAAGCTTTTCACATATCTTCAATTTCATGCATTATTTCTAGAACTATATCCATGAAAATATGTAATTATGTGGTTGTAACTGGGCATATCTGATCTGTTAATGTACTGCTTCTTCAAAAAGCATGGGGCAAGCCCACAGAAAGTAACATTACTGCACTCTGGATCACATGGAAATGTTTGGAGAACCTGGTGTTTTCTGCCTGCTCCCAGTCCTGTTAGGCTCCCGCCCACCAGGGTGAGGCACCTGCAGCTAGAGACAGGATGACAGAGGCCGAAAAAGAGACCAAGTAACAGCTCCTGAGGTAAGAATGCAGTTCTTCTAAACAATAAATATCTCAGAAAAGCAGGGAACAGATGCATTACTGCTCCTTGAGGTGAAGGAAAGAAATATACTTTTTCTAGGAATTCAGAGGAGATGATGAAGAGCTTGTCCTAACTCAGGAAACCCCTGATTGGTTTCAAAATTGACAGCAAGACAGAGTGACATTGTTCAGAGGCTTAGATTGATAAGCAAATATCTGAAAACTTCTTGTGCTCTGATTTGAAGGTTTAGTGGTCCCTCATTTTTTACAGATTGGGATTAAAAAGCATTCTGCTGTTTATATGTGTCTATACTTGTGACCTCTTTTTTTGCTGTCCCTGAACAAATGTTAAAATTAACTTGTTAGTCTCTTTGAATTAATATTTATAAATATGGGGAAGGGATCCAATAAAAAACAAAATGAAGGCTGCAAGAGAGCTTTGTCATGTGATTGCTTTGTAGGATCAAAAGTAAGCATAATGTATCACCAATAACTTTGAATTTTTAATTCTAATATTGTCCCTTTTTACATGAGACATTGAAAGCTTTCAGATGTTGTAGGTTAGTATAATAAGGAGGACAAAATGTTGAAAGGATGCAATGTTTTCTTTAGGTAATGTCTGTATTTCCAAAAACCCATGCATAATATGGACTTGATGACTAGTATAAAAATGAAATTATAAGAGAAAATTTCCTAGCTTACTGAAACAAGTTTTCTTCACTCATTATGCCCCAAAATCTTTTCAGTCCTTTCTCACAACTACATTTAATCTGATGGTTAAATTGCTTCTTTCATTCTCCTCCCTCCATTTTTTTTCTGTTTTCTTGGCTTTTAATCCTTCTCAATTTTTTCTGACCCCTGTAATTTTACAATTATATACCAGCGACCTCTGTTCAAAAAGCTCAGGTGGCTAGTGACTACAATTATTTTTCTTCCCTAATAAGTTTAATAATTTCTGCTGGGTTTGATAAAAAATTACAGTGTATCCTACTGAGTAGGAGAGGTTTAATCAATTATCTCTACCACGTTCTCACAGAGTTTTTCTTTTGAAAAATTTCTTTCTCCAATTATTGTATGTGTACAAATAGAACAGTATTCTGTGACTTGTGCTATTAAGCATTCTGTTATTCATTGTTTTGTTTTTTTTCAAGCAGACTGGGCAACATCAGCCATGTAATGAATGATTAAAATGCCTTGGGTTTGTGTGCAATAACATAAGCAGAGGCTTTGGGTCTAAGTGAGATAATTTTCATATTCTGTATATTGTTTTCCCTTAGTTTTAAGAGCATTGAAGACATTGATCATGTGGAAACTCTGAGGTGAAAACATCTGCTCCATGATTAAAAGAAATCCAAATGAATATACTCTAAAATAATTTCTAAGAAAACATATATAAAGTAATTAACCTCAGTAGAATTGCAGATATTCCGTCAGAGAAACTGTAATATATCCCTTGCATAAAGGGCTTGTATTGTAAGGTAGAGAGAGATTTACCCAGAAGCATTTGAGAAATGCAGGGAAATAGCACAGTTTTGGCTGCTAATTAAAAAGAACATATACAATAACAAAAAATTAAAAGTACGCTAAATTGTTAGGTAGGATCAGTTTTCACAGGCAAGGACTGATAAGCAAGTATTGAAAACTGATAGAATGAAAAGCAAAAACATAGGATTTTTCATTGTATACAGGGGAAATATTAGTTGGCGAATGAACATCACTATGAAATTATGCCATTTGGATGAAAACAATGACTATTTGAATAAACATGCAAAAAAAGGAAGGATTAAAAAATAAAATGTTTAAATATTTACCTTAATGAATAATCAAAACCATAAACAACTGGTGATAAGGAGAACTGTGGTGTTCAGGATTAGGAGCTGAATGCAATTTGACAAGAAAAGTTTGTGAGAGAAAGGTAGTATTTACTCTTTTTTCTCTCTTGGATTCTGGAAGCATCTGAGGATTTTACACATTTGAAACCTTCACCATATTTCATAGGGACAGTTCATCTTTACTTTATACACATTTATTGTAAAAAGGGTCTGTGCATGCAATCAACATAAAGCTTCACAATTATGTTGGATTACTTTGCCTATGTGTTCTGCACTAGCAATAAATGAGCACCAGGTGAAGGTGTCCAGGTGCTGATTTTCAGGGGTTGCAGGGAAACCCCTGTAAGGAGCACAGGTGGTTCCAGCCACCTCCCAAGGCTGGAAGCAGCTCTCTGCAAAGCACAGCTGAGCCCCATAGCCAAGGTAGTGGTACCTTGGGGAAAACACGTTTTAGAAAGGGCAGAGCATAAAGGGGAATGAGGAAAAACAGATGAGTCATCTGCAGGCACCGAAATGAGAGAAGGCGGAGAGCTGCTCCAGGTGCTGGAGAAGAGATTTCCTCCACAGCCTGTGGTGAAGACCATGGTGAGACAGACTCCCCATTCTGCAGTCCCGGTTTTTGTGATTATGGGACAGTTTACAGGACACTTGCCTGTTGGTAACAGATAGGGTAAGCCTATGTCACAGGGGAAAAGGATCTTCACAGAGGAGTTAGTGGGGTAATTGAAAGATCTTGAAGCCACTGTGCAGTGCAAAAATGATGACATAGTAGCCATCAATGAAATATGGTGGGACAACTGGCACAATAGGGGTGCTATAATGGATGGTTAAAAACTCTTCAGAATGGATAGGCAAGGAAGGAGAGGTGATTGGGCAGTCCTGTGCATTAGGGAGTGTTTTTGACTGTCTTAGAGCTTAAGGATGGTGCCAGTAGCATTGAGTGTTTATAGGTAAGAATCAGGGAGAAAGCCAACAAGGCAAATATCATGGTGGAATTCTGTTATAGATCACACAACCGGGTAAAAGAGGCAGAAGGAATATTCTATAGAACCTGGCTACTGTGGTAAGATGCAATAAAAAAAAGTTTTTATTTATATATATTGGTAGCAAAAGGAGGACTAAGGAGAATCTCCATATTTTTGGGGTCCATGATGAAACATCATGTCAAAGGATAAGGAAAAGGCTGAAGCACTTATTGATTTCTTTGCCTCAGTCATTAGTACTAAAACTCAGGTTTTATCTGGATACCCAGACCCCTGAGCTAGAAGACAGAGATGAGAAGCAGAATGAAGTCCCATAATCCAGGAAAGAATGTTCAGAGACCTGCTGCATGCACAGGTCTGTGGGACTGGATGAAAGCTCTGTAGAGGGATGTGGACAGGATGGATTGATGCTCCTATCCCAACCTTGATAACAGCACCATGCTGTACTGCAGGCTTGGGACACAGTGTCTGGAAAGCTGCCTAGTGCAAAAAGACATGGGGCTCCTATGTAAGAGCTGGCTGAACACGAGCCAGTGTGTGTGCCCAAGTAGCCAAGAAGGTCAACGGCATCCTGGCCTATATCAGCAATAGTGTGGCCAGCAGGACCATTGTCCTGCAGCAATTGTCTCCCTGTACTTGGCACTGGTGAGGCTGCACCTTGAACCCTGTGTTCAGTTCTGGGCCCCTCACTAGATAAAGACCTTACTGAGGTCCTGGATCATGTCCAGAAAAGGACAACAAAGTTTATGAAGGGCCTTATGAAAAGCAGCTGAGAAAGCTGGGGTTGTTTAGCAAGGAAGAGACTCAAGGGAGACCTTAAGGGTCCCTAACACTATGGGAAACAAGGTTGTAATGAGGTGGGGGTTGGTCTGTTCTCACAAGCAGCCAGCAATAGGAGAAATGGTTTTCAGTTGCACCATGAAAGGTTTAGATTGGGTATCAGAAAAAAATTCTCCACTGAAAGGGTTGTCAGGAAGCAGAATGGGTTGCCCAAGTAAGTGGTTGAGTCATCACCTCTGGAGGTATTTAAAGGACGTGTGGGTGTGGAGTTTGAGATTCTATTCTGTTCTATTTGTAACAGTTAATTTCAGGGAAGTAATGGAGGCAAGTCCTGCTATTGGAAAGAAAGTTTTCAGGAGTGTTGTAGGACAAAAAAATGACAAACATTCAAGATACAGTGCACATATGAGATATAGAACAAATTTTTAAGCTTAAGTTGCTTTTTAATTAGTGTTTAAGCACAAAAATGTTAGACTTGAATTATTATTTCTCCTAACAACTAGGTACCCACAAATGGAATCAATGAATTCTAAACCTCTTTAAAATAGGTCTGCTTTTATTTACATGTTTACACTTGGATTTATCAAGTTAATAATTACATTGAAACAATTCACAAAAGTGAGAAACTTAGAACTGTTTCATTTCTATAGAACACTTATAAACAACGTTAAAGGGTTGTAGACTTCATTTTTTTCCTGTGCCATAAACTAAAAAAATGTATCCAGCTCACTGAAGGATATTCTCACAGACAGAATTTAGTGGTGTAATGTACACTTACCTCCCTCCTTACCCCATGGCAGAATATATGGGACACAACTATCAGCCTTGTGAATGATGTAGCTCACGAGAACATGAGCAGGAAAGCAAGTATTTTAAGCACATACAGAGATAATAGTTTTTCATAGAGGTCGTGTGGTGTTCAGTCAAAAACTGAGACTGCCCAATGTATTTACTGTCAACCCTGTGTGTAGCAGTGGGCCTGTGCCACTCAAATCATCCCTGAGAACAGGTGTTCGTGCTTTCTGAAGAGGATATACCTCAGCGCCCCTCACACCCTCCACCCTGCTGTGGGTTGTGCCATCCACATCTCTGTTCATTCTGTGTCATCCTTACATTTACAGGCAGCTGCTTAGGTGGTGTTATTTGCCTCATACATTCTGCAAAGGTTTGACACTTTAAGATGTGAACACTGGCCTACATTAAACCACTGTAAGTTGTTGGGGTTTTTTCCACCACACAGTCACTAGTCTATTTTCTAGCTAGCTCTTTTTACTTTTCTGTGATTAATCTGGATCTCTGAAGCTTGTAGTTTTAAGCTGAGGCCTGTCATGTAAAACTTGATCAAAGTCTTGCTACAAATCCAAATAAAATATATTATATGCACAGTCATTATCAACCTTGCCTGTAAAACGAAGATATAGGTACAAAAATCTTAGACTGTAGCAATGTATTTGCAAGCATTACAATGTGATCTGCTACAGAGGGCTATTCTTTTGATGTTTCACTTGTGGTATATATTGTTCCACAAATAAGGTAATCCTTAATAATTTTTACTCTGCAAAGTGCAAAAAGGATGCCAGTGTAAGCAAAGTCTAACATAAAGACATGCAGTTTCTCTTTAAAAAAACTAGTGTTTTGGGTTTTATTGTTATTGTTTGGGTGCTTTTGTTTATTTGCTTGATTCTGTGTATTTAAGATAAAGAGGTTTTTTTTATTATTTGTTGAGAAATATGACAATTAGAACTCTTGTGTACACTTGTGTGTTTTACATAGTCTTGTTACTGTGAATAGTAAAAATATTGGTTAGAGGACAATAGCATTATTCTGTGTATCAGGAAGCTTGCAAGAGGGATTTCTTTGGTACCTAAGTCAGTTGGAGTCTTTGCACAGTTTTGAAATTATCTGTGTATTTTTAAAATATGTGCATCGTGTCAAAGAGACATGAAAAAAGTAAAAGAACAGCACAAGAAGAAACTCAGCTCCTCACTGTTGTTTTTAAGCTTCTTATTGCTGCTGATCTCCTAGGTCCATTGTTCAGCAAACTGGCTCAAGGAAGAGCTTTTTGTCAAGGACTGAAAAGTGGCATTTTGGCTTTCACCATTCAGAATGGCAGGGACAAGTGTGCTATTTGAGGTGGTACTAGAAAGGAAATTACCATTAGCACATTTCAGTTCTCCTACAGGTACAACTTTATAGTTCCTTTAAAGTGCCTTCTCCTTTAGGAAAGGATTTTTCGCTTTATTCCTGTCAGGATAGCACTACACCATTCCAGAAGTGGTAGGCTGGATCTCTGTACTGAGCCAATATCTCCTAATCATACTAAAACCACTGGCATAATAGATCTTGACATCTGTGAACTGCTTCACATTGATGTTAGTGGCTGATTGTGAATGAAGGTAAAAACTCTACCCTGCAAAAGAAAATCTTATTTACTGGTTCACCAGAGATTCATGGAAAATAAAAGAAAGGAAGAAGAAGAAAAAATACCCAGCAATTGATATCTATGAATACTAATTATTTTTTCCCATAATTTCTAAACTTTTCCCATACCAACTAACCCCACAACTATTTAGAAATGGGATTGCTGGTTTTGTGCTCTCTATGCCTCTTTCCCAACATGTACTACAACTTACTGGTCTTGTTCTAGTAATGCAGGTGTCTGGAGATTTGGTTCGTGACTGGGAAGAGCAACTTTGGCTAATTTGTGGGACTTCTCCACATCAAAAATTGCACATTATTGCCTCATAATAACCCTGGCTTACTTCTCTTGTTAATATCCTATATGACAGCACTGTAACACATCATAATTATATTCTAGTAAGGTTTTCTTCTAACAGTCAAATTTGATTAGTTATATATATATACACATACAGGCAGATATGCAGAAGTTCTTGTTTTTATCAAAATTATTGTAAAAAATTTCTGAGTTCTCATATAGTGTGAGCTGATACACTCACACTATATGAAACTAGGAATGTTGTTGTCTACAAATAAAAGAACATGTATCAGTGATATTTTTGAGTATTAGGAAGATAATCTGAAGAAGGTAAAAGGCATCTATGGGCACAGGCTAGAGCATGCCCCAGTCCTGGAAATTATTGTTGGTTCTTCACCAGGGTCCCAAATTATTATACAAATATTTCCCTAACTCAGGAAATATTAATGAAGAATTAAAATTATTAAGATATCAAAAGATCTTAGACCTATTGATTGATAGCATCAATACTGTTAAACCTATATCATCAGCTCATGTTTTTATAAAGTAAAAAAAAAAAATAAACCAAATTTGGTTCACTCATTATTGTTTTTTTGTAATCATATATTCACTGTTAAATTTTAATACTTCATTAGTGAATGTATGTGAGGGAACTTACAATAATGCTAATAGCTGACAATAATAATCATAGTCAATTTAGAAATAATGTAGTAAATTCATACTTAAATATGAGTCTCCTTTATACAGATAAATTCCAGTTTATAAACAAGACAAAGAAACAGAATAATGAAATGACCTTAACATTCTGTGTATGATAACAGCCAGCCTGTGATATAGCCTTTCTCTCCTGACTCAAAAGTCAGTGCTTTGTGCAGTCTATCATACACCATGATATACTTAGAATTCTTGCTTCATTATTGTTAAAAAGAATTATTCAAACCAATACTTATCTTACTACATACCTCAGTTGTTAGCAGACTGAGTGTACCAAAAAAGATGATGAGTACAAGTAAATTTAACTGTAAATTTAAAACTCTTGGTTTCTGGACTCTGTCTTGAAAAAAATATCACGGACAAAATGTCTTATAGTTTTCTGAAGATAGTTATCTCTCAAGAGGTAGGGTTCAGGTCAAATCTAGGAGATAAAGAAATTAGACATTTATAAATAGTATTGAACTGAATGTAATCTATATTTACATTGAATAACAGAAAACATTAAGTTTATATATATCTAAGTACTGGAATTTGTAATTTATAATATTCCAGAATTTGAAGTTCTATGTGTTTGGATCTGAGAGATCAAGCTCTAAAGCCTCTAGATTTGGAGTTCCCAGTTTATAAGCCCGTATAAGGCAATGTAGAATCATAGTTATACAGCTTCTTCTGTGCAGGAAGACCACAAAATAAACTGTCATCTTTCCCATGCTGTGTAAGAACTTGCAGTGGAGCTTGCAAGACTGAGCAGTGATGACCCAGGTGAAGCCAGAAATTAATTGGTTTCAGATCTATTGCTAATAAAAGGTGATTTCTTTTATCCAGCCATTCTCATTTTTCAAAATTTCTGCAAAATAATTTAATCTGATCATATGGTATAATATGACCAGTCTCATCCATGTTATCAATTGCTCTTTCCTTACAGTTTCTTTATATCTAATTTTCAAATGGTGTGGCATATTAAAAAATTTGTGTTTAATCTTAGTGGTAGCTTAACCTAAATGAGTTTAGAATTCCTTTGGGAGTATAAAACAGTTCATCAGGTCTATCTTTTTTCAGGGAAGAACCTTGCTGATTTATTTATAAAATTCAAAACCAATTAAAATTTCCTCTAATTATTAGGAATTCTCTATCTTCTCTAAGGGAATTAAAAAAAAAAAATAATTAGATAACAGCAGAGAAATTGAGTATAAAGAATAACCATACTAAATTTAAGACATTACTAGGAAAAAAAAACTTCTGGGAAATTTGCCCACAGTTTTGATGTCTTCAGGTTGCTAAATTTATCTGTATTTTCTATTTGGAAATACATCAGAAAGCAATCGAAAAAAAATGCTTATGATTTTTTCCCAAATAATACAGACTAGAGAATCTAGGAGAGAAAAAAATGCATGCTTTCTAGTTTATATTTATCTAAACTTTGTAAGAAGTACCACCTACACTGTAGCTACAGTACAGCATAGTTTAAAACTGTTATGTAAGAGTCAAGTTATTCAAATGAAAAATGAGTGGTTAAAAACTGTTTCTGTAATCTCTGCAATGTAATTACCCTCCCTGGATTATTAAAGTCTGGCAATATTTTCACCTATTCCTTTGGAATCAATTTATTAATTAAAAAATTAGGCCAGCTCCACTGACCTAATTAACTCTAATAAAACCAACTAGGTCACAATTAAGATTCTCTTTTCACATATGTATTTTCTGTCTCTTTAGTGCCATTTGTAATTTAAGTCTGGAGGGGTAGTATGATTAATTCTTTCATACTCTGTCTATTACTGTGTCACCTGAGCTGCTTATGTAAAATAATGTGAGTCCCACAGCTAACAAAATCAGGGGTAAAATACTTGAAATGCCAAATCATAGCATCTGTATTATTCATGGCATTTGTGGTCTCTGTGGGAGAATAAAATCTGTGCTAAATAATGTTAAGAATCTTATAATCCTCATTGCACTGTCACTGCATCTTCCAGGGAAACAGAAAGGTTACTGGTTAACAAGAATTGAGCTTCCAGAATTTGTCAGCTGTCAGGTTGGGAAGTGTGGATTACACCTGTGTTACTGGGTGAGTTTTCTGCACTGAACAGAGTCACATTTAAAAAAAATAAAACCAAAACAACTCTGTCTGCACAAGAGAAAACACACATCATGTAACTTCCTGATGAAATTAAAGCAGTATTTCTACCCAAGCATAAAGAGCTCCAGAGAAAGACCAGGTTAATATTTTGGTTTGGGTTTATATTTACAAAAATCTTGTTGGACCAGGATGCTGAGGTGTACAAATAGCACTCCACAGCAAACTGCAGGGTACTTGCAGTAAGCTGTATTTGTCTTGTGTTCCATTGCAGTTTGTTAATGGGGAAAGATAGGTCATGTAGGTGATCTGTTATCCAAATTAGGCATCTACTTTAAGAGGGGATAAGTATCTTTATGTTTATTTACCTTTTCTTTCCAAGAGACCTAAAGTAACCTAGATGAGAAGTCTAATCTTCCAGATAGTTATTATAAGTTAAGAAGGCTATAGGAAGTTAATCATTACAGTAAATTAATCATGCTTGTTATAGTCCAGTCATTCCTTGTTCAGAAAGTATATAGGATAAATAAAACAACAAAATAACCTTGAAATAACTCTTGAAGAGTGTGACCTAAGGGAAAAGAGTAAATTCAGAAAGACTTAGCTAGAAAGCCTTAGTTTTGGAAAGAAATTTTGAGAGAGAGAAAGAATACTTATATTCTAGAGGTGATGTCAAAAATCTTTCTGTCAAGTAGTTAGATGACTCAGGAAATTCCAAATAGCAAAATAGTGATCATCTGGTGATTGTCTGGTATGACAGAAAAAAATACCAGCTGAAATATGATCTCATGGGACATTTTACATAGGCCCTAAATGTTGCTGTTTTTAAAAGTTTTACTAGAAGAAACTGAAAAGGTATGGGAATCGATTACACTGAAAAGTACTGCTGGTAACAGTGTCACAAAATTCCTCACTTGGTCCAATATGACTGAAGCACTGTGACAATCAGGATCACCTTTTTATATGATGTAAACTTTGTAAACTATTTTCTTCTTCCAGCATTCATAAAGAGGATTGTGGTGCTGCATGTTGTTTCTTCTAAGGACACTTCATATAATTAAAACCTCCAATGTAGGAACTGAACCTGATTTTAGCAGACTATTTCCAGTTGTTCCACATTCTTACCTGTTTATTTACATTTTTACTTATTTCAGACATGGGTATTATAATTAAGTTCAAGATTATGCATGACTTAACAGCACTAGTTCACCACATAGTATATAATTATGAAAAAAATTAGGAAAAAATAGAAGATCAACCTTCCTTTTCATAAATCTAATAAAATATCACAAATCATTAATTTTATAATGAATTTCACTTCTCTGAAGAGTACTGTGGCAAGCTGAACATGAGCCAGCAGTGCCCTGGCAGCCAGGAAGGGCAGCTGTGTCCTGGGGTGCACCAGTCACAGCATCACAGCCAGGTAAGGGAGGGGATTGTCCTGCTCTGCTCTGTGCTGGGCTGCCTCACCAAGCCAGGTTCGAGAACAGTTTGGACAATGGTCTCAGGCACACGGTGTGATTTTTTGGGGTTGTTTTGTACATTGCAAGGAGATGGACTTGATGAAGAGAACCATTAATTATTGAAAAGAAAATTCTTCTCTTCCTGCTGCTTCTTCTTATGTACAGAGTTTAAACAATAACCTGTTTTTTCCTGAAATAAGAGTGATGAATGTAATAGCTGAATATTGCAATTAAGTAACTTACTCTAGTGTATCTAAAGAATTAAATATCACTAGAACCTTATATCTGAAATTTTCTGAATCCATAAGCTAACCTTTACTAGACACTACTCTGAGTTAGTGATCTGAACAAGAACATTTGGGATTGGTGGTTTAACTGGAGATTTCTCTTTTTTGCTTTGTTTTTTATTCTTTTGCTAATTTCACACTGACTGAGACTACATAACATACTATTCTGCTTCTAGAGTAGGTGTCATTAATTTCAGCTTTCCAAATGTTAAAAGAAACACTTCTTTACTTTGTGTTAAAGACTTACAGTTCCTCAGGAGGGCTACATGCAGACTGCCACAGTGAGGAGAACTATATCTGACAGAGCGTATGCTCATTTTACAATCAGTGAAGAGGAATAAGCAACCGAAGAACATGGATATAGCATCATGACATGTACAATCAGCAGAGATCAAATTGACTCTTTATTAGAAAGTCTTCATTGACTATAAGTGTAATTTTTCAATATTTTGAAATAAATAAAGTATGATGCATAAAATTGCTGAGGAGGTTCAAGGCGGAAAGAAGAGCAATACAAATGTACAGCTGTAGACAAGAGATTTACTTTTCTCTCACAAAGTGTATATGATAATGATTTGGGATTTCTTTTTTTGTTAATAATCATATCTGGTTCCCATGAAACTAGACCTGAAATAATATGTTTCTATGCGGACAGTAGTTCTCAAAGTTTTGAAAATTAAATCCACCTTTGCAGTCACATGCCTTTATGTGCTACCTTCTGCATATAAAGTCAAACTAATAACTTTTTTCTTCATGACCTTACTTTTTATTAACAAATCACTTAAATATAAAATTAGCAATTTTATTTCTGGGAAAGATCTTACATTCACTTTTGCACTTACATAAAAGACTCAGTAACTGCCACCATATTACCATTTCTCAGATGAGATGACAGCAGATAGGTTCCTGCAGATGAGTGAAGAAACACAGCATTGCATAAGAACGCAAAATAAGAACCATTCAATGATTAAGAGCCATAAGAAGTAAGTTAAGAACCATGCAGTTTAATACTTCCTTGATAGCAGATAATAGATGCTATCAGAAAGAGTGTTGGAACACAAAGCTGTAGTGTAGGAAGCGCAAAATATCACTTCCTTTAACAAATCTTGCAATTCATGCCTGTTTTTCTTTTTTGAACTTATCTGATGACTTTTGTAGTTCGTATGAGATTTTGCCATCTGCTACATTCTATAAAAATCAGTTCCACAGTTTAACAATGCATGGAGTGATAAGAATGTCCCTCTTCTTTGTTGTGTTGATGACTTGTCTGCAATATGTTGAAGGGATGACTTAAGTTGCTCACAAAGGCATTTATGCCTGGGAAGGGGAGAGAACACTGCTCCCCTTTTTGAAGCTGTTGGGGAAAAAAAAAAAAAAGTACTAGCTCTACAAACCATTGTTATAATTTTAGGAGTTTCTCCATAAATAAAAAATATTACAATAGACATTGGAAAGTAGGTATATTTGCATAACATTTCCTTGAAAACAAATGCCTTTTCTTTTTTTCTTTAAGACCAGATAGTAAAAAAAAATCAAGAAATAAGTCTTCTTAAAATTTAAAGACGTCTTAATAAGTTTGTTGTCTTGTACAGAAAATAGAAAATGTTATGGGTAATTGATGGAATAAAATGTAGAATGAAAGACTTATGAAAGAAAATGCAGAAAATGCAGGAAGTACAGTACTTTCCTATGAGGAATACATTTAGAAATCACAACCACAGTAATCTGAAATCATCAGTGTAAATGTGTAGAAGTAAATAATGCTGTTCATATTTCAAGAAGGAATTTTTAATACATGAAGTATATAAAGAATAGAGTTTTAGTTTACCATTCCATCACTAATTTTTTTTTTGACAAAAAATATTCATTTCAAGAATAATGTAAAAATATGTGCAATTTAATAGTTGTGATATTCAGTACCACAAAAGGAGAAAACACAGGTTGTTATTTAATAATGTGAATGTATGGTGTGTTGTCACTTTGGCTGAAGCATTGGCAAAATAGCTTTGCTCTAGTACTTGCTTTTAATAAATTACTGGCATTATTACAGTGAAGTGAAAACAATGTTCATGCTTTTGCCCCTATTCACCCACCTTACAATACAGAAGCTGTAATTTTTTTTCCTCTTGTGTTGGGGCAGTTTTCCAAGTAGAAGAACTCTAAATCTTTGCTGTCCCATAAATATGTGAACATAAACAGTGATTTATTGCAATTTAGTTCCTGTTTTGGTGGAGGAGGTTTATGGTGCTGAGAAAACTCATTAATCTAATTCACAGCTCACAGTATAAACATAACCTTTACAATATATAACAGCAGAAATTATGTGTGGTTAAGATTTACTGTTTGTGTTTTGAAGGAGAAAGAAGTGCAAACTTGCTTTGCCACTTCCAGTTTTAATACTCATTGATTAAGTTGAAGAATGAATATGAAACTGCTATAAATAACAATTTATATGCATTTGGCTTTTTCTGGTTTCAATTTTAATATAAATACTAAAATTTAGAAGCTGTGAGAATAGCTTACTGGGAGTCAAACAAGCAACTTTAAAAAGTGTAGCACAGACAGAATTGCTATTAACCTGTTCATTTTTTACAGCACTAAATCTACTTAAAATACAGATTTCTGAAGTTCTTTCCTGAATATTTATAAAACACAAGAAAAGGTAAGAGATTAAGTAACTGTATTGTAGTAGCGTTAAATTGCTCTTTAGGTCTTACATAGTTAGGTATGCATATTTTATTAGGATTCATACACTCACTGAAGTGGAAAACCTCAATTTTGAATCTTGAGAGGCTGTAATATAATAATTGTAATATATTCATATCATGTAATGCTATTATGAGTTTACCAATGCTTCCAATGAATTTTAAGAGAAAGCTGTGATGCTTGAAAAATCAGCATATTTTTTGTTAAGTGATCAAAAGAACTATTGAATTTTGGTGTTTCCATTTTCACTCAATATGCAGAAAATCTTGAATAGAGATCACACCTATAATTATGAAATCACAACATTTTTTTTTATCCAGGTTCTGTGATGTTAATGTGTTTCTTGTACTTTAACTTATAATATTGTAGAGAATATTTTGCAAAATGTGTATGTGATGTCAATGGAATGTGGCATGGTTAGATATATTTAGTTGAAGCCTTTTGAATAAATTAAAATTTGATTAAGTTAAAAATATGTTATCAAAACCTCTTAACCAATCCAAGCATAGTTCTTTTAAGGAGCCATCTTCCCTGAATAAGACATTACTTTAATAAAGAATTAATGAAAGTGGAGCTTATATAAAATATATGCTTTCATTAATAATCCTGATATACTGATATATTATTGCAACTAATAATCTTAAAATAATGTATTTTACTATTCAGAAATTATGAGAAAGCTAGGAATCATTACAGTGCCAAAATGTTGTGCAAAATGTGATTTTCATATTGTAAATGAAGCTTCAATTTAAATTCACTAAAATTACAATAGAAATTCCTGTTGGGAATATTTTATTATTGAAATATTATATGAATAAAAGGTAATTCATAAAACCTATAATTCCTTCAAATTGTAATCAAATATTGCTGTCTAGAATCTATTTTATATAGAATGTTGATCACTTATAGTTCATCTTTCTGTTAAGATCATTGGTGGTCTCATTGTGATGAGAATTTATTTCTGAATCACATCTTTGCATTTGTAAGATGTATGGAGGGAAATTATATTTCTTTACATACTGCTGCACAGTTTTTCCCAATTCTTTTCATTTATATGGTGACAGTTTCTGTATCATACATGAAAAAGTGTCTTACAGTACATCATATAATACATATGATAAATCTTTATATAATACAATATAAAGTGTCTGCTAGTGTAGTACATATGAAGCAATGTAGCTATATTATTTTATTTAAAATATGTACATTAATTTCTAGCTTAGCTTTTATTGATTATCAACTTTCCTTCCAAGATCTGAAAAGAAGAAACAAATGAGACCTATCTCTCAGCAGTTGTCAGGAAGAAAATACAGTGGTGCCTCTCGTACCATCAAAAACAACAGTGATATTCTTCAAGAAAGTATTGCTAAAAAAGCGGAAAAAATAAAGGACAAGGACACAATTTTATAAATGATTTTGTGACTTATATATTTAAAATACTATTTTTTTAATATGCCTACATATTAATGTCTTTTTGAGTACTTTTTGAGTATATAGTATTCCAGAAGTTAAGCAGACGATTTTTCGATGGCTGGTAAAATTTCTACACAATACAAGGACGCTGATGACACATAATTCTTACAAAATTAGAGTAACAAGATGATTTAACCTGAAATTCAGTAGAAGTTTTCAGATACTTTCCCTAGAACCTACTTTAATTTTCCTTATTAAAGCTTCATATTGGAATACATAAACTCTTTTACTTGTATTAGTTAATTGTTTACAATATCTTTAACTATCATAAAGTGATGATCAAAGGAGGCCTTTAAAAATATAATTACAGCAATTCTACAATCTATCTCTGGGGATAAAAAATTTTCATTAAGCAATGGCAGAAGAGCCCATTACCAATTCTGGATAAAAATATATTGAATTTTGATGGACTGAGGTAATAGAGAACAGCTGACCACATTGCAGAACTGTGAATCCTAACCGTGAAATGCTTGGCAATGTATTTTTCAGATTTAAAACATAAGGGCCTTGCACTGACCCTCAATTGTATAATCAATAATCATGTATGAACTATGATGTAGTAATGTTGAGAGTTCTGCTAAGGAATTACAAGACCTTAAGTGAAGCAGTGTCGCTAACAAGAAATGTTTTCTTGAATGCCAATTCTACCGAGTGAACAATCAAAACTGTACGCTGGCACATTTCAAAGAAATGTTTTATATAAAGAAAGCCAGTCTAAATCTAACCACTCAATGAAGCATTCCAGTATTATAATATCTATAAATCCATAAGTCAACTCATATAGTGTTATACAAATCTGCAAGTAGGTTTCCCAAATACATGAAAATCAAAGGAACACAATTCACTTCCAGCTTTGCTAAATCAGTTCCAAGCCTAATGATTCAAACCTGAAGATAAATTATTATGTTCAATGGGAGACATTTGTATGACAGGCAAGTACCAGTTAATGTAATCCTACCCACATCTATTCCCATGGTTCACTAATTCATTAGTGAAAATACTCAAGTGGAAGGAAATTTAGAGCATATATTCCAATAATATGTTTCAATGTTATGTGCATCAATGCCTCTCACATACATTGTCTCTCACAGTGTCCATCTGGACAAAATGTCCAGCATCCAGTTAGGCATCCATCATACATTGGGTGAACATTTGACTGATGGGTTGGACTCAAAACGTTGTAGTAAATGGGGTTATGCCAGGCTGGCAACCAATCACCAGTGGGGTCCCCCAGGGCCCAATTATAGGGCCAGTGCTCCTTAATTTTTTCATAAATGATCTGGTGAAGGAATCAAATATCTATTGAGTAAGTTTGCTAATGATAGTAAACTAGGAGGAGTTTGAGGGTGGAGAGGTTTTACAGAGCGATTTGGATAGACTAGAGGGCTGGGCAACCAGCAAATGTATGAAATTCCACAAGAGCAAGTGCTGAATTCTCCACCATACGTACAAACTGGGAGACAAGAGGCTAGAGAACAGCCTTGCAGAAAGAGACCTGGGCAGATTGGGTTGTTGGGAAGTTGAATACACGTCAACACCTGCCTGAGCAGAAAAAAGGGCCCAGCTGTGTCCTGGGGTGCATTAAGGACAGTATAGCTATCTGGTCAAAGAAAATGATTGTTCTTCTCTACTCTGCATTCTTCACCTCCAGTACTTTGTGTGGTTTTGACCACCTCAAGCCCTCTGAGAAGCTGTTGAGGGAGTTGAGGCTGTTTAGCCTGGAGAGATGGAGGCTCAGGAGTGACTTTATCACTTCCTGCAACTACCTGAAAGGAGGTTGTAGCCAGGAGGGGATTGGCCTCTTCTGCCAGGTAATAAGTGACAGGATGAGAGGAAATGTCTGCAAGTTGCAATAGGGAAGGTTTGAAATGAAATCTTATGAAGCATTTTTTCACTGAGAGGGTTACCAGGCATTGGAAGATACTCCTCAGAGAAGGGGTTTAAAAGATATTTAGTTATGGCACTTAGGAACACAGTTTAGTCATGGACTTCACACAGTTAGGTTTACAGTTTGACTTGATGATCTTAGAGGTCTTTTCCAACCCAAAAGATTGATTAACATATGATGAGCTTTAACAGTTTGCAAAGACAGGTTTGTTTCTTTTAGGGCTAAAGAATACTTGAAATCAGTCTATTAGTTAATTTTTAATACATTTGATACATGTCTCTGATGGTATAAGAATCAGAGGTAATAAAATGAAGACCATTTATGATAATAAAATGAAGATCAAACTTCTAAGAAATAAAAATACAATTATATGAATCTTTATAAAGGGACCACATTTTGAAAACTTTTCTTTATGAACAAACCCCATTCACTTTCCATGGATGATAATTCACTCTTTTGTTCCCTTTATATTGAGTCCTGACACCTCTTTCCAAAGAGCTGTTAAAAATGTTTTTTCCCTAGGTTATTTCCCTATGAGCAAACAAGAGCCCAATGAACACTCATTCTGTCTAAAGTATGCTGATTTACTTTACTCTTTAACATTACACTGATTGTCACATATAAATATTTTCTATTAAAAGAAATATGGGCGTGTGACACTTATGCTACATCCACCCCTTACAAAAATTAAAATACTTGACAGCAGTTTTTGATGGATTCAAAATTTCCATCAAAGAAACATATCACCAGCATTCTTTTTTGGATCATGATATTCATATATCCTAAGAAAGGCATACTGTGGGTTTAATTGAACAGCATTTAAAAGTAATTCTAAGGGATCACCAACTGTGTCTTCACAACTCTAGTTCTAGGTGGGAACATCATGTAGGAGTATAGATTTATCTTTTAAAGGTGCCTAAGCTGCATCACTAAATAAAGAGCCCAGATCTCTCTAGCTCTGAATATTCCCTAGAAACTGATACACTAGCAGTGTTCAATCACTCCTTTTATGCCAAGATCAACAGGCAATAGGATATTCAGATTATTTAATTCAGACACTTTTTGTAATATTGAGATAGTAATCAATGCTGGGTTTTTTTGGTCCCATTTCTGTCCTTTCTATATCTGAAGGCCACTTTTTATGCATTTTTCCTCTTCTAGAATTTAAGTCATATTTTTCAACAATTTGCTTGGAGTGAGATTAAGCTCATGTACTCCTAGACAGCTGAACATTGGTTTAAGCTAGTTGTGTAAACATTCCCAAGAGGGATAAGAGGACCATTCATTCTAACTGAATGTAGATATATGATGACTGGTTTTATTTCTGCATCTCTGGATCACAGTCCTGACCTTGAATTATAAACTTAATGCAGTTTCAGTGAGCAGCTTCTGTATACTTCGAATTAAATACTTCAAATCTTCTGACCTCCCACATTATTTTCTCATGTTTTTTTAGATCTTTTCTAAGCCACAGTTTTATCCTCCCAGATTTTTCCAAAAAAAATTGGAAGAAAGGAGCAGAAAACCCCTTCGTATTTGTTTCTGGGGTTTTTGGAGTTTATTTTGGGGGTTTTTTTGGTGTGGATTTTTTTTTGGTATTTTTTTGTTTATTTTTTTGGTTGCTTTGTTGCTTTTGTTTTGTTTTTGTTTTTTTTTTTTTTTAATTAAAGTAAGCTGACAGCTTTTCCTTCTTTTCTTAATCAGAGATTCACCAGTATTTCAGGCTGAGCTGGATTTTTCCCTCTCCCTCCCGCCAATAACTTCAATAGAAGATTCTGCAAAGTATATATTCTGCTTTAGGTAGGCTCCTCTTCCTATACCGTGTACCCAAGCTGAGAAGGCATAAATACAACTGACAACATTATATCTTGGAGAGAGACCATGAAAGGGACATTTTTGTCCCACTAATAATAGACCAGTTGATAATAACTACTTGACTGGAGTTGATAAGGCTCCAGTGACTCTCAGCTGCTCTTGCACAGGATATATATGACCTTCCTTTAACAGGTCAGAGTCATTTTAGAATAAAGTTCAGGAAGATATGTGTAGCCACTATTTCTACACTTTGAAAGAGCTCACAATGTACATATTTCTACACAATATGAACACAATAAGTCTATCTGCAATGATGGGGGAAGGATAATTCCATGTAAAGGCATTCCTCCTGGAAGTTGGAATCTTCTATATGTTCCCATCCTGAATCCAAAAGCAGATGGAGCCTTGATCTAGTACAGAGTTAAGAGTTAATAAGAGGTAGTAAAGCAGTAGGAATGACAGCTTCATACCTCTGTGTCTGTAATTTGGTAGGGATGATAATAACGAGGTGTATAAACTTGGTTGTGTCTGTTCCTTTAAATTCTTGGGTGCAAAGTACTCCTTTTCATAGAGGAGAAGTGCTGTTTTCTTATAAATAATCTGCTATCAACTGGAAAGGTTTCCAGACTGCTCAGCTCCATCTCTAAGGATAGCTTTGTGGGTTGACTCCTGCTGTTGTTTCTTGATTAAGGTTACAGTGTATCAGTAGATTTTTTTGTTGGAGACCAAGAAGCTAAAATGGACAATCGTCTACCTCTCTCCAAGGTCTCTGCTGTTGTCTTTGAAGAGAAAGTCTGGCTCCAAAAATAAATTCCTAGTATTCTCAAAATAATTTTCTGTTTCAGAAGAAGTGTTGGTAGCATTACTTGACACATGTAGCTAGTTGTTTACTCTTGACATTGTACTCCTATGTACTGTTAATGGTAGAAAGCTGTGTATTGTAGGTCAGGTAATTTCTTCACCTGTCTACTTTTGTTTTCTTTCTCATCCATTATCTTTGTTTCTCCTCTTTTCACCCTTGGATAGCTGATCTCCACGAAGGGAGAAGCCCATATAGCTCATTATTTCACGTTTTCCTCCTCACAGATGGTAACCCCACCTGCAGATCTGCCCTTTTTATGCCATTGCTAACTTCATGCTCTGTTTAAACTCTGTTATGTTTGCAACCAGGTCACCTGCTGAGGGAATGGCTACTTCTGACAAGACCAAATCTCCTATTGAGCAAATGAGCTACAGACACAGAGGCCCAATTATTATTAAATGTTAGCATAATTGTAATTATAACTAGAGTGTTTCATTATAATACAGCTGGTGAGGCTTTAATGCATCCCTGTAATGTGCTTTATTAATAAGCTGTATAGAACTGCTGACTTTACAATTTTCTGGATCACATTTATGATAACAAAAGAGGATATGAAAATGAATTCACTACAGGAGACCTACTGTGTTAGTTACTATGATTCACAAGTTTATTGTGGTAATAAAGCAACATGAGACAATAACGTTTGGAACTGAAATACACTAATGATGCTTCATATTGTTCCAAAAACGTTATGCAAAAGTGATAAAAAGTGTTATGTCTTGCAGATAGTCAAATGCAGCAGATGTCACATTGCTGAATAAAAGTGAGAAAGACAGTAATGTTAGCCCCTGAATCATTTGCTGCTTCCTTCCAAGTCTTCCAAAGTTAAGAGAATGATTAAGTTGGTTGGTTGGTTGGCAGAAAAAGGGAATTTTTATTAACTTTTACCAATTTCTAAATCAATATTTGAGTGACAGACTATGTCATCTTGTCTTCAGTAGAGATTTTCATATCACATATGTAAATTTTAGTTCTATAGACCTGTATAAAATGTACAGCAGAGTAGTAGTAAATAAGTCTTGCAGCAAAGCTATGCTGTGACTTGTAAAATATGTCATATTAGTGAAGACTGGAGAGTACAATATGCATTAAATGTGCTGAAACATGAAAAGCATGATGAGAATCATAGAAAAATCCTAATTTAAGATTAAAAAAATTATAAAAAGACACTATCTCAGAACACAAGAACACTATGGATATTTAATGATAGGCATCTTATGCAAAAATGATGAAAAAAATACTTAATCATAAAGTGTATTGAACAGTAGGAAATTTGCAAAGAAAAGAAAAGAAATTTAAATGTAATATTTACCTGAAAATAGTGGTAGATGTAGAATCTGATGTCCCTATATGCCACTTAAAATATGAGGAAAAACAAAGTTCAAGTGTCTTGGGGAACTGCTTAAAACTGTAAGTTCTTTCATTCACTGGACATCTACTCGAGTAGCTAGTTTTCATTATTCTGAAAATGTCTTCTGTACTTAATTTTGTTTGCCAACACATTTGAAAGGTGTTTTTTGTTTCTGAGATGGGCAATTTCTCTCTAATTGTAAAATTTAATATCAAACTAGAGTTAGATAGCTCTTAAAAAAGAATAAGGGTTCTACAAGCAAATTTGGAACTATCAATCTTGAATAATTAGGACTCAGTTGTATGTATTATTAATCAGGTTCTTTCCTTTGGTTGGTCTTGCAGTGTATACACACTGGACTTAACAGTGGCCTGATATTAAGTAGAAAATAGAACAAAATTCCATGCAATTGTGGTTGCAACCCACTTTTGACTTTATGGAAATGACTGAATCTTGTCACAAGAGCCTCTATGAGTGAATGCATAATGTAGTAGATTATTAGGCAAAATGTGCTTTTCTCCACTCTTGTATTGAAGAGGATTAGATAAACTGAGTTCCAAAAAGCTTGAGATGGAAATTTCCGGTAATTTTCCTGTAGTACAAACAGCTTGATAATTGATCTAATTAACGGAGTTTCTTTTTGAAAAAAATATTGTTTGAAGATTTCTTATACATTGTAATGCTTTAACCTCAGTTGGCAGCTCAACCTCACACACTCACTTACTAGCAGGACTGGGGAGAGAATTAGAAGACTAAAAGTAAGAAAAATCATGGGTTCAGATAAAGACAGCTTAATAGCTAAAATACAAGCCATGTGCTCAAGCAAAGCAAAACATGAAATAAATTCACTGCTTCCCAAGGCCAGGCAGGCGTTCAGGTATCTCCAGGCAAGCAGGGCTCTAAACATTCTTCTCTTTATCCTTCTTTCCCCATCTTTGCCTGCTGAACATGATGCCACATGGTCTGGAATATCCCTTTGGTCAGTTGAAGTCTATGTCTTCTCCACAGTTCATGTGTACCTCCAGCTTCTTCACTGGTGGGGTGGTACAAGAAGCAGAAAAGACCTTGGCTATGTGTAAGCCCTGCTCAGCAAGAACAAAAATGTCTATTATAAACACTGTTTTCAGTACAAATCCAAAACACAGCTCCATAGCAGCTAGTTTGAAGAAAATTAACTACTCTTCCCCAGCCAAAATCAGTACATATATTAAATGAAATTAAAGCTGCCTTATCTGGATGGACTGTGTGGCTGTCTGCTTGTCTTCAAAGGAGTTTTTCCTGTGACTCAACGAAGAATATTATGTTAGATAATCTGAATTACCTCCATGGGGCCAATTTACCTAAAATCTTGGTGAGGTAGTTGTTTAACAACATGCCTAAACTAGGATGCCATAGAAGAATACAGTAGTTGGGTTGGAAGGAACCTTTAAAAGGTTCCCGCAAAAAACAGGGGTATGTTCAATTAGAACATGTTTTTCAAAGCCCCATCCAGCCTGGCCTTAAATGTTTCCAGGAATGGGACAACTAATGTCTATGAAAAACCTGTTCTGGTGTTTGACAACTGTCATTGTAAAAAAAGAGTCTTCCTTACATACTGTCTAAATCTGCCCTCCTTTATTTTAAAACCATTTCCCCTTATTCTAGTGTGGCAAGACATGCCAAAAAAAGTCTGTCCCCATTTTTCCTTATAAGTCCCCTTTAATCACTGAAAACCCTCATAGGTTCCTCCAAAGCCTTGTCCACTGATGTGGTCCCTCCATCATAAAAGGCCACTGAGCTGGTCAGGCAGGATTTGTCCTTGGTAAAGGCATGCTGGCCTGTCTAAATCACAGCCTTGTGCCTTAGCATAGACTCCAGGAGCTGCTGTTCCCAAGAACAGAGGTGAGGCTGTCAGGATGCTCTGTTCCACTCTTATTAAAAAAAGCATGCAATCTTGAATTAATTGTCAAATGAATGTTATAAGATGCAATAGCCCATCCTTCACAGTGCTGACCAGTTTGAAATCTGGTGAGTCTCAAAGGACCCTACCATTCTTAGACACTTCTTTCTTCATTGATTATAGAGCAATTCACAGCATCAAAAGAAGGATGAAATAAGAACTGGAAAAGAAGACTGAAGTCTTGAAAAATTTCACTAGACTCAAAAGTATTTGGAAATGTGGAAGATTTAAAGTTCACTTGAAATCTGTAATAAATGGGTGGCAGCAGAAAAGAAGACATTTAGAGGCAGTCATATTTCTAAAGCAGCTATTTCTGAAGCATTACCTGATTTTAATACTGCTCAGTTAATTCAAGCAGAGGAGGCTAATTCTATAACTATTAAAGATATGAGAGGTGCTTAGCTTCATGTAAAATAGATGGAAAGGTGCTTTTAATAGAGTTTATTAAAAGAAAAGCAGAGAGAAATTTGTAATGCATCTATGAATGAGATCTCTTCTTGCAATTTGGGGGAATAATTGGAATCCCCTATTATAAAATAGAAATAGAAAAAAAATTAAAAATTGGACAAACAAACATTAAAAGAACCTGACTGAAAACAAATTTGAGATAACAAAATAAGCAGAATTAGCTAAGTAAAGGAAACTACCTGAAAAAAACCTGAATATGATGGAAAATGGATAGGATTTTTAAACTGTTGGAGAATGTACTATGAAGAATAATATTAAAGTAGAAAGATATGGGAAATTAAAAACTGGAGCCCATTCAGAACTGTGCACAGCAGAGAACAAAGCCAACTCATCACATTTTGGAAAAAAAACGCCAAGAAATTATTAAGGCCAAGTATCAAAACAGAACGTGCCTTATTTACAAAGAGGATAAACTATCATTGATTTAGAAGACCTATTCCTAAATTAATATAGCAATGAAAGAATGGATAAAAGCTATATTGGAACTGTACTAATTTGAGTGATACAAAAGGCACTGTGGTACCTGACTAATGAAATTAGTACTGTTAAAGAAATCCATAAGTAACAAAAATGAGACAGGATAATTATTTGCTTCTTAACTAGATTATTTTTTCCACAAATCTAATTATATGTTTGTATAAATATATGTGCTAGTATATGGAAAAAAAAAATTATCTTTTTTCATTTGTCACTCATTTGACTTCAACACAAATAAAAAAAACCCCAAAAAAACTACTGAATACGCAGATAGCGCAGAGGAAATTTCTGGAAAAGTTCACCATACTATAAAGTAGAGTTTAAAGAAGACATTTTATTTTAATTTTGATATCAGAGATTGAAGAGAAAATGGGTTATAACTTGATATAGTTTATTATTGTTGAACCATAGGAAAAATGCAAAACCATGGAGAAATTACTAAGAAAGCTAGGTACTTATGCTTATAAGCTCAAGAAAGAAAATGCCTAAAAATTAGCTTTTTAAATTTAACTGCAGTGGAAATAGTTTTTGAGAGTTGTCTGATATTTACTAACCCAGTCCTGGCATATGACCATATAAAACTAGAGCTTATATTTGTGCACACTGTATGGCTTCTTGGAAAGCACCATTTCCTCTGACTGCTGTCTGAGGTTCAGCTCTTGTTGCATATCACTGGGAAATGCAGAAGATTTATTTTATTGCATAGACACAGATAACTTTTGCACAGATGATATTTTGTTTTGAAAATTATCAGTAAAGGAATGTGGCCTGGGACTCCAGCCAGTTTTGGAGAAAGCCATAGCTTCTGGACTTAATCTAAACAAAAAAAACCAACAACAACAAAAAAAACAAACAACAAAAAAAAACAAGGAAAAAAATTAAGGTTTTGTTATTGAAAATATACCTGTGAAGAAATTAAGATGTAGGAGAAGATGACAATTAAAGTGTTTTGATTCTTGGCATGTCTTCTATTGCAGAGAAGAAAGGAAAACCTCAGAGTGCTACAGTGCAAATTTGCCCAATAATGATGATATACAAATTCTAATAAAGAATGTACAAGAATATAATAAATTTTAAAAATTTATTTATTTATACTATTTTATGGCATTACATAGTTTTTCAAAAATTAACTTTAGCTGTTTAGAACTATTCTGATAAATGGAAATTACTGTATTCAAGTAAATGTATCTTTGCAACTTTTCTGGTGGCAGTTTAGTTGCCTATGAATTTTTTGTAATACACCTGAATTTCTGCTTTGACTGCATTTCCTTATTCATAGTAATACATGCATTGTAAAAAACCTTTTTTTCATGATGGCTGCTCTAAATGCCATGGATTATTTAAACAACTACATTGTATTGTGGTCATATAAAGAAGATAAATTTGTTCTTAGTATTAGGTAAGAAAATCTATAATTCTGCAAAACTGGTATCTCAAAGTCGTTGTGAGCCACTTACTGAGATTCACTCCTGAATTTCTAAGTGTGTTGACAAATATCTTCCACTACAAATGTAAATATTTCTACCCAAAATGTACAGATCAGACAGATTCTGCACTTCTAGATCCAGTTTCTGGAACAGTATTTAACTATTTTTTTAAAAAAACATGACAACATAACCTTTCTGAAACACAAGAAAACCTCCTTGTACAGTTCTTGTTTTTCTTTCAGGATATTTGGTCATAGGCACACAAAAATGCAGTAAGGTTCTATTTATAATATTAATTTGTAATCTTTGAGGTAAGTAGTTGCATATTTTTCAGGGCATTTTTCAAATCACCTTTATATGTCTTATCACCCGAAAAGGTAGAATTCATTCATTAGGAGAAAGTCAAGATATTAAGCAGAAATCATCAGGAGGTCATTGACCATTTCCCCTTTGATTATGGGAGTTTCATTGTCTTTGTGTTCCTGTTTTCCTGCTCAGGAAGCGGGGTAGCTGGAGAACAACTGGTGTTACTATTACAGACCATGTCAAAAAAAAAGATTTTCCTCATCCCTTACCACTGTCTTTTCCCACACCCCCAATAAGGGATGAAGATTCTGCTTTGTCCTCCTTTTACTACTAATCTATTTGTAGAAATTTTTTTTATAGTCTTTCATAGCAGTTGCCAGATTAATTCCTATTTGAGCTTTGGCCCTTTCAGTTTTCTCCCTGCACAGCCTCATAATATCCTTGTAATCATCCTGAGCTGCTTGCCTCTTCTTCTGAAGGTTACAGATTTTCCTTTTTTTCCCTGAGTTCCAGCCAAAGGTCTCTGTTCAACCAGGTTTGTCTTCTCCATTGGATCGTGTTTTGGCGGAAGGTGATGGCCTACTCCTGCCCCTTTAATATTTCCATTTTGAAGAATGTCCAGCCTCCCTGGATCTTCAAAACTGCCTCCCAAGGGACTCTCTCAACCAGACTCCTAAGCGGTCCACAACCTGCTCACCCGGAAGTCGAACACAGAAGTCCTGTTAGCACCCCTCCTTACTTCTAGAATAAAACACTCTCATTTCAGGATTGTTGTGCTCAGGACAAGTTCTTCTCTGTGTGTAAACAGTAGGTCCAGGAGAATGTCTTCCCTGGTTGGGTCTCCAGCCAGCTGTATCAACAAGCTATTTTCTACATATTCCAGACTATTTCCTCTCTACTCTATTGTATTTCAAGCATTCAACTTGTATGTTGAAGTCCCTCATGAGAAGAAGCAATAATGAGACTTCTTGCATATGCTTATAGAATATTTTTTCTGCCTCTTCATCCTGGTTGCCTCTACAATAGACTCTCACCATGATATCTGCCTTCTGGGCCTTCCCTCGATTCCCACGCATAAACACTCAACCCTATTGTCACCATCATTAAGTAAATATTTGGAAATGCCTGACCTAAGTAAAGTCTCAGGGAGAAAAAGAGCTTTTCAAGACAGATGGAGCTCAACTGGAGAGAGTCTGGAGGTGAGTGATTTCTACTTTAGAAAACACCATCTTGCAGGAAAAGCAGATCTGGAGATCTTTTATTAATTTGTCCTTTTTGATAATAAAGTATCAGTCAGATCCTTAATAATGGTGGTACTATATCACAGCATTCAGTATTTTTAAACTACAGGTTTTGTAAAAGAAAACACTTTTAAAATTTTAATGTTGTTGGTTACTGGTTAATATATGACTTAAAAGGTTGTTGTGAGAAATAATAACTGGTCCAGCATAGCTGGACCATATTTTCCTTTCTGCAGAAACTCGCGTTGGGTACCAGTAGCCAAAGCTCATATACTAAGTAAAGCAGTCTGCTGAGAAACTTAGCGTCTAGTGATTTATAAACAAAAATTCATAATTTTCAAGGCTAAATAAATGTAAACATGAAGTTTAAAAGGTTGATTTTTATAATATCTTTATTTAGGATTCAGTCTTGAGTTACAAAACTTATGACTCTAAATAATTTCTTCCTGTGAAGCCAGGAGACCCAGGATGTTCAAGAAACCTTAAAATTATTTTATGTCAGTGCTTAAACAGCTGGATTGAAGTAAGAAGTTAGTTCTATGAGTGCTGAAATGTCTTCTTCTGCCTGAGAAAAAAAAAAAAGAAACACTGAGACCTGTCAGAATTTTTGTTGCAACAAAGGCAATGGTAAACTAAAGATCTATTATCTTGGCAATTCGTGAATAACTTTGTTGGAATCAAATTGCCTAGGAAAACAAAATAAATTTAAAAAAATGCTTACGATGTCCCCTGTGCTTCTTGAAGAGCAATTGTGATCTTTGATTCCTGCTTTACATATCAGATCTCTGACTTATGAGTCATGCAAGTGTGTCACAACATCCTACCATATGTTGAGCTACGTTGGAACTATGAAAGTGTGAATGATCAAGCATTCACTTGAGATGACTATAGAAGATGTGTTGTAGTGGCAGTATCTGTCAACTTGGTTTTCATTCCTGTCTGAAAAAAATTCATTTGCATTTTTAAAGGAATGATACTAAAACACTGCTGGGTTTTGAGGATTTTTTGAAATTTCTTTTTTTTTTTTCCTTGGTTGTAAAAGAAAGTGAAAAATTACTATAAAAACAAAGAATTACTAAAAGCGAAGAATCCAGGTTTTTGAATTTTTAAATATCATGGCATGATTATTCTAGTTGCAGGAACCATCTATAAATCTAAAATGACTGAAAATATCCTTCTTCCTTGTACATAAAAAGTCAAAACATTTACTTTCAATATATATGGGTTTTATATTTGATTAAGGAAAAAAAATCCTCTTCTAAGACCTCTCAGCTGGAAATTCTTGTCAGAAAAGCTCTTCAGTGGAAGCATTTAATGGTATTGCCTCAAAAGAAGTATCCAAACTGAAACTGGGAAGTTTGTTGTATCAAATGTATAGCTAATATTTCCCTCATTTGAAGAAAATAGAATATATTAGTACTATATCATAATAGCCAATAACAGAATTTAGTTAAAAATATTTTTTTACATTTTTAAATTGTTGTCCTCAAGTTACCTTTTTTTTCAAATTAAACATTTTCATTTTACAAGCACTTTTTCCGTAGTAGGTGATTTTCCAGGTGGTAAAAACACACATATATTTAATTTCTGATCTCCAAAACGAACAACTGTTATCATATGGAGAACAGCCTCTCTACATAAACATAATGATTCAGGATGAAAAGTGTCTTACTCTAACACACGTTTCTGTACAGGATAAAATTGCACACAATGACAGTAGCTAAGATGAAATTGCTGCTTAATTATGAACATTCTTTGTGTGTTATAATTTAAAATTGAGAGTTAATAAGGCTGAGTACAACAGCACTGTGACCAGTATGATAAAGTCCCTAGAACTCTTGTTTATTTAAATAAACCACTAAAAGGGGCTAGGTAGTGATCTTGGGATTCAACTAATTTGAAGCATCTCAAAACCATTGATCTACTCAGATTTCTGAGAACCACATTTATTGGCTCAGTTTTGTTACACAGACATTTTTTTGAGCACCAGGCAGGTTCCAGAAGTACAGTCTTAAACCTTATAGATGTGATTTTATTCATCACTTCAGTCAGTGGTATCGAAATTTCATACTGAGAAGAGTCAGGTCAATAATTACTGCATTTCTTTGAGGATGTCTGTTAACTGTCCCAATTGAAGCCATACATAGTTGGATTAACTGCTTGTCTAGTTACTCTCATCTATGCAACCATAGGGTTTAGAAAGGACAGTGATATAACACCTGGAATACTTGACCCTCAAAAGACAACCTCTTCAAGACTGGACCCTCAATTATTTATGGCTTACATACTAAGCATATTCAGAGGTTTAATTTAAGGTTACTTTTCTGCTGGATGAAGAGGTGTGACAAGAGAATAAGGAATGTCTCTTTTTTTTTTTGCTCTTGTTCTGTCACAAGGCTTTTTCCAATAATGTATCTACTATCTATCTCATAGAGTATGAGGAGAGGTAAGAGTTCATTATTACACCTTTACTACTGAGTTGTAGACCACTCAGAACTTGTTTATAAAAACCAGGTGTATAAATAAAATAATGATACGTATCTCCCTTTGATGTTTCATACTCTCTTTGTCTTGATTTCTTCTAAACCAACCCAATTTAGAAATAGACCTATCTTTAAAATATATTTGCATATAAATGGCAATATGGAAATATTAATTTCTTCAAGAATCAAGGAGAATGAGATTCAAATCATTAATCAAAAATAACAATACACATGTAATTTTATTTATTCCATTAAATATTCATTGAATTGTAACAGTTTATTGCTATTAGCCAAATTAGATTCAAAGAGATGGCCAGGAGGTCATTGGCTTCAAAACCCATAATAATCTTTTCAAGCATTCATTCCATAGGAGCACTTAAAACTGAGCTTTAGTTTATTATTGTGATAAGATCATTTAAAGTTTTAGACAGCTAACGTGAAAGGGGCTGTAATAACCTCCTGGCATGTTTAAAGATCATATGCTAAAAATATTCTACAGCAGAGTACTGAAGAATTTTTCTATGATTTAACATAAAATTGAAAATCTGTTGAATATCTGTTTCTGAGACAAAGTATTTTCAATCTCCTGCTCTTTACTTTGTAGCTTTTTATTTGTCTAAACCACTGCCAGATTTCTTGGTTTTATCCAGCTTTAAGTTCTGTATTTTAACTGTAATCTCTTCGTTATTAGTATGCGGGCACATGTACTGCAGCTTTCATTTTGGTCAAGGACTAAAACTATGTAAAAGGAAGGTTGAAAAAACTGATATTTCCTGTCTCCATCAACATAATGAATGAACTAGGTGCCCTGAATGGCACTTTTTTCTTTTTCTTTTTTTTTTTTTTTAAGAATGAGCTGAGAAAGCAATCCTATCCTAATGGGAAAAATACAAAATCCAAGCACTGTGAATTTGTGAATGACTGTTTTATTGACCCATAACATATTCACTAACATTAACTAGGCCAAGTGTCATACAAAGCAGTCTCAAGCTTTCTGGCTCCTATGCTCCTTTTTCACTTGTTACCCACCTCTGAGACTCAGAGCTCCCTTTGGAGAAGAGTGCTTGACTGTTGGAAGTATCCTCCTCATGAATCAGAAGCTATTCAAGACGCGGATGTTTAATATTCTGAGATCATCTCAAGCTGGCTCAATTTGTCTCAAGAGGGCTGTTAGTGTTTAAGATATCAGTGTCATAATGCCAAACTTGATCTAGGGAGGCACAGTGAGGTCAGAGCACCAGAGCAGTGGCATGAGTCATTACTGAAATGATGCCTACATGGCTGCTATGGTTAAATGTCCCACTTTTTGTGGATGTACAATGACTATCACAGTACAAAATCCTACTTACACAGAAGAACATAACTATTTAATAAGCAGTGCTGCTGCTAATTTTTAAATAAGTGATTTAGGAGTACTAGGTTAGATTAAGAAGTTGTTCTTTCAACACCTTTGAGAGCATAATGCAGATAAAACTCTAATATGGGAAATGAGGTTACATAGATGTATTGAGGGCTGGAAATGAGATACGAGATCTTAAATTGGTCTGTAGTTTATGCTGTGTAGGTGGTTTTGTCCTAGATGTCTTGTGTCTGAATTTATCAAGTATTATGGATTTTCTCTTTCACAGTCCAGCAGTAGAATTATTTATGAATACTATGTTATATTCACATTTACATCTAGAAAAGCATTCAAAGTTCTGTATATTTCTATTAGAGAAAACAAAGATGTTACCTGTGTCTTGTAATTTGAGGAGACATGGAAATTTTTTCTTTTCCTGGGAGAGATGATTGTGCACCACTCAGCCTTCAGAAGAGTTACAAATATACATCAATTAGCCAAGTTACAAAGTTACATCAATTAGCCAAAGTAACTAAAACTTCTTAAGGCCCCTCAGACTTCTCATTCTAATTTGGTCACTGACTTTGCTTATATTGCCGTCTTAAACATTGACCTAAATTCCAAGTTAGTGGATATGACATGGTGACAAAGTATTAAAAAATTAGCACGTTCATATGGTCAGTTTCTTTCCTAGGTTTTCTCTAGGGCATCGGTCCATTGACTGTACAAATTACACTCATGCTGTCTTACTCCTGGGCTGTGTTCTGAGAGAGCTTGCTTTCTCTGGAGTAAAATTTGAGCATGGTTTAAATAACAGCTTTCAATAGTAACTCATGGACATCATCTGTGTACTTGACAGATGTTAGATATACTGGGTATGTACCATGCTCTTCCTTTTGGCCTGGGAAAACCTCTACAGCTCTTTAAACACTCTACCTACACATCCACTAGCTCTTCAATTTACATTGTAATTGGGAGGAAAACAAGATTCTACACCCCAGCTTTGTGTTTTCAGACAGAATAAAAAGAGCAAATTGAAACTTAATATTATTAATTTTATATTGTTGTGCCTGACATGAGACAAATTGTAAAGAATAGTGAAAGGCATACCATTGAAACCAAGAAGACAGTGGAACAACTGTTTCGGCTGTATGAGCAGCCATTTAAATATGGTGTACTCCAGCAATTACTTTGAATACTGCATTCAAAACCTTATTATGGATTTACAGCATTTGAAAGATGAAACCTGATACATTCAAATAGAGAAAAGAATACATATGAATAGCACTTTGGCAATTCAAGACATTTGGGAGATGACAAACTTTATCTGGATTTGATAGGGTTTTTCTTTTCTCCTATTTCTATTACATTATTCTTGAGGGTTATTTGTAAGAGAAAAGAGCTGAAAAGATAAATTTAATACTGAATTTTTTCCAAGATCATTTATTCTGTATTAATGTGACCCCATGCTGTTGTCACGGCCAGAGAGACCTATTATCACACGCTGAATATTATTTGTAAAAGTTACAACTACCTGGGGGCAGCATTAATTATAGCATGCAGTTTAACCTCAGGAAAGATAAAAATCAATTGGTGAAGCTTGAATGGAAGCCACATGGCTGCTCTTTAATTCATATTAGAAAAACAGAATTTGTCTTCCTAGAACTGGGTACTAACTGTATGCTTTTAAAAGATAACTGTATGCTTTTAAAAGCTCTTTCTCTATTTCTGAAGCACTAAACAATGGCCAGAATCATTTATGAGGTGTTATGCACAAAAAGAATCTCTACCTTTGTAATTCCCACCCTGAGGAATGAGACACAGCCTTTGTAAGGTATCTTACTACAATTCAGAGCTAACTGTACTGCAACTGTTACTGTAGTTCCACTTCAATGATAAACTAATTGATTGTTTAACTGATTTAGGGAGTTAAGCTAAGGAGTGAAAGATAAGAAATAAATTGCTTTGCATTAGAATATAGTCTATGTGCACACGTTGAAAGACTAATCACTTGAAAGGATGCAAAAACATTTGTGGATAGCTACAAGAAGGATGGTTAATGCACTCTCTGAAGGTATGCAGTTTTTCGTAGAGGTCTTCAGTTGCCAGAGAGCCTAGCCAATCTAACTGTAATTATAAAAAATAACTCTTTACCAAAGAGCAAGGATAATTTGAAATATGGGCCACTGCATTTTTTCTCCCAGGTTTTAGAAACTGCTATGACTATATTGGCTATATTGAGCTTGGAAATGGTGCAAAGTCGCTAACACTTCTTACTAATTTAGAGCAGTTTTTTTAACTGAATGAGTATTATTCAAGTGATGGTTAAAGCATAAGTGCAATATAAACATGTTTTCAGGTGAAATGAAGTAATTTGTTTATTGCTAGCTTGTGCATTTGTCTTTGCCTGACCTCTAGCATATCTTATATAGGTTGAAATTAATATTTCTATAATTTTGAGCCATGAAATACTAAAACCTTTCAAAGGAGCAAGCAAGCATATGTTGTCTCCCAGCTGGTTTAGAATTGCAGAGCTTAAAAAAAAAATAAATTTAATCTACACTATAACATGACTTAGAATTTAATCAAAATTACACAAAATATCTTAGAGATTTAGGAAAGTAGTCAAGAGGAGTAGAAAAAATTCTATGCAAGATATACTCCTTCTAAATATATTTTAATATTTTTGAAATGATTGATCTAATTCTAACTTTACATTGTTTTTAAATTGCTCTAAATTTAATGATCTTGATCAATTTTTAATTTAGACTGGTGTAATTGAGATTTGAATAAGACCCAGATGTGCACCCATGATTGCTGCTGTATCTGGCAGTAAGTTTTTGTTATTTCTTGGCCAAGTTTAAACAATGAAGCCACCTGATTTCAAGACTGTGAAACATCTTTTTTGTTACTGTTCCTTCCAGGAGCTGTAGCAATACTGTATGACCTACCCTAATTGAGCAGATTAGAATTTTCCTGAAACACTGTACTTTCTATAGGTCAAAATTGTTTGCTCTGGTAGAAAATTTTCTTCAGTTCTTGGGCTCTCATGCAATCAGGATCAAGGATCAGACAGCTGGCGTTAAATTATATTGTTCTCTTTTATATAAAGATTACAAAAGTATGAAGAATAGAGATAAGTAATAGAACAGTAATACTTTGTGCTTATTTGTATATTTGTTTAGTGCTTGGAACCAGTCATTTCAAGCCACAATATATTCCTGTGAAAATGCCTTCCCATTGGTTTGGCTAGCATTTCAGATGTTTTGAAATAAATCTGAAAATAACATTAAAAAATCACCCTTTCTTTCATCTTGATACCCATAAATACCCTCATCAAACTATGGTGAGTGAAAGCATTGGAAGCTATCTGCTTACAATGAAGAGATACCTAACATAAAATCTGGTTTGGGTGGTGATTATAAAGGTTATTCCAAATGCTCATTGTTGATTAGTTGAAGTCGAATCATTGTGTGAAAATAGGCATCAACACTTCTAAATAAAGTTTCTAATAAGGGTGGAAAGAGTTTTCTTCAAATCCTTCAAAATGGTTTTACTTCTAAGTGTAAAAAGCCTCATATAATTCTAGTTTAGAAATAGCCTAAGATGTTCAATCTACGCTTAATACAATAGATGGTGAATTGGTACTTCTCTTCCATATACTTTCTTCAAAGGTGTCATGCTTTCAGATTGTTAATACCCTAATTGATGTTAACTGTTTAGATGTGAGTAGACTATATGTTCTAGGCTTTCATAAAATATAATAATGACTATTCCATGTAGATATAATCTTATGGAAAAAAAAAAAGCCCTGTAGAACACTTTGCCATTTCCAAGACTAAAACTATCTGTTTTCAGTGAGGTGTGACTTTGTTTTTCTATGTACTCCTACAGTTGGTAAGGAATGACATCACAGTTCTCTAATGTCTTTCATGCAGCTTTGTCTTTGCAACAAAGAGTTCTCTCGTGATGTCTGTTGTATTAAGTTTCAGAGGGATAACATATCACGTATCACAATTAACTGATTATTCCCATATATTGCCTCCTTTCTCTAGTGGGGTTACTGCAATTATTTCAAGTGTAAGACACACAGCAATTTGTCTTCTTGGTTGAAATGAAATATTACTTCACAGGTACCTATTTCCAACAGCAATGAACTTTCCTTCAATTAGTCTAGACTGAATAGTCTCTGATAACCCTACTGCGAAATTACTGAAAGAGCAGACAGATATCCAGTTTTGTTTTGAACCTCATCTCTTCTAGTTGCAGTGAAATCCAAAGAGCATGCCATTTATCATATCCTAAATTAAACAGCTGGAGAGCTGCTATAATTTTTCAGTGGGCTGTGTTGTCATTTGCAAGGTTACTCAGAAATCCTTTGGTAAATGAACCACAGGTGTATATGCTGCAACTTTGTTTCCCTACAGAACCACACATTATCCAAATTCTACTTCCAAGCTGATCTACCATTTTTATATTGCATCACAAAATGAAGAACAGGAGGCTGAATGTCAACAAGTAGTTTTTAACTGTGAGGGTGTATCCTGGTTCTCGGCAGGACAGAGTTCATTTTTTCACACTAGCTGTGTGGGAGCAGAGCCTGGAAGCATGTGGGCATTTCTAGATTGTTATTCTATACCACCTCCTGAAACTGCCGTGGGGTAGAATAAGTGACTCACTTATGAGAAGGAGAAGGGCATGGATTATGGCCAAGAAGAGAAAGAGTGCCCGCTAAGGGTCTGCTGCAATTTTGTCATTTTCTTGAGTGTTTTGTGGCACCGGGTTGGTCGGTGAGCATCTTTGCATGTAAATCACCCTGGTTTTGTAGATTTTTGTTAATAATAATGATCGTGTTTTTGTTCATTTTCTTATCTCACTGCTGTTTGCCATATAATTTTCTTACCTCTGCCTTTTGTATGTCTCAGAGGGAGTGTGGGGAAGGGAGCAGCTTGTGGTTTTCATTTTAGTGGAATCTGCAATTAGAAGGAGCTGGAATTATTGGAAAGAAGGACAGAACTGACAAGAGAGTAATTATGTGACAAGTGAAGGCACTGGGTCCATAAGATGCAGCATGGACATTCACTGCAGTTTAGAAGCAGCTGAAAACTTCTGATTTGAAGTCAGCTGTATTCTAGAAAAGTTTAGCTCTTTATGTCAGTGTAAGGTAGTGTCAATATTTAGTCTGCTAATGAGAAGTATATCAATATATGAAATCCAGATTCCATTAAAGTCATCTAAATCTGTGCTCCCCTGAAGCATGTTTAACTTGAGTAGACTTGAATTTAATTACAGACATTTAATAAGAATGTAGGAAAAAATTAAATGTAACCTTGTTAGGCTTTGATGGTTGAAGCATTGAAATAATATAAATATTTGGTATTTCAAGAATAGTTTGCAACACACAAGTGCAAAATTTTTCGCATATGTTAGTGCAGATAATGTAAAAGATCCACACATCCAAAGGCATAATGAATAATACAGTAAAACAAAGTAACACAGTGTAACATAACATAACGTACTGTTTCTAGAACTCAAGTATTCATTTGTTTTTCAATCAATAATAATCAATAAAAATTGAATAATAATCAACAAAAATGACCAGTCATGGCATCAACATTCTGATGTTCACATGATAAATCTTTTATACATGTAATAAAGTCTTTGTGGGGTTTTGGAATATTTAGAGCTGGAAACTATTAGTTTATACTCTGTATTTTTTTCAGTAAACTTCTGGGGGATATATTTAGATTTGCTTGTACTTGGTTCAGCTCTACCATTTATAACTTTGGCTCATGCACCCCCTTTGGTCACAGATATAAGTCAGGGCTGATTCATATTTTGGATGAACTAAGGATAAACAGCTTGCTATTCTGTTTTTGTAGGAGGTATTGGAAGTCCTATTCACCTTGCCTTGACACTCAAGCTTCTGTGCCAGTGAGTCTGAAAGTTGCCTTTTTGCATTACTGCAATTTTGACGCCTAGAAAACAGTAGCCTCTGATTGTGATGCTAATGCACATTTCTTGGTTATTTTTTATTTTCTCCTATTTATTCCACCTTTCTTGGGAGTCTGCTTCCAACTCATCACTACAGTGTTTCTTTGGTCACAGACACAAACAACCCCACAAATTTATTAATTTTATTTTCTGCTCATCCAGTTGCTAGGGGATCCAAGGACTCCTTATCCTGCATATATCTGCAATCTACCCATATTTCAGATCATCCTCTCTTTTGATTGGTGTGCAAATTATTGTTCTTTAAGGTGGAAATTTTCAACTTCATCATGGTAGCCTTTCAGTTATGAAGTCTGCATATTCTGAAAATGTCTTTCTTATTTTTTGGGAAAGAAGTCTCTTATTCTTACAATTTTTTCTATGTTAGTCAAGAACTCTGAACATCAAAAAATTTGTAATTATAGGTGTTGTACAGGAGAAACATTTCATGGTTGCTATGCCAGCAAAGTTGGAAAGATAAACATCATGTTTCAGAGGCTTGATTTAGTCAGAAAAAATTAGAAATTATTCTTTTTTATAATTGCCTTAGATACAAGTCGTTTTCCTGTCCTACTAAAGAACCTTGTCAGAAGTCTTTCAGAGTTTCTTCCTCGTTTATATTCTGTTGCATCCCCTTATTTACAGTTCCATTATTTTAATTCACCTTTCAAGCAGAAGTTCAGTTGCAAATATGTGTTCCAAATGCATCTTGTTGACCTTTCCAAGACTCATGAATAGATGATGCTGTCAGTCAGATATACTTTAATGATAAAGCTAGACAATTGGTCCTAGAAAACTCTACCAGGACAGGGGATCTTGACCGTTATGGAGCAGCATGATGCAAAATATTCCTAGGAAGTTTTTGGGTCTTACTGTTTGAAACAGGAATTCCAGTATAAATTGGAATTTCAGTATAGAAGCTATGTGTCTGTCAGCACACGTAATGGGAGTCCAATTTGTGAGAGTTTGTTTGTTTGTGTTTTTGGGTTTTTTTAATTAGTGTTTTGTAGAGGTCTAGTTACAAATAACTTGTACAATAATTAGTTCTGAAATATGACTTTTTATTTAGTCATCAGCCTCAGTACCAGATGGACATTGACCCTTTTTATCCTTGGAAACACATGAACTAAAGAACACAATAGTTGAGGTATATTTTTTCCCCTTGCATGACAACTTACATTTGAAGAGTTTGCAACAAAGAGTTCTCTCTTGATGTCTAAACCTATCAAAATAAATTAATGAAGACATTTCTGAGCTTGCAAAGACTATTCTTTAAGAAACTGCACAGTATTTAGACAAGATTTATTGAAACTTTGGTTGAAACGACAGCTCAACATCCGCTTCAAAGTAAGTTCAATTAAATTAGCATTCCATCACAGGATATTAGTTTCATGGTACAGAGAGAAATTACAGGCTGATATTTGCATATATGGAAATATATAAGGGAAAAGATGCATGTAGAAAGAGGAGCAAGCAGTAGTAATTATAACATTATTTTGTTGTTATAACTATCTTGCAAGATAAAATAGTTTTATAAGTGGTTTAAGTGAAAAATTTGATCTACTGAAAGATCAAAAATTGCCTTGCTGTAATTTTCCTCTCTCTCAGTTTTCTTAGGTTATTAATATCTTGGTCAAAATGAAAAAAAACCCAAAAACCTCCCAACCCATTACCTTCAAACTGAAATACAGCAAAAAGCCCCTAGAAGATAGAAAGCTATGAAGCTTTCAAGAAAACAAGAGTTTTACAATTACTTCAATTAATTTTTTCTAGAAAAAAGGAATGAAACTAAAAAGTGTTTAATGTGTTGTGTAATGACTTCCAAGTGTTTAGGTGGGATTTGTCTCACTAACTATAGAGTTTAGATGTGTCTATCTGAGCTTTTTATGCAAGTCCTCCTTCATAGTCAATAAAATCTGGTTGATATAAGTCAGGGGAGATTAGGACATGATTCATTTCACTGTAAAACAGGCATTAAAACTGTCTAGCATATCTGCTTCTATTTATTCATTGCTAAGAGACATTACATGACTAAACTGGTTTTTTAAACATATATTAAGGTTTGTTTTCTAGGATGGGACTTCGACATCTGGATTTATCCCAGCAATTAGTATTGCTTGTTTCCTTTTTTTTTTGGTGCCTTGATGTTCTTACTTGTTAAAAGTATTTCTCATATTTATGTTTTTTAAATTCTCTAGGACAGATGGATGCAAGTGCTACAGAACTGTCAAAGTTTGGCTTAGATTGGGAGCCATCAAATCATATGTAGTTTTTAAATTAATCTGTAATATTAGGACCAGACCTTCCATTCCCAGAATAGCTTCACAATATATTCTGAGATAGGCTCTCTAAACCAGCTTCCATTTAAAAAATGTATGAAAACTGGATTGTCTACATCATGTCAAATCATCATCATGTCAATCATCTAGTCAAATATAGAATATTTTCAGGGAAATTAAATGGGAATCTTCTGATACTTATATTTTGGGAATGTGCTACATGATAATAACAACGTAATAAGTCTAAGTACTCTTAGAACACCTCAAGTATATGCAATAAAGTTTCTCATGGTGTGAAAATGTTCCCGTTCTCATTTCTGTTTCCTCTTTTCAATTATTGAAAATCATGAGCTAATTTTTGTCATCCTGGAAAAGGTTAATCCTATTTAGGTGCTGAAAAATTGAGCTGACCAATAACAGAGACCTTATTCCTTTCTTTCACATTGTTTGCACTACATGCAATGTAAGGATGAGGGAATTGCTGTGAGAAATAGGACTTAAGATATTAAAAACTAAAAATGTAGGAACACTCAAGGTCAGGTTAGGCAGAGTTTTGAAAAACTTGATCTAGTTGAAGATGTCCCAGAGTATTGCAGGGGAGGTTGGACTACCTGACATTTAATGTTTCTTCCAATCAAAAGTATTCTATGATTCTATGAAAAACTAATATTTCAGCATAAAATTAATATAAAGTCACAAACCACTTTATTTAATTAATGTTAAGAGTATGGCATGTGGATATGATGAAAACTTTGGCATAAAATATAGCATAAGAGTATATTCTGAACTGTATTTAAGAGAACCAATGATCATTTGCTCATGTCTAAAATCATCACTTAAGTCCCTAAGCTCCTGAAGGAATTTTAAATTTTAGATCCCTATCTGAGATTAATAAAAACATATCCTCTGCTGAGCTGTGGAAGTAGATGTGAGAGGGGGTCTGACAAATCCATTTTTATATTTTATTACAGTTTTATTACCAGGTTGACTGCTGTGAATTTCAGATCTCATCCAATGTAAGTAGAGAGGAAGTATATAATTTAATGCTTGAATGTATTTCACTACTCATCAGACACATAGCTTTTTAGGCCTTATGTTTTAGAGTGACTTAGTGTTTATACAGCCTTTTTAATGAGGTCCAGTGCCTGTGTAACAATCTAAGAGCTCACATTCAAGGCTTCCGGTGACAACAGGTTACATCTTTGGTGCTCAGTTGCAACGAAAAATAAGGGCATTTATCTATTTATTTGTCTGTTAGTTTTTCTGTTTAGAAAAATGGAAGAAAATTATTCTGCTCTGAAGTAATGGGATGTATTACATGAATGTGATATGGGTTTGATAGCAGTGTGAGTTACAGGGTTACTTCTTTTAGAATAATCCAGAAGCTTTCTCTATGACCAATAGAACTGCTGGCCAAAACTGAGCCAATCAGCCATAGCAGTAGCACTTCTGTGATAACATAGAAGGGGAAGAAAATCTTGTTCATAACTTCAGTCAAAGGTGAGGAGTGAGAGTATGTGAGAAAAACAGTCCTGATGCCAAGGTCAGTGAAGAAGCAGGGGAAGGAGCAGGCACTGGAGCAGAGGTTGCCCAGCTCATGGTGAAGACCATGGAGAGGCAGACTGTCTCCCTCCAGCTCATGAAGGGCCCCACACTGGAGCAGGTGGATACACAAAATGGAGACTTGGACCCCATGGAGCAGGCTGCTGGCAGGATCTGTGCCCTGTGGAGAGAGGAGTCTATACCGGAGCAATTTTGTGGGTAGGACTCATGAGCCTACAGGGGATCCACGCTGCAGCGGTTTGTTCCTGAAGTTTGTTCCCTTCCCCATGGAAGGGAAACATGCTGGAGCAGTTCATGAAAAACTGCAGCCCATGAGAAAAACTCATGTTGTAGAAATTCATAGAGAACTGTCTCCTGTGGGAGAGACATGGCAGAGACAACATGATGGCCACAGTTCCTGTGATGAGCACCCAGTCCCTGTCCCCCCGTGCCTCTGTGGTGGGAAGGAGGTAGAGAAATCCTGAGTTAAGTTGGGCCCAGGGATAAGAGAGTAGCAGAAAGAAGGATTTGGTTTGATTTCTGATTTGGTTTGGTTTCTGATTACCCTACTCTGACTTTTGATTAGTAATAAATTTAACTACTTTTCCCAATTTGAGTCTGTTTTGCTCATGATGGTAATGGCCGAGTGATCCCTCCCTGTCCAATGACCTTGACCAACAAGCCTCTTGTATTTTTCTGTTTGTCCATCTGAGGAGCGGGAGTGATAGAGAAGTTTGAGGGGCACCTAGCATGCGGCCAAGGTCAATCCACCACATGTGGTTTACCTGCTGCAGTCTAACTCTAAAGCTGTGATCAAATTTCTAAAAACTGTCTACAGGTTTTCTTTTAAAATGTTTCCACTGTCCTAGATAATTACATTACATAAGTAAATGTGTTTTCTAGACTTCATTATTAAGTTTCAGGATGAACTGTGTCTTGCTGAACCAGAAATTGACAGAATTCTGACTTATATATGTATTATTTCATATATGTAAATTTCTTTTATAGATATATATGTATGTATATGATCACAAGTAGCCAATCTGCTTTGACACTGATAAAGGAAACTCTCTTACTGGAGATCTTTGTCATCCTGTTAGAGGATCTTTCATTGCAGCTGTTGCCTAAACCAATTTCCAGATCTGAGAATGTGACGATGTATCACTGTAATTAGACCTATAAATATGTGGAAAGTTTAGTGTCCTCATTTCTTTTCTGTGATAGAAGTTTGGGACTACAGTGCTTTTAAAATTAATTATTTTTTTCAGTTAAATGAGGAAAAAAATGAGATTTTACAAGGTTTCAAATACACTGAGTTTCTGTGATATTCCAAAGTCTTGGTTCTGCTTTTAACAGTATGTAGAATAGAAAAGTGTTTTTCACGGTTAATGTTATTTTGTATAATTTCATATTGCTGTTTTACCTTTAGAAAATTTTGAATTTTGTAGAAGGAAAAGAGCAAAGCAGTAGCACTCATTGGAAAAAGTGGGAAATGCCTTGATTTTCACTGTATGTTTCCAATGCCATTGAATAACATAAAATGTAAAAGGGGGAGAGACAAGGAAACCTCTCTCTTTGTAGAGAGAGAAGGAAATTTCTCTGTCTTTGCATTACAAAGTACTTAATTTAAGATTTTTATTATAAAATTTTTAATGAATGACTGTTTTTATATGCATTTTAAATTGAATCAGATTATTGATGAGTGCTAACATTAGAAACTTCTAGTAATGCTTCTAAAATTAATGTTTTCTTAATGAAAAGCTGGTACTGGCAATATTTGTGGGTTTATATCAAAGAAATTACTTTCACATCATTCACATACACTTTACAAGCAATATTAGCAACTTCACGTGTGCATTAAAGAAACAGTTATTTAAAAAAAACACCATCTTCACCCCCACCTCCCAATGTTTCTAAAAATTACTATAAACTAGGTATATGTTAGAACAAGGTGTCTTAGTCAATGGCAGTTTTCTCTTTTTTAAAGATGGTTTAAAGCCCAGGCAAAGGAAGAAAAAAAAATGCCTCTAACTTCTTTAGAAGGTCTGGATAATATCATTTGGTTTTGAGCCAGAATTGTTGTCTGTACTGTTGTGCAAATGTGTTGTGTTGTGCTCTTGCTTTTCCACCCATCTAGACTAGAATGTATTGTAGTTCTTTCTCTGTATCCACAAGTTTCCCTGCAAAGGAAACCTTAGTGCACATAAAGATGATGCATGCCCAGGTTTCTTTCTGGCATGCACCTAGGATGCTTCCAGATCATATAGGTTGCAGGATTGTAGAGCATGCCTGCCCTGTGGTGTTGATGTGGTCACTATTTATGAATTTTAAGCAGTTTGGATCAGGTTAATTTTTATCTCTCATTCAACTTTCATTCTTGAATAGTTTCATAATGAATTTCAGAAGCACTGGGTAGCTGCAACTTATGGGAAAAAAAATAACTTCATACTTATCATGCATGGGCATGGACCAATACTTTCCACATATTTAATGATATGCTAATAGAGACTACTCAAAAGTTGGATATATATATTCCAGTTGTACTCAACTAGTATTACTTAATTTTTTTTTTTTTTTTTTTTTTTTTTTTTTTTGATGACTGGTGTCATTTAAAAGAAAAATTGGGTTTGGGTTGCTCATATTTGCTTGCAGTGCTGGTTTGCATCCCCTGAAATTGCTAGGCAAGATTTATATGAAAGAAGTTTTGGATTTGTCTTTGTGTAACACAGTAAACATGCCAGGGAAAATTGAGAAAGGATATGAGACCAATCCCATTTATGTGACAGAAGCTAGACAGGTTCAAAGTTAGGGGAAAGCAAGGACCCAGTAAGGCAGCAAGTGTTTCAGCCATATCATCCAAGACCAAAAAACAAAGAACTGGGAAAATGAAGAACCACTCACTGTGGGAGGAGATAAGGTTAAAAACCAGCTAAGAAACCTGAAGGAGCACAGATCCATGGGACTTGGTAAGATGCAGATGTGCGTCCCAAGGGAACTGGCTGATGAAGTAGTTAAGGCACTATCCATCATATTTGGAAAATAGTAGCAACCTGTTGACATTCAACTGACTAGAGAAGGGGACATGTAACCCCCATTCTTGTGATGAAATGAATTTAATTATGTTATTTATTTTAATGAATTAAAAGTAATTCTAAAATTAACTTTTTAATTAGGGTGGGTATTTTTCTTTTTTTTTTAATAAATCCTCCTGGTTTTTTTTTTTTTGTCTTTTTTTTTGTTTTGTTTGTTTGTTTTTTGGTTTTTTTTAAGAAATTAAAGGAAGACCCAGGGAATGACAAGCCAGTCAGTCTGGGCTGCCAACATACATTTCTGGGTCATGCCAAGTTTTTCATCCACCAGTAGTTCAATGTCTTCCTCCTCAGGGCTGCTTTCAATCCACTCATTGGCAAACTTGTGTCTGTGTTTGGGATTGCCCTAATCCAGATGCAGGATTTTACATTTGACCTTGTTGGAATTCATGAGGTTTTCTGACCTTTGAAGTCCAGGCAAGGGAAGAAAAAATGCCTCTAACTTCTTTAGAGGGTTTGGATAAAATAATTTGGTTTTGAGCCAGAATTGTTGTCTGTAATGTTGAAAAGTAAATATGCTCTGCTGTACACTTGCTTTTCTACCCATCTAGACTAGACTGTATTGTATGTAGTTCTTTCTCTGTATCCACAAGTTTCCCTGCAAAGGGATCATGAAGCTCATTCTCCTGGCAATTTTGTTAAGGCACATGAAAAAGAATGAAGTGATTGTTGACAGTCGGTATGTCTTCACTAAGTGCAAATAATGCCTGAAAAATTTTGTGGTCTACCGAGATGGGGCTACAGTGTTAGGAAGAGTAATTGATGTCATGTACCTGGACTTGTGCAAAACACTTGACATTGGCTCACATAACATCCTTTTCTCTAAAACTGGAGAGATTTGGGTTTGATTGCTGGACCACTTGGTGGATAAGGGGTTGAAGTGATGGTTGTACTCAAGAGTTGAGGTCTACAGCTCAGCGTCCGAGTGAAGGCAAGTGACAAGTGATCCTTCTCAGGGATCAATACTAGGACCAGCACTCCTTAATGACTCTGTTGGTGACATGGGCTGTGTTATTAAATACACCCTCAAAGAGTCTGCTGGCAACAGGAAGCTGGGTGCTGTGGTCAACACACTGGAGAGAAGGGATGTCATGGAGAGGGAACCTTGACAGACTAGAGAGGTAATTCTGTGCAGACCTCATGCATTCCAACAAGGTCAAATGTAAAATCCTGCACCTGGATTAGGGCAATCCCAAACACAGACACAAGCTGGCCAATGGGTGGATTGAAAGCAGCCCTGAAGAGGAGGACACTGGTGGATGAAAAACTTGGCATGACCCAGAAATATGTGCTTGTAGACCAGAGAGCCACTGCATGAGAAGCAGCGTGATCGACACACTGAAAGAGATGATTCTGCCCCTCTACTCTGCTCTCTGGGTCTCATCTCAGGTATACAGCTCTGGGACCCCCAAAATAGTAAGGACACTATTGGACCTGATGAAGGGACTGCAGAGGAAGGCTATGAAGATGATCAGAGGGCTAGGTCAGTTTTCCTATGGAGACGTGTTGAGAGAGTTGGGGCTGTTCAGCCTGGAGACAAGAAGACTCCATGGAAACCTTATTGTGGCCTCTGATTACATAAAAAGGACCTACAAGAAAGCTCAAGAAGGACTTTTTACATGGGTATGTAGTCATGGAGCAAGGGAGAATAGCTTCAAACTGGAAAAGAATAACTTTAAATTAGATAGGAAGAAAATCTGTACTGTGAGGGTGGTTATGCAAAGGAACAGGTTTCCCAGAGAAGTTGCGGATGAAACTCCATTCACATTCCTGTAAGAATTCAAACGCAGGTTGCATGGGGTTCTGAGAAACCTGGTCTAGTGGAAGGTGTCCCTGTCCATGGCAGGGGGTTTGGAACTAGATGATCTTTGAAGTCCCTTCCAACCCAACCCATTCTATGATTCTGTGAACTTAAATAAATGAAGCAAGGTAAATTCTGAGTGGATCCCAATTTCTTACTGAGCACATCTGAGATCCATCATTGTAATTTAAATATCAGCATCAGTCTGTTTAGATCAGTAGACAGGTAAAGACAGCTGATAAAGGCATAATGTACTAGCTTTAATAGTGGCACAGAAATAGTGGCAATGAACTAGGGAAATTACTTCAGATGATCACCAATAATTTTAATTGATGAAGAAAACTCATCCAGTGGAAAAAGCTAATTGGCAAACTTGCAAGTAAAAGTGATTTAATGTGTTCTATGGATCAGAAAATAGGACCTGGCATGGAGTATTGACTATTAGTGCAGCTGTTGTGAAGATGATCTGCACTAGAAAATTGAACTGAATAAACCATCAGAGAGTGAGAGTTTTGGGAAAAATATCACTGTATTTTCTGCAAGAAATTTAGGATTTTTGTCCTCCTGTAATAACCACTACTCACATATAAAATTGTTGCAAAGGCAGTGTAAGAGTCAATAAGAACACACAGGGATTTGTGAGAATTCAAAATATTAAACTAACTGCAAAAACATGAAAAGAAGATCCATCCTGTCTGACACTCAATCAAGACGTCTCTGTTCTCCTTTTGTTAAGACACTAACAAGATGAAGTGATTGAAAAGGAGTAACTATACAGATGAATGAAAATAAATTAATTGAAAATTATCTTTATGATTTGTTTTATAGAAATCAGCATCCAGCTGGGAAAAAAAAAAAAAACAAAAAACAAGTCACAACATACTTGCATGTTTTCTAGGCCCATAATACACATAATACATAACAGGAGGCCCTAAAGCAAAACTTTGAGATGTGACTGGAGTTGTCAACTTCCAGTGCCATAGATGTAAATGCTTCCTAAATATATTAATATCAATAGCAGATAAAAATATTTATCCTTTTAACATTGTACAATAAGAAGTGTGACTCTTCTTACCCACATTCTGATATGCTAAAGTCAGGTATCTAACACCTCTTTCTTCCTTGCTATAGGAAGATACTGAGCATACAGTCTATCTAGCTCAAAGTTTGATGCCTCAGCTTTATGTTGATAAAGCTAAATGAGATGTATCCCACATTTGGTGTTACATTTTTGTGTAACTAAAGACATTCAGATATTCTTCATTGTTTGACAGTTCCTAAAGGAAGTCTGATGAATTCACTGGGTACATTTGACTAATATTTAGTAATGAAATGTGGCCTTATCTCTTCTTTTCCCTTTTGTGAGGTAAAACCTGAATATGATTGTTTAAAATATTAGACTACCCAAAATGGATCATAAAATATGAACTACTATCAAAGAATTCGAGTTTTATATTTTGTTGCTATGAGCTAGCTACCTGCTAATAATATTGCAAGTTGCTTAGAAGGAAGTTTCATTTTTCAGCTATGATTATCATTTTATATTTTATGACTGAATTGATAAGTCAGATATGCTATTTTATGCAAAACTAGCCGGGGTTAACTGGCAACTGAAAAAATAAGCTGAGATTGTGCATGTATGCAGAATATCAGCACAATTTCTAATGTGTCAGGTTCTACACTGGACAGAGTACTTGGATGAAAAGGAAATGGATGGCTGATGACTAGCTTGGCATTTTAGCTGAGATTTAGAGAGTCCAGAGCAAGAACCAGTTTATAAATGCCAAAATCACTTACAGTATAAGAACAAATGTATAAGTTCAAGTCAAATATTTTTCCTTCTACTGCTGACTCTGTGCTATAAACCTTTCACCCCACTAGGACTGATGAATAAATACAGTATTTAATGAGACATACTATTCTAGAAACGATCTAGCATGTGTTCTGTGCAAAAGGAAGTAATTAAGGCCTGCATATTTTGAAACAGCTTACTGAATTTCAATTTAGACATTCTAATTATTAATTAGATATCTCCAATATGTTTATTGACATTCAGTACTTCACAGTTACTCGAAATGATGTAGCTGATTGATGACAAAAGTCAATTTCTGCCATCTTATATAAAATAGCATCTAATTTTAGTTCTGCCCCACTGAAAGACATCCTGTGGAACAAATACTTGCCAATAAAGGTGTCAGGAGCTAACTCAATTACTTTTTATTTGTTTAAAACATGAGATTGGAGAGGATACAGGCATTTACTACTGGCTTTATATTCATCTGATCTGTTATACCTGTGGTTGGCTATCAGGTAAGCCAAGTCACTGTTTGGCTTTAAAATCCTCTGTTAAGTTGGCTTGATTTGATTTCATCTTGATTTATTTGAAAGATCATTGATTTTTCCTAACTGTGGGACTTTTGTTTTGTCTCCAAACTCTGCAGTGCTTTTATCTGGGTTTGCTGTTAAAAGCCCTTCTGTAAAATAAAGTTGTGGTTAAAAAAAAAACCAAAACAAAACCAACATTGTATGGAGGTTACCTGGACACTTCCCAACATGACATTTTCTCTGTAAAAGTACTGTGTGAGAGGTAAACAGCAATACAAGAAGAAAAATGTCCTTTTAAAAAGCACAAGCCTGCTACACAAGATAAGCAGACGGGATAATGAATGTTATAAACCCTGAAAATTACTGCTTATTTTAGAAAAGTTTATATGTCAGAGAGGAAAAAAAAAGGAGATTAAAAGAACAGAATGATTTGTGTACAGAAAACTATAGTCCTTTTCCCAGTTAAAAGAAGAACTAACTTGAATTTTATCAATTAACTTGTGTTTCTCTACAAAGAGGAACATTCTGGTACTGCTGTTCAGGCTACCAAGTATTACATATTGTCAGCTCATTAGGGATGTTACTTAATTACAGCACAAACTTGTTGGGGTCTTCAGCTAAACAGTAGGTAATACTGAGTGAATAGGTTTTAATTTGATTACCAGAATTCCATCTGTAGAAAGCAGGAATAATGGTATAAATTCAACTGGAGAAAAAATATAGTTGTGAATGTCCAGAAGAGGTGACTTATAGGATAAGAATGTTTGTTCAACTGCCTTTTGAATTTTGAATCCTTAACATCTTTCTTGTCAGTGTCAAGGGTTTTCAGCGGTATGACACTTGGCCTCTAAGGCAAGTAATCCCATACCCATTTCAACCACCACTGTCAGACACCAGTGAATCAAATTTTCCAGTCCACCATCAAACAACACTCCTTAGGTTTCTTCCAGAGTTTTTCCAGTCAATGGCAATGGATTTTGACCTCATAGACTAAAGTACTGGCTAAGGAAGTCAGCTGGCTTGTTTTGCTGTGTTTTAATTTTAAAATATTTTTAATTTTTGTATTTCACTAAATAATCTTCTTGTGTTAATGGGACATCACTTGTGCTGAACTGTGATCCTGTTTAGGTGCGTCCAGTCTCTGTACACATGTTCATATCATTTCAAAGGCTCACAAACTGAAAACTTTTAATTTTGTGAGTTCAAACAGAATAAATTATGCATCTACACATTCATGTCCACAGAAGGGCTATAATTGTACATAGAAGAGGCATTGTGAAAAACCAAATTTGCGTAGACCTTGAATTCTTATCTCAACAGTGACTTCTTCTAAAAGCATGTCCTGGAATTCTTCTCCCTGCCTGTCTTTGAGTTTTTCTTCTGTGAGAGAGAGAGAGAGAGAGAGAGAGAGAGAGAGAGAGAGAGAGGCTGCTGCTCTTTATTCTCAACACAGGAATGGAGACACATCTTTATGCAGACATTCTTTTGCCTCATCTTTGATTAGGTATTATAATATCCAGGAAAATTGTGAGTGCCAGCTCCTCTCTGATGACTATTCAGAGTATAAAAAGTTAGGCTGGATGTTTCATCTTAAGGAAGCTAAAAACATGTCAGATGATTCTAATCAAACTAATAATCAAATATATGTATCAAAAGAAAGCAAAATAAAACTCCCCTTGTATTTTATTTTCCTTTTAAAAGAAAAAGTTTTTAAGAGTAAACCTTTTTTTCAGTGTTCAAATATTTTCCTTAGGCAGATGTCTGTGAGCCTAGATTATGACAAAACAAAGCATACAGACCTGTCTTGCACCCATGGCAGAAGTGTTAGACCTGACTGAAAACTAAACTTCTACAAAAAAATAAGGATAAAATAAGCAGATGAACCCAACAACAGGGCAGATTAACAAGATGTATGATAGGCAGCTGTGGGACTTAAAGGTCATCCCTAAACATGAAGCGCATTTACCCTTTTAACTACAGTGCTGTGGTCTTGTTCAGGCAACAAGCCCTTGAGATTTCACAGTTATCCGTCTACACTGAGTTACATTGCTAATTTAAATGCCTAGTGATTATGCTGTGTTATGATATCAATTGAAAGGTCAATGAATTCAGGAAATTGCTTTCTTATATCTTATATGACAGTCTTTTTGTGATTTTCAACAAAAATTGGACAGTTGATTATTTTCCATATCACATAAGACAACAATCAGAAGATGTAATGATAATATTCACAGAGACACATGATGTACTTGCTACAGGTTTTAAAAGCACAGCATTAATGGATGTAAACAAAAAATAATTGAAGCTCTCTTATAGTAAACATTAACTCAATTTCATATATAGAATAAGGCAGATAAAAAATACAAAATTGGTTTAAAAGCTCCCTGGTTCCTACATTTTACTTTCATCTACATTTCAGAAAGCATAAAGGGGAAGATATGTATGTGAAGAAATATGGAGAAATGTATTAATACAATGTTTACAAATATTTGTTTAAATCCAGATGGATGTTTATTTAACTGTTTCCACCATGGGATTTTTGTTGGTTTTTTTCTTTTTTGCAAGCTTTGAATAATTACAGGATGCTTGGGGAATACAATTTTTTTTCTGTAGATACCTACCCATATGAGAAGAAAGACATTCACACATGGATGTATGTATTTGTTATTTGCTGTTTGCTATACTCTGCTGCTCTTTTTGCGGTAAGCTATATCAAGAGTGGAAATATTACCATGTTATGGTGATGACTAGACATGCACAGAAAACTTTAAATAGCTATGGCAAGCAATCTGAAGGTTGCAATTGTTCATATTTATTGTCCACTGAACAATTAAAAATAAGAAATTTAGAGAAACCTAAATAATGAGAAAAACTATCGGTGATGAAGAGAGATGGGGACAACTGACTTGAAGATCAGCATCCAATTTTACTGTGGGCTACATTCTAAGAAAGCTAGTAATTTTTTACTACAGTGATTGAGTTAAACATCATACAAACATACAAACATACATGTGTATTTCAATCTTCTCCCTGTCACCAGGATTGATTCAATCTTCTTGCAATCTTCAAAGCTCTGTTTGTTCTTGCCAAGGCATCCTGGCTATCAGAACTCTTATGTTAATCAAGTTCAAAGTACTTTCCAATTTCACCATTAAGAACTATTAGTAATCAATGGAAAAATGGGCTATTGCCTGCCCTGATGATTTATTGATTTTAAAGAGCATTTTGCAAATCAATTTGATTTTTTCATATAGAGTTTTTCTGATTTGGTCCTTTTAGAGCACTGAGTTTGGCAACCACTATGAAAAATTGTGACATTGTGAGTTCACATCAGTTACTGTATGAAGGTCTAGTTTGGAAATAATTTTATGTGGAAAGTGAATAATCTGTGATTAATCTGTGATTTACTCTTCTAGTTCACTTTTAGAGGTTAAAACTTATTTACTCATAAATTGATCTGTTCTTCAGTTACAGTTCCTTTCTCAGAATTCCTATATAAAACAATTTGTTCACTTAAGAACTCAGAAGAAGCTAGGCTTTTAAGATCAGATCAAACTAAGCATTTAAATTATGTCCTTAATTTAAACATGAATAATGACTGATTATCACTTTGCTGCACACAGATTTGAAGTATTTATCTTTCTTTCTCTCTTTTTTCCTTTTTCTTCCACAAAAATACAATTCTAAATTTGCCATGGCTTTTTTATGATATTGAATTTGTGATTCTGCTTTTTGACCACTGTTTTCAGGATAGCTCTCTTAATGGTCTATCCTGCTATCATTCTTTATAATCTGTATGTTATTGCACAGAAATTAAGATGAGAAAGCCTTCCTTTATGGGTTGTTTTGTTTTTTATCCTGGTGTTTTTGTTCTCTATGCAATATCCATTTATCAGAAAATGGAAGAAAGCACAAAAACAAATGTCCTCCCACAGGGGCAAAGCAAACATATATTGAAACAAGGACACAGTGAAAAATAAGTAGTATGAAATTATGACACAATCGAATTACATCTCTATTGATTTGGTTTGTCTCAGTTGTAAACTTCTTATTTTCTTTGATCTGATCCATTCACTTAAGTATTTATGAGCTGAATTCTATTCAAATCTGCAATGGTGAAGATGCCCCTCTAAGATGAAGGTATTTGACAAAGCTGACTCTCTCATCCAGTGTTTTTCACCTCCTAATTCTTAAATCCAAAGCCATCAAATTTGAAGAGAGGGAGGAACACTCAAGAAAACAGTGATTTTAAAACATTTTGTTAAAGATTAGACCTTGAAAACTGTAATGTAAAATGTACCTCTTGATAGCAAGAATGAGTCATAAATGATATATGTAATCGAGTTAATAAACACTCCAACATAAAGATTTGTCTTGAAATATTTCTTTCTCATTATCAACTCTCACTGTAGACTTTTCTTCCTCAGTAGGTTAATACAGTGTTCTGAGAAGAAAAAATAATTTTCCAGGGGGGCTGTACACATTTGTGCCACCAGCATATGTATCCAAGAGCTAATATAAGTCATAGAATGATAGAAATGTAATGCTATAAGAACTAGCAATTTTGACTGATAAACAATAAACAGTTATAAACTAATTTTATCTGGCTTGTGTAAGTAATAATCAACAATTCATTATAATGATTCACTGAAAATGCCGATCATTTGAAAGCGTGAAATATTTGTGGCACAGGATTACAAATTCAAAAGTAATTTGGTTTACAGTGGAAATTAATTTAAGTTGAATTTTATGTCAGGTAAACTACCTGCTGAAAAGTGAAATTTGAGTTGCAAACAAATGCTACAACAGCACAACTTTTATTGTTTTCTGTAAAGAGACATTGCTAGTATCTAATAGATGCTTTCATCCACCCACTGAAGATTACCAGAGCTCTGCATTGCCTATACTAAACATTTAGATCATAGAACTATTTGTGAACTTGACTACATATTTGTGACTAATGAAACAAGAATACTGAATTCTGAGAGTATGCAAGGTATAGAATATAGAAACAAAGTGGCTTCCGTGAACTTTCTTGGTGTTGGCTGGATGTTTTAAGTGACCTTGCACCTGAAATTGTCCAAGTCATTTCCAATACATGATCATGAAATGGAGAAACCACATCTATTTCTATGCTGAACAATACAAATTCTCCATTAGCTCTCTCCAAAACATTAAAAGCCACGCAGGGAGATGTCAGTCTGCCTCAGAGATATTATGATGACCGAATACACAAAAGTCTATTCGACCTGCGCTGAGCCTCATCAGACAAATTAACCATCTGTCTGTCAGTCTTCTCCAGCCCTTATTTTCAGCATTGCTTTCATGGAGTACCAGTATTTTCTGCAGGCAGGATTTTTCACTTTCAGACCAGTAAGCCATACAATGCCTTGTGATTGCAGAGGTCTTGGCTTCTACAGTATTTGGGGTGCTAGTATGTGTCAAAATAAGACTTAGAAACATCTTAAAAGGCAAAATTATATTGCTTTCTGTCCATAACATGGAAGAGATCCATGGAACAATTTCTAGTAACATAGAATCTTGTAAAATTCAACTTTTGTGCCATGCAACATTTTGTAATGTCTTGTGAATATATCATGATGGTGTTTAAATTTATATATAGGTGTTAAGATGACATTTGTTTTATCATAAACCATTCATTTATAACTCTTGATTCTGAACACAGGATCTTGGTTATACCTTTTAGTATAGGGAATCCTTCATGATTATTGTTAGAATAGTGCCCTGAAGGGCTCTTATGAAAAGGTTAAGCACTTCCAACCAAGTTATAACCTCTCTTGACTTCCATTTCTTTGAAATTAAGTAACCTACCCATTTAGTATTTTTAAAAATTTCTATGCTCTTTTAAAATCATAATTGCTACTTTGCTTAGTAAATTTTATTTGGTCATTAAATACTAAAATGAGTTAACAGCTTTCACTTTGATAAATCATCTTGTTACGAGTATATAGCTACATCAACTGGCATAGGTAAAAAGGTGATGGCAAATAATATGAATACTCAAAAAGTATTTGCATAGTGAAATCCAGTCTTTAGAAAATCATATCTATTTTGCCAGAGGCAGCAGTGCAGAGAAAGAGAAAAAATTCATAAAATGAAAAATTCTTGAAGTAATCACCTGTGAATATTGGCATTTCTTTCACAATTGTTTATAATACATTATGATCTGAAACAGTGATAACCATAGTAATTTTTACAAGGTCATGTTTCTTATGAAAAAACAGCTTAAAATGTGAATGCTAACATGACAGATAACTGGGTGCGTATGTGTGTAAAAATACTGATAAAACTTGAACTGAACAAAAGCAGCATGTCCTGAATCCTCCAGTTGACAAGTGATGTAAGACAGAACTGCAAGTCCGGGAGACGATCGTGTACTGTGCCTCTGCACACTGACTATTGAGATTTAGGAAGAAGTGCTCTCTCAAAGTGGGTAAATATCCTGATTGAAAGAAAAGTCTCGGACGTGGGTGAGTACCATGGAAATCAGAGTACTGTGTACAGACAAATGCCAGGGAATGGTCTGGGACTTTGTGAGGTAATACACTTTGTGAGGCTGCTCCCTATGAGCAGCAGCATGGCAAGAACCAACATGAATTTCTGCCCAACATTCCTGGACCAGTTGGGATGCCCCTGGCAGGAAAAATATGTCAAGACCTATTGAACATATGGCTGGAGGGGAGTGACTAAGTGAGGGAGTGAAGGAGTGAATAACAGTAGAGTAAAAGCTCTAATCTTCTTGGTTCTTAAACAAATCCCAGGATCTTTAGCCACTGGGGGTTGCCATTTACTCTGTCCTTGTCCATGAAAGATCCTAAATTCACCTTAGCTAACTAGACACCAACCTCATCAGTATTTTCAATAGTCAGACTGCCGTGTCCAAATGTCCCTGTTTTGACTACTCAAAACAACAGGTTCAGATATGTCTGATTCAAGACAAACTGGTTACACCCTTAGTGATACCATTAGTCATTCAAATATATGAAATTCATGAGTTTTGAAGCATTGAAACTGCTCACAGACTGAAAGAGAAGTCATCTACTCCTTACTGTAATTTATTAATTTCCATCTGAAATTAAAATTAAGAACTTTCCAGATATTTAATTCAGATAAGAATTTTCTGAAAAATCTGTGCCTGCCCAAAATAGAAAACAATATTCTTGTAATTTGAAATATGGTCAGATATACAAAATCTGGACTTGGGGGTGCTGGTAGACAGCAAATTGACCATGATTCATCAATATATATAGGGTAACATTTTACTCATTCAGAGCTTTCACTGGAGCTCAGGAGCTGGCTGCTGCATGAAGAGATGCTTCTTTGTAAGAGGGAACATTATGCTTCTTGGACCTGGTCCAAAAATGGTCTTGAAAGGAATAGTAATTTTTCCATTTATTTTGGTGAATTAACATTAGACTCTTAAGCAGTGCAGATTTTAATTCAACGTCCTGTTTAATTCTGTGTCCAATGAAGCATCTAAATGGGAACTCAGACTTGGTTTCGGGGTTTTAAAGAAGCAGTGTTGAGCTCTCAAGGCTCACAGCTTTAACACTTCTCCTGTCTTGTTTCATTCCAGTCAGTTATGTAGATTACCAACATCAAAATTGTTCACTACTAGAATATTCTTGCAAAACTCAAAGAGGAAAAAAGACAATATGTTGGCAAAAAAAGGCGCTGTCTGCACAGTAAGTGGAACTTGAATTGCCAGGTGAGCACTAATTTAGAGAATACACATTATATGACATTTCTTTGGGTATGTTTGCCCTTTATTGCAATGAAACAAGACTGTAACCATTGTTATTATCTTAAATGCATAAAGAAGGGTTAATCAAGGGCTTGCGTCTAATTATGTATTAGGTGCTTCAGAGAGAAACCCTTTAAATACTGTGAGATAAGTGAGTGAATAAGTGAGAATAAATTGTGAACAGTATTGCTTCACTCTAACTTCTAGAGTCATTCCACTTGACCAGTTGTGCTTAGAGTCTGAAATAAGGCCCTTGGTTTCATCACCTGAAGGAACTAAGTTTTGTTCTGAAGGAACTAAAACACCAATTTCATTATGACCCAAAGTAAGCTGCTTACTGTTCCCTGAAATAAGAGAGTTAAGTTTCCTTACTTACAGTGACACTACACATTGGGAAAATCCCTTCACACTACCTCAGGTAGGGCGCAATTCAGTGTAATTTGATGCGAAGTAATGCCATATTTCAGTATATACACAAAGTACACGCAGTATGCCTACTTCATACACTTCTACTTTTGATTATTTTCGAAAAGTGTTAGTCATCTTCATGTTTAGAAACAGAAAATATTTTATTTTTTACAAAGTGGGGGATTAAGGATAACTACAAATATGCTGTGTGCTATTTCTCCATCTATGGATGAAAAGATCTCTAGGGTATTGTAAATTTTATAAAAGACAGAGATTTAAATTGTATTTTTGTTCTAACCTGAAGGTATGCACAGCAACATACAGCTTGATAATTGAAAACTGCACATGCTAAAGATTAAAATTAACATAGTAATACTTCTGTTTACTGAATGTGTGTGGCCAGCTCCAAGTTACTGCGACAAAATCTCCTTGGTGCAGCTGGATGATCTCGATGACAGATCTTAGATTTGGAACATGGCAAAAACACTTCTATTAAATTAATTAAATGTATTTGATTTTTTTGTTTTTAATTACTAGATCTGTCATGCATCAGTTTCATCAGTTTGGAGAACCTTTGAAACAGATCACAAATACCTTTGACATTGTCATTACTATATGGAGAAACTGCCTTCTAAAGCTGATGAGGTGAATATGCCATACTTCCTGTGTTCCAGTGTGATCCTTACAACTCTTCTGCATATCAGGAGTCCTGACTGACTGTTCGTGAACACTGAGAGAATCCACCTTTTCCTGAACTCTAATTTTGTTATCAGTTGCTGCAGGTACTGTATAGGTCCAATATATCCCTTTAGATACAGCGGAACAATTTACAAAGGAATATGATATTTGTTTCACAGGTCCTGCCATATATATAGAGATGAAAGAGGTTGCATATACATATTTTTCAGAAATAGTAACATATGCTCATTTATTGCAGAAATTTAAAAGTGAGGAAAAAGAACTACGCTCTCTCAGGGAGATGGTGTGATTCTTGTGGTTGTCCTGTGCAGGTTCAGGAGCTGATGATCATTGTGGGGCCATTTCAAATCAGAAGAGTTTATGATTCTATGGAATTCATAGCTAGCTATGCTGATACAGGTTGTATCTTCTTCTCTGAGGTAGAGTTCCCTTCTACTAACTTTAGACAGACATTGTTTTACTTTGCTGTTGACGATTCCATTTCTCTAACACCATCCCAGAAGAGAGGAAGAATACAGACAAAATGTTATGACTGCTCTAATATTTTTAAAAAGTTTTCCTACTATCTGACTGTAAAGGATTCCTTCACGTTTCTTGTAACTGAGTTCTGTAGAACCACAAAATACACTATAAAGTTTCCTTCTTACTTTCTCTTTTCATGAACATTCATAATGCAGATCTACTATATTTCATTATTTTGTAATTTGAGACAGTTTGCCCTTATTATTTTGAAAAAGGCTACATGCTCTATAAGGGGCAAGTATTAAATTTGCATTCTTGTTTTTAGGGTCATTGCTTTTCTCTTTCTATGAGTATGATGTAAATGAAGCCAGATTGCAGAGATTTTGAAACTTAGAACAGAAACTTTAAGTTGAATAACATCCCTGTGACCTCGTTCTATGCCTGTTGTAAGTTTTATGGAAGATCCATCAGGGAACTATATTACAATCATACATCCCCTTCAAATAATTTCTAACTGATAAATCATCCCAGAGCCCCAGACATGCAATCTGATCAGAACACAGCAGTGGAGTTTTAGAGCTGAGATTCTAAAAGGTCAGTGGAGTATAAGTGCAGTAATAGTGGTAGTTGCTAATATCATCAGTAAGTGAAGGTTTTTCAAATAACCTAATTTTAATATTTATCTAAACCAAACATCAAAAAAATGCATGGAGAAGTATAAATCATATTGTCTGATTTCCACTTTCTTACAAAAGGAAATACAATTTATGATTCTATAAAAATTTTCTAAACAAAAGTAGAGCCATTTTTATCTACTTCCATTAACAAGCATGGGTGGAAAAAAGGAAAAGAAAAAGCTGATTTTCTTATAAAAATAGAAATTTATTATGTATTGCTTTGCTTCAAGAAGAATTTTAACAGCTTCTGTTACAGTATGCTGCTAGAAATTCACCACAATATATAGGTAGTACAAAAGGATGAGAAACTTGCTTTGTTTTATCCCTCTTTAGGCCAACATATGTCTGTTAATTTAGATGAGAACTCTATTAAGTTGAGTAAATTCATGTAGATCCAAGGCAGACCTAACAATAGTGTTTTTGTCAAAATTGCAGACAAGTAGGGTTGTGTGATAACAGAGCCTTCAGCTACTGTTTTCTACAAACTATGCCCTTCTGGGGTAGCTTTGGCTCCAGAACTTCCAGAATGCAAGCACTTTGAGACACTGATTACAGGCTGACATCCTCTCAGTGGAGAGCAGATTACACAGGAGCTCATATAGAGAGGTGATATGAGCAGCTGAGTAGGTAACTAGCATAACTCAAACCGTATTGGGTTTATATGGCAAGGTTTAGGTAACAGGCTGCAGGGGTAGCTTCTGTGAAATGATGCCAGAATGTTCCCCTGTGTCTGACAGAGCCCTTGCCAGATGACTCTAAGACATACCTGCCGGCCAAGGCCAAGGCCATCAGCGACTGTGATGCTGCCTCTAGGAAAACAGAGCTAAGAAGGAAGGAAAACTACTGTGTTACTGAACAGCAACTGCAAGAGAGGAGTGAGAATACGTGAGAGGAACTACTCTGCAGACACCAAGGTCAATGAAGGAAGGTGAGGTGCTCCAGCACCAGACAGAGATACCCCTGCAACGTGTGGTAAAGACCACGGTGAGTCAGCTGTGCCTCTGCAGCCCACGGAGCTCCACAGGGCAGCAGAGATCCACCCACAGCCTGTGGTGAAGAGCCCACGCTGGAGCTGTTGGGTGCCTGAAGGAGGCTGAGACTCCATTCAGCACCACAGCTGGAGCAGGCTCCTGGAGAGACCTGTGTACCCCTAGGGAAACAGGAGCCCATGGTGGGGAAGAGCATAACGAGTCCCCTCCCTGAAGAGGAAGCAGTAGCAAAGACAACATGTGATGAAGTGACTGGAACCCGTTTCCTGTCCCTCTGAGAGGCTGGGGGAGGAGGGGAGAAAACTGGAAAGAAGGAAGGGGTGGATCAAAGTGCTTCAGAATGTGGGTTTATTTCTCATTACACTCCTCTAATAAGATTGGTAATGAATCAAATTAATTTCCTCAAGTGCAGTCAGTTTTGCTTGTCATAAATGCTGAATGATCTCCCTGTCCTTATCTGAGTCCACAGAACATTTTGTCATATTTTTCTCCCCTGCCAGAATGAGGAGGTGGAACAATAGAGCCAGGGTCAACTCACCACATAATAAAGGAGGTATGTAGTCTTTCGGGACAAAAGCCAGAGTCAGTCTTTCCACAGAGCCAACATTTACCTTCTTTCCTGTCCTCTAACTACTGAAAAATTGTTCCCTCATGGAACTGAGTTGTTCAAAATAGTCTTCTCTCTTTCCCAAAATTCAAAATTGCGTTAGATAAGGCAATCAAGTCTATACAAGTTCTGTGGGTTAAATATTTTCCAACAAGCTTACAGACCTCTCACAAAATAATTTGGTGTAATATGAATCCCAAAACTTTTAAAATTAATAAAGGAATTCTTTGCAAGAGACAAAAATTACTGATCAACTCAGAATGAGCATCACATATTTTAAGACTGATCAAAGAGACAGCAGAATGTATAATATCCGCTTTTTAAAAGATTAAACTCTTCCATGCAAAGATATTTTAATTAGAAAGTTTCTGGGATTGCTTTGTAAAATATCACTGCATAACTTGAAAATTTACAAAATAAATTAGGAGTGTGATTAGGAAGCAAAGTAGTATAAAAATTTCATAAAAGTAATTTGAAAGAAAAGCAATAAATTTTGGGTTTTATAAAAGAAAATGAGCAGGAACAATGTCATAAGTTAGTGAATATGTGATATAATTCACCGTGGAGAGCAGAAGGGGAAAAAATAAGAATCCAAAGAGGAAGGCATATTGGATAACTTAAGACATTTGTGTCACAGTATCTACATTTGCTTTACTCATCTTACCCATGTAGAAATATAATTCCAAATGCTTAAAAACTATATCTGCATGAGTGGAGATTTAGTCTTCTTAAATCAGGCATCCATCTATACTGACTGATGGAGTAGGGAGCAAAAATAAAGTGACAGATGCCTATGTAGCCTCAGGTTAGCTTAGCGTAACCTTATTTAGAAGTCTGGTAATAAAGAGAACAAGCTGATTTTCAAAAAGGTGATGGTAGGATTATGTCATACCTTTGCAGTTAGAAAGAGGTTTCTATGTATAGGGATAGGATTCAATTCCACAAAAAATGACTCATAGCTTAGAGTATCCAAATCTCCATGGAAGTGAAAGGAGATACCCTGCTGTTGCTTCAGTTGTGTCCATTGATAGTGGCTATAGCACAGTTAATCTAAAGCAGTATTAGATATCTTTATTTAGACAGTTCTACTCTCTGTGTGAGTGACTCCCCATGGGTAGAAAGCTGAAAGTTTGGTTGGCTACTACAGGCATATAGTGTCATTTTAGCACTGCTGAGCATCCTGTTTAGACTACAGATGATGATACAAATGATTGGTTTTCTAGGCTTTCTGTCTGTTCCTTCTGATCTCTACCTGAACCAAATGAATGTGTTGCATGACATCCAATACCCATATCTGTCAACTGAATCTCACTATAGATGCTTAAATTCCCATTGACAGGACTGTAAATCCAGGGATCATTTCATTAATAATTTTCTAAGGCAAATGAACATGTCCTTGGATATCTTACCTTGCTTCTATCTACCATATTGAAAATCATATTGGTTTTTGAAAGCTGTATGTTGAATCTACCAAAACCTTGGCTGCCTTGGATGCCCTGGGGATAACTAAAATGCTCTGTGTCAATACCCAGGGCTGCTGAGTATGAGTAGCTGAATCAAGCTGCATTAATGATAAGAAAATGGATGTATGTACAGACTGGAGAATGAGACACTGGAGACCAGCACTGAGGAAAGGGAGCTGGGGGTCCTAGTTGACAGCAAGTTGAACACGAGCCAGCAGTGCCTTGGCAGCCAGGAGGGCCAACACTGTCCTGGGGTGCATCAGGCCAACCAGGCAAGGGAGGGGATTGTCCCACTCTGCTCTGTACTGAGGCAGCCTCACCTGGAGTCCTGTGTGCAGTTTTGGGCATGACAATATAAAAATATACAAAGCTATTAGAGAGTGTCCAAAGGAGGGCTACAAAGATGTTAAAGGTCTAGAAGAGAAGCCAGTCTGATGTCACATGGTCTGTTCAGCCTGGAGAAGAATAGGCTGAGGGGAGACCTCATACCTATCCACATCATCCTCACAAGAAAAAGCGAGGGATCAGGCACCCATCTCTTCTGGTGATCAGTGGCAGGAAATTTTTCCACAGTGGCATGAAGCTGTGTTAGGAAGGTTTAGATTGGATATTAGAAAGGAGTTTTCCATCCAGAGGGTGGCTGGCCAGTGAAACAGGTTCCCCAGGGAAGTGGTCACAACTCCAAGCCTGACTTCAAGAGGCATTCAGACAATGCTCTCAGGCCCACTGTGTGATTTTTGGGTTTGTCCTGTGCAGGGCCAGGAGTTGGACTTGATGATCCTTGTAGGTCCCTTCCAATTCAGGATATTCCATGGGTCCATTAGTGGTTGTACTGGTAGTCTCTAAATTGACAAAAAGAAGCCAGCTCTCAGCAGAGATTGTAAGAAGAGAAATTTTCATTTTGAGCCTCAGCAGGAAAATCTGGAGATGGGCTACTTGGAAAAAGAGGAAAGGCATGCAAGACAGTTTGCATATTCACTGAACATGGTTTGTGAGACATTTACAGAAGTGCAAGTGAGGAAGAAGAGCTTGACTAGGTTCAGTTCAGTTTCCTACAGAGACCACTGCTTCTGGACAGTCTGTAGAGGCCAGAAGCCTGGCTGCCAGCAACTTCTGCAGAAAGCCAAGGGTTTCCTGTAGCTCATAGAATCACAGAATTATAAAACGGTTTTGGTTGGAAGGCATCTTAAAGATCATCTAGTTCAAACACCTCTGTTTGTATGGCAAGGATGCCACCCACTAGACCAGGTTGCTTAATGCCTCATTCAAACTGGCTTTCAACATTTATTTCCACTCATGAGTCATCTGCTAATTCTCTGGGCAAACTGTGGCAGCCAGATTCTGTGACACAGAGGGTCTGTGCCTGTGTTGATTTCCACATGACTCTGCGTGTCTCAAATGAAGGTTTATGGTACCAGATAATCTTGGACAGAGGAAAAAGACAAGGTAATATTTTTGAATACATGAAAAAAGCTGCACTGTAGGCATTTACATCTGTGTGAGATACAGTTTAAAATAGGTGGAGACAGAAAGCAAGTGTATATGTGAAGGATCTTTTGTAGTAATGGCGTGCTGAAAGATGATGGGTGAATAGGTCTTATATGTGATTATTTCTCTTCATTTTCAGAAAAAACAAGCCCAGGCTGAGAGGTAGGCATTAGCACTTACAAAGTCGGGATTCTCCTGAAGCATCAGGTTCAGGATGGAGTGTCAGGCATAGCTAGGGCTGTGAGCAGGAAATTTACACATCACTGTGAGTATCTAGAGAGAGAATTGACAAGATGAATTAATTTTAATAGCACAATGGGAAAGAATAGATTTAGAGGAGGCAATGAAGAAAAAAATGTTTATGAGGAAACATGGGGCAGACATTTCTATCCCACGAGACAAGAACTTTTTTCACTCATTAAAAAAAAGCTTTATTCTTGGACTGGAAACTAAACAGTTGTCATTCTATTTCTGGCATTAATTCAGTGACTGCAATGTCTGTTTTAGGTAGCAGTACCTCAGTTCCCTCTGGTCAGAACAGGAAATTATAATGCTTTAAATAATTTTACAACATATTCATGTAGAATATTACAGAAAATTTTCTAACTTCACTGACTGCTTTTTGGCATATATGTGCCAGTCAAATTCTGGAAGAGACCAAACTGAACAGTACATATAAAGTTGCTCAACATTACTATTTGAGATGCTGAGAGGAGTAGCAAGTAATAACCACAACAAACAAAAAAACCCAAAACAAAACAAATGCCAAACAAACAACCACACAAACAGTTAAAATAATGGACTAAGCCTGTTTTAAACTGATTTAAAATTCAGTTTGAGGAACTAATCACACATAGACAGCCTGCGGTTGTGGCTTTCTAATCCAGTAGGTGTAAAATTGAAATCCTCACATTACTATGGGAGAACTATTTTAGGTAATTAGGGCAAACCCTGTGTAAGATGTTCTAAACATAAAACATCCAGGGTAAAAAACGGTGATCAAAATAGGATGTTATAAACTTTGCAGAGTAGAAGATGATTTTAAGTGAACTACATTAGTTTTGGTCAGTTTTACATCATGATTTATATGATTTTATTTAGCACTAACACAGCAACACTTTTAGCCTTCAGTTTTTACTTTTTATGATTCCTTATGGCTACAAACACCATCAACAGCAATCCTCAGCACTAATTGTGGATGTAACTTTGAATCTTGGTTTGCCCATCATATCCATGTAGAATCTGAACTCTGCTGTGGGTTTTTGACAAGTTTTTGAGCTGCTAGCTTAATGTATACATCAAAACATTGAAAGAGTTAAATTGTATCCTTAAGGAACTTTTCCTTTTACTTGGGTATTGGGTTCAGCTTCCAAATTGTAGATTGCAGATGTTGATTTCAGTTAATTAAATTTATTTGTCTCAGCACAAAGTTTTACATGCATTTATGTGTTTATGTTATCATTGCAGTCAGTGATGATCTAGCAATAACTAGTGAAAGCAGTTAAGAAAGCAATTCAATTCACCAGAAAATAGATACTTTTCTATCTAGAAAATAGATAGTTTTCTAGTATCTACTAACTAAATCCCATCCAGATGTATAAATTTTGATGTCTAAACATAATTATACAGTATCTTCCTCTGTGGTACTTAGATGTAGTTGCTTATTTCATCTCTCCAAGTGGACAAGTATCTTTCTAGAGGAAAGATGATATTTTCTATAGGAAAAAATGTATGGGAAATGTGGGGGACTAAATGAAACAGCTTTCACCCCACCTGGAGACTTGATACTTCAGGACTGGGATAACTGTCCACAAAGCACTTACATAAAAACATATAGTGGAGGTACTAGAGGTGGATGAAAAATTCTATTGTCGTGGTAAAAACCCTTCACACATATTACAGATTATTACATTTAATATATCCAAATGTCAATTACGTGGTTAAAAGTCAGTAGAAGTTATTTTCCAAAATCAGAGAAGACTGTGAAAGGCTACCGTGGCCTAAAACTGCTGATTATTTGTCTCTGTTGATGTTATAGCCCTTTAAGGCTTCATGCACCCAACCCATTGGGAAAAGAACTTAAGTAACTCTCTGCATAAGCAAAGCTCAAAAGGAAAAGAGTAGCAGTATTATTTGTAGTTAGATTAAGCTGCTGTACTGATTTATTTTTTAGTAATGCACTAGCAAGCACTTGCACTAGCACTCTGTCTTGGTGATGTATTCTGAGAACATGTTCAGAGAGCTCAGCAGTCATAAAGGTTTATGAGTAAAAAGATGCAATTTAGCGAGAACTAGTACAGAAACCATTTAGTGATGGTAAAGAGGTCAGTAGACAGAGGACAATTGTTGCCTAGCACTAGAAAAGATAATGCAAGCTTCTCCAATACCACTGAACCAGATATTAAGGCCTGGCTTTTCATTTAAGTGGTTCAGGAATTCAAGGATAGATGTGTGTAGACATCTCTGAGTAGCTGACCTTTCCTATTAGCAAAATTTCAAAGTGGCAAAAGTTGGAGTTTGCTAATGTAAAAATTCACAATGATGATAATGAATAGACATTCTTCAATTATCATCAAAATTCTTCCAGTATGAAATCAGAAATATCTTCTAAATTGTTTTTTGAAAGAATTTTGTTCTTACAAAGCATAGATTAAACATTTTTAGTGTGGCTATATCACATATTACAACTTCTTGTTTCTTATGTTTTGTTTCATAACTAATTTAAACCATAGGAAACAATCAATTTGAAAATTGTGCAATCATAAGGCCAAGAATGTTTACTTCTACCTTAAGTTATAGGTCATGACAAGCACTTTTACAGACAGTTGCTTTGTAAAACATTTTATAACTGATCAACAAAATTATCTGTCGTACAAAAACTTACAGCACTGAAAAATCATTCAGATAAATTTATTTTCATACATGATGGCTTACCAAATTTACCAAAATTAGTAATTAATTTTGTGTTAATTTCCATTGATTTCTCTGGACTCAGAGGAGGAGGGAGGTTTTTCTTGTCATGAGATCACTATGATATATTTCAGTTCATGAAGAGATAAAATTTCTTTTTATAATCTATCTCTGTTTTAAAGATTAAGCAGCCTCTAGTCTATTGTTTGTTTAGGTATAGACAAATCAGTAGATGTCTGAATAATGTAAAAAGGTTTCCATGAGCAAAAAGAATCTTGGGCTTTCAATATGTTTAGTTACCTGAAAAGTAGTCATATAATGGTTTGGTTGGAAGGGATCTCTAGTTTTATCTAGTAGAAAATCTACAGTTGAAATGAAAAAAAATATCATTGCAAAATTAATATTTTTCCTAAAGAACTTGCTACAAAGGTGCAATAGCAGCTTTCAGATGCCTAGGTTATGTTTTTTTCTTTCAGAAGCACCTTGAACAGCATCTGTATGAGTAGTTTTATTTTATTTATGCTGATCTTTCTACAGATATGTCCAGAGAGTGTAAAAGCAAACCTTTTTTTCAGGAATGGGAAAAGGTTGTTTTTCTTTGAAGTAGAATCATAGAATGGTTTGGGTTGGAAGGGACATTAAAGGCTGTCTAGTTTCCCTCTCCCATATACAGGGACAACTTTCACTAGACCAGCCTGGCCTTGAGCCATTCCAGGGGTGGGGCATCCACAACTTCTCTGGGAAACCCATTCCAGTGTCTCACCATCCTCATCATAAAGATTTCTTTCTAATATCTAACCTAAACTTACTCATTTTCAGTTTAAAGCCATTCCCCTTTGTCCTGTCACTATATATTCCTAAAAAAAGTCCCTCTACATCTTCCTTGTAGGCCATTGTCAAGGCACTGCAATTGTTCACTCTTATGGAAAGGTTAAAGCAAAGCACAAGGCTTCATTCTGTTTGCAACATTACTGCCAAATTATAGTAGCAATAATAATATATGCAAATACATATATGGACACTTACAGAGTGTGACATCTCCTTAAACTGAACTGTAGCTTACTACATAGAAAAAGGAACTTTATGTAATGAGGATTATTATATCACCAAGGCCAGGAGCTTGACAGGATTCAGAAAGTAATTTGTCACCGATGAGAAAATCTATTGGATTAAAAATAAAACCTAGTAATTCAGCTAGAATGCAAACTTGTATTCCTTAGGCCTCTTGTAAGAGAGTTAAGAAGACACTGCTAGGAGCAAAGAATTGGAGAATTTCTCAATTAATTTCTCAAGAATTTACATAAAGAAGTAAGGGCATTGAAGAAGCTCCTATTAGAAGGGGTGCTGAAAAAGTGTAAATTTAAATCTTCTGGTGTGTTGTTCTCCTGTGCTCCTGATTTTAGTTTCAAACTCAAGTCCCATCTCAGCATAAGAAAATCATTGTATAAGACTTGCAGATCTCTTAATAGTCTAGAAGTGTTGTACTCTCTTGACACTCAAACACACCAGAAGGGGAAGATGACATAAATGACATCTTCTATATGAGAACTTACATTTTCTTAGTATTGGAGAACAAATGCCTCCTCTCTAAGAGAAGTTCAGTCAATCCCTGCATCATTGCAAAGTTATAATATGAATAATAAAAATTTAAAGAATAGAGTCATATGATTGATTTTTGGTTCTTTCAAGCACAAATAGAGCTGCACAGCACTATAAAGAAAAAAAAATCAAACCCAAACCCCCCTCCCCCACCCCAGGAGATCTAATACCTAAAGCCTGTCTTTCTGAATTCTGTCACAAACTGAAATGAGAACAGGAATATCAAATATAGAAAACAGGATGGTGACTTTTGGAGTTTGAATCTAACATGTTATTGTCCTCAAGCATGAGTCACACACACTGCTGTTTTATACAACCTTTTTGTGTGGAAATGCAAAACTTTACTAAAAAAACAAAGGAGGGTGTGGATACAGTGACCACAGAAAACTCAGATTTTCCACACTGCTTTAATAATAATAATAATACAGCTTTGGGGGACCTTCAGGCACTAAGTGCTCACATTATCAGTGGCCATTGCAAAGCCCAACATAGTATTAGTCCTTAAACTACTTTTTCAATCACTGTGATCAGTGACATCACTCTTAATGCATAAATAGAAAAAAAGTGACAATAGGTATATAAATCTTTCAAAGCTTGCTGAAGAAGCAAAATCTCTTAAAATTCTAAAATTTTCTGAAAAGACTAAAACAGGAAAGCATTAAAAATTGTAGGCATTGTCTAAATGATAGTGAAAGGACAATAAAAGTAGCAGGACCTGAGTTTGAAATTTGCAACACAAACCTTTGTTTCATCTAGCTTTTCTGCTCTGACTAACAGAATTTCTTTAAGATTCAGACCTACATTTTCCAAGGGTACAAATTCCAATTTTTATTGCTATCAAGAAAATAAGGTTCTGAGCTGAGAGTGGGAAAAGAGAGACCTGGAGACTTAATAACTTAAGATATTGGAAAGTAGGATATAGGTCATTCCAACTTTCTGATATCAGTTTAAGGCACTTGCTACTGACTGCAAGTATTTGTCATTGGATGGCTCTTTCCTTCCTTTATGTGAAATAAAGTGATGACACTGTTTCAATGTCAGATTTCTCTTTATAGATGTTCACATCACAAAGAACTTATTTTTGGCAGTGCTCTTAGAGGGGGCTTTCCTACAAAGACAAATTATTCACTCATCGTCAGCTTGGTGTCCTCCAGGAAATCCAGTTCCTTTCCTGGGAAGCAGGTTTTCATCTTTTTCTACCCCAGCGTGTACTGGTGGATGGAGCTATTCCTCCCCAGGGGGAAGAATTTTTTGCCTTTGTTAAACTTCATAAAATTCTTTTCAATCAGCTTGTTCAGGTCGTTCTGAATGACAGCAAAACCATCTGGTGTAGTACCTAGTCCTCCCAGTTTTGTATTGTCCACAAAATTGCCACGGGTGCACTCTGTCTCATCTTCCCCATTATTAATGAAGTTCTTAAGCAATATCAACTCAGCATTGGTGCTTGAGTACAGCACTAGTGAGTCCATTCAGGCTGGACTTCACACCTCTATTCACAACCCTTTGGGCCCAGCACCTCTGACAGTTTTCAATTCACCTCACTTTCTGTGTATCTAGCCCATGCTTTGCCAGCTTGCCTGCTAGGCTATTATGAGTAAGGGTCAAGAGATCTAGTAAAGTCAAGATAAGCAAGTTCCAGTGCTCTCTTCATATCCATCAAACCATTCCCCTGATCATAAGAAGTCTACCAGAGCAGGCACATTACTTTGTCTTTGGGAAGCCATGCTGATTCTTCCCAATCATCTTCTTAACCTTTGTGCACCTAAAAACTGTATCTGGGATTATTTTCTCTATCTCCTTGTTAGGGAACAGTGTGAGACTGACTCGCCTGTCGTACTCTAGATCTTCACTCTTGCCTTTCTTCAAGACAGATGTGGCATTTATGTTTCTCTTGTCATTAGGATACTCTTCCATTTGCCATAACCTTTTAAAGATAATCAAGACTGACCTTGCAATCGCATAAAACAGCTCCCTTGGCACTCATCAGTGCAGCCCACCAGATCCTATTGACTTCTACATGTTAATTTTTTTAAAAAATGTTCCCTAACCTCTTCCCCTGAGGGTCTTTTTGTGTTTAGACTTTCCCATAGGCCTCATGGATTTGAGAATCATGAACCCTTATATTACCAGTAAAGACTGAGGTACAGTGATAATGAATATATCATTTTTTAATTAATGGTTTATCACTAGGTTCTTCTCATAATTCAGTAGTGATATCACATTTTTCCCAGTCTTCCTTTTGTAAGCAATAGACATTTAGAAAGCCTTCATGTTGCCCTTTACCAGATTCAGTTTCAAGTAGGTTAGGTCTTTCCTATCTTCATCCCTGTTTCACCCGTATGAGAATCTTCTGCATTGGCAGGGATGCCATTCACTAGGTGATGTAGCTCAGAGCCCCACCCAACCTGGCCTTGAACACTCCCAGGATGGGGCTACCACAGCTTCTCCAGGCCATTTGTTCCGGTGCTTTGTCTTCTCTATTCTGATGCCTAATCTAACCCCAGTCTCAGTTTAAAGCTATCTCTTCTTGTTCTGTCCTATATGAGCATTTAAGTAATGTCTCTCCATCTTTCATGTATGTCCCTTCAGGTTCTGGAAGGCTTCAGTTAGGTCACGACAAGCCACCTCTTCTCCACGCTGCACAGCCCCATGTCTCTCTGCCTCTTTTTGTAGGAGAGTTGCTCCATTCGTCTGATCACCTTTGCAGCCCTTCTCTGAACTCTCTCTATTAGGACACATCATTCTTGTGTTGATACCTTCACCTCTACTCTGTCCTCATGAGAATCACCTCTCTTGACCTCACGGACACACTTCTTTTGATGTAACCCAGGATGCAGTTGGCCTTCAAGGCTGTAAGCACACACTGCTGCACTGTTGATCTATCTTCTTGGCAGTTCTTGAATTCTCTGCTTAATTGGTTGTATTTCAGGAACCCTCTGACTTTCTTGCATGTTTTTGTGATTCCTCATAATTGTAAGGCTTGTATACTGATGAAACGAATCAATGCTCCATAAATACTTTATCAACTTCTGGTTTCTCCATGACCTTTCCCCTCTTCTGAGACTGTTGTCTTCTTTTTCAACTGATGCTCCTTGATCACAGAGTTGCTTGTTTTACATAACTCTGGCCATGAATGTTGTGTTCTAATCCTGTCTTTCTAATGGTTTCATTCACTTATTATTTTTTTTTCTGTTTTAAAATCCTGAAGTTAGAATAAAAAAGAGGTTCCACTTGAGAGGGTTCTAGGTCAAAAAGATGGAGTTGAAAAAATACAGGTTTTCTACCTAGAATATTAATTACAAATGCCTTGAAACTGGTGCATTCTTTTATATTTCTGCACAGTGTGTTGAATAAGTAATACAGTGTGTCTGAAGCTGTAGCCTGCAAGAACTCTGCTGCTTCTAAAATATTAGGTCAGAGATAAGTAGTCAGGCAGTACAAACCATAATGATGAACATGCTATTAAAGAATAAGTTCATAAAACAGGTTAATTAATGTTAAACACTTATTTTGGCCTCATTTTAATCAGTTTTTCCTGTCACAAATCATCAGATTATATCTTTCCCTGTGAAACAACTCAAGGTTTGTTTCGCTGAAAATGTTGGTGTTTGAAAGTAGCATAGTCGAGTCTGTAAAGATTTTTCTTAAAATTTCATATTTACTCAGAAATATTTTAAATAAACACATATTAAATAAGGGACATTAAATTTAAAAGCTTTAATTATGTACAGACAGTCTTATAAAAATTTTGATAAAACATTTCATTGTCTAAATGTTAAAGTTTACAACTTTAACTTCTCCCTCTATCAAAAATGTTTCAGTGTCTTAAATTTCATATAATTCTTATTAACTATTCATTTATTTTAGAAGAAACATAATATGGAATGACATAATTTGGTAATACAGTATGCATATTGTTCTAGAAAGTTGCCCTATGTAATACAGTAAATGACAGTTTCTGAATAATAGAATGAATCCATTAAATAAATTGCATCTCAATAACATGAAGGAATTATTACCATTAAAGAAATATTAAAGAAATAATCAGGGACACTTAATTTGTTAGTAGCTTTCAGAGAATCCAAAACGTTTTAGAGGTCAACCAGGTAAACCATATTTTTTTCCTTCTTCTCTTCTGAATTCTAGGTGGTCATATTTCCTCCCTTCAAACTTATAAATTGATGGAAAACTTATTTTTATCCTTTTGCATATATCCAAAATGGCTGTGCAAGCAGTCATGGATCGATCTGTTAGCCTGAACCTCAGTTTTATTTATAAACTAGACAAACTATATATGCATTATAGGAACACACAGATATAAATGGATAGATGACCCAGTATCGTGCCTACTAAATCTTAATGGGATTGAGCCTTTCATAAAAGGCAGTTGTAGATGAAATATGTAAGAAATATGTAATAAACACTAAACACTCACAGGAAGATCTTTTCAGTTTCAAAAGAATTACACTATCAATGGGCCTGAAGGCTGAACTAGAATAAGATTCTCCCTGCCTACAGATCTTCCAGTTATGCAGTGATGAATTTCATAGGTCTGTGATGGGAATGAAAGCCATGGTCTCATTCATCAGCATACTTAGTCTGCTCTGCTTGGAAAGGGTAACTATGCACTGCAGGCGCCGTTTGTGCTTTATATTATACAGTCACTGGATGAAAACCAGACCTAAACCTGATTCACAGGTCTACAATTCAGATCTTCGGCAGTAGAGAATTTCATATGTGAAAGATGATAAAATCATATTTTATAAAAGGTGAGTAACTTATATCCTTTACACATAACTTTGTACCACTGCAAAAATATTCTAGCATTATTAAGTATTTCAGAAAAATGTGGTTAATAAGTTATATTTTGCATAATAACTTTCACTTGTTCTTGCATGGTTATCTAGAAACTAGGGGGCCAATCCCCCTTCAATGTATATAACAACTTCCCCATTATTCTGAATAGAGGAGTGCAAAAATTTGGAAATGGGAATGGGGGGAGTAGAAGGATGGACTTTTCTTATGCCAGGAAATTTTTTTTAAGACTTAAAATGTGCTTTAGAAATGTCATTTTCAGAACATGACTGGAAGTGAGATTGCAGTGCCAGATATCACTAAGCATAAAAGCATATTATATAACTTTTATAGCTCTCTTTTGTGCAATGCCTTTCTATGCTGATTAACTAGAAAATTCTATCATTGTCATTTTGTGGCCCAGAGTGCAATGTGATGTTATTTAATAAGATGTATAACCTTCCTGACTGCCTAATCTGGTCAGCGCTGTTAAATGGGGTGTATATACATCATCATGATTGTGGCAATGTTGTTTTGATGATCTAGTTATGCTTTCGAAAACATTTCAATGAAAGACATGTTGATGTTGTTAAAAAGAAAAAGAAAAAAAAATCAAATGAGAAAGAAGAGAAATGTATTTAACATTAGTTTCAAACCTCTCTTTCCATAACTTTATAGTACATTTACTGAGTCAGGAAAGAGAAGGATAGCCTTTAAAACTGCCCGGGAATTAAAATCAGAGAAGCGAGTCACAAGCTATAGCATTATTCAATTAAATTTTAGGGAAATGTAACAACCATAATTACTGTCAGAACCTGGAAGGATTGATGTCTCAAGACTTTCTGGGATGTCTGTGTGTGTGGGACGGGGTAGGTCAGGCCTTGTTCACTGAACCACCCCATGCCCCCACTAGAGACTGTCTCCCAGTCCTGCAGAGCTTCCAGTCATTGAATCATTGGTGCACCTGAGGCAGAGCTCCACTCTGGCCTAACCAGGCTCCTGAGTAGCCCAATGACTGGAAGTCCCTCCCAGGGGGACGGCCCAGGAAGACCCAGAGGCATTTAAGGCTGAGCATGAGACAAGATTATGTCTTGACTCTCTGCATCTTCTTGGAACTTCTGTCTGAATGCTGCTAGAACCCAGGAGCTAGTAGGTGTGTGCGTATATATATATATATATATACACACACACACTTTTCCATACCTTTTCTGTCTTCTAATTCCCTCTTCTTGGAACATTTGGAGTAACTTAATATCCAACATGTTTAAAGTAACAACATCACACAGGTTTAAATTTTGCTAAGTTGAATGGGCCAAGTTATTGCTCTGAGAATTATTGCTGATTGTATGTTGTACTAAACCTTTTGCCAAAGTTCCTTGATTTTCTGTAGTTTGCCAGTTAAAGTGATTTTGACCTCTTGAGAATATGTAGTTGGTGTTTGTCCTGTGTGCCTTACCCAGAGTACAGGAGCCTCTGTCAACCCTCTTCAGTGAATTGTCTGGGGAGTCTTACAGTCCCAGAATGGCTGGGAGGGATGTTTGGAGACTATCTAGTGCAGATGGTTTTGGAATATCTTTAGAGAAGGGAACTCCCCAATGTATCTGGGCAGCCTGCTCCAGTGCTCTGTCACTCTCACAGTAAAGAAGTTTTTCTTCATATTAAGGAATGGTACAGGTAATGAATTTTTTCTTCCTAGTAAGGTATGAGGTAATTTCCTGTGATTAAGTTTGTGCCCACTGACTTTTGTCCTGTCACTGGGAAGAACCATTGAGAAGAGTCTGGCCCCATCCTCTTAACACACCTGCCCTTAAGACATTTGTATTCATTGATAAGATCCCTTCTCAATTGTTTCTTCAGGCTGAACAACGTAGCCTCTTGCAGCTTTCTCTTCCCTTATGAGATAGGTGCTCCAGTCCCCTAATCATCTTTGCAGCCCTCTGTTGGACTCTCTCCAGTAGTTTCTTGTCTTTCCTGAACTGGGGGTAGAACTGAACACAGTACTACAGATGAGGCCTCACAAGGGCTGAGTAAAGGGCGACCTTGACCTGCTAGTAATGCTCTCCCTAATGCATCTCAGAGTTCTGTTGGCCTGCTTGGCCACAAGGGAACACTGCTGGCTCATAAACTGCTTGTTCACTAGGATCTCCAGGTCCTTTTCCACAGAACTGCTTTCCAGCAGGTTGACCCCCAGTTTATAGCAGTCCAGGGGGTTATTTTTTCCCAGATGTAGGATCCCACACTTGCTGTTGTTGTATTTCATTAAATTTCTCTGCCCAGCTCTCCTACCTGTCCAAATATGCTAAGGATATACCCTGTCCCTTGATGCAGGTTATTGATAAATTGAACAAGACTGACCCCTGGGAAGCACTGTTTACTACATGGCTCCAGCTAGACTCTCACTGATCATGACAGTCGGAGCTCTGGCATTCAACCAGTTCTCAATCCACCTCACTGTTCACCTAAGCCACACTTCCTGAGTTTTCCTATCAGGATATTATGGGTGACAGTGTCTAAAGCCTTGCTGAAATACAGGTAGACAATATCCATGTGTCATCTACCCAACCAGTCATGACATCATAGGAGACTATCAGATTGGTCAAGCATGTCTTCTCCTTGGTGAATCCATGTTGACTACTCCTGATAACAGTTTTTTCCTGCACATACCCAATCATGTATGTTGATGTGCAGGTTGAGCTGCTCCATCACCTTTCCAGGGATGGAAGTGAGGCTGACTGGCCTGTAGATTCCTGAGTCCTCCTTTGCCCTTTTTGATGGCTGGAATGACATTGGCTTTCCTCCAATCCTCAGGCACGTCTCTTGTTCTCTGTGACCTTTCAAATATGATGGAGACTGGCTTGGCAATAACATCTGCCAGCTCCCTCAGCACTGGTAGGTGCATCCCACCAGGGCCCTTGGATTTGTGGGTGTCAGATTTTCCTATTTATTCTCTAACCTGATTTTCCTCAACTGAGGGAAAGGCCTTTCTCCTGATTTTGTCTCTTGTCTCCAGGGTCTGGGGTTCTTGAGAGCTGGCCTTAGCAGATAAGACCAAAGCAAATAGGGTATTCAGTAACTCCTCTTTCTCTGTCTCCTCCATCACCTTATTCAGTAGCAGTCCCACAATTTCCCTAGTCTTCCTTTTGCTACTGACATACTTGAAGAAGCTCTTCTTGTTGTCCTTGCCATCCTTTGCTGGCAAGGTTAATTTCAGGTAGCTTTCCTTGTTGCATCCCTGTACACTCTGGTAGCATTCCTGTATTTCTCCCAAGTGTCCTTTCCTATTTTCCACATTCCACATTCCCACATTTTCATTTTCCACATTCCCACATTTTCATTTTCCACATTCCCACTTTATTCTTTTATGTTTTTTGCAGAATTTCCCTGCTCATCCATGAAGGGCTCCCATCCCTTTTGCTTGATATCTTATTTGTGGGAATGCACTGAGCTTGAAGGAAGTGATGTTTGAATATTAACCAACTCTCTGGGGCATGCTTACCTTCTAGAGTCCTAATAAATGGCATACCATTAGTATTAATGGCATATATTATATCCTATATGTAGCATATATTATATATCATATCATATATATGGCATATATTATATCTGTTATATCCTATTAATGGCATACCACCACATAGGCCCTTGACTAGGTCAGAGTTTTCTCTCCTGAAGTGGTGCTATGTACTCCCCTATTTCCACCATCTCATAGTCCTGGCAGGCATGGTTGCTCCCAGCCCTCACATCCCCAACCAGTCTGTCTTTGTTAGTACAACAAGCCTTTCCTCATTGGCTTCTCCACCAGCTGTGTCAAAAGTTATGGACAGTGCTCTGGATGAAACTCCTGGGCTGTGTGTTCTTGGCTGTGCTGTCTTTCCAACAGCTACCAAGGTGAAGTTCCCCATGATACCCAGTGCCTGGGAGCATGATGCTGTTTCCCGAAGTCTTTAGGCAGCCTCATCAACTTCCTCCTGATCGGGGGCCTGTACACCCCAAAGAGTGTAACCATATTAGGCTGGACTTTAATTCTTGTCCATAAGCTCTCGACTCATTCTTCATCCTCATTTTATGTCTTCTACTTACTGCTTCATTGCTCATTTGTAAAAACAAACATTTGCCATGAAGACATAACTGCCAATTTAGGCTAACTAAGACAAATGAGATAATGAGACCAGTGGCAGCTTCGAGTTGACAGATCCAGCTGAGTGCCCAGCTCCAAGTAGGAAGCTTTCTTTTCCTGCCAGAAGGTCTATATGCTAATTTTAACTAATTTGCTAACCTTGGCCCTACAGTGTTTGACAACAGAGGAGCAAACCATTTTGTTACAGATGTGACATTAATTTGGATGTAAACTAAAGCTGGAACAGATAATCTATGCAATCTTTTATCTGAGGACTCAGTCACCAAAAATATAAACCTGTGCCTAGTATACATAAATACAAAAATATTTAAGTGTGAAGGACAGATGATTTAAATATAAGTGGATAATGAATGAATGACAAAGTTGACAGTAAATAATGAAAGAAGTAAAGCCACTGTATTCTGCACCTTCTTATACCCCTTTGGTTGCATGTTGTTACCCTAGCATTAGAAAAAGAAACAAAGGACTTGCCCACATTTCAGACCCAGCACAGAAGACCAGTTTGACCTGATACTCATTTAAAGGACTGTGCAAAGACGAAACTTTGTATTATTTTGAAACACCTTCTCTAATCAATTTCCATCACTATTATTTTTGGTTTTTTTTTCTTAAATAATTTTTTTTTTCTTATCCCTTTCTCAAGCTTTATAAAGAAAACAAGTGACAGGAATATTGTTGGGGATTACAGTTAGGGATAATATTTGGAATTCTTAAAAATATTTTTATTGTTTTTAAAATTTTTCTTAATAAATGTTTTAATGACAGAAACTGTGTTTATAAGTTCATTCCAGATACAAGGATGAGGACAATTGATGAGAAATGCATTTTCTAAGCATCATGTGCATCACAGTACGTGAAATAACAACAAATTCCTCATTAATTTATTTCTTTTGGTGTTGATTGACAGTTGGCTAAACATGAGACAGCAGTGCCCAGGTTGCTAAGAATGCCAATGGCATCTTGACCTGGATCATCAATAATGTGGCCATCAGGAAGGGATTGATCCTCCCTGCTTGACACTGGTGAGGCCACACCTGAAGTCCAATGTTCAATTTTGTGTCTCTCGCTACCAGAAGGACATTGAGGGGCTAGAGTGAGCCCAGAGAAGGACAACGAAGCTGCTTAAGGGTCTGGAGCACAAGTTGGATGAGGGAATCGTTTAGCCTGGAGAAAAGGAGGCTCAGGGAAACATTACTTTAGAAAACTACCTGCAAGGAGATTGTAGTGAGGTAGATGTCAATCTCTTCTCCCAGGTAACAAGATGAAAATAAATGGCCCCCAGCTGTGTCATGGGACCGTTTAGATTAGGTATGAGGAAAATTTCACAGAAAAGATTGTAAAACCATTGGGCCAGATTGCCCAGGGGAATGGTGGAGTTATTCCTGGAAATGTTTAAAAATATGTGGATACAGCACTTGAAGACATGGTTTCATGGTGAACACGGTAGTGGTGCTAGCTTGATGGTTGGACTTGATGATCTTAAAAGGTCTTTTTCAAACATAAAGATTTTACTTTTTTAGGCTATCAGAAGAAGTGTGATTTAAGAGGCATATTATCAACATTTTTTCATCCCCTGTGAATTACGACATAGCTGATGTACAACATTACTTACCATGTTACAAACAAAGCTATCTATTGCTCCTAGTCAGTGGAGCTGCTAGTGAGCAGTTGTATATATTGATCAAAGACATTGTCAGGCCTTAAACTAGGGCACCTCATAGAAAAAAAAAATTACTTATATAATTGTTCAGACTTCTTTCAAAGAATTATCCACACAGATAATTTAAATATCTAGAAATGTGCTGTCATTTGACTTCTACTTTTAATGTGGCCATTACAAAACTCTTCTAATGTAGATCATTAAAATTAATCATTTTCTATAACTAATGCACTTGAAACATATATGTGGCTTTATGTTGTTTTGTTAAATGAGCCACAAAAAATATGAGTTTTCCTTAATGAATAAAACCCCAAACATTATATCAGGTAATTATATATCTGTCCAGCTTTAAAGAGAACTTCTTTATATTTTAGAATTTGGCAGTTTTGATTAGGGAAAAACTATAGAAAACTAATCTACTGTATTTTAAAAGTTTTATAAACTCAATAGTGAAGGAAATTATTGATGTTCATCCCAGTGTGTAACAAAAAGAATGCATTCTAAATTTTAAATAACCAAGTTCACTAATGCAATGTGGTTTCTGAAGTATTTCCTGCAACATCTTATCTTCTGAGAAGTTAAAATGATTATTTAATGTTATAGAATGAAAATCAGTATCTGTTATTCAGATTTCTAAATTAGATGAATACAATATTCTTCTGCTAACCTTTCAGTACTCTTGCCCTCTTGCTTGAAAAACATGGAAAACTCAGTCATTTACTGTGGGATAATAGGTTTCCTAGGTGTCCACAATTCATATGAATGTTTGATTCCAACACTAGCTATTGAGGGAATAATTGTGAATTCTACTGACTTAACATTTGTGAACTGTACTGATTTCTTTTTTGTTGTTGTGGAAGTTGCTAAATCTTTGTAGTTTTAAACAATTGCATTAATAGCTTGTAATCATTATGTACATGCTGTTACCATCATTATAGCTCATATCAGAAATGCTACTGTCAAATAGTGATTATTGAATACTGAGACATGCAAAGTTCAATCAGAAGACCTCCAACTGTCTCTTAAGGACAAGGAAACCTCTCATTACAGTGGGGAAGGACTGAATGGAAAATGCTTATCAACTAGCATTTCATGTTGTGCAGTGACTTATCTCACAAACAGGATTAATCTAGTACAGCTGTTGCCTAGTAACTTGAGAGGAAGTTGTATGTATAAATACATATGTATATAAAAATTTTTTAACTGCAGAAGTCACACTACTCAAGGTGTATATATGATGTGTCTTTATATATCAAATAAGAAAAACTTTAAGAAAACAATTATCCAAATACTTAAAGTTTTGAAATTAAATAGTACAATGATTCTTATAGAGATTGGAAATGAGCACATCACAAAACAAATATTACAACTCCTTTGAGAAAGATGACTGTTGTCATGTGTTTAGCATGGTAAAGAAGAGCAGATTATTCAAGAGTGACTACACAGCACAGTACAATGATATAGGTAGTTTAATTTGTAATTCAGCATGATGATTTGGAAGACAGTATACCCCAACTTTGAAAAGGGAGGTGAGATTCTATCAGTGTAACTTTGTGTTTTATATTTACTGTTCTTTACATTCTATGGATAATTTTATCAATCTTACATGTCTCTTGTAATATTTTTTGATAATTTCTTGTCTCAGTACAATTAAAAAAAAATAGTAGGCTAGCACTGGGAAAAAAATTACTACATCATTCTTGGAGAAACAGTTGATTTGTTGATAATTTTCTGTTTAGTTATGGTTAAGTTCTAAGTTAGGGAATGTCACTACTTTAAAAATATACTGCATGAATTGTGTATATAGTTTAAATTGTAATAACATGATCACTTATCTTGGGCATTATCATAGTTCAAGTAAATAATATCAGTGTATTGGATGCAAATTTACTCATAATTGTGTAAAAAAGAGATGTGGCATATCTAATTTCTGATTTTTTTTTACTACACTGTTTACCACCAGTAATTACAGAAATCACAGTTAGATTTGTAATGAAGAATTAGTCTTCTGGGTTTGTTTTATACTCTGCTTGTGGACAGTGCAGTACAATTTTAAATCTTTGTTTCTTACAGGAAACAAAATTGGAATAAAAACTCTTAAAATGCTGACGCGTTCTGAACTTCTACTTTTTAAAGTCCAAAAGAACTGTGGATTCCCCTAAATGCAAACTGACAAGAGCCTCTGATATTTTCAAACAGCCAACTAATGCCTTGTGACAGATATCTGTTTTTCCTCTGTTCTTGAAAGAAGTACAGTAGAGAGAAGATAGAAAGCATCTCTTATTACCTTCCCTGTAGCAGTGCTATTTTGTACAGGGAGGAAACTGCAGAGATAATAATCATGAAATCCTAAGGTATTTGTCTCCATAACAGCAGAGATTAGCATTCAGTTCAGACTAATTTTTGTATTGTCTGTTTTTTTTGTGGTAAAGATTAGTAGATGGGTTAGAAACTAAAAAGTAGTATAAAAGTTTGGAAAATATCTTACTAAATTAAGATTGACTGATCTGAGTGAATTGCTAGCAAACGGCTGACTATGTTAAATTTCTGCATTTGGATGAATAAACACTTAACTGTAAATTTGTCTTTCACTCAGAATAATCTTGAAGAAACAAAATAAATATTGTGTTGAAGTGATCAGAAAATGGAGTAGAACAACTCCTTTAAGACAGAAAAGCACAAGCTGGTAATATATGATCTGAAAAATGAAGGTGGGAAAGATTGATAAAATTATAGAATGGCTTGGGTTGGAAGGGATCATACAGATCATTCTAATCCCTCTCCTAAGGGTAGGGACACTTTCCACTAGATCAGGTTGCTCAGAGCCCCATTAAACCTGGCCTTGAACAGTTCCAGGGATGGGGTATTCCATTCTCTGGGCAATATGTGCCATTTCCTCACCAACTTCACAGTAAAGAATTTTTTCCTAATATCTGATGTAAACCTACTTCTGTCCAGTTTGGAGCCATGTCCCCTTGTTCTGTCACTACCTGACCATATAGAAAGGTCCTTCTCCATCTTTGTTGGGGGTTAGGTTTTCCTCCTTTTGTTCCTTTTCACCTATAAAATTTTCCCCATTAGTTGTGAGGAAACCTAACTGCTGGTACTTGGTGGGTGCTTGAGAAAAAGAGTTTGGCTGGGCCCAGGGGGAAGGGGGGCAGGTAAAAAGGGAGGGCCAGAGCAGCTGCAGGCTGGCTGGCTTCTTTGGCTTCCGAGCAGGACACACTCGGAGCCGCTGTTGCTTGGGAAAGGAATTCACCATCACTCAGACGGAGCTGCTGATTCCCTCTTTGTTGGTGGCCTCACATCCCCTGTCCTACCGGTCTGTGCAGCAGTGCCAGGCACCGCCACAGAGCTGCTAATACACCTCATCCACCAGCCCAGGGTCTCAGCTCATCCCTGCTGTTCCAGCCGACTGTTCCCCGGAGCCCTGCAGGAGCACCGGGACTGACTGCCCGAGGGGTTTGTGAAACAAAGCCTCTCCTTCATCCCGTCTCAGCCGAGAGAGCTGTCCCAGGGTCCCTGGTTCTGTGTTCTTGTTAATGCTGTAGTTATTGTTTGTTTGTTTGCCTGGTTATACATGCTACTAAATCATGTTATTCCTATTCCCATATCTTTGCCTGATTAATTTCAAAATTATAATTTGGAGGGAGGGGGTTTACATTTTTCATTCCGAGGGAGGCTCTTGCCTTCCCTAGCAGACACCCGTCTTTCAAGCAGAGACAATCTTTCTTGTAGGTTCTTTGTAGATTGAAGGATAATTTGTTATATTACTAATGGGAGAAAATAAAACAATCCAAATTTAGAGCATGATTTGCCACAAATAATTTTATAAACCTTCTATACAGATCATATCATTAGCACAGATGAACCAAGGTCTCTTTATCATTTGTGAAGAGAAACATAATTCTCCAGGGTTCATTTCAAAGGAGTAATTTTATATGCCTATTTTAAAATTAATTGTGTTACTGCCTCTAACTGCACCTTTCTCATTATTGTCAATAAATGAAATCTAGACTCAGATGTAGGTATCAAATATCAAGTAATGTCTAGCTATCTGAAGACAGGATGTACCCTTGCCCGGTTCATATTACTCATTTGGAATATTAGAAAATATATGCTTCTGGAATCAACAGACTTATTGAAAATGAGAAACTTATTCTAATTGCAAGCCCCTATTTACTTTGGATAACTTCACTTGTTCCACATTTGCTTTTTCAGAACTGAGCAAAAATGACAGAATCCAAAGAAATTAAGGTAAAATTCTGGTTTTCATTGGGGGTACATATATAATTACTTTGTTAGGAAAACATAGCATAAAATTTTATGAAGCAGAAGAGTTTGGATGAATGAATGCCTGTGAATATTTGGGTTATATGTGAGGATGATAGTACTGACAGTTTTTTAGGCTATCTGCTCCTACTTTTGGTAGAGCTTATAGCTCTAACAATTTTTTGCTGTTCAGTTGGATGTTTCAAGCTGAGTGAAAGACTTGGAGATATTAGTGGCCTCTGTAGAAAGGCACCTCTGATGACTTACCAGAAAACATCTGTGCAAGAATCCATAGGGGTTATCACCATATACATGTTGCTGGTAGGGTTTGATTTAAGCTCCTGCTGCTCTCTTGATTGCCATTATTACTGTTTGATGGCTTCTGACCAGGGGATATCACTGTGCCAGACATGTAGTTTTGTGTTCCCTCTGCCTTACTGGTTGACCACATCTACAAAGACTCAGTCCCCTGCTAGCACTCCTTGATGTTAACCAACTAACTTGGAAAAAAAACTATGGCCTTTTTCTTATTTTAATATTATATCTTCATACTTGTAATAAGTGCAATGTTAAGTGATGTAGAAGTGGCAGCCTTCTGTACTTTTTCTTTTTTCTTTTTTTTAAATTTTCATGAATAGAGGGGTGTCTTTACCTGGTACTCAACTTCCTAAGCAATTAACTCCAGCATTTGGTGTGTACTGATCTTGAACAAAGGTGTGTGAAAATGAGTAAAAAGAAATTATCTGAGAATGATACCTACAGAATAGTTTTTTCTTACACCCAAGACAGACTTATATTAAAAACCCATGTTGTTCTGAAGTTGTTTTTATCAAAGTAATATATTTAATCTTGAAAAATCATCTTTCAACAATTTTTTTATTCTTGACATTTCAAAATGTAGTGAGGGCTGCTATCTCACATAACACTCTAAGGTTTCATGCTGGAGTGGAGGTGTAGACAAACTAAAGCTGTACCATTCACATTTTGGCCAGGCTGCCCTTTAATTCTAATCAACTGTGTCCAATGTAAATGGATGTGTAAAATGTAAAAGGAATTGTTGGCTTGTTTAACAAGAGCTAGGCAATATCATAGGTTATGATTTTAGTGTAGAGATTTCCTTTGCTATATGTATTTCTTTTTTCCATAAGCTATGCTTAATTCTTTTTTGAGATATATTTTTCTTACATAAAGGAAGTGTTCAGGACCAAGTGCAAATTATTTGACATATATATTTTTAGTACTGTGTAGTGGCACAGCTGTGTCACTGCTATCCTGCTCATGAAGATTGATCTTATTCTGCTCATGTTCACACATTTGCTCATACTTGAACTATTTCATGGAATTATGAAAAAGCAGAATTTCTCAATGCTTATAATACTAAACAATTTAGAAAAGAACTTTCTTTTTTTTTAAGGACTTTAAAGAGGTCCTTAATGCTTCAAGTCCATGACTCATAAAATTTGGCTTTGCATGTATATCTGTATAAAACTTAGAAAAATTGTTTTCATTGGTGGTTATGAAACAAACATGGTTTTTCTATAAGAAAGACTGTTTAGTTTTATTTGAACCTTTCTTAGCGAAGTAGGTAAATAACATATCTTTTTTGTTGTTTGTTGTTTTTTTGTTTGTTTGGGGTTTTTATAATTATTAATTCAACAATAAGCTATTCAGAGCAAAGATTGACTTTCAGAAATGTTTATTACAATTGTATCCATCAAATTGCCATCATTGCTGTAGTGCTGTAATAAATATAGTACTTGGATCAAGTTGTCTGTGTACTTCTCAGAGACCATCAGAGTTTCACTGTTTACAATACTATCATATTTAGTATCATGCATTTCTCCTAAATTTTCTTTTGAAATTTGCACAACAAAGAAACAAAGAAACAAAGAAAATACCTATCTTTTGGCATTTCACACCATGAAATGAAGGTGTTTCTTTCTTCCCCAGTCCTGCCCACAATATACAAGCATGCAATTAATAGAAATTACACAGATTAACAGTTTGTCTCTATGTTACAAATAACCAGATGTATTTATTCACTGAAACATCTGTTATCTCTGTCAAAAAATATTAATTTGAGGTGTTCAAAACAACAGTTTGGTATTTGGGCTGATACTGCTCAACATCTTTGTTGGCAGCATGGACAGTGTGTTTGAGTGCACCCTCAGCAACTTTGCTGGCAGCAACCCCTGTGGTGAAGTTGACATGCTGGAGGGAAGGGATGCCATGACACATGTGAGAGATGGGCCCACATGAGCCTTCTGAAGTTCAGCAGAGCAAAGTGCAAGGTTCTACACCTGGATCACAGCAGTGCCAGGCACACCTACATGTTGGGAGGAGAATAGGTTGAGAGCAGCCCTCTGGAAAAGGACTTGGAGGTAATGGTTGAAAACATGAAGATAAGCCAGCACTCTATGCTCACAGCCCACAGAATATGTCATAAGGAGAGTGGCCACCAGGTGGAAGGAGGTGATTCTCCCCCTCTACTGTGCTCTTGTGAGATGCTACCTTGAATACTGCATACAGTTCTTCTGCTCCCAGCATAAGGACATGTAACTGATGGAGCAAGTTCAGAGGCTGGCCAAAAATTTATTAGAAGGTTGGATCACTTCCTCTGTGAAGACAGGCTCAGGGAGCTTCAGCCTTGAGAAGGTTGCATGGAGACCTCATATAAACACTTCAGTATCTGAAGGGGACCTACAAGGAAGACAAAGAGGGACTCTTTATCAGGAACTGTAGTCATAGGAAAAGGAAGAATGGATACAAACTGAAAGAGTTAAAAAGAGACGTTAGATATTAGGAAGGAATTCTTTACTGTGAAGGTAGTCATTCCCTGGAACTGAGGAGGCTGTGGATATCCCAACCATGCCAGTGTTCATGGGGAAGGTTCAATGAGGTATTAAGCACCCTGGTCTAGTGGGAAATGCCCCTGCCCATGGCAGAGGATGCTGAGATTAGATTATCTTTAAGGTCCCTTCAAATTCTTAACATTCTATGATTCTATAACTCTATGAAACCATCAGGACAAATAATTAGACTGTAGCCCTGTTTCCAAATATTTTTGGAGCCTACTGAGTGAGCCATTGTTCAGCATTTTGCCACCAACCCAGTTCTTTGTAGAACACTAGAAATCTGATTTAAACCAATGAGAATGCCAGAAGCAGGACATTTCTAACTACTGTGTATTGAATATTTTTTGTAAATACTACATTTGGTATAATTTCTCTTTTTGTAGCAACCAATTAAATATTTCTATACACAGGCCCTAGTTAGATATTCTTGTGGCTCACTACTGAGTGTGGACCTAGAGCTTCATTATTAATTCTTCAGACAGATGAGAAAACACATGGATTTTCTCATCATACAAGTAAAACATACAAGTAAAAAACTAGTCTCAGAACCAGGCTAGGGAAATGAGAGAGGACCATATCCATGTGCAACCATTTATCTCCTAAAATAAAATCTATAATTTCTCATCAACTGTTAAACTTCCATGTACATTTTAGGGAAAAAATTCAACCTTTGGAAACATTATTTCCATTATTCAACACAGTAAGTAGGGAAACACATAAATTACCCAATAGAAAATAGCAGAAGGAACTCAGGCATTTTCTTCACTGGCCAAAATTCACTTATTATTTAAGATGGCAATTCACAGGGTGAAATTTTCTCCTTTTAGGCTGACAATCTTTCTTTGGAAAACTAGATTTTTCCCTCCCCTCTGTCTCCTTTTAAATGTCTGGAAGTGTTAGACTTGTCCACCTTTCATATGATAGCCTAGAGCACATATTCAAGATGTAACAGATCTCATTTCTGTGGCTTCCTCAGCCTGAGGCAGTTCAAACCTGTATTTCCCAGGAGAGTGACTTAACCAGTGGAAAGGGAGGCAGATTTCTCCCCAGCTCCTCTGACAGAGCTTTGACACTACAGCTAAGAATTGAAGATTTATGGGATGAGGGAGATAAGAAGTTTCTAGACTCTTAACGTGGTGATGGGGCCATTCATCAAAGAGAATGACTTTCTATTTGTACTTTATTTGTATATTAAGAAATGGGAAACACATAAGCAGAAACCAGATTTAATGATCTTCTTGTTCCCGAAATAGAAGTTCAGTTATATGGTTACTATGTCTTGACCCCTCTTCTATCTTCCATATGATTCTGAAGGATTTCATATCTGTCTATGTGATTCTATAGATTTAGCAATTGTGGAGAACATACATTCCTTCTTTCCCAGATGGATGGTTAAATTCTTCTCATGGGAAAGGAAAAAATAAGATTTGAATACAGGGGAAGTATTTAGAGACTTAGGAGATCACAAAACCTAGGATTTTTCCAAGTTGAACATAAACTCTAATCACTAATCTGTTATGCAAAATAGAGCACAAAAATTCACTACATATGTATTACTGCCCCTATATATTACCAGGCATTATTACATCAGAGATTTTAAAGAAAAAAAATGATGTGACTAGTGCTCTGAGCATAAATAGCTCTTATAGCATGAGTTAGCTGTGGTCAAAAACTGGTTCAAACACTTGTCAGTACATAGACTACAAATTACTTTGTATAGTGATAAGCAGAAGAGAGCTTTGGCAATTCTAGTCATAACCAGGCACAACTCTGGGCCTGTAGCACTTTTTATATCTCTACCTGTTTGCCAAGTACCTGCAGAATTAGGAAGGGTTTTCTGCTTACCACATTTGTGGCCATCAGATAATGGTTGCAGAATAATGTCAACTATAAGTTAAAAAAAAGGAAGTCTGCAAAAGGAAGTTGACTGGTTCTTCAAAATTATATTCATGTTTCTAACAATGTACATTTAGAAAGTTGTTTCAGAGCCAAACAGGCAGAAACTAAGGATGTACTAATTAAGGTATACAATTGAAATATTAGATAGATAGATCAGAGAGAAGTGGATGGAAAAAGTGTTCCTTAAACCTTGTAAGGAGGTTGTGTTATATATTTTTTTTACAGTAAAATTATATAAAATTCTACCAGTTCACTTACTAAGGCTCTCTCAGAGGCAAAAGTTGGAGCCAAAAATGTGTTACTTAAAAAGAGTGCAACAGAAAGATGAATTAAATCTTTATGGTGAGGGAAATGGAAGTTAAAGAGACATCCTTCAGTATCAGGAATCCATCTATGGGAAGATAGTGTTCTAAAGGAGAAAACAAGCTTCAATGTTTCCAACAGGAAGCCCTCAGATATGATATCCAGATAACAATGTCCATCTTTTGTGTTCTTAATGGCAGAGTGATCACACTGTGCTTACTTCCGAGAAGTCTTTATCTCTTTGTTCCAACTATCAGATGTTCCTGAGGAGGGGATGTTACAAGTCAGACTGAGTGCTTGAATTTTGAGAGTTGAGCTGAACCATGGGAGCTGCCTTCTGAGGCAGAATACAATGTGGTGAAACCTTGCTCAGAATGTGAGAGCTAACTGCTCCAAGTGATGCAGCGGATTTTGTGAAGTACAGAAGATCTGACTGAGCACAATATAAAAAAATCATACTGTATGCAGACCTGGTTTTGATCACAGATTTGTGATTTTGGTTAAAACTTAGTTTATCATTAAAAATGTATAAATAAGAGAGAGTATTTTCTATAAATGGGAATATTTGGGTCACAATTTATTACAGTTGATCTGCTTGATCTGTATTATCTATAATTATATTCTCTCATTCAAGTACTTAAACTTTTCTGGATGAAAATAGTGTCTGCTTTCTTTAATCAATTAATTATTTAGATTTTATATATTGACATATCATAGTCCCAGCAATATCAAAAATATCCTGACAATTTAACTGTTGAACTACCTACATGGTATAAAAAGATAAGGAGAAAATTGCCTAAATGAAATATCAACATTGTCTTTTTAAATTTTATTTTCTTTAGGGACTGTATTACAAGCAGATTCTGCATGACTCCTTTCTTACATACAAATATAAAATGGAAATTGATGTACAAGCTTTACCAAAAAATAAAAATGAATATTTGAAGACAGCTTATATTGTGCACATTTTTCTGACTGACCGTTCATATTCTTAAACATAAATTAATTTCAGTAACTATCTTCCCTAAAGCAGTCTAAACTGCCAGCTCATGGTGATCCAAGTTATTTGCTCTGAATAATTTATCTCCACATAAAGCTAACATAAAATTTGGTCTAGCAATTAGCATGACAGGGTTGTTGTTGTCAGATACTCCTGCTGTACACTGAGACTGATATACTTGCTGAGGATGTGATGGACTGTTTAACAAGTCTATCTGCCACTGACAGAAGCCTGCTCTGGTAACATTCTGTGAATTATATAGGTCAATGTCTTGTACAGCTTGCTTAATACCTTGAAAACTGTCTTTATGTACTTGCTTAAATAAGAGATGGAAGTGTGCTTAAGCTGAGTTTGCATCCCCTTTTTGCTAGATGTCTGTAAATATTTCATTGAATAATCTTATTGGCAGGATGTTCATGAAAGCAAATTTTAAGCCTTCATTAAGGAATATGAAATTTGGACTTTAAAATATGATTTGTTCCTTGCATTCAGTTCTCAGAATTATACATCTAATTATGAAATAGATGTCATCAGACTAAAGTAGACATAAAAATGAGGAAGAAACTCTATGAAAATAGTCTATATTTTACTATTTTCACTATTTCTCTGTATTTTGTAATTTTTCAGCACTCTCAGTCAAGTCAGAAAAAGTAAGAAAAACCAATATGAATAAAAGCAGAATGAAAACAATATTAATGAACATGTTAAAGACTCTTCACTTTAATTTGAGTCTGGTATAATTTATCTTTTAATTTTAAATACCAAAAGTCAAAACACATGAATTTTTTTCCAACTCCTGCATGTTAGGAAACTGAATCACCAAAGATATCTCTATTCACTTTACTGTGAAGCAGAAAAGAAACATGACATTTCCTTGAAAACAAGATACAGACTACTGGGGCAAAAGAGAAGTTTGAGGTCACTCTTGCATGTATCACATGACAAAATAACATGACTTTCAATATTGTTTCTGGGGAGAAATTTGTGTGGGTATGTGTGTGTGTGTGCAGTTGCATGGGTCAGTTGTAACTGCATATTACTGATGCCTTGGCATATGTTTTAACTAGACAAAGCACCACTACTTTTAAGATCAGAAGACACAATTGTAGCAAATTGGGAAGGAGATTTATATGCTATTGAACTTCTACAGATTAACTCAGCTCCAAAAAATGCTGAAATAAGATTAATATCTAGCTGAGAGGAAATACAGAAAAGGATGTCTTTTGCAAGAAGATCATTATTTAATGTTCCAGGACTTGATTCCACACACAGTTTCTTCAGTCTGAAATAACAAATTGGCAAAAAAGTGATGCAATATATTACTATCTATGTTTTGTTTTATATAAAGTATTGCTTTATTCTAAGTGTAAGAAACTATGTTGTTGCTGTTCATGTGTGCTGTTTGTATTTTCTATACACAGAAGCTGTGTGCACATAAGAATTTCACAGCCTACTAGAAGAATTCCAAGTGCAACCACAGAAGAAAGAATATAATTAATAGATGCCTGCACTGTTCCTTAACAGCTGGCTCTGCATATTTCCCTGATTACAGCAGGGGATTTCCAGGAGGTAAGCTGTGCAGAATGGATTTGAAATTTTTTGTTTGAAGGCAACACATCTCCACTATGACTCAGATTGCTTTTATTACCATGTCTGGAACTTGTCATTAGAGCTTTGATTAAGTTCCCATTTCTAGGAGGATGAGAAGAGTGTGGAATGACAGTAATTCAAGATTTCTAGAATCATTAGCCTTTTTTTTTCACTTCAGCTAGTGAGATTGCGTGCCAAGAGATGAAGTACAGAATGCACTGACTGCATCTATTAGTGACCTGTTCCTGACAAAAAAAGCAAGCCAATGCAAATCAGAAGCCCTGTTGGTATATAACTTCACCAATCAAAGAAATAATATGTAACCCATTCTTTAGATCTGTTGATAAACATTCATACTTTAATTTGCAAGCTCAGGTTGTTTCTGTAGTCAAGTGATAATAGATTACTTCTTTTCTTGCAAGATTTTACTTCCTTTTTAAAGAAAAACAATGAAAGAAGGCTGTTTAAAAATTTCAAGAAAGATTATTTCTATTCCTATATGAAGTACACTGAATTTAAACTAATTTTCATCCTTTGGACTCAGTAGAATTATCAGTGATTTATTTTTCTGAAAAAGAGATCTAAATGTGAGTCCAAACTTCAGGCAGTTTCAACTCATGAAAGCCTATTAATCAAAATATTACAGCTATTCCATAAAGATAATTATGGTTTTCAGTTAGGTCATGACATGTCATAAAACAACATCGAGGGAGATATTACCCCTTATACAAATTACCCTTTTGTTCCTTTCAGAAGGATCACTGATGACATTTAAGAGTTGCAAGTGAATTTGATATTGTTCTGCTGCATGTAAATATGTGAAAGTTGCTAACAGTGTGCTTGTAAATGGAAAAGAATGAACAATATGAATAATACATGGCAAGCCCAATGCAAGTGTAGAGTTATGTTGTCTTTTAAATTCAATCTATTCAGATTTAAATATCTGCAATAGATCATAAATGCTTTTTGTAGCCAAATAAATTTAACAATTTCCTGGGACCAAATGTTTAACTAGCCTTATGTATGCAGCATATTTCTTTCCTGTGTATAAAGCAATCATTCTGCATGTGCCTGTTAAAAATTAAACCTGCAATTAAAGTCTATTCTCAGTGTTACATGTTGCTATGGTCATAGTCACTTCAATAACACTTCAGAGAACTTTCTGCAGGCTTCTGATGTAGGAACTACTCTAACAAAATTGAGGAAACCTCATTTACTTATTGGATTTGCCTTCATGTAAAGATTTTTTATACCTTTAAATATAGTGACTTCTTATCTGCAAGGTTACTGCATGAAGGAATCAGTAATATTTATTAGACCTCTTGATATTCCAAGATGAAAGATACTATAAAAATGAAAGGTGTTATTGCTATCATTCTCTAATTTAAAACCATTGAGTCCTTCATGCTTTTACTGACTTATATGTGAATTCCACATTTTTTTGTCATTTAGCAATTATGCTATAAAAATTAAAGACTTGGAACTAATTTTTTTCATTAGCATAAGTGTTTTGATATGAATATTTTGCCAATACAGTTAAGCTTAATACAAGGAATTAGAAACTAGAAATTATTAAGCCATTTTGACTATCCATACTTTATGTAATTTGAAATAGAGTTTACTTGACATGTAATTGCTTTCTTGTTACCATTATATGAGTTTAAAGGAAGGTCATGAATAGTTTTGGGCTATTAGTGTTCTAGTTCTCAAAATCTTTTGGGTAGTGTATCTTTTAAGGTGTCAAAAAAACTAACAAACAAACAAACAAGCCCCGAACAAAACAAAAACAACAAAAAACCCCAAAAACCCTAAAATTAAACAAGGCAAAAAACAAAACCAAACAAAAAACCCCCCACAAACAACAACAAAAAAAGAAACCCCAAAACAACCACCACCAACAAAAAAACCCCACAAAACCAAAAGGAAAATAAGTGAAATCTAAATACAAACTAACCCAAAAGTACACTGAAAAACTCAGTTGCCCTGAGCTGTGTGCTTCTGAATAACCTTGATAAGGGTGAATAACTCAGTGCTGTTTTGGTACTTAAATGCAAAGAGAATTTTGGAGTAGGTTTTTCATCCTCACTTTCACCAGGCCTGGAATAAGCAAGGGAGGTTCCTTCTGTGGCCTTGACAATGTTTGAGACAGCCCACTGTGCTCTTTAAGTCCTTACAATTTACTAAGACTGCAGAGTCATAACAGTAACAGTTGTGCTGTAAATATGTTTTTAATTTTTAACAAGCTGTTGGTCATCCATGTTGTCTGAACCAAGATATATGCATTTCAAGACTGATTTTACTAACTTCAAATAAATCTAAGCAGATTTCTATTAGAAACATTTATAGTAAAACATGAGTCTTAAAATGATCTGGTGAACTGGATCTTTAGAGACCCTGTTTATCTCACCTGTTTATTTCCAATATAAAAGCATGCCAGACTGCCACTTCATGTACAAGCATTGAAAATAGTAGACATAAGTTAAGCCCTCCCACTCTGTAGGGAAGGTTTCAGGGTATTTCAGAAACTGAAAAATGTGTCTTACAGAGAGATTTGAGAATCACTGAATCACGGAAGGCTTGGGATTGAAGGGATCATAAAGATTTTCTAGTTCCAGCCTCTCAGCCATGGGCAGAGACATTTTTCACTATACCAGAGTTATTCAGAGCCCCATCCAACCTGGCCTTGGAACACCTCCAGAGATGGGGCATCCACAGCTTCTCAAGGAAACCTGTTCCAGTGTCTCATCACCTTCACTGTAAAGAATGTCTTCCTAATCTCTAATCTAAACCTGACCTCTTTCAGTTTGAATCCATTGTCCCCTGTCCTGTCCCTACATGCTCTTATAAATAACCTCTATAAATAGCATCTTTGTTGTAGACTCTGAATCTTATTCATCTTATTAAAGAGAGGTCAGGAAGTAATCTAATGCATCTTTTAAAGTCACCCAAAGAAAGGATTTAATTTATTAAATATTTCCATAAAATACGAAAGCAGATCAAGGGCCACTACTTATAAGCTGAATGCACACTGCAGTTAATTATCGTAGTATCTTGGGGTGCATCCTCTTCATCCTTGAAGACTTTCAATTGAATGCAAGAAAACCCAGTGTGACACAGAGAATAAGAATCTCTGTAAACTGTATTGCATGCAAGGTCAGTCGATGCTAGAAGTCCATTTTAATTATTAAAACCTGTTAATATGTAATTAGCATTATTTGTTACATGGCTGCTGCTGGGGAATAATCCCTTGGACTATACTTGTTACTTGTTTCTGTAATTATATCCATTAAGCAGTCCTCATAATTTCTGTGCTTTCTAATCTGACAGATGGTCAAGCCTTAAAAACTATGTCACGTTTTAATTTTTACTTTAAAATTCATTTTACAAACATAGTGTTTTATCGCTGTTAATAAAACCCAAACCACCTTAATGGTGTTTTATATGATATTGGCCAAATAATTTTATCTGAAGAATTTGCTTGGTTTTTTTGTGTTAGTCACTGATAACATGAAAGGAGACAGATTTCTCACAGATGTGGAAGAATAAGGGCTCATTAATAATTAAGATGTTCACTTTCATAATTGCATATGATATGTACCTCATAAGGAATGTTTTCTACCACATAGAACTGTAGAGAAACAAGACATTAAAACCAACTTTTTTTCTCTGTTACATTTTGCATATGCAAATTCTAACTGCAGACCTCTGTGTGTCTGTGCATTTTTTTTCTTTTCTGTTTATTTTCTTTTAACAGAAGTCTCTGAAATCTCTGGCTACTTTGGTCATGTAATTTTGACAAGTAGCTGTTGTTTGTTCCCCCACTCCTCCAGGCCCACATTCTCAGCTGTCATATGTCACTACTGGTTGTGTCAATCACATATCTCCACAACAAGTGCTGTTAGAGAAGAGCAGAGAGTGATAGTTAAAATGTCTAACCAATTTAAAAAACATATGTTATTAAACTATAACACTAAAACCCACATAATTGTTGTGGCATTATAGATGTGTTTAAGACCAACATGTGCATTATAGTCAAATTGCATACATAATGGAGATTTACAAGAATTATATATATTCTGAAGGTTTTTGCAAAGGCTGTATCTATTCCTTTACATGATAAGTTTTGAAATTAGAATGTGGCTATTTTCTAAAGCTCAAAAATTTTCAGTAATATCTGGTAGATGGAAAGGAAGTGAGAAGAAAAGTAATATTCTGAGAAAAAAAAAATAGAGGAGAGTGAAGGACATTGTGCTTACAAAGAAAAGGCAATCATGGATTTTTTTGTATTATTTTGCTGTAAAAAGTTCCACTAAGATTAGAAATCTTAGATGAAGGAAGAAGTGTGCCATATTACCTCCCCATGAATTTTGCAAACTGGATGTATTGGTTTTGTCAGGGATAGAGTTAACTTTCTTCAGAGTACCTGTTATAGGACTCTGTTTTGGATTTGTACTGAAAACAGAGTTGATGACAGAGGGATGTTGTAGGTATTGCTGAGCAGTGCTTACACAGAGCCAATGCCTTTTCTTACCCCACACGGCCAGCAATTAGGCTGGGAGTGCATAAGAAGTTGACAGGGGACACAGCCAGGAGAGATAGACAGACCCCAACTGACCAAAGCAATGTTCCAGACTATGTGGTGTCATGTTCAATGTACCAAGCTGGAGGAAGAAGAGAAAGGTAGGAAGGGGAGTGATGGCACTTTTTATTCCCAGGTCATTACTACACATGATGGAGTGGAACCCTGCTTTCCTGGAGATGGCTGAACACTTGTCTGCCCATTGGAAGTGGTGAATAAATTTCTTGTTTTGCTTTGCTTGCATGTGCTGCTTTTGCTTTCCCTATTAAACTGTGTTTATCTCAACCCACAATTTTTCTAACTTTTACCCTGCTGGTTCTCTTCCCCATCCCACCATGGAGAAGTGAGTGAGTATCTTCATGGACCTGAGTTTCTGCTTGGGGTTAAACCACAACCCTGGAAAACCTATAAAACTGCCAACAAAATCCTAATATTGGCACTAGAAACGCATATTACATTGATTTGCGGTAAGGCATAGCAAGGTAGCACTAAACTTTTGAGTGGTCTCTGCAGTATATTTTCTTGTTTGGGGTGAATGGAATGTACACAGCGGCTGTTGTAGTACATCACTAGAATTAGTTTCTTGGGATTAGCATAATGCTATTCTATGAATCCTCCTTTCCATTTTACGGCTTCTGTGTGGCTGTTTGTTTATAGAAAATCCTATCAATCACATGGATTCATTAGAAGTCTGCCTGAACAGCACAGTTCTGTATAATTTTCTTTACCATTATTTTTAAAACTGTGTATTGGAAAACAGAGTCTATGCAATTTTTTATTCAGTATAACACTGTCCTTTGAGAGGTAGTCTAGATTTACATCAAGGCTGATTACACCTAGATACGATCTAACTGCTAAAAAAAGTATGTAAAATATCCACAGTTTCCATTAAAAAGGATCATTTTGATATAGGAAAGTTGTTTAGTCTGGGATAGCAGGGAAAAGGTTTTGCTAATGCTATTCCAGAATAATGATATTCAGGCACTGCCTAACAACCCATTTCAACATAAAGGTTAGGAAACTCTCGAGAAACCTACTTCTGTAGATACAGATTTAAAAACAGCTTTGAAACTTTTTTCCAGTAAAATCAGGTCTGCTGTGGGGAAAACTTTCCTTTCCCTCACCTTCTTTTCTTTCCTCTGCTCCTCACCCAAGTGATATTAAGAATGTAATTAGCTGAAGAAATCTTCTGTATGCAACATTACATAAGTCTTTTAGCTACTTGCACTGAAAGTTACATGGTTGTGGGAATTCAACTAATGTAAAAGAGTCTTTAAATACTGAATACATAATTAACTATTTTCCTGTTGGAACAGGAAGGATGTTGTTCTTATGACTTTGTGGGGGAATTATTACAAGTTGTCTTTTGGTTTTTTTTTTAATATGCGTGAGGGAGTGAATCTGTGAATTCATTATATCCAATGGGAAAAAAACCTGTTGAATGGGCCCAAAATGGCATTTTAAGTTCTTCATTGGATCATGGATTGGTTCCTTGGAATACTCTTTCTCAAAACTTTTAATTTTCACAGCTCATTATGGGCTAACTGTTTGCCTTGGTATAATGGTTACGTGTTTTCCATGTATCTTCCAAACCTTGCTGTCTTTCTCACTTTACTTTTATAGTTTCAACCTTTGGATATGTATTTATTTAGTCACATTCTCCTACATATCATAAAAAAAGGCACTAAAGATAAATAACACTTATTCCTTCTGTACTGTGCAAATATGTAGATCCTTTGGCATAACTAAAGCCTCTATAAAATTTCAACTCCATGGACAAAATGCAGAAGTTTTCCACCTCATTCAAATAAAACTCCAAACTATATTTGAAGTAACATTTCTAGTAGAAATGAAAACTAGAAGAGGGCAATTAACCATGTGAATTGACCTCAGAGAATCAATATGAAGATATGAGCTGCATATTGTAAAGTCTCTTTTTTTCTCTAAGATTTAGTGGAGAAAGAGCTGTCATTTATGGAGTCTGAATAGAAAAGCTAAGTTTCTTCTTGTTTTTTTGTGTTTTAGTCAGGTTAATATATTTTACTTTGCTTATTTTTTTCATGTATTTAATGAAACTTCACTTTAAATAAGTTAGTTTGACGGAGTTCTTTTATACTGAAGTCTTTTGGTTCATCTGTATTTAACCTGTAGATGGAAAAAACTATTACACAAATGGATCTATTCAAAAGAGGGGCAATACCTACTGAAAATAAATTGCTTTAAACTCTTCAATACTGATCCTAAAGGATGAAATACACTATTCACTGTTATTTACCCCAGTATTTCAGTGGCTTTTAGGTCACTCTGTGCAAATTCAGTGAGCCGTATACTGAGACATCTTTTGGAGTAATTTAGTTATAGGAAGGACATGATGTTAAACATAATGCTTAGTTTTCTTCATGCTTGAATATGCTGCCCCAGTTTCTTTCCCTTTCTTATCATTCATTACGCATACTGAGATGACATCTCTGAGGCATACTTGCCCTCATATGTGTTGTGCAAAAATAGGAAAGAGAAGTTTTCTGCCCTGAGAAGGAAGAGAAGCTGCCTTGATTTTATTATTCCAAAAGTACTGAAGGCGAGTCTGAGTAAGCAAGCGAAGAAGGGCTTTAACCCTTTCTGTCCATTTTCTGAGCGATCACAGGTCAGGGTCATGCTCTCTTTGTGATTAAGTTTCCAAAGCACACAGGTAATTCAAGTTGAAATCTTTACATATGAAGCTTGTTTTCCAAACTGTACAATCAAACCAACCCTTCAACTGGAATAGAAGGAAAATACACATTGGATCTTAAGACTCGAGGTCTTTCTTAATTATAATTATGGCATGGAGCAGTGCAAATAGTGTTGGGTGGAACTATCATCAGAACAGGAGAGTAACAGCAACAGTTCTGCCAGATTCTCAGCAGAATACATGGTTTCTGTCAATGCCTCTAATATATACTTTAGGGTAGAATTTGTGATCAACAGCTTTCAAACATTTCCCATATTCATTGTATTAATCTTACCTTGCATGCAAGAACAGCAGCTGAAAGGGCTGGTTATAATAAAACCTATTTGAGATGTCATCAGTAATTCTTGCCATGGTTTGTTGAGTTTCTATCAATCAAATGTATATAAGTTTAAGGGAAATTTATTAAAATTTTAAACAGCTTAGTGATATTGTTCCTTGCTATTGTGATTAATAAAACTGTCCACATGGAATCAAGTATCTAGTCAACACACTATTGCAAATATAACTGAAATTTCTTTATTGTTTTCAAAAGTTTTACTTGATTTTAGATAAGGGGAAAGTAAATGCAGAGAGAAAAAATAGTATTCCAGTAATGCCAGTTACACACTGATTTTTTTAATTTGATGCACAGGGAAGAAAGTTTATATGAATTATTGTATTTCCCCTTCCCTTCCCTTCCCTTCCCTTCCCTTCCCTTCCCTTCCCTTCCCTTCCCTTCCCTTCCCTTCCCTTCCCCTCCCTTCCCTTCCCTTCCCTTCCCTTCCCTTCCCTTCCCTTCCCTTCCCTTCCCTTCCCTTCCCTTCCCTTCCCTTCCCTTCCCTTCCCTTCCCTTCCCTTCCCTTCCCTTCCCTTCCCTTCCCTTCCCTTCCCTTCCCTTCCCTTCCCTTCCCTTCCCTTCCCTTCCCTTCCCTTCCCTTCCCTTCCCTTTCCCTTCCCTTCCCTTCCCTTCCCTTCCCTTCCCTTCCCTTCCCTTCCCTTCCCTTCCCTTCCCTTCCCTTCCCTTCCCTTCCCTTCCCTTCCCTTCCCTTCCCTTCCCTTCCCTTCCCTTCCCTTCCTTTCCCTTCACGCACCTTCCCTTCACGCACCTTCCCTTCCCTTCCCTTCCCTTCCCTTCCCTTCCCTTCCCTTCCCTTCCCTTCCCTTCCCTTCCCTTCCCTTCCCTTCCCTTCCCTTCCCTTCCCTTCCCTTCCCTTCCCTTCCCTTCCCTTCCTTCCCTTCCCTTCCCTTCCCTTCCCTTCCCTTCCCTTCCCTTCCCTTCCCTTCCCTTCCCTTCCCTTCCCTTCCCTTCCCTTCCCTTCCCTTCCCTTCCCTTCCCTTCCCTTCCCTTCCCTTCCCTTCCTTCCCTTCCCTTCCTTTCCCTTCCCTTCCCTTCCCTTCCCGCACCCTTCCCGCACCTTCCCGCACCTTCCCGCACCTTCCCGCACCTTCCCGCCCCTTCCCTTCCCTTCCCGCATCTTCCCTTCCCTTCCCTTCCCTTCCCTTCCCGCACCTTCCCTTCCCTTCCCTTCCCGCACCTTCCCTTCCCTTCCCGCACCTTCCCTTCCCTTCCCTTCCCTTCCCTTCCCTTCCCTTCCCGCACCTTCCCTTCCCTTCCCTTCCCGCACCTTCCCTTCCCTTCCCTTCCCGCACCTTCCCTTCCCGCACCTTCCCTTCCCGCACCTTCCCTTCCCTTCCCTTCCCTTCCCGCACCTTCCCTTCCCGCACCTTCCCTTCCCGCACCTTCCCTTCCCTTCCCTTCCCTTCCCGCACCTTCCCTTCCCTTCCCTTCCCTTCCCGCACCTTCCCGCACCTTCCCTTCCCTTCCCGCACCTTCCCTTCCCGCACCTTCCCGCACCTTCCCTTCCCGCACCTTCCCTTTTTTATTCTGCAAACTTATTCCTTCTTTGGCATTTGTTGAGCAGTTATTGCTGTTGAATCTGAGCTTTATTTCCCATTTTATTGATTGTAAAGATATGTTCAAATGGCCAGTCAGCTACCAAAAAATCAAAGTATTTGTTTTATTGACTATAATTTGCTAGCAGAATAAATTATAAATAATATGAGCTTTAAAATCCTGGACAGGTGCTAAATGCTACAGAAGGTGAAAGAAAATTAGTGTGAAAATACACTCTATTCATATTTGAAGAAAATATCCCTTTGAAATGAGGCTGAGTGAAAGATTGTGAAGTGAGATGACTGTAGTTTCTACTGGTTCACTGTTCTGTGAAAACACATGCAATTAAATTGGGACACCATTTATTTGTCTGGGACACATTTGGCAAAAAGTATTTTGCAGGTCATAATTTGTTTTTTCCTTCTTTCAACCTAGTGAATGGCTGTTATTGCCATTGTGACCCACCACAGCAGGTGCCTGGCTTTGCTTGGACCTTATTGCCTCATCTACTCTCAGAGTTCAAAGTTCAGTGAAGAGGGCAGTCACTGACTTCACCACTAGGTTCCCTGGTGTGAGAACACTGCTCTTCCCCTGATACACCAGCCAAAGAGTGTGTCATCTGCCACAAGCTGGCACTAGTGACCGGTGTGACCGGTTTCCGTCACACGGATTCCTATGTAAAAATGGTTATCTTCCTAACATGGGTTTAAGGAACTTTATCAGCTCTCAGATAAAAAATTGTGTCCATCTTTCTTAAACTTTGATATATACCATTGTCTTGATGAGCAACTACCAGTCTTTGTTGGAGTCTTAGTGTATAAAAGGGGCTTATGGAGATGGAGAAAGACTTTTTACCAGGTTCTCTAGTGTTAGAATGAGGGGCAGCAGCTATAAACTGAAGAGGGTAGATTTAGATTGGACATAAGGAAAAGTATTTTTATGAGAATAGTAGTGAGACCAGAGAAGTTGTGGATACTCCATCCCTGTAAATTTTCAAGGTCAGGCTGGATAAGGCTTTGAATAACTTGGTCTAGTAAAAGATGACCATGCCCATGTCAGAAGGGTTGCACTAGATGATCTTCATAGATTTCTTCTAACCCAAACAAATCTGTGGTTCTATCACAAGTGTTCTGTCGTGCCATAACCTTCAATCATGGACCATTCAACCAGCTTACAGTTTTCTTCAGTCATCTAATAGTTATATACTTTTATAGTGGAATTTCCTTTATTCATTAAAGTTCAGATAGCAATTTTTCTCTTTCTAATTGTCTTGTTATGCCAACACATATTGATTACTAAGCACCAGTTCTGACTCAATGAGACCTGTGCATAATTCGTATCCGAATGAGCTCTCCTGCGATTGCTTTACCTGTATCTTGCATACATATAAATGGTGGTGACTGATGAACTGCAAGCCCTCAGTATCACTAATTTTTTGATTCTCAGTGTTTCCTGTTCATTTCAGTCAGGTACGCACAGATTTACCTCTCCCATGGGTTTGCCCAGCTGAAAGGGCCTTGTGGTTTTCCTGGAGGTGACTTCACTTTCTGTGTCCTACTCTACTCTTTCAAGAAGTGCCTACATTAAAATACCTGTGATCGTCTTGAGATGAATAAGTAATGCTTGAACAGCTTCCTTCAAGAGTGAAGAAACATTATTTAAACTTAAATGCAATTTACTGGATGTACGTGTATTTACACTAAGGAAGAAATTTTATTTCCCAAAAATAATTACCTATTACCATCAATGTGTTTCAGGAAAATCTCAGTCTGAGAAATAAATCTAGGTTTGGATCAAATCAGGCACTCTTGAAAATGACATCAGTATAATCTAAGTGAGTTATCCATGGACCAGTTTAAACTGTAAGGGCTTTTACATTTCTGAGCTGCAGGTTTTACTTTATGGCAAGTTATTATACTGTAAGAGCACAAGAGACAACCTGATGCGATTTCAAAGACTCATTTTGGCAGATGCTCAGAATTGAGATTACTTGTGAATTCAACAGAACATGTAGTTTGCTGTGCAATGCTATTGTTCATGAACTACCTTTCATTTTATTGAAAATATGCATATACATAACTCAAACACAGTTTTAAAAATGAAAACATGCCAAAAAACTGAACTGTTGTGCCAATTGTAAACTAACAGATAATGACAAAGAGAAAAAGTTGGTTTGGATGAATGGCAATAGCAGAAAAAGCCCTCCCTCTTACCTCATTTTATTCTATGTATAAATGAAATGTTTTAAACATTCAATTAGTTCTAACCACATGTCGTTATGTCATAATACAGCAGCCATACAGGTAGGTGAACCACTGTGCATATCACTGCGGTGTAGATAAAGCGGTAGGGGATGTGTTATTGCCTCTTATATTTAATTCATTCTACAGAGCATACCTAGCAAATAAATAATAATTAATCCAGATTGTCAGATAATTTAATTAACAGTATTCAAAATATTTGTGGCTTTTAAATATCATGTAAACACGGTGCAGTTTGCACAAAGAAAGTTACAAATTCCATTATAATTTAAAAGAATACTTTCCTTATACTACTTGTAATGGTCTAAATGAAAACAATAAATTTTAGCTTAACTAAATGAAATAACGGTGTCTGATACTATTTTCTAAAATTCTTCTCTAAAGGGTTTAGACCTCAACTACTGAACTGTGTCTCTTGTGCTACATCACTAAAAATGGGATGATGACCTGATTAGATAGCTTTCTTTTAATTATTTTCAACATTTTATAGCAACCTTGAAGACATCTAGAAATGTCTAACAGGCTTCCATAAATCTCCTACCTCCTTTTCTCAAAATACCTTAAGATGATTGCAATTAAAGTGCCTTATGTACTGGTCACACATGTACTACCCAACAATTTTCTGAGCAATTTAGTGGAATATTAGTGAAATAATAAACATCACTTCTAAGCACCTCTTAGCTATTGGCTTATAATGGAGAGCCCCTCAAATTTTTGTTGTCCAAGACAACAGCCTGCTGCATTATATTTCATTTTTAGAGCTGGATTTCAATTAATAGAATATTAATAGAGATCTGGATTTTGATTTAATTATTTAAATATTATTATTCAAATAAACTGATTTATTTTAATGGAACATTTTTTTTTCTCCTGCTGCCAAAGAGGCCAGATCAGTAAAGAGATAGGATACAGACAAGTAAATTGAATAAATGATCTGAGAGATGTGGACATTTTTAAGGACTTGGTACTTTGCTTACTTTACTTTCTAGAATGTGATCAAAATAGTTCTGTGAAAAAACAAGAAAACTCACTTTTCAAAGACATTAATGAATTTCAAAGACAGAGTGGGCCAGAAAAAGTAATATCTTCCATTGAAGTTTTATTAACTGAAAAATCAGAGAAGATTTGGGTTACAAATTAATTCATCAGCCAATCCAATGCAGTTCATGTAGAAAAAAAACAAAAATCAAAAACACAACGATTTTTTTAATGTGAAAGTTAAGTCAGCTCTACTATATTACTTATTCATAAGTTAACAAAGGCTGTGAAACTGCTCTTGTGAATGTTACAGGATCCCTGCCTTTGTATTGCCACCCCTAGATCAGAGAAATTTCTTTTGTAACAACCAGAAAAATATAAAATAGGGGAGTAAGGCTTGTAAGCAACCTGGAGAGCAGTCAATAGCTAAGTAGCCATCAGAAGTGGCTAAAATATGGATGAACTTCTTTCAGACTAGTAACAAGCAAAGCAGATGGCAAAAAAAAGCAGCATATAGAACATTTGAGAGGGAGGGTTTAGAAACAAGGGCTGAGATTAAGTTAAATTTTTTTTTTATTTTATTTTTAAAGTAATGCTGAGGTGTTAGAGCATGATCAAAAAAAGATGTAAAAGTGAAAAACATTTGTGGTTTACTGATTAGATGGAATAAATTACACAGTCAAAGTAACGATAGAAAGCTTGTAGCACCATAAGATTTAATGTATCTCAAAGCTCAATAAAAGAAGTCAAGCATTTCTCAAGGGCAAATAGGCAGTATTCCAGGTACATGTAAACTACCAAGACAAACTTCTCTCTTTCAGAGGTAGGTACTGAAGTGACTCAGTGTCTTTCTTTTGACTGGGAGGTTCTGAAGAAAATCCTGCAGTGAATTAAAGAATAGCTTTTTTTTTTTTTCTCCCATATTTCCCTTAATACTTATAAAATGAAACTTTTAAGTCTCTTACAGTTGTAGACATTTTTCTGGAATATGAACATACATTGCTGCCAGAATATTAAAAATTGTAACTTGGATAAAATAGAAAGCAAAACTTGGTGATATATATAACAGTTCTTCCAAGGTCATTTTAGTAGTAAAGATATTCAGAGAAATTCTAGAACTCATTCTGCAATGACCTGAATCAGAAACATAAAGATTCAAATGTAACTTCTGAGAAGGCCATGGTGACATGAAAATGAAGGACTAGGACAGCATTCCTGGATTTTTCACGAACAGGACATTTGGCTTTTAGCAGAAAGCATAATGTTTTAGGAGAACCAAGACTTTTACAGCTCTTACTGATAGTCCATTTGAAATGGTGAGAGAGAACAAATCCCATTGGCATCTTAATTTTTAAAAATATCTGGGAATATTCATTGCATCTCTTCAGACTGCATATTTTGCCAATTTTTTTATTTCAAAAGAAAATAACTGGATATGGACTAAATGAGACCTGCAGGATTTGGCGTATAATGAAAGCTTAAAGTAATTAAAGTGAAGAATATATTGAGCACAATTTTACTTGCATTTCTGCCTAGAAAAACAAAATTGTGACATTTTCAGATATATTTTATTTGGGTCACAGTGTCTGCAAATCCATTTGACAGATTATGGCCCAAGGAGAACTGTAACCAGGTAGGAAATGATGAACAAGCCTTTTCCTCCTGACAGGGGCCATGTATGCTGTTTTAGAAAACACCAAATCTCAACCATCTTTCTTATTGAGATAGGCTTTTTTCCTTACCCCTGAACTTGTTCTATCATTTTCCTGCCCAAGGTTGAGGCATATAAAGCTTACAGGTCTCTAACTCAGCTGGTTATCCTTTTTGAGACAATAGATTGAAACAAGCTAAGGATGACTCATTGTCCTCTTTTAAATGCCTAAGGGGAGGTGGCAGGTCTCTGTAGATACTGATCTTTCTCCACAGACAGTGAAAAACCCTGGAGTGATTAGCTCAAGCATGCATGCCTAGTGGGTGACTAGAAACCAAGGCAGATTAATCCTACCCTTATTTGTTGGCAGTCCCTAGAAGTCTTGACATCCCTCTATCTCAGTGAATAATTTAAGATAGGAAATGCATTCAATTAACTTAATCTGTCTCTCATTTCTAATCATAAGGAGTCTTTTATGTTCTACTATAAAACAAAAAAAAAAGCATTATTTAGAATGTATTGCTTAGTCTATAGATGCAATATGACTTTCCAGTCCTTAAAGGTGTATAAATTAATTTTTATTTGATATTAACCTTAAACTCAGTTTGTGTTACTACCTTGCAAATTTCCTCAAAAAATTCAGGTGTTTATTTTCCCTATTCATTTTCTGGATGTAAAATATTTCTGCAGAATATCCTTTGAAGACAAAAAACATAAAGGTAAGTTCAGCTGAAATATAGACACTATTTCGCTGTTTATGGGAGTATGAAAAGTATTTTAAGATATTTTTTTTCTCAGTGTTCTACTCTGATTTGATTGGTGGTATATTCAATTATTTCTCCCAAGTCAAGACTGTTTAGCCTGCAATGGTAATTGGTAATTCTCGCTGCTCTTGACTCATGAGCCTTCAATCATAATTTTCTCCCCTGTTCAGTTGAGGAGGAGAGTGGCTTTGGTGGGAACCTGTTATCCAGACAGGGTCAACCCACCACAATATATTACATACATACATACATTCTTCCCTCCATTTCTTCCACACTGGTTGGGAATTTGGCCACTTACCATGTTATTTATTAGAACAATTTTGATTGATGTCTAGTTTTGATGTGTCCCCAGATATTTTCTTTTCCAGAGTTTTTTTAGTAGACCAATCTTTTTCACCAGAGTAATAAAATATGTTTAGAAAAAGCTATCAAATTAATGAACCTCCACAACTTAAAGTAAGAGGTCAAGTAAGTGGTATTGTTTAGTTTGGTAAAATATGTAAATGTGTAAATTAGAAAGTGGGAATATTTTGTGCATGTGTAATCATTCATGTTATATTACATTGATTTCATTCATTTTGAGGGCCTATTTGGCTCTGTTTATTTGCAAATGAAGCATTAGTATTGAACTCTATTGTGTTTTAAGTGGCTTATGTGGTTATTGTTGTCAGCATCAGCCTTATTCCTGAGGGCTAATGCTGTGATATTGTGTTCCATATTTCCTCTGGTGTTTTGATAAATGTTAAGGGAGTACTGCAGAGAGAAAGTGCAATTATTGCTCAGGAAGAAAAGAAAATGTGACTATGTAGACGGTCGATGTGTTTATATTGTACTGTAAGTCAGCAGTGTTTCTGGGTCAAAGATCAACTCAGTGACATGCCTCTATGGAATTGCTTGAAAGCCTCTGCAATTCCACTTTGTTTCATTTTGGGCTCTTACCCTTTGAAACACTTGATGGCCAGTCACTTTGATATTTTATTTATTTTATTTTATTTTATTTTTACTTTTATTGACACTTTTCATGGATGGAGGCAACTTTAATTAAAGTACTTAATGAGTTTTAATTGACTCTGATGAGTAAAAGTAAGACAAAGGTAGGGCTTGAAGGGACATCAGAAACCATTTACTATTCAATCCAATTCTGTATTGAAATAGGATCAGGTGCACTGCTGTTGTCTCTGACATGAGTCTCTCTAGGTTGTTCTATAAAGCCTGCAATGAAAGGGATTCTGCAGTGTCCCTAAGAACATTGTTCCAGTGTTTTACAATACCCATACGACAGTAAAAATTATATTAGAAAAATGTCATCAATGAAAAGGATATAGAACATGAAAGCTCTTTCAAGGGGCAAAGTAACTTTGCCCAGTGAATACTCTATAGTTTCAGCCATAACGTGAAAAGCAAAAAAAAACCTCCAAACCTTCTCCTCACCACCTTTATTGAAATGAGATATATAAAGAAATATACAATAATATGTAAGTCTGCAGGAGATGACTTTGCAAGGAAGACAAGACAAATATATGCAATTGTACTTTATTTGGCCAGATATAATGAAGTCAAGTTCTTAGAACTAATTTTTCATCTGAAATATCATCCTTATAACTGCAGAGTGCCCCTTATAAGCAGAGACACTGATTCACTGTTGAATCAGAGGAGAAAATATTACCTACTAAATCACTAGTACTATTTCCTGTACGATCTAGCTTTTTCTTGTAAGCTTTCCACTTGGGCTGACCACAACCTTTCTAAGAAACAAACACCAGTCAAGGTAGCAGTAAAGCCAATTTAAGTAGAGGACTCGTGAACATAAATTCACATAAATTACAATAATTAAGTGCAATTAATTATTTGTTAATGATTATCAATATTGTAATTCATTAGCCACAGAAATGTTTGGAAATAAATGTGTTCATTACTTCTGTGAATTTGAGTTAAAATTCAAAATCAATGTAGAACAACTTGGCTTCATGCATCTCTTTTTGATAGGTATGAGACACAGTACTGAAGATGACAGATGACTGACTAGTTGGTCTGGAGATTTGGAATGGATTCAGAAACACTGTGGTGGTTTCTAAAATAAGCAGGGTTGAAATTTTGTTGCTTAAATCTAGGAGGTCATGTAAACTATCTACATTATAGGGTCTTTGCAAAAGGTTTGAAAAAATGATGTGAATTTGAAATACTAAGTACTTAAAACTGGAAGTTTGGTGTTGGGGCCAAATCCTACGAAGTTCAAGAGTTGTATCTGAACTAGAATTTAAGTCAGCTATTTCCTTGCAAAAGAAACAGGAAGAGGTCAACTTTTCAGATTTCTTTTATTGTATTTCACTGTCTTGTTTTTTTCTCTCCAGTTAAATTCTATTTAGGCTTCCAGTTTTCTGGAAAAAGCTTGACGCCAGTGTCAATTGCCTAACATTTAAAGAATTCAGTGATTTTAACTAGAGTGTAATTTCTTCTTGACTAGTAGAGCTCTCTAGCAATCAAATGCATTCAGCAGATTTAACTTAGTGGATGTCTGACCTATGTAACTTTGACATGAATTAGAGACAAATATTAAAAGCACATTTGCAACCCTTTGAATGATGTTCAGACACATAATTTTTAGGAGATAGGAAGCCAAACGTTGAAACTACCTTCAAATGTCACTCTAGCTCGATTAAAAGGAATGGTAATGTTCCATAGTTACTCTCTCAATTGAAATTGGATGACCTAGAATCCCTGTCTATAATTTCATACTGATGGACAGTCTTTTTTTTTTTTTTTTTTCCTTCCAGCTTCTTACTATTGCCTGATTTATATGAGAATAACCACTCTTAGGAAATTTTTCTACTTTATCTAAAATTCATGCAGTTACTTAAATGTAAAAATCACCTATTAAAACTGAATACCAGCTAAAGTTGTTTATGGAACTTGCAGTCCTACTAATTTTGATGAGTTATTAATGATAGTTTAACATTTAAAATATTGATTTGAGCTTTTAAAATACTTTATAGGAGAAATTGTTTTTTTTAATAATAATGTCTTAAAACTTTTCTAAACTTTGGGATATTGAAAGTAAGTGCTGATACTGAGAAAGACTTTAGTTTTTTCTCTAAAAAATATGTTTCAGTGTGTGCTTTGAAAGAACATAAATATATAGAGCATTCTTTACTTTCCTTGACATTGCATAGTTCATATATCTTTTCAACAGAGTATAAATAAACATATCATAAATTTGAATGCACTTTAACTTGAAATGTTGTGATATTTGAACACAGATTTCTGATGTATCATGTCCTCAGTTTACGTATTAGACATCCCCTGTCAGTATGAAATTGATCTACTGATGTAATAGTAAAGTATGGACAAAATTTACTGCAGGGAGTTAAGGAGAGTTAAATTCCTCTTTTGAGTTAACACAAAGACAGTTTTCAGTTCCACAATATTTAGACAAGAATACCAGTATCTCTTTGAGTACTGTTATGTATTGCAGTGGCCACTGCAAAGGCTGAAACATATGCAAGAAACACCGAGTCAGATTTTCTAACCTAAAGATTAGCACCCACAGAGAAGCTTTTCAATACAGCACTAACAGGATTGCTGGACACCCACAAAGCTGTTTGTTTGTTTGTTTTTAAACCTCCAACATCAGAGCAAGGCCCAGTTCTGCCTTTCCTTTCAATTCTTCCACTGTTATCTCTTCATGTCTGGAAGTCTGCTGGCTGAGGTTCTTGAGACTCCAAACCTCAGTTGCCACAGATACTACCATGACTTAACCACATGTATTCTCTCCAACAGTTTCCAATTTTGTGTGCTCTCTTTTAGAATGTGCCTATTCAGGACCTCATGAAATAAGACAGAATCTGCTCTTCTAGGTCTGCTGACCAAGACAAAATTTAAGAGGAATAAAATAATCTGGAATTATGAAAGAGTGCTCTGTTGCCTTAGGTTGCTTTGTCTTCCATAGATTTTCTAATGCCATTATTGTCCTCTTAGGAATCCTGGCACATGTAACTTTATTTTTTGTTATTGTTTATGCTAGAAAGAAGGAACTGATTTTCTAGAACAACATGTTCATAACATCGAAACAAAAAAGTTTACATTATGGACACATCTTTTTTCCTCAGATTTAATTTTTCTCCTACTGATACAATTATTCTGTTTACTGATATGGAGCACTTTAGGAATGAACTGTACTTACCAAAGTGTGGCAATATGTTTATGAAGTTTCCCAACTTTTTCACATATGGCAGTTCTGTATGAAAAACATTTTCACAAGATCAATCTTTTGACGCATGACATTTCTCCTCCACTTTTCATCTTACATGACAATGAGTATAGTCTTGGCAGTTTAAACCTAATGAATGTGTTTCATGTTTATTATGCATTGATACTAGAGTTTATATTGTTATATTGGAAAGACTCAACAGAATGAATCTTCCCTCTGGATATCATACTAGAAATGAAGATAATTTCAAAGAAATGAGAAAATGTGCTATTTTTTTTTGTTGTCCCAGCATTTATATAAATACCAATTTTTTTTTGTTGGACTCTCACAGTCAGTCCTTGAAAAAAAAAATAAACATAATACCCTCTCTTTGTTGATGAGAAACTTTAATTTCAGTTTCCATTTTTATCCTGTTGATTTAGATCTATTTTGTTAAAACCTAGATCATAATTTGGTTTATATTTCTCAGTTTAGTTTACCTATTCTAGCCATATTTTAAAGAATTTTATTTTCTAATTTCCTTTGATAATTTTATCCGGACTTCAAATTATGGATCACTTGGACTATTCCCTCTGAGGAGGAACAATTATTACTTGCTACATAAATCTGAGTGCATGGAGTTTGAGCCTTCTATATTCCTTTTGGGGGTTTATTCCTTCTAAATTCCTTTGAAGACTGAATATGTTACAAAGCCTGGAGGAAAGAAGGAATGAAGTTTCAGGTTTCTTTTCAGTTTGTTTCATTCATTTAGACAGGACAAGACTGTAGAGGACATACTCTTGTTTCAGAGTATTGTAAGAGCATTTGGATTTATACATGTAGTATAAATTAGATGTCTTGACCTTTTTTTGAGACTATGTAAAAATTAGGTGCTTTTACTTAGATCTGAAGCTGTTCTATGCTGCCAAGGTAACACCAGAAGTGTTTGCATGATCAAAGCTAGAAAGAACAACATGGAAGCAAATCTCATCTTACCAGAGAAAAAGATGTTTCTGTGAGAATTTTTAGAGAAGATTAATACTGAGCAGGGAGCTGAACACTGTGTCAGAATTTAGGGCTTTACACCTGACAGCTGAGGATGGATGGAGGGATGGAAGGAATCCTTGCATCTCTTTTAACCACAGGGGCCATACAGGCTGTATATCTTTCTATGTGCCTGATGTAATCTGGAAATATTAGATCTCTTTGTGGAAGAAGGAAAGGAATAAATTTCTGACATCTTGAGGCCCCTTGTCACAAACAAAAAATGGTACAGAATTGCCTTAGGAGAGGACTCTGTGGGAAGAACAAAGAATATGTATTCTCTATGTATCCTTTGCTGTGTGTCCATCTTATTTTCCTCCACGTTTCCACTGAAAGTATCAGAGCACACTTACCTATTTCACTGTACAAAAAATGTAGTACATTCAGGTACATCATGTACATATGCTCATACAGTTTTCCCCTCTCATTTCTATCTTTATCCTCCCATAAACACTTGTACTTTCATTTGTCTTCAATGGGCTTTCCACTTATTTTCTCCAATTCATCCATATCTTGTTTGTTTTGCCAGAAAAGCAAAAGGCAGGTATCTCTGTCAAATGGAAGTGGAATAGATCTCATTCAGAGTTATCAGATTGAATGAAATGTCATCTCCCTGTGACTTGAGTCTGTACTGGCAGCTGTGATCCATCTAGGTCAAACCAACTTCATTCAGAATTAAAATGTCTTTGGTAGTTGGGTTTTGATTTAGGATCTTCTCCACATGAAAGACAGGATTATTTAATCACTCATTCTCCTTCCTGTTTATTAGGTGTTTCACAAGATAGTTATTTGCCAGATAATGAATCTGTGGAGTGTTTTACTCCAGTCTCACCTTTTTGATTCTTTGTGTATGCATTTGGAAAAATACTGTGTCAGTCCACATGATCCTGACCATACTTTTCCTTTTTTGTCACAAAATTTATATTATATATATATTAGGTACATGAGGGTTGGTTTTAAGAATGTTTAGCACTTGTGTTTGTTCTCTTTCTCTGCAACCTTAAAATTTTGGAAAACTAACATTTTAAGAATGTGAGTCATCTGATGAAATATGGATGTCTAATCTAGGATGAAACCAACTGTTCTCTAAAAGTTAATCCTTCTCTTTCAATTGAACATAAAAAGAACTGAAGATGTCTAGTTCAAATGTACATATTTATCGTGTAAGATTCACATTCAGCCAAATGAATTCACAGTTGTGGAGACAGTCTACATTTGAGAAAGTGGTTTAGATTTTCTACTGTCAAATATAATTTGATTCACCCAGGTATATGAAATTGGGAGGCTCTTCCCATTTGTAATGCTTCAACATTATTAGTTATTTCTTTACTAAATACATACACACACAAATATATATATATATGTATATATATATATATACATATACAGAAATTCCAGAAATAAAGGTTGAAAACCCATGTCTTACTTTGCCAAAATCAATTGTTAATCATGAGGAAAGGAATCAATCACCTTTCTGCTTTCACACAATATTGTCCAATTTCAATGTGAGGGTGAGAGAACTTTAAAACAGCAGCAAGCTGAAAATGAAGAAAAAGAAGTAATTCTTCATCTAACATGTATTTAAACTGTCAGATTTATTACCACAAAATGCTGTGAAGGCCAAAATTATAAATGGGTTCAAATACATAAAAAAATAAAGGAATTCAAGCAAAGCCTAGACACATTCACAAATTTGAAGTTTATTAAAGGCTGTCAGAAACAGTGAGGTGGATATTGTGATAATGATGAACTGAAGCTCTGAAGTCCTAGAGCTGTAGTTTTTTAAAAGTTGGGACAACTATCATTTACACTTGCTTTTTAAAATGTTTTGTTCTGACCATTGTTCTACTCAATTTATAAGGAGAGTGTTTAATTTGAAAATATTGTCAAACTCAGTTCTCCAAATGAAGGTGACATAGACATTAGAACCATGTAAATTCTGGTGTAATAAATGGGAAGAAAAAGAAAAAGAGATCAAGGTGAAGACAGAACTTCAAAAATCATCAGGAAGTAGATGCAAAGCATTCCAATAGTTCAAGTGCTATTGAAAGGCATTTAAAGAACAACGTAATCAACATACACAGTCAACACCTGTTCACAAAGAGAAAGTAATAGAATACCATGAATCATAGAACATCCTCAGCTGAAAAGGGCCCACCAGAATCATTGAAGTCCAGCTCCTGATGTCCTAGCTAATTAATTTCATACCCTAGTATGATAACATCACCCATCTAGTGGATGAAGGAGAGGTAGTGGACGTAGTTTTTCTGGATTTTAATAAGACTTTTGATACTGTTTCTCACAGAAACCTTCTGAACAAGTTGTCCTACTCTTGAGATGGAGAAATACATGGGTTGGGTGTCTTCTGTCGGGTGAAGAACAGTGTGAATGACAGGGCTCAGAGTGTTGCAGCAAATAGGGCTGTATCTAGCTGGAGACCAGCAGTTTCCCAGGGCTCAGTTCTAGTGCCAGTCCTGTTCAAAACATTTATCAATTATCTGCAGGCAGGAGGAATGCCGTGCCAGCAAGTTTGCTGCTGATACCAAACTGGAAGGTGCTGTTGACGCTTGTGATGGACAGCAGGCCTTGCAGAAGGATATGGATAAATTGGAATACTGATATCATCAGTAGGATGAAATCTAAGAAGTCAAAATGCTGGATGGAATAATGCTAGGCACAAATATATATCAGGAGAAGTGCAGATGGGAAGCACCCCAATAAAGGGATGTAAGGGTGCTGGTTGACATGAGGTTAAATATGAACCAGCAATGTGCTCTGGCAGTTGAGAGAGCAAATCACATCCTGGGGCATATCAAACACAGCATCACTAGGCAATCAGGAGACAGGATTGCCCCACTGTATGCAGCATGGTGTGGCCTTACTTGGAGTGTTGTGTGCAGTTCTGGTCCCCACAATTTAAGAAGAATGTGAAGGTCCTTGAGTGTGTCCATGAGAAGGCACCAAACCTGGTGAAAGGGCTGGCAGGAATGTCTTATGAGGAGTGCCTAAACATTTTGGGGTTTTCAGGTTTGGAGAAAAGGAGGCTGAGGGGCAACCACATCGCTCTCTACAGCTTCCTGAGAAAGTGAAGAGGGAGATGCTGATCTCTTCTCCCAGGTATCCAGAGACCAGATATGGGGAATGGCTGAAAGCTGCATCAGGGGAAGACAGTGTAATTTTATGTTGTCATAGTTCTGTCATTCCAAACTGATCTTTGTTACCTTATTTTAAATATAAAATGATTATGTGGGTCTAGGGGGTCTATTCATCTAATATGCTTTGTCTGTCTTAGCTTTCTCCCCTCCAATTTTTGCTGACTATTGCCATGACAAAGATTAAAATTGGCAAAGCAGGAAGGCATTTATTTATTTATATTATTTATTTTATAAAGATTTCTTATGGAAGCCTAGTTTACCACATTCATAGAAATGTGTAGCAGTGTTATTGACAAGAGGATTAAAATTTATTTTTTTTTAACTATATGTGAAAAATATTCCCCTTACTAAGTGTTGGAGGTCTTAATAGTGTGTTTTCAAATGCTACTGGAGAAGGAAGTTGAGCAAATACAATTTTCCACAAGAGTAATGAGATCTGATTAACAAAGCTGCAAAGCTGCCACTAGGAAGCCAAAAGAAAAACTGTCAAAAAATTGATTTCATATCTATGTTCCTACCTCCTGTTGACTGGGTTAGACTATGGTCTTGTAATTGACTCTGGGGACATAATTTAATTTTAGAAGTTCATTCCTTCTGGGTAGGGCCATCCTTGGAGCAACATCTAATACATCATCAGCTGTTGATGATCACTAATGATGAATCACACTAATATGTCATTAGCTCTGTCACACAGGTGGCTTTCCAGATTACTTTCATCAGAGAGGTGACCCGTGCTGCTGAGGTACTCAATAGATAATTTTGGTAAAAATGGGTCTTACATAATTTTAAATTAAAATGTTATTTAATTTACCTAAAGCTTAATTAGTATACCTTCAAATAAAATAATTGACTGACCAAAGCAAGTGTTCTCCTGGAAAATGTGGACAAATGTAATGAACCAGGATTATCTTATATAGTTAAGATGAAAAACTATCTTAAACTACACAAGCTTTACCTGTGAAAGTAGTGAAATACAAAGTTTCTTAAAAGTATTGTGCCACTTTAAAAAAGTGTTAGAACCAAGTGTTGACCAATAGTGTTAGTTGAACCACAAAAAGTAAAACTTTGTAATGCAAATACAAAAATTTTACAGTGAAATAAAACACTTACCACTACAACTTCCCTCACATTTTTTAACTGTGATTGCTTAAGGAAATTTTAGAAAAGCAAAGAAAACTGCTTATTTTCTTAAACTTTTTCCTCCTGCTTCTTATATATCTTATGGAAGAAAGAAATTTTAAAGTTTGGAGAAAGATTACTTAATTAATAGGATCATTTTCTGCTAGCCTGTTTTTCCATGCACCTGTCCTTTGACCTTCATCAAGAGGGACTTACTAACTTTCATCTCACCAGTAAAAATATATATTTTCCAGACAGGTGTTAGTTTTTTTGAACTTCATTATCCTGGTACAAACCATCCATGATACCTCCACATCTCAAGTGTCGTGTTCAGCTCTGGTCATCCCCTCTTCAAAGAGAAAACCAGAAAAAGGATGAGAGAAGGTCAGCTTTATGATAACTTCTGTATGGGGAGAGTCTTAAGAAGCTTAACTGCACTTATAAGGACATCTAGAATGGAAGGAGTGTTTGAAAAGCTGATAATAAAATTATCCAATACTTTTCCCCAAAGGGGAAGAGATGAAATTCTCAAGCACTACATTTAAAACAAAGATAAAAAGTCATACTTTTCCTTAGAACACAGTTTAGGCATATCCTTCTATGGTAAGGTCACCCACCTAGTGCTGCAAGTGAACACCACAGAATGCTGTGGAGACCCAAAACTCCAAACCGTAGAGTTCACACAGAGTAGTTAAGAAGACTTAAATAAACTGAAACTGAATTCAGGTTTTGGCTCCAGAAGTCTCTAATCTACTAGGTTTTGGACAAAAAGAAGACTTTATTCTACCTATAACTATCTTCTTTCTTTAAGCATCTGCTGCATTACGGTTACTTGACTGAGACTACTAGACTTTAATCAGACCTAGCAACATTCTCAAATAACACAAGATTTTTACTGTACAGCCTTTGCCTCATACAAACGCTTCTGAAATGAAGTAACAAGGGTGTGGGATTAAGTCTGACAGCAATTCTGTTTTGTCTAGTTCCATTCATAAATACCAGGACACAAACTCTCAGAAGTTGTGCTCAGCTTTTGTCTTTGCTTTGTCATTAATTCTATGTTATTTAATTGGCATGATTTCTATGTCATTATTTTATGCCTGGTGTAGTAACTATTTGAATTTCTTTCATAAACATCCAAGAACTGAATTCACTGTTATGTGAGCTATTGAAAAATTGAGTAATTCACTTTAGACTCTGAAAGGAAGAATATCATATGTTGGTTAGTAATTACTCAATAAAAAATGGCCCCTGCGAGGAATTTTTCTTGTAGGTAAATAACTGTTGGTTTGTTTTTTTAAAAATTCATTAATTTTCAAAAATTAATGTGTAAATTCAACAGAAATCATGATTATCTACAAAATTTTATTTTCTCTCTAAGCTTCATACGGAAGAAAAAAAGTTCTACCATTATAACAGAACAGCTCAAAACAAATGACATCATGGAATTCCTTCTTCGTCTTTTGGCAGATAAAGATTCAAGTTAATCACTTCTCAAACAAGAAACTCTACTACTACCAGCTTTCATGATCTGACACAGAATGTGCTTCCACAGAGAAGGTCAGAGAGTCATTATTACAATCCCTTGTGCAGATTATGACCAGAGTGACACAAATTCAGCTGTTTTCATTGTTTTACTGTCTTTTCTGAAGTGTCTGTTCTCTACTAAAAAAAAATATTGAGGTTTCTTCTCTCCACTCTGCCCTCTCCCTTTCTAAACTCAGTGTCTAGGCTGAAATGCAAGAGTTTGTATGAATATACAAATGAATACATGGTGTAGTTTGCACTCTTTCAGGAAGAATCAAAACTGAGAAAGAAATACTGCAGTAGGAGCTGCATACTTGTGGGGGCTAAAATTTAATGGTGTTGGTTTTGTTGTTTGTCTCTTTCCCCAGGAATTTAATGTAGCTATCCTGTTTTCTTATAATGCTATATAAAAGAATATGTTAGTGGATTAAATTTTCTGTGTATAGGTCATATTACCTTTCAGTAGTGGGATGTGTCATCATTCTCTGCAATATTATTATCCCAATACTGGTTTAGATCCATTAATTCCATTATGAGGAAGAGAATCATGTCTCTATCTCAGAGAAGACATTTATTTCCAAATGTAGTATCTGTGAGAGAATGAACTGGTGGCCAAAATACATATGATATCTAACCATCCAAATTAGTCATCCTGTAAAGTTTCAGTTCTTTGGTAGAGAAAGAATTTGAAACAGCTCATATGTAATACATTAGTCATTTCAAAGTCTTAATATATGATAATTAAAGATTATTATAAGAATATATAACAGGAAAAAACTTGAATTGTGATCACTGATACTAAAGATTAAAGTCATCTGACTTTTTTAGCTTCAGCTGATGCATAATTTAAGGAAAATAAACAGAATCCTCATCTAATGCATAAAAGTGCACTGGTAAAGAAGCTACAGCAGCAGAGAAAGAAACACACATCACCGACCTTATCTCACCTGTATCTCCTGAAGTTTAACTTAATTTTGCTTAATTAGTTCAACCTAATTATATGTGTTTCTTTTGCACTGAAAGACAAGTATTTATTCCAGTAAGCTATTATTCCTGCCTGAAGACAAGTAGTAAAATTGATTCTTTGAAAACTGGAATATCTGTTAATATGGTAAGAACTAGGCTACCAGTCTAGACAAGCAAACTATTTTTTTCATGGCTAAAATTAGGTAAAATAGATCACAGAGTTTGTCTGGTAAACTGTTGCACATTCTTGATAACCAACTGAGGGGCCCTAAAGACAGATGTCTTGGGAGATGACAAATGCATGGGAGCTAAATGTCAAAGGCAGGAGGTCCTGTTAATATAGGAAGTATAAGTCATCATTGATCAGAGGTTGCTTTTCAAGCCCCAAAATGGGAACTTAGAGCTCTAGGTTAGATGCAAACACTTGTCAACATACTTGCACCCTCAGTTAGTCATCAAGAATGTGCAGCATTTTACCAGCCAAACACTGTGATCTATTTTACCTATCTATTTTACCTAATTTTAGCCATGAAAAAAATAGTTTTTTATACATGGGGCCAATTCAGCTGCTGAAATGCAGCACTGGAGCATGGAAATGCCATTGGAGACATCACAAAGTGTCCTCCACACTGGTCTGTCATACACAGAGCAGTTCCTAAAGGAGATACTTAGCCTTCTGGAATAACAGCTGGATATTAAGTGAGAATGATAGATTATTATATGTCAAAAAACCCAGTAAAAGTCATGAGAAGGATAACTCTTTTGTCGCCTGTTTCTGACTTTTTTTGTGTGTGATATCTGTGGGAGATACAGATTCTGTTTTCATGAGCTCTAACTAGTGCATGCTAACTTTGACTGTAAAGCAAACTGCAGACAAATTCTTAAAACCAAAAAATTTGAATCATGTATTTGCTTCCCACTTTTTCAGCTACATCTCTCTTTCCTGCTGACTGTGCATTCTTTCTGAAATACATAAATACAAAACAAACTGCATGAAAATGAAATTAAAGTCCTGCTGGATATTTGATAGACTAAAAAGTAGAAAATTCTGATATTAAATTAAGCCTTGCTGAGTCTCGAGAACAGCTTTCCAAACATTTTAAACTGGACTGCTTTGGTAGGATTATAGGTCAGGGAAAGTTTTCCTGACTGGAGATCAGTAACCAGCTCTAGTATATGACTTCAGCTAAACTAAATAAAATAAGAAGGGATGTTGCAGAGCAATTTGGAATAATCTCAAGGAGTATAACCCATGAGATAAACACACATGTTTTAAAATCCCTTACCTTTTACTGAACATCTATCAAAGTTCCTCTTTTGTCAGGGAGCTGACTTTTTTGAGCAACAGAAAATTAAATTCTTTGTCCCTTTCTTCCCTTCATCTTGTAGAAGATTTTATGGTTTTATCTCATAAAGATAAAAAGATTAGAAGAAGCCTTCATGCTTAAAAATAAATTTCATTGAAACTCAGCAGACAGGTTTTGGGTGTCTCCTTGCCATCCTGAAGCATAATCTCAAAGATTTTCTGATAAAATCTAATATCCTGTTTGACATAGGAAACAAACAATGATTGAAAATTTATTTATAAAACCTTTACTACTACAATATACCTCAAAGTCAATAAAAGGTACAAAATAGGGTTAGGCATCTACTTGCTCTCTTTATCAGGAAGATCAAAATCTATTTAAAACTCTTTCTAAGGTAGATGGTTCTCCTTGTAGAAAGACCTAGGAGGTTACAGAACAGAAAAAAGTCTGTGGCTCTTGATGAATTTGATGAAGAAGAGATCTGTCTATCATTCACCATTGATAAATAACATATCCTCCATGTAATTCTTAGAGAATTCTTTTTCTTTAGAGTGACCACAGTCAGTCCCATCCTCCCTTCTGGTTTCCTCACAAGAAGGCTCCAACATATTTAGTTTTGGGTTTTTTTTAAAGAAGGGTTTCTGCATCACTACCAGTCAGAATGAAAGTAGATGTTTTTGCAACTGTAGTAAAGGTATAAAATACACTCCTATGCCTTTTTGTGTCTTGGTCTTTGTCCCCAAACAACTATTTTAAACAATATGTAGAAATAGGAAGTTAAACATCATACACTGGGTATTTCAAAGGATACACCTCTTCAAAAGTATCTGGAAAAATAAAATCATAGAATCATTTAGGCTGTGGGATTAAATCTCTAAGATCATTCAGTCCAACCATTAACCTAGCACTGCCAAGTGCAAATCTAATAAGAAGCAGTTTAATCTGACGGCATTACCACTTCACCGTGATGTGTCAGCCTCATAACCTAGCAATGAACAGACTTTTGTGATTTAGAATGCTTAAAGGGATATCTTCTATGGTAGGAGGTTATCAGCAGAATCCTGATAAAGTTTAGACATCTACTGTGAAGAAACCTATATCTGAATAAGGAGGTCTAGATTTCCTTTAAAGACAAAAGAATTTGCATTACAGAGTAAACTTCATCCCAACATTCTCTTAATGACTGATTAAATAAAAAATAATTGTCCTCTTTGCTCAGTTGAGTGTGTAGCTGCATACTAACATACCTAAGTCTTAGTGTGCTGGTATAGTTTGTGCACAATACTTTCTCATCCCATGAAGGCACATGGTTTCATGGTTGGTTTTTTGGTTTGTTTTCCTTTGTTTAGGGAGTGTTGGGGTATTTTTTGTTTGTTTGGTTTGTTTTGATGGAAATTCTTCAAGCTATAACCAACTCTGATGAGAGTATTCACATCTTGATGTTCTGATTATGGAATATAGCTCTGATTAGACTTCTGTCCTAATTATATTATGAGAATAGAAGTCCTTGAGAACCATCCAACAACAGAAGATGACACAGAGTTAAAGTGACTAAATTAATCAACATTTTAATTAAATTTAATGAGTAGGATTTTGTCATTTTTGGATGTAAAACTTAGAGTAACGCTTTAATTCACTTCAGACAAATAACCCTTTAACATATAGATGCTTTTTCTCTGAAGGGGGCTAATTGTTTACTCTAGCCCAACATGAAATATTCATCATTTCGAGAATTTTGCTTATGCTGGAGCTAGGCTCTGTGGGAACCTCCTGTAGCTGTGACAATGTTGACTTTTTCATACTATTGATTAAAAAGATGATTAAAGATATTTTCTGCAAAGGGAAATTAAAAGAGCCTAGACATTACATTTTTCATAAATCAAAACTAATCATGCAATGCATTTCAATTAAAAATACAACAAATTTTCCAAACCTAAAGCTTCACTAGGCAGGATGAGGGTATGTGGGTACTTAAGGGATTTTTTGTTTGTTTCTTTGTTTAATTCTATTTGTTTTATTGAGTACGGGACACCATGCTTCTGAATTTATTTCTAATGTGATTGCATTTTTTTCCTAAATGTTTACTAAGCAGATCAATGGAAATACCAAATATTTATATGTTTCCCTGATTATTTGTTTCAATGGCAAAATATTATTCAGATAGAGCTGGAAATACAAGGATTATTTAACTGAAATTACTATGGTTTACTTTTCTTAAGATTCCTGACACATAACTTTTATAGCTGCTATGACTGCATCAGTAATGCACACAGGAATAGTTGTTAACTGTCAAGAACACAATGTATTTCTAATCATATTCCATCAATGACATGTGTTTTACATTGTTAAATCATTTTGTCTGAAAAACAGAGGCTCAGAATGGAATATAAAACGCCCATTCTTTCAGTTTCTTTGCATTATTCATAAATGCAGTACCTTGTCAGCACTTAGATTGTAATCAAAACATAAATGTTGTACGAATATTTTGTGTTCTAACTGCATGTAGGATGTTCCTAAGTTACACAATACATTGCATTGTCTTCTTTTATAGTCAGTATAAAATTTTAACTATGTGTGTCATAAGTTCTGTAAAAGCAAGGCTGTCTACTGTTTTCTTTTTGTTCACTGTTTCAAAAGAATGAGTTGAAATTGAAAAAAATCATAAAAAAACCCTCAAGAAAATCAACAACCTGTTTTTATCCTTTACCATTGAATCTCATTTACACTCATTATGCTATTGCATGGTATAACTTAATATAATTTTCAAACTAACTCTTTGGAGCACTGGTTTGAGTGTTTCAGAGATAAATAAATTGTGAATAAATAAAAAAAAAATCATGACAGTCTTTTTTTTTTTTGTACAGTGAATAAAAGGATAATGAAAAGCGACTTCTGTGTTCTAGCAGCTTGGAGTCTCTCACTATGTACTGAAAACTGAAAAAAAAGTAAGTCTAAATTCCTGAGAAATTTTGAAGCAGAGAAGCTAAAATTTAATATAATCTAATTCTACAAAAAGAAAAAAAAAAAGGAGAAAAGGGGATGCAGTGATTTACAATTGAAGATGTGGGAAGTGAAGTTAAAAGTATTTTCATTGTCCTCTCTGATGAACAGACTACAGAGAACTTTTCCTCCTATTATACTAAATGTCTTTCTTGTTACCTTCCAAAATTTCAGCAGTAATGTATAAACACCACCTTGCTTTCAAGATTTTCTTTAATTTTGTTTAGGAACAGTTTCATACAATTAAATAAAACTAGAAAACTTAGAAAAAACCCTCATTTTTAGCTGAAGGTAAAACAGAACATTGATTATTGGAAGAAAATTTGCCCTATACATAAATTCAACAGAATGCAAAAATTTTGTGGAATATTTTGCTTCATTGAATTATGAGAATCCATCTTTCTTAGAGGGCCCCTTTATATATTGAAAGGCATCCCCAGCACCTTCTCATTTTCAGGCTGAACAAACACAACTGTCTCAGCCTTTCTTCACAGAAGAGGCAGGTCTGTGTCCTTCCTTTGTCAGGATCCCCAAAGCTGAGTGCAGTACTCCAGGTAGGGTCTTAAGAGAATGGAGTAGAGGGACAGGATCACCTCCCTTGCTGGCCATGCTTCTATCTTTGCAACTCAGAATACAATTCTCTTTCTGGGCTGCAAGGCCAGCTTAAGTGTAATTTCTCGTCCACCAATATCCCTTAAATCCTTTGCTTAAGACAGCTTTAAATACATTCATTCCCCAGCCTGCACTGTTGCTGTGGACTTCCCCAAACCAGATGCTGGACCTTGCACTTACCCTTCTTGAACTTAATGGTTTTCATATGGCTCTACTCCTCAAGCCTGTTGCAGAACCCTTAGGATGGCATTTCATCCCTCTAGTGAGACAAATGCATCACTAAGCTTGGCGTTATCTGCAGACCTGTGGGTGCTCTCAATGCCACTGCCCATGTTACTGATGAAGGTATGACCTAATGTTTATCCTAGTATAGACCTTGAAGGACACCACTCATTGTGGTTTCCACTGGATTCTGAACAATTGTCTGGAACTCACTGGACTCAGTCATCCAGCTGATGACCAGTTACCCATTTAACAGTCCCTTTTTCAATCCCATTTCTCTCCAATGCAGCAGCAAGAATATTGTGGGGGAACTGTATCAAAGGCTTTGCAGAAGTCTGGGTAGATGACATCCATAGCTCTTCCCTTGCCCACTGATATATTAGAAGGACATTGGATTAGTCAGGCACAATTTGTACTTGGTGAAATCACGTTGGCTGTCTGTAATCACTTTTGTGTCTTCCATATGTTGAGACGTATTCCAGAGGGATCCGCTCCGTTGTCTTATGGGTCATGGAGGTGAGATTAGTGCTTCAAGGCTGAAAGCCCCACCTCATATTGGTGAGATGAGTGCCAGAGTAGTTTGTGAAAGTGGTCCAACCATATAACAAATAACAAAAGTCTGTTTGATATCAGGATCACCAATGCATTTTAAAGAAAAGAAGCCAGCTGTACTTCATCAAGTGCCTTTCTTCAGAGAAAAGCTAGACAGTCTCCCAAGAAGTCACAGGTGCTTAACTTCCACCATTTCTCTGCTTAGCCAGTGAAGAATGATAATCATCCAAGACAGTAGCTCCAGCTGAAATAATGTTGTCATTGATTTTCCAAGATCTGGTATTGGGAGACTTCAATTGTTGCACTAAGGCAAGATGCCCAACGTCTGTGCTTAACTGGGGTGTCTAGATTGCGGATTTCAGTCAAATACAGTCAATACACTTACTCACCTGAGTTACTTTTCAATATTAAACAATGAGTTTTGTAGTGCCCTCTACAGAACCACTGGAGTATCCTAGGCATTCATAAAAGTCTGGGAAATATGGGAAAGCCACATCTCTCTAAGCCAGCACACAGAAGTCAGGGAAGACATATAAAGACATCACAATTATTATTAGAGATATTGGTCTGTGTAATTGAATGAAGTGCTATTTTTTAAAAATTCTTTAACCATCCTGTATTATTTTGATGATATGTATTTGTTGTTATTTTATTATTTTGTTTTTAGTTTTTTATTTTCATTATTTTTATTTTCATTTTTTTAGTTTTCACTTTCTGCCATTGCTTGACCCTATATAATACCAGATATGTTAGTAGGCTGAATCTCCACAGAGCTGTCTCCAGTATTCTGGGAGTTATTGTATCTTCATAATCTTTTTACATGACTTCTGCTCCAAATAAATGTAGCAGTACAACTTTCCTTTTATACCCGTCCTTGAAATAAGAGTCATACTGTGCTTTTTCCGTGTCTCTGTGTACTGTGTGGTACATACCCATGTATATATCTAGAAATGTACATGTACTTAAGTTAGCCAAAATCTGTAATTTTCAGACAAATATCAACAATATTGGGTTTTTGGTGTTCTGTTTTTGTTTTGTTTTGTTTATGGGGTTTTTGGGGTGTTTTTTGGTTTGGTTTTTTTTTTTTGTTTTTTTAGGAGTTATGAAAACTATTTGAAAAATCCCACCTGGGCGATGAGTATTCTGTCACAGAAGTTGTGTTAAACCTTCTGTACTAGTAATGACTAATTGCTAAAGCCAGCATAAGAAGTTTAAGCTAACACTGCAGTGTCAATGTTTTTCTTAAGTGAAACAGATGAGGCCTAGAGTTTCCGCCTAACAGACTTAACTAGAAAATCTGTAATAAAATAAAGCCTGGAATGAAAGAAAGTGAATCTAAAATGGTTAAGCTATTTAAAATGAGAAAAGCTCTATCTCAAACACATTGTAAAGACTTTAAAGTATAAATAAAATTCTAATATATTTAATTATATACAATTAAAATAGATTTCAAACCCCAAGGAACATTTGCTTTAAAACACTACTTACAGAGACATAAAAAATGGTAATGACTTCTAAATAGTCCAGTGGTATAATTTAAAAACAATGCAGTGAATTTATTAAATTTGACATGGAAGATAAATATAATTAAATAGGAAAATGCTCATTTTGATTTGAGACCTTTCAGAAGTCATGCATCACTGGTGCAGGACAATTTTATTTTTAGCATATTTACAGGAAAAGTACATATGTATGTGATAGCAATGGCATCAGTTGCACTTATATAGTTTCAAACCTAACACATTTAGTGTTAGCTAGTCAAAGTAAGCTAATTGTTCCTATTCTATTTGTTATTTGAAATTCATTAAGGAACAGGAAACAAAGATGAACAATACGTAAAAATGTGTAGAAACAGATTCAGAATAATCCTGGACCTAGTGGTACCCACTAGGATCTTTTAAGGAGCATATTGTCAGTTATGTAGAATTTGTCTCCTGTGTAGAACACAGGAATAATTTTGAAATCACAATGAATTATAGAATGATAGAACAGCTAAGGTTTGAAGGGACCTTGAAAAATCATCTGGTTCAACCTTTGATGTGAAAGAGATCCTTGATGAGATTATCTAGAAGTAATGGACATCTTGGACATCTCCAAGAGGGTTTGTCCTCTGATTGATTCTTCTTACTGGGAAAAAAAAATAAAAAAAAAAATCTCCAGGAGCAGCTTTTACTCATTGCCCCTTGTCTTTGTGTGATTTATTCAGAAAAGAGTGCTTCCATCCTCTTTGTACCTGCCCTCTAAGTACTGAAATACTGTGATGAGGTCCTCTTGAGCCTTCTTTTTTCCCCTCAACTCCCTTCTCTTAACTCCCTCGGTCTTTCATCACAAAACAGGCTTTACAGACATTTGATTATTTTGTGTCCTTCCTCTGAAGTCTCTCCAGTCTACCTGTGCCTTTTTTGAATTGTGGGGCCAGAAGTGGCCATATCTGATATGTTAGGAATGGAAAGAAAGAATATAAAAATCAAAACATCCTGGAAATGTAGAGATTTTGTTTTAATAAAATTTGAGGACTTGATTTACTAATATACAGAGTCAATGTTATTCCTGTCTACTGAACTATTCAACCTTACTTGCTATGCAAGAAGTTGTCAGTGTTATAGTGCACCCTGAAGCAATGTCTTTACATCTACAGAGTGACACAACATAAAATGAAGTGTTACACAGTTCAGCAGGATGTGCTGTAATTCTCCTGTGGTGTTTTAAAAACAATGCAAATAAATGTTCATGTGAGGGAATTGTTAACTAGTCATTGTTTGAACTGTGTACCTGTTCCTTAGAACTATTTGCATTTAATACAATCAAATAAAATTTATTCAGTTAAGTAGTTTGCCACCTTGTATTCAATATTTAATGGTAAGGGTAAACAAATGCTTATATTTATCCTTCCCATCTATACGTAGATATGTAGATCTGTAAATTTACAGACACACACATAAATATCTGAGATTATTTGATATCAAATATTGATTTTCTTAAAATTCTGATGTTTGCACACTCGGGGTCTTTCAGGAAAAAATAGCTGTAATTAACTTTCTAATTAATTAATTAAATAAATTAAACTACCATCAATAATTTCTTTGATCTTTTTTGTAGTGGATTACTGAGGCTACTTCATAAAGTTAGATAAATTACATTTACTTCTGCATGAGTTTGATCTTGTTTAAGTAAGCCAATGTAAATTCACTGTTCTAGTTTGAATATTTTTTCCTGAGTCTCTCCATGTAGCCAGATCCAAGAGCATATCTATAGTAAACTGAGGAACGCTTTACATATGGATTGGGATAACTGTGCTGATTTTAATCCAAGGAACATAAGAAGCACTCAGCTATATTTTTTTCCTGCAAAATATGAATAAAATTGGTCTAAATGTATAGTACATTACAGTTTTGGTTTCAATGGAATAATTTACTGAGAAATTTCAAAGATAATACTATGATGTCACTGTAAAATGAGTATTAAATTCAGTTTTATTAAAATTTTACACAAGAAAAGTATTATATATTCTAAATTTGTTTCATATTTGAAGTACAATGGTCAAAATAATTTTAAATTTTGCATCCTTAAAATGTTACTTTTAACATTTCTGATGTTAATAGTACATCTTTTAATATCAGAATCTGATGTTAAAAGATGTACTTTAATCTGATCTGATACATTTAACCATAGCATTCATAATCTGAAAATTTCAAGTTTTGCGTATCATAAATCCACTACAACTTCGTCAAAGATTAAAGAGAACCACATGAAAATTCTTCTTTATCAAGAAAAAAAAAATCTAGTTTTCCCCAGTTACTTTAGTAAATCCAGTTAGCCAGTGATGTTTGCATGTAAAAACATGCAAACATCATGTACATCATAATAATAATAATAATAATAATAATAATAATAATAATAATAATAATAATAATGTACATTATTGAAACTTATTATTATTTACAAATGTTGCCTAGACAGGATACTACTCTAAAAATAGGTAAAGGAAGTTAAGATGCTTCTGTTATGGGGTCTGTGACTGTCTCGGGAGATAATTTTTGTAGATTTCCAGTTTCCGCACTCTGATTCAATCATATTTTCTCAATAGCTATTTGTTTATCAAAATCCCCATGCTACTCAATGCCCCAACCTTTCTTTGCCCTGCTTCCTGGGTAATACCTATTTTGTGTAAGATGAGTCTCCGTTTTGGCCATTTTCCCCCTATATTCAGTGCTTGAACTTTTCTTAATTTTCAGCATTATTTGGCTGCCATTGATTATTATATCTGACCTCTAGCTGCTGGTTGAGAAGGTGAAGCTCTCCTACATCCAGTGCATCTGATTTACCAAGTGGCATGGATGCCTTGTAAGCTAAAAAAAATTTCATATGGCAGTAGATGAACATATTTGAGCAGCTAAGTATATCCCCTGGAAAATCAGATTATCCCATCAGTTTAGACACAAATTTTAGAATGACACAGAAAACATATATGCTAATTTATGCTTATATTAGCTCAGAAACTGCATATGCCCATTTTTGTTTATTGACTGCAATATGAGATTAGGGTGGCTTCCTGAGATTTTGACCTCCAACTTTAGGTGCTTAAGATTTTGTGCATGAATTCTAAATCCACTTTCAAAATGAATGCTGAACTAATTTAATTACTTTGAAATAGCTTTCAAAATAGACATTGAAATATACTAGGATATTCAGAAATCCAAAATACTATTCCCAAGGTGACATAGTTATTAACCTGAATTTGTCACACTGCTCATATTGTTTATAAGGCTTTACATTGTTATCTTTTGTGTTATTCAGTATTGTGACAAAAACCTGCACAGAAAAAAAACTCAAAGCAAGACAAAAAAAAAAATAGCTAAAAAAAAGGAAAATAAAAGAAGGAAAGACTTCAGGGAATGATGGCATAATAATGGAATAATAATCACAAGATCTTTCTGACTCTTCACAGACTTTTTTTTGTTGAGATAACATACAAATTTTTTATGATGGTATAATATGGTGCATTTTGGGTAGGAGTTGAGATGTGTGACACAAAGCAATCAGATTCTTGACGCTGGTTTTGCTACCTCTACAGGAGTATTAGTGCAAAAGTAGAATTTCTCTAAGGAAACCGAGAATATCTGACAGTATCCACCCAAGGGTGCTAAGAGAGCTGGCTGATATCATTGTGAGGCTACTCTCCATAATCTTTGAGAAGTCATGGAGAAATCTCAAAAAATGTTATCTGCATCTACAAGAAGGCCTTAAAAATGGATCCAGGAAATGATGAGGCTCATCACTCTCACTTCACTCCTTGGGAAGGTTGTGGTAGAAAACCTCCCAGGGGCTGTCACAAGGCATGTGAAGCATGATGGAGCCTGCATGGATTCACCAAGGGAAGATTGTGCTTGACAAACCAAATCATCTTCTATGACAAAGTAATCTGATTGGTTGATGTTCTGTGAGCACTGGACATTATCTGCATGGATTTCTTTAAGGCTTTTAATAGGTTTTCCCACAACTTCTTCCTGAAGAAATGGATCTGCTATGGTCTAGACAAGTGTCTGTGTGGTGGGTGGGGAGCTGTCTGTCAGGCTGTACCCAGAGGGTGGTGGTAAATAGTTGTTTTTCAAGCTGTCAGCCTGTCACAGGTGGGGCCCCCTAGGGACCAATATTCGGCCCAATGCTTTTTAGTATCTGTAAATTATCTGGATTATAGGATCAGGTGTCTGTAAGGATGTTATATGAAATCATTCTCTTCATCACACACCAGACAAATCTTTAAGATTCACTGTGTTATACCATGGAAGGAGAGAGAGAAAAAGGTGGATGAAAGTAAGGTGTTTTTTGTATTTGGGCCTACTCTGATAACAGAAAAGTTGAAACTTAGGTATATGGAGCATCTTCTGGACACAATAACAATACTGTATTATTTACAGCAGATGATCACTTTAAATATTTAGATTTTTTATTTTCTTATTTTTTTTCCATTATAAAAGCCATGAATATCTACTTCAGCAAATATGCTTCAAATTATATTCTGCTTCTTGCAGTCATTTATGACCATGGCCAGCCTACACCCCATTTGTTTAACTGATTTTAGCTTTTCTGGCAGCAGTGGCATGTCTGGATTTGAGATTATGCAATATTAAAACCACTTTTTCTTTTTGATATGAGCTTTGGTTTAATTAAGATTCTACTAGATAAACTAATGTAGCTCTGGCTTCCTTTTATTGATTAAATCTTCTGGCCTTTCTTGAAAGAGGAAGAGAGACTTCTGCAAGGACTTGTAGTGATCAGATGAGGGGTGATGGTTTTATATGGAAAGATTTAAACTAGATATAAGGAGGAAATTCTTTATGGGTAGGACATTGGAACTGGTTTCCCAGAGAAGTTGTGGATTCCCATTCTTGGAATTGTTAAAGTCCAGATTGGATGGAGCTTTGGGCAAACTGGTCTAGCGAAGGATGTCCCCGCCCATGGCAGGAGGGTTGGAACTAAATGATCTTTAAAAGTCCGTTCTAACGCAAACAATTGCATGATCTTGTAATTCCATATTGTAAATATCTCCTGTATTAAACATTTCAGAAAACAATTCCGCTCAGATTGTCTCATATAGGTTTTAATTTGTGTGGGTGTTTGTATCTGGAAGTACGTATGTTAAAACATAGTTTTACAGATTTGGTGATGAATTCCTAGCAATATCCTAGCAATGTCCTACTCATTTGGATCAAGTTTTTAGTTTACATTTAATATTTTTGTAGGAACTTATAAGAACTTCAATAACTGTGTATAGATGAGTAGAACAAGTTGTTCAGTGATATTTTAAACCACAAGATCCAATTCCTCTTCCCATTGTTAAAGGCAAAGGGTGCCTTTAACTGCGTGGAACTCCGCCTAGGAACGGGAGCTGAGCCAGCTGAGAGCTGGTGAGTAAGGATTAGAGGCACTCAAACGTATCATTGTGCGTGTGTGCTTACAGACAGTGAAGACCAGGTAGACGAGGCCTCCTTCAGATGATGAGAGGGATATCTGCTGGAGGGAAAAAACAACAGGATACTTATTTCAACTGCTTGACTCAGATGGTCAAGGAGCTAATGCAGGGAGATATTCTGGACCTCATTTTTACTAACAAGAGATGAGAAGAATGCAATCAGCATTGTCTGAAGCTACCAGGAGCTTGTGTTTCTAATCTTGAAAGGAGGGAGCAGGATCTCAGTCCTGAATGTCATAAGATCAGACTTTGGCCTAGTCATATATCTGTTTGGAATAATACCAAGGAATACGGTGATGAAAAAATGGGAGGTAGAAGACAATTGGTTGCTTTTCATGATCAAGAACAATCCATCCTGATGAGAAGCAACTCAAAGGAAGTCAGCAGGATGTCTGGATAGATGAACAAGTACTAAGCTTAAACCTAAAAAGGAAGCATAAAAAATATGAATTTAGGTACAGGTGACCAGGCAGAAAAATAGAGACAGCCTTTTAATAGCTGGAATGCTGTTGAAACAGAGTTTCTTTTCCCCTTTTCCCCTTTCCCCCTTTCCCCTTTTCCCCCTTTCCCCCTTCCCCTTTTCTCCTTTCCTTTCCTTTCCTTTCCTTTCCTTTCCTTTCCTTTCCTTTCCTTTCCTTTCCTTTCCTTTCCTTTCCTTTCCTTTCCTTTCCTTTCCTTTCCTTTCCTTTCCTTTCCTTTCCTTTCCTTTCCTTTCCTTTCCTTTCCTTTCCTTTCCTTTCCTTTCCTTTCCTTTCCTTTCCTTTCCTTTCCTTTCCTTTCCTTTCCTTTCCTTTCCTTTCCTTTCCTCTTTCCTTTCCTTTCCTTTCCTTTCCTTTCCTTTCCTTTCCTTTCCTTTCCTTTCCTTTCCTTTCCTTTCCTTTCCTTTTCCTTTCCTTTCCTTTCCTTTCCTTTCCTTTCCTTTCCTTTCCTTTCCTTTCCTTTCCTTTCCTTTCCTTTCCTTTCCTTTCCTTTCCTTTCCTTTCCTTTCCTTTCCTTACCTTTCCGCACCTTTCCGCACCTTTCCGCACCTTTCCGCACCTTTCCGCACCTTTCCTTTCCGCACCTTTCCGCACCTTTCCGCACCTTTCCGCACCTTTCCGCACCTTTCCGCACCTTTCCTTTCCGCACCTTTCCTTTCCGCACCTTTCCTTTCCGCACCTTTCCGCACCTTTCCTTTCCGCACCTTTCCGCACCTTTCCTTTCCGCACCTTTCCGCACCTTTCCGCACCTTTCCGCACCTTTCCGCACCTTTCCGCACCTTTCCCTTTTTTCTATTCTTTTCTCTTTTTTCTATTTCTCTTCTCTTCTCTTCTCTTCTCTTCTCTTCTCTTCTCTTCTCTTCTCTTCTCTTCTCTTCTCTTCTCTTCTCTTCTCTTCTCTTCTCTTCTCTTCTCTTCTCTTCTCTTCTCTTCTCTTCTCTTCTCTTCTCTTCTCTGTACTGTGATATTTTCCAGTCTTTATATAAATATATAATAGTATTTTCTTCAAAATTAAATTAATACAGAAAAAATGAGAGAAATTAAAAGAAGAATGTGTGAATATGAGTTGTCAGATTTCATGCTGGAAAATACAGAATAAGGTCAACAAAACTGCCAAGGTCTGGTGAGTTTCTGAGTTATTACGAATGATAAATTGCTGACCATATTGCATTTTATTGGATATGTGACACCCAGTAGGAAACTTCTGCTCCACCACATGCAAAATGAAACTGATATAATTGTATTGTTCCCTCTTGTGTTGAAAATCTAATCTATTCATCTTCAGCCAAATTCCACCCACTGTGTAACAGTTTTGACAAACTCCTCCTTTTTTTTTTTTTTTTCTCCTGATTCTGAGGTCCTCACAGTTTTAATGTATTTTACCACTTTTAGAAATCTGTTACTGAGGTCCTTAGGCAAAATTCTGCATTTCCAGTTGAACTATGATTCTAAAATCAGGCTTTCCAAGCAAATTCTTTGAACCTCCAGGCAGAAATATGAATGTCTGCAGAAAACAAAAAAGGCCAAATGCAATGATAAAGGGTTGACATTTGGTCCAGCTTTCCAAAATTGGCCAGAGACACATCTTCTGGCATGGCACACTGGGCTTCAAGTAGAAGGGTTACAACTTTGAGAACCAAGTGTGCTCTCAAAGGTCTGAGTGTAAGTGGTGCTTCTGGAGAGGTAGGTAACCAGTCTAGATATAATTTTATACAGATTGACATGTGCAGAAGAAATTCCCTGTCATTCAAATGTCAAGAAAGCTATGGAATTTGATGGCATGCCTCAAGTCTTGAGTACCCTTTTGAGCTCAGACAGTCCTTAATTCTTGTTGTTACTTAAATCTTTTTTATTCAGGATACCTGTTTGTCACTTTATTTAGTACTGCTGTACTTTAATAAGGAGTCTGTGGGGAATGCATAAATATAATATTTACTTTATTTTTTTCCAAAGTAACAGAATTATACATGGATGTAAATGGTAAATCTATCGGTTTGTTTTTTTTTTTCTGTTCTGATGAACATTGTTTTAGATTTGACACTTTTTTCTTCCTATTAAATACATCTGTTTTGTTTCTAGATCTATAAGAATAAATATTTCATGACTTGCAACAAAAAAAGATACCATCTCTGTTTTTACAACAAATGTGCATGACATTGAGCAAATGTATTGATTTCTTCAGAGCTTTCTGTATTTTTTTTTATTCTATTCCATATTTAACTCTGTTTCTAGTCAATTTCTGCAGAAAAATAAGCTTGTCTGAAAAAAAAAATAAAAATTGAGTAATACAGACTATATTATTAGCAGTTATTACAGATAACTGAGTGATTTTGTCTGATTGTTATTGGTAAACACTCTCTAAAACTACTCATAATAAATATTTGACAAAAATATTTCTATCAATCAATGCTACAGACACTAGTGATTTATATGAAAATTACTGAAATATATAACTGAGATCAGAGTCTAGGATTTAAATTTTAACTTCTTTCTCAACCCTTGCCTTGTGAGTTTTTTTGATTTAGTAAATATGTTATAGATATACATATAAATATAGGGATAGTAAAAGTAAGTTCAACTTTGAAATTATATTTTTGTGTAATTTGTAAATTAATTCCTGGTTTGAATTTTTAGTAGAACTATGCCATGATTATTAAAGCCATGTAATACCTTTTTTCAAGTTCAAAATCTAAATATGGATCGTATTTTAGAAATGGAATTTCAGACTGGTGAAACATTTCATTTATAAAAGTTCTAACAGAAATATACCTGTGGCAATCTGTAAACCTTTGCTATATTATGGTATTCTGTACTTTGAACAAGAAAATGGTCAGATTTTTTTTTTTTTGTTCATGTAGGGGTGTAGCTCTCTGTCTTCTTCCTTAATTTTTTTTTTTACTGGATCATATTTATAAGGTCAGACTATATTTCTTGAGAAAAATTCAGTAATATTAGTCTGTATGTTATAGGTGTTATTAGATTAGCAATGTTAAAAAAAAAAAAAAAAGCAGTTTAGTGATAAATATATTGACACACTCCTTTAAGCTGTGGTTGTAAATTTTATGGATATCGTAAGAGCTAGCATAGATAGCCACCACAAGAATATTGGGGGTGGAAGCAGAAACACAGAGAAAGAAGAAGAGGAGGAGATGGGAGACATTAGAGACTGGATATTGACGTTCCTGAGCCTTCATAAACTGGAGGCAATGTTCAAGGCTCTGCCTCTGCCACTCTTCATTGCTAACATCTTGGGAACCTGAACATACTTTTAGGACTGGGTGAGGTGTCATGGAATGGAAGCTCTCTTCCTTCTGAAACTTAAATGAAAATTCAACTTGTGGATCTAAACTCCTAAAATGTAGGTACTGCAGCACCAGGCTTGATTGATTTTGAATCTGCTGATACCTGTCTTAAGTTCAAATTTTTAGATGGTCATGTCCAAAGATTGCATTTATCTGAAGATGAAAACAGGTAACCAGATTTCTTTTAGCTCCTCACTCCCGAATATCTAGACCTCTTAGAGTATCTACCCTGAACGACCTTGAGCATTACTCAGAGCTGCCAGCTGCCAACCTAACCTAACCTGGTGTCCTAAAGCTGTCAGTTCTCTGAGAATGTCATGGATGACTTGGGTCATCTTATTAAGGCTGAGATGTTTGTGAATAAGCAATTGAAGTGAGTCTCCAGCAGGTGTGCCATTTCCTCTTGCAGCAACCTAAATATAGGTGAGTGCTGAACAAACATCATGGTGTAATTACTTGTTAATCCGTAGGTGTCTAATATTGTGAGAGATGTGCTGTATTGGCTGCGCTGCCTGAAGGCCTGCCACCACTTCTGACAAAGGCACTGCACCACCACAAAGGCACAGCCCTGAGTAGATGTCTCTTGTAATATAAAATGTTCACAAGGGCAGAAATGCCAGTTTTTGGCCAGTTGTCTAATTTTGCACTGTCTAATTTTAGGTGAGGATAGTTGTACAGACTCCATTGGGTAGAATTTGCTGTGTAAGAATCCTAGATTCCGATCTAGTATTTCCTATGAAAATATGAGTGTAGCTATTTGGTGTTAAGTATATAAAATCTACAGTTGAAATCTACCTTTTTGATTTTCAATCTATCTACAAGCTTGCAGGACAGCTGCTTGGATACCTCTGAAGATTCTATTTCACATGTAAATACATGCAAATATAATTGGAATAAAACATTATTGAAAAATAACCCTGAATGAAAAAAAGTAAACTGCTCTTTTTACATTTTTATTTTTAATTGTATTTATTTTTATTGTGACTTTAGTAAATGCTAGAGAAACTACCCTTAATTAAAAAAACAAACAAACAACCACAGCTAAACTTCAAACTGAACAAAAGTTCATTATCTGCAACTGTAGTTTACTGTTTGTTGTTAAGAAACATTTTTCTTTCTAAACTGTATCATGTTTCACTTGTTTGCTTTGCTTATCACAAGTAAAACATTAGGAATTGCATTTTGCATAAAAATATGTTTAAACACAACAAACATGATAATGAATACTCAGTCTGGGGGAACAAGTGAAGAGAGTTTTCTTTACATAAAAATAATTGTTTAAGTCAAATTCTGGTGCCACCAGTTTTATTAATTTTTAGTTTATAGTGTTTGTATTGACTATTAGATGATACTGTAGACAATAGTAGTTAACGGTGTCTAAATATAATTGGATAGTTTTTTAAAAAAAGAATTTCCAACATATAATTTCAAATTAGTTCAAACTAAATTATTAATGTATCTTTATTAGATAATTATGTCTCATTTCCGTTTTGGTTCTTAGAAATGCTGCTGTCTGGTATTATTCCTGTCTGGTTTAGTGTTTTTTTTACTTTTCCTCTTTTCCTTCTCTTCTTCTTCCCCTTATTAATTTTCCATTTTAATTTTCATTTACACTTCCTTCCTTCCTTCCTTCCTTCCTGCCTTCCCTTGTAGACACACACCCTTTTTTATTTGTCTATTGATAGTTACTCCACACGAACATGAACAGTGTTATTTTTTAGCTATGTCTTAGGTGCTAAATATCTGAAACATTATCTCTGAAACATTATTTCTGAAATCCTTAAATATTTCTAATGTTATTTATAGTGAACAGTTTACTAATCCAGTCTTGTGGACTGGATGCAGTATTTGCACGTATAAATTTTTAGGAATGTCACTTCATTGAGTGCAAGGTGGCATTATGGCATAGCATTGTTTTAACACAGTGGAAATTTTAGTCATTTGAGAGCTTCTGAAATTAATTTATTAGATTTATTTTTCCAATTTAAAATCAGTTTTCCTTTGTAACAGCATTTCCATATGAACTAATATGAAGATATAATATTCTCTAGTCTATAGTCACTGATACCTTGGGTAAATCAGAATCTAGCTCAGCTTAAAATGCCTCCTGATTTCCACAGAGTCATCCCACCACAGCTTCAGCAAGGATCAGAACAGTAGTTATCTTTCAGCATTCTGTGTGTTTGTCAGTGGTGACGCAGAAACATCTTTTTGATTGTCGGCAGTGACAACCAGAAGAAACTTGCCTGGGCTTACCACTTATATCTACTCCAATTCCCTAGCAAAGAAGTGTTTGAGCTGTGCCTTCCTGACTTCTTTAGTAGTGTGGCCTGAAATGGAGATCAGGTGATTTGTATTAGTGAGGATAAATGTTGACAACTGAGATTCGCTTGGGAAATTTATTAGGAGCACATGAAATCTTACATAGTCTATATATATATATATATATGTATTCATATATATATATATATATGTATATATGCATGCATAGATATTTATAACTTTATACATAACTTTTCATAAATAACAAATTTTTCTATTTAGCTTCAAATTTATATATATCTCCTACAGTTATGTATGTATGTGTACATACCTCTTGGTATAACTTTACTGCCTCTTGCCTATGTTTGCCCCAGATACAGAGAAAGCAAATAGGACTTGACATGCATATGAGGCATAGCGAATTTCAAGATACTCTAAGGATGCAGATTTTTAGAATACTTAAGTTTTTTTTTTTAAACTGCAAGCCCTGTTTGCTCATAACTATAATGACATTGGTGCTCTGCTATAATATCTCATTGGTTGTGTGAGGCTTAGAGTATTGGTATAATCCCTGATTTCAGAATTTGTCTACTCTGTGTCTGCTGGCTCTAAGGAAACTGACCGATGCTGAGTTGTATTTCTGATTTTAGTCTTACTCTGGAATTAAATTTCCTCTTCATCCTGAGTTTTATTACTGTATTGCAAACCACATTTATTTCCAGTAAAGATGTGCAAGGCAAGGTGTGCATGTGTGGTGGATAGCTGGGGATGGGTAAAGAAATGGAGGAAATTATTTTTGTAATGGTTTCTGAATGTCAGGCTGCTTCTTCTAATATAGCTGTATTTAGTTTCTGCTGAAGTTCACTAGAAAACAATTTACTTGAAAGAGTTTTGTCCAGTGCTTTCCACATTACTATAATGTAAACTTAAGTGTCTTTTATAAATTTTAGGGTTAACTGAATTTCTAGCGATTGAAAAGAGAGTACTTAATACAAAACTGCTCATCTATGAGTACTTGTCAAGCCAAGTACGTGTTATCCTTGGTAATATTTTCCAGCTCAAGACGTTTTGCCATGTGTTTAGACACCTTGTGTTTGGTGCTGATGTATAACAGTAGGCATGACACAACGCTGCTTGTTTGCTGCATTGTCTGTTAAGTGATTTGCTAGACTGAGTCTGTCTCTCTTACTTTATTCCTTTTTTATTACTTTATTACTAATTGAGCATTATTCCACTGCTCAATTAGAAACAAAGTGCAATTCTTGTGATCTTTGAAAGTAACAACTGGTCTGTTTTTTCTCTCATGGGCAGGTTTCCCCAAATAACTCTGCCTTCTAAACTACAAAGCTCATAATTTTGTTTTCTTTCCTCATCAATATCTAAGTCTTTATCACCTTTATCTTGTAAAAGGAGAATAGAAATTTTCTTATATTTGTGAGGTTTACAAATTGAAATCAAATATAGTATTTGAGTGGGGCTTTTTGCCACCTGCTTTTATCCCTCAAAATTTTACTTCTGGCCAAAGACACAAATCATCATGTTAGCAACTCAGGGTCCTAATAGGACAGCTGTTAAGAAAGGAGATAAGAAGCAGGAATTATTAAATTAATTATTTAATCCTTAATTAATTTATTAAATCATTAATTGTTAAATCCGTACATTGGGGGGGGGTGGATTTTGAACAAAAAAAGTGCTATTGTCCTTATTTAAGTTCTTTGGTTTATTGTTCAGAAAACATCTCTTCAAATTACGTCTGAAAAAGAAAAAGTGAGTTTGTTTCAGTGAGAATGCAGGACATCTCATTCTAATTTTACCTAAACTCAGTTTTATTCTGTTTTCACACTTGCTCTCAAAGTGTTTCTGTTCAAGATTTTTTTCTTACTGGAACAGATTTCAGTGCTCATTAGAAAAATTATTTTTTGAAAAGCTATTTTGAATGAATGAAAACCAGTAAATATTAGAAAAGGAGAAGTTAATCTGAACAGTCAACTTCAGTCAAACCAAGGAAGACTTTTTATCAAACAGATATAGGAACTTGATTAGGTCATAATCTAAGGCTTTGCTTTTTTATGAAGCTCTAATCAAGCAAACTTTTAAAACACGCTATAGCACACGTGTGAAAAGTTCAAATCCAAACGTAAATATTCTTGTAACTTATTTTCACCATGTTGTTTATAATAGATGTACCATTGGCCCAACATGTCTATTTCAGACCCTTTGACATTATAAAATATATAAGAGGTCATTTCCTATAACCCTGGACAGCATTTTATCTTCCCAAATCAACCACTGAAAAGTAAGGGTGTATTTCAAGGCAATTCCCTGCCTTTCAGAGGTCAGTGTGGTTCAGCAGCATTAGACTTCTGTTTCTGAAGTGCTTTGAAATACTTCAGGAAATAAGTAGAAAAAAAATCACTGTTAGGTGTTGTGGTTTGTGTTGTGATTTTTTTTTTTGTTTTGGTTTGGTTTGGCTTGTATTTTTCTTCTGAACTGAAATCATTAGAAAAGAAAAAGTCTTTGCTGTCTTTGTTAAAGAGCCATCTGTTGTCTTACTAGCACAGTATGAACTACAGTCCAGCCACATATATATAGGTAGAAAACACAGACATATATACACACCAAAATATACATAAATTGGACTAGGATGACTAATTAATACCAAAACATTTTGCTGAAGAAGAAGTGGTGTTGAATTTACATTTTCTGGTGGAACCGCTATTAAAGATGTTTGGAGAAAACTTTATATGAAATATTTCCGAGTGTCACATTGGATTTGACACAGGTTCAACCAATTTTAATTGATTCATAATGAAACTGTAGCCTCTTGAAAAGAATACAGCTGCACATTTTCAGCAATCAAACTTTTGTTATTGTCTATGAACTTCAGTTAATTAAGTGTGCATAATATCAGAGATTTCAATTTTAAGATTTTATGTGCTTTGGGAAATATAAACAGAAAATAAGATGATAAATCCTGGGTCCCTTTAAGTCTCATTCTTATATGAACTGGATTTATGTGAACTTAAAATAGCTGGAAGTTAACTAGAGAGTATTCGATGTTCTAATAAGGTTTAAACACAACACAGTTTTAGCTTTTATCATGTTAAATACTTTAAATTTTTACTTCAGACTTTCATTTGTTTTGTCCATACAGATGAAAATAGACAATTATATGGAATATAATGTGGAAACAGTATCTAGTGATATATCTGTGTGAGACAATTTTTTCTGTTTCCATTGCCAAGTAAAACGACTCCTAACATAGACAATAAACAACATATTACTTATTTCCTGTGTTTTTCTTGCTGAATTGTAAACAGTGCTGTCTCAGAATGTATAAAATATGACACTAGGATTTTTTTTATCAGTTCTAAAGAACAATTAATAGAACATATAATTTTCTCTAAAACAGTCTAAATTCTGTGCCTGCTCCTGTCTCATTCATTGCTTCTCAGGAAGTTGAGGAAATTAGGCTGGAATGTCCCATTTTTAAATAATGATTTAAACAGGTCTGACTTGCGCTATCTATCTCCTTTCTTTGCTTCCTCTTATAATAAAATATTCTTGTCCTATGCTTATTAATTTTATATGTGGGCATAATTGAGATAGGTGTATGAAACTTGACACCTGCATGAACTCTTCTGTATTTTTGAGTCATGATGCAGCTGAAGACATCATCAAGAAATATCACTTCTTTTCCTTAGCCTCTGGCAGATTTAATAAATATCCTCTTTACCTGAACCAAGATCACCTTTTTTCCATCATGTATGGAATTAACTACTAACTATCATCTGATCATCCCAGGACTCTAACTCATTAAAAAGCACAAGTATCATGAGATCAAGTTATTACTCTAATACCAGAGCGGGCTTAGAAATAAACATCATACTACTGTTTTAGGTAAAAATGCATCTCACCAGATGTCTGTTGACCAGAGTATAAATTAATAAATGCAGAGATAAATTCTATTCTATCTATTTTATACTATTCAAAAATTTAAATTCCAATATATGTTTTGAGGACTTTTTGGTTTCAGAGAAATATGTTAAGAAAGTACATAGAACTCATCAACCAAAGCATTCGTTTCTGCTTACACTTTTTTGGAAATTATTCATTGTTCTGAATTTAAAGCTAATATCTTAATATCTAAGAAAATTAATCACAGCTTTTTCAGTCTGACTGTTTTTTTCTGACTGTTGGCCACAAACAAAGACTGCAGCAGGCTTCTATAAAATTTTTCTCTTTCTGAGATTTATTATAATCTTCAGCATTTATAAAAACCTTTCTGTTAAGCCCTCCAACAATACGCTGTCTCTTGGCAGGAAACCAGCAAGTTATGATAGCTGCCTGATATTAATTAATAATTTAGCCTTTACAATTGTCCTGGCTTTTATCCTAGAAGTGCTTTTTTTTGTGAGCCTTGGCAGTTTGTTAGCAGATGCACTGCAGGCAATTAGAAGATGTCATCTTCACGTGGCTTTACTGCCCGTTCACCTATTTAATAAAGCATTTTTATTGCTTGCATTTGGCTTGTGTTGGAACAGGTAAAAAATATTTGCATCTTAAGTAAGATATAAATGCTTTACATTGGCTTTCTTGCCATAGGAACTATATGTATTGGAGTTTTAATGGGAATATTAGACGTGAAGGAAGAGATTGAATGTTTATTTGATTTCTGTAACACACGTTAAGACTTAGAGTCAAAAGAGGTTGTATGTGACAGCCTGTTCATTTATCTATCCTTTTGAATAAAACAATTTGAAAATTATTTTGTTAAAATAGCTTCAATTGTTTTAGGTTTTAGTTAGTAGTGGTGTTCTGGATATTTTTCTCCTCTGTATCTTTCTCTCTGTATCTCATCTGAAGGATGAGAGAACAAGACACAACATAGTGAGTAAGTTGAGATGTATTTATCGTATATGAAGAGCTAAGAGAAATATTTGAAGATTCCTTAATATTCCAAGCATTCCAAGTGTTCACATGAATTTTAAACATATTTTGAAAATTTTTATTTTACATTAATTTAGAATATTTACTGTTTAAATTTGATTGTATGTTATGTTTCCCACAGAGGACATTTCCCTTCCATTTTTTAGGAAGGCATTTGGGGCAAAATCTTATTGACATGACTTAGGGTATATTGTACACAGGAAGTGTAGTTTGCAATTCTTGATACAAAACTTAATGATTTACAGCTACGTAATATGCATTACAATACAGAGTATTTTTAACTGTTACTCTTATAACCCACCTTTTTAAGTGTGATCCATCCATATTATATATGTGTATATATAATATTTGTATACTATTTATATATAAATGCAAAATCAACAATTGTTTAGCAGTTGATAAACTTGTAAAATTTTAACATAACACATAGCCTCAGATACAGTCAAAAATACAGTTTTAATATAACTTGTCAAAATACAGTTTTAAGATAAAAATAGCAAAAGTAAAAATTAAAATTTTATTTAAAATAAGAAAAAACAACAAACCCCTCTAAACTCCTACAATCTTATCTAATGTATGCAAATATAAATGCAATCAAGATTTACTGAAGGATGATTCTAGAAACTGATATTGAATGCTTGCTTTAAAATACTTCTCCGAATAACAAACAAAAAAATTCTTAACCTTATATTTTAGTGATCTGCAGAGGTCATTTAGTGGAGAAAAACTGAAACATTTGTTGCATAACTAGCTCGGGTAGTAAAAAAACATCCACACAGATTTTCTTCTATATTCATTCAATAGGAATGCTTTACAATTTCATAATTGTAGAGTCTTATGAAAATCACTCTAGCTCTAATTTTTTCAGAACATATGAAAATTACAGTTTAATGTACACCAGTGACCTCACAGTGAAAACTGAGTAAGCAGAGAGCAGTAACTTGGATTTGCTAAAGAAATTGTTAGTGGCAATTGAGCTTCAGGATGAGTATAAAGCTTACAAAGACAACAAATGCATTTTTATTTATATATTCAAGACAGGAGAAGCGATGAAAAATACTATTTCTTAGTATTCTCTTTGGATCAACAGTGGAAGCTAGATGAAACTACTTATGATAACTGAAAATGTAAGCATAAGAGCTTTCACCTGGAGAAATCATTACTTGGTTGGTACATACACCCTTCTGAGTAAATCAAGAGAGGCAACTTTCCACACCTACTTATAGAGGAGTTCTTGGTCCATTGTCTTTCACTTCTGTTACTATGGGACCAAATGAGGGAGCCTGACATGAAAACTTGCTTCATCTTCAGGAATTTCTGCAGTTTTACCTGGACAGGATACAGTAAGAGCTAAATTTGACCTAGTTTTAAACCAATAATATTTATTGTTTTCAGGAGTAATGGTAAACAGGATTCAGTACACACTGGATTAATATTTTTTTCCTCTTAGGTTTTGAAGTATCAAAAATCTCTGCATTTGTTGCAATATTCTATGTCAGAAAAAAAAAAAAAAAGCCCTTTCATGTTTCACTTATTAAGGAAACAGACTGAATAGAAATACATTGAATTAGCTACCAACATTTTGAATATTTTCATTACAATATATTTTATTGACTAATAAGTTTGTCAGTGTCACATCATGGTTCTTCTTAGTCCTATTCTTTCTGCCATAATGAATGACAACTGCTCCTGACAGACAGAGTATGCAAAAAGAAAAAGTCACATGTTAGATTGCTGATTTTTTTTTTCCAGGATATAAAAAAATGGTGAAAATAAAAAATACCAAACCTATCTGTATTATTCTTTGTTTTGGAGAATGACAGTCCATTCAAGCGCACACAAAGGTGAATCCATCTTCCAGCTCTCATGATTTGAAAATTAGTTATCTAGTGTAATCTGATTATAAAATTGTATGCACAAAACTAAGAGAAAATAAAGCAAAATGCATTACAATTAAGAAATAAAAAAACAGCGAGAATTACTCTGAATTAGATGCAGTCACTGGATTTTTCCCACGTAGTCTAAAAAAACATTGATATATGAAAAACATGCAAAGTGGAAACAAAAGCAGCAGGGTAACAAACTCAAGCAAATCCAGCTGTAGGCCAGTAAAATGATGTAAAAAACATACATGACAGTAATGACTGGTTTGCTTGAGGCTGCTCTCCTACCTAAAAGCAGTAGTTGTTCCACACAGTTGGCAGATAAAATATAAAACTTGAGTTCACTAACTAATTTTTAAGACTCATCCTTGAATGATGAGTCCAGCAGAGAAATGAAGTAATAATTGGGAAGAAATAATTTTGTAATGCTTCAATTCCCTTACTGAAAATCAAGGAATGGAAAAAATAAAAAAAAAAAGATGAACAGAGGGAAATATTCTGACTGTTACTGCAGAATAATCTTTGCATGGATTAATTGAATTCTTGTGTTGAAACTGCCACTAAGAAAATGTTGCTTGGTGACTCAAATAGAGATTTTTTTTTTTTTCTTTGTTCATTTGGTGTATGTACATATGTAAAAACTACAGTGGCAGAACAAAACCGGTTATTACACCTTTCTTTATTTTATAAAAGCTGTTCATAGAATCAGTGGAAAAGGCCTTTGGAAGCTACTAGTAATAATATATGAAATAAGTTATTCTATAAAATTAATCTTGTTCTTCTTGTTCCCCCATCATAGCCAGATAACTAGAATAATTAGAAACATGTAATCCCTTTTTTATCAACATATTGTTCATTGCACTGCTCAAATATAATTTAGTGTCTTGTTCTAGGAATACAGAAATATATAAGTGAAAATACACTTTAGCATGGCTATCCTATGGCATTTTTGGTCCTTTGCTACAACTTAAACATCACATGGCTAAATTTCCATTTTGGTCAGCCATTCAAAATCTTCAAAACCACAGTAATCAGAGGTACTAATTTGATTTATTATTTGTTTCAGCAATATGGAAAGAGCAATTAACCTCCTGTTTATAGTAATTTGCACTGAGAATTATATGCCTGTACCTTTGTCTACAATTATCAGTGTGTGTGGTAGGGTTTTGGATAATAAAATCACTTTGATGCTCTCTCAAGTAGTAGGTTAGAAAATGTTGGCTGAAATTTGTTCAAAGGCCTCAATTAAAAAAAGAATAAAATAAAATTGGACCATCATAACTTCATAACTCCACTTTATGCAGAAGATAAACAAATACAAATATATATTATATGGATAAATTCTGTCACACCATTTAAATTGTCATATTATCAGGAACTGTTTCAGTTGTGTGGAGAAAAATCTTACAAATTTGAAATTAATTGATCCAAACCAATGAAGAAATCTCAAAATAAATCTGCACAAGGAAAACTCTCAAATAAACTGAAGTATTATCTTTGTGGGAGAATAATATTTATAAAATTATGTATTTATAAACATATGAAAGCTAATAACAAAAATGAAAGTTGGAGATGGACCTTAGAAAGGAGGGGAACATAATTAATCATCTCCTTTGGAAAGGATGAGGGCTTTTCAGTCATTCAGTCTCTAAATACAAAAAGAAAAAAAATTACAGTAAGATCAGCAGGGGCAGAACCTATAATGAGAAAAAAGTTTGTTCACTTCTGTAGCATTGCCTAGAGGTGAGCTGGATCACTAACACTGGAATAACGCTCCGAAAAGAAAAAAAAAGACATTCAATTCACTGTTGTGAAGGAAATCAGGGAATTGTTTAATAAGTCATCATTTGTGTAGAGACTATTATATAATAGTAAGGCCACAGGGGAAAGCTTACTAATTAGCTACCAGTTTTCCTGCAATATTTTAAGTGAAAGGGGTTTTTTTGTTGTTGTTTTTATTTTTTTTTTGTCAGGAGCAGACAAGAGCTGGTAATGTTTTATTTTGATGAAGGCAAGATGCTCAATATCCTCTGTCAGGAAGCCTGTTTTATTCTTGATTGTGGCAATGAGCTATATTACTGAGGAAATGCTCTGTCCTTATACATTTGTAGATAGATGACTTTAGATAATAGCAGGCTATCTGAGTGAAAGGTTAACAGAACTCCCTGTGTAACAGGTAGTGAAATTCTTTTTCACTTAGTAAGTGGCTCAGGAAGTTGTCTGTCTACTGAGAAAGACTCATCTGGCCTCTTAGGAGTAAGAGAAATTTCAAGGAGTTATGTGGATTAATTATCAGGAAAACACTTACTCTTCTGGCTGATGAAAAGTTAAGATGAAAAAGGAAGAAACCTGGAAAATATCAGGAACATAATTCATATGCATATGCTTGAGACTTTTAAAATTTTAAATGAAGTATTTGAATGTTTCTGCACAGCTCCATTGGCTGGTTTTCACAAATCACTAGATAAGTTCAATCATATACTTTTTGCTTTTTGTATTTTTATTATTTATTTAAGGAAAGATAAAAGACTTTTTTTTTTTCCACTGTTGCACTGTTGAGATCTTAAATGGGAAATTGAGAAGATCTTTAATATTAAAAGTATGTACATTTTGCTTGACACACAGTAGAAGCAGTGGCTGCTTCTTACCTAATGAAATTCTCCAATAAGGACAAAACAAAGCAGACGTCCCCTCTGCTTGGGGAAGACAATATGAGAGGAAAAAATTAATTAATTTAAACTGTGATGCCAACAAAGTCTCCTCTCTTCTGTGAAACCCATAACTCTTTCCTTTGAAAAAAAATGTCTTCCTCTGAAATTTAAAGAGTACATTATGTTAATTTTTGTAGTGTAGACAGCTCAATGAGTCAGTATGGGTGAGATTCAGGACAAAAATAAAACAAGTTACATTTAGGTGCCTGTCACCATTCCAGATGTTTGAGAGTTGTAGAGACATCCCAGTAGAAAAAGCAGTGTGATACACAACCAGAAAACAGGTGCAATTTGTGAGGACAGAAATCTCAGGTGGTATTACACACTGATGCGTAGCAAATGAGCCACAGCAACAGATACCTGAATTCCTTTTGCAGCGAGTGGTTGGCTGAAGGCTTGGTACAGTTGCCTGAGGTATTCTAAAGTTGTGTCTGACCTTCAGGGGCTGATTTAGAGTATCACTGACCTCTTAATGGGTAGGTTTTTTAACAAAAAAAAAGAAAAAAAGTAGCTCAATATGGGTTCTGGTAAAATGTATTTAACTAGCTTCATAACCATGCAATTAAGTCAAGTTTTATATTGACCCCATGGTCTTCTAGAGCAGTGATTGAAGGCAGCTCACTGTCAAAGAAGTTCATAATCAATGTGGTTATGTGATATGAACATTATGTAGGGATCATACCTGCTTTTTATGTTTTATATAAAAATGTGTATGTATATTCATGATAGTTACAAACAATTATATGAAAGAGCAAGAAATTATCTCTTCAAGTAATTAATGTCTCCTTAGGAGAATAAAACCAAATATACAGTAGTTCTCCAAGACTCATAAAATTTCGTCTTTTCTCGAGGAAACTGCTCCTCAGACATTGACTTAAGAAATAAAAAATTACATCAATACTGTAATCAGAAAATTAAAGCCTAAAGTATGATAAGAAAAATTATTTGATATGTCTTATTTCTTTTTATTCTCTGTTAATAATGCCTTCTATTTTCTACTGACTGTGCTAAACTATTAGTACTCTATTAATAGAATTCATTGAATAATTCTAACAAGTCTTTGAAACATTTTATGATTATGTTATTAAAGAAATAGAGTTAGCTAAAATGCAATTGGTTAACTCTGGTAATTTATTAATGTTTGAAGAAATATCTAGGATATTTTATAAACAGTTTATAAGTCCCTGTTTTCTGGAAGTGTTGAGGAAAAGCAAGAGATTAACAAGGAATATGGGAAATTATTTTATTTATGTGACTATTTAGATGATCTTAGACAATATTTTAGAATATTTTATTACAGAAGGCTGAGTAGACTTCAACTTTTTGCTTTTTAGGATCAGACTGGGTGCATATTGGGTGACAAAGGTTTTCCCCATCCATTGTGTTTCCAAGTTTAAAAAGCACTCTAAAATGTACTGAGCTGCATTTATTCTCTGGGGACACACCTGCCTGCATCTGATTAAAATATTGAGTGTATTTGTACAGAAATGTCAAGACTCTATCAGCTTCAACTGATATGGTGATGGTATTAATGGCCATTTTAGGACATTGATTAATCTTCCATTTTTAAAGCACTTTCCCCTCTCCCCAGTCCAATACATGCATCCCTGTCTCTTCCTAAGGACAATGAAAAAGATGCTGGGTTACTTGTCTCAGCTCTATAGTTCTCTCTACATTTTTCACAAGCAGAAATACATACAATTAAATTAAAAACTACACACTGTCCAGGTCCAGTAGTTTGTTTGGTATAAGAAACCCTGCTAAAGATAATGAACGCAAAAGTTATAAGATAGAAAGAACATACAAACAATCTTAAGGAAAATGCTGTTAAAAGTGAATAAACAAAGAAAAAAACTGTACATAAATTGTAATTAATTACTTTACAGCTGTTTGCTTCAAATATTCTTTTAATATATTCAAAATAGTTTGAAAATATGGTCTTCTGAGGAAGTGATAAGACTTAATGCATGGAATTACTCTCAAAGGGATGTGGTGTTCAGGTCTGACATTTTCCTAGAGAGCTGAGATTAACTTCTGACAAAAAAGAAATGGACAGATGCATGGATTAAAGCATAGGGCAACATTGACAGAAAACTGTAGATAGACAAATATGAGACCATTTAAAACTTCAAATGAAACCCATGTTTATTTACAGTGTAGTTTATATATACTGAAAACATTAAGGGGTTTCACATAGGTCTGGAAAGAGAAAAAATTAAAATTGATTACTGCCTGCAAAATGAGAGGAGAATATTATCATATCTGTGTTATTCAACTTTGCTAACAATGAGGAAGAGAAGGTGTATAGCAAGGAGGTGTCTGCCTTCTCTGTATGCATTTAGAGACAGTGATGAATGAACAGTGTATTCTGTGTTTCTGTTTGGATGGAAAAATCATCTTGGATCATTGTTATTTACTCTGTGGACACCTGGAGAATAGGTCAAAGCAAAGTCATCCACTAGTTCTCCTACTAGAAGAACAGGGTGTCATTTCTACTTCCATAAATAGCTTTGATCCGTGGCTCAAACCTCTTGTGAAATGAATCAAAGCTTTATATTTTAAATGTCACTAAAAAATGTCAGCCCCCCAACCCAATCTTCTTTCTTTCCAGTCTAGCACAAGGTACAGATTCAAACAAGATCTATTCAAAGACACCCAGCCTCAAAACAGGCTCTCATCTTTCCAGTTGTCCAGCTAATCCACTGAATCTGGACATTATCTTTAAATTTGCTGATCAAGATAGCAGCACAGTCCCAGCTGTGCATGGTAAAATCCCCCTTGTAAGGAATTTCTATGTAAATAAAGATTTTTCGTCTGGGGCTTTGATATACCATTTTCACAGGATCAGTCTCTGAGACAAAAATAAAAACCAGGACTTCTCTAAATTTTATTCATCTGCCTATTATCTGTACAGCCTGTCCAATCAATTAGAATTTACCAGATACAGACACTTCTGGGAAAAATCATATTCCTGCTCTAAAGAGCAAAATCTTCTGAGAGCATTTATTTTTTTATCACTTGTGGGAGAGGAGGAATAGTGAGGGAAAGCAGCAGCTGCTGCAGATAACACACAAGAAATAAGACACCATGCAGAGGTAGTAGCTAGCTCTGGTTGGTGGCCCTGCTTGGTAAGGTACATACTTCTGGCTTGATACACTCCAGCTTACCTCTTTATTGCTCAGTAGGGTGCACAGCCTTCCAGCTGAGAGCTGCAGCAGAATGGCCTTAGCAGTCAGCACAAGATGCTGACAAAAATGTTGAGTTTAGGCCTCCTTGATCTGGTAGTCCTCTCCAAGTGAGATCTGTGATAGTTCAGGCTCTGTTTTTCCTTCATTTTATCTCTTCTTTCTCTTGATTTGTCATAGATGGGTGTTTTCTTCCATATTCTTTGTTAGTTTTTCCTTCATAATCCATCCAAAATATTTACAGCAACTTTCCATGAAAATATAAAAAAAAAAAAAAATGACAGCAGTGAAAATCAGGTTGGATGTTCCCTAGTGAATGAACTGTAAGCATTGACTCTGCTCCAAACATTAACAGTGACTGCTTAAAACTATATTAAAAACCCCAAACAAACAATACTATAGTCAGAAAAAGAAAAGCCCTCTTCCTATTCCTTGAGGAGAAAATCTATACAATGTTAGGTGAGTGCAACAGAATAATTATTAAACCAAAAGAAAAAAAAAGACTGTAGCAAGCCTGGTCAGCAGAGACTACATAAATGAGTCTAACAGGGAGTTCTCAAACATGATTCATCAGAAGGAACTTATGGCTCCACAAGTTTTTCATCCTGGAAATCAGATATTAAATAAAAATCCTTCTCTGAAAACTTCTGCAAAAAAGCACAAGTACTTTTCAAATGCTTCCCATGAGCCACTAAAGGAGGAAAGAAACAACTCAGCAGGAGTTGTTACAAATAGTCATGATATTCTAACCCTTCTAACCCTTCAGGATTTATAAAAATACATCTTTCTCACAGGTAGGTATATTTCCCAACATCTAAGTTCCCAACTTCCCAACATAAACCAACAGCTTGGTCCCAGGAAGAGTTATCCTGTACACCAATAACTCATCCCAGAGTGGCATAATGACGTGTCTTAAATGCCATTAAGAGTATGGTCAGTTCTCACAATCCAGGATCAAACATACTGCCCTGCTTATGTGAAGTATTTCTTATTCCTTCATAGAAAGGAAATACATGGCTGAAAAAACTAGTTTTGCTTTATAATGAAATCACAAATCATAGGTTGTAAACCTAGTTGTCACAGTAAACTTTTTTTCAAAACAACCAAATTGTGTAGATCAATAGGTCTTAGGATAAATCTAAAAAATTTGTTCAAATTAAGGAACTGGACTAAAAGCAGTAATTCTTCCAGAGTATGAGAATCTTGGACTCTGGAAAGATGCTGGTTTCATATAATATTGTGTTTTTCCAGTGACTTCCTGCACACTTCTTATGATTCACAAGTTACTATTTCATAAGTTTCATTGTTTCTTACCATTAATTTTCTTACTAATTTTCTGCACTATAGGTGCTAAAAGTCTTTTTACATGTAAAATGCTTTTGGCAAGCTGAAATCATTTACCTATCATTTTTCACTTTTATCTATGTATTTGTTTCATATTTGTGGTTCAGAGCTTATGGGATACCTCATCAAGTTTGTATAAGCATTTTAAGTTTTGTTTCTGCCTTGAATATACTAACTTACATTACTTTTATTCTTACTGAGTGATCAGAGATTTCTGTCATATGTCTTAGAGTTATTTTAGAATATTTGATTCTGCTGCCTTATTCATTTTAGCTCCTTTATCAACATTTTAATGCATAGCTCAGTTTTCTCTTTTCCTGCCCTTATTTATTTATATGATTGAAGAGCTTTCACTACTTGTTTGAATTTTCTTTCCAAGTTTCAACTCAACTAGGTTTTTGTCCATTCTTGTTTTATTTTCACCCTTTTTGACCTCTGAGACAGGGCTCTCCTTGCTGATCAATCCCTCTTTTTATTCCTTTTATGTTCTTTACACACTCTTCATATCCTATGTGAGCTGTTTCTTCCTCCAGAGAAGTCTTTGACTCTTTCCTGCTAAGACTTTTTTTTTGCACTTTCTTGCAATACAAACTTCAGATAGCGTTTGCACCTTTGACTTAATTCCATGCTGCCACTAGGTTCAAGTCCTTGAATTATCCGGTTCAGTAAACTCTAATAACTAATTTCTTAGTTTCCTGAAGTTTGTTCCTCTAAAACCCCAGAATTCAGCCATGTATTTTTTGTTTGTGTTGCAATTCAAAGTGAACTGAATCAGCTCATTATTACTCAGGATAATTTTTTACAAACAGCCCCTGTACTTCTGCTCCCTTGTGCTTACTTAAAGTAATTCTATACTCTTTGTTGCTTCATAAATGATGTTTTACATAAATTTATAATTCTTATAGAGATCACTGCTGCAATACAATCCTGGATGTTGGGGGCTAGACGAAGGTCCCATTAGTATGGTTTCTAAACATACTTCTTCAGAGCGACTTCTTTATTGGGGGATTCTGTTTCATAACTCTGGAGGAAAAAAAAATATTCATCAATAACTCTGTGTGGTTTTTTTTGGTTTTAAATTTTTTTTCTCCTTTTGTTTCTGTCCTGAAATTGAAATCTTTATTATTTGATCAACCTGCTTGAATTATTAGTTAGGCATTTAAGTTGTTTGGGTTTAGTTTTAACAACTGCAATGCATCTGAAATACCATGCCTATTGCTTACATCCTAGTTTTGTTTTTGCTTTTAAAACCCTAATTTTAATTTTTCTCCATTCATAAATGTATGTATATCTTTTTCATGTTTCCATGTATATCAGAATTTGTAGGACTTCACTGACTACTTCCTAGGTTAATATTCCATGTTTGTTAACCTTAGCATGAATCCTAAAATGTTGCTAGGCTATGTAAGCAAATTTTATTATTTGATAAGGGTAACCTCTCCATGTCTGAGTATTAAAATTCCTGAAATGTTCCTGTTAGTACCAGTCCCTGTGGTACATGTCACTTCTCACAGATTTTACTGCATTTCCCACTTTCTTGAAGAAATAGTGTAATTTCCTGAAATTCCATTTTCCTTCAAGTCTTCTTTTTCTATCCTATGTGTAATCAGTCTCAGTTCACATCAGTGAGAACTTGATGGTACCATTTATTCTTCCAGTATGAAGGATAATATGTATCTTCTTCCTTACTACAAAAAGCAGCAATCTGGATCTGGCATTCTTTTTCAAAGGCAAATCCAGATTCTGTGATTCTTTGCAAATTAGGCAGTCCAAAGGAATCACAAAGGGAAGAATGAGTGTTACTCTTAACATTTTTGTGATTTAATATTTCAGGGATGTAATTTCAGAAACACCATTTTGATATTATGTTTAAATTGACTGATGAGGCCATGTCTGTCATTTTTGGATTTTAGGTTACAAATATATTTCATAAAAGCATAATGCCATCTGAAATTACTAAACCAAAAATAGTCTCAGATTTTGAAGTACTGCAGCCCATGTAGACATGTCTATATTATCCTGAAGAAATTAACAAAATGATAAAATGTTATGTTGCATAAATTTTTTACAAAGTCATATCTGTACTTCTAGCTCAGAACTGAGAGAGCTCTATAAATCTAATGGAACACAGAGTTCAGAATTAAACATTGTCATTAGCTGGCCGTTTTACATAAAGTTGAGTAATGCACAAAACCTTCACAGTTCTCCTAAAATCAATAATTTAGAGCTAAGTTGGAATTTAAAATGTTCATGTTCCCTCGATATAAACACTCCTGTGAAATCAAATTTAGTTAAAATGTATAAGTTGTCAAGATATGCAAATGTAATCTGTGTATGTAAATGCAAAAGCAATGATCAGGATGATACAGATATGCAGCATGGCTGCTTTTGCTTGAAACCTGTTTTAAAGTCCTTTTACCTGTAACTACAGGAAACTTCAGTATATAAATTTTATTAAAAAGTCCACAATATTATCCAAACATGTCCTCCACATTTGAATATTTAGTTATGTTCATGCTAGATAATATTCTAATCATTAATGGGAATGCACACAGGAAATAGAAAGAAAAACTCCACCAACTTTCTGCCTGCAAAAGCTTTAGTTTGTTTGTTTAAGACAATTTTCTCAAAGGAGTCATGTCTCAGAAAAATAATTCCACAGTTTTCATGGCATTTTAATCAGATGAGCTGGTACTTGATTTGTTGATATTATGCCCAGATTTTGATTCTCTAAAAGAGTTACTGAGAATTCTGAGAATCTTATAAAACATTTTAATCTATTAGACAACAAAATTCAGTGCACAGGATATTTTATGAGGTGAATTCTGATAATGCCCTGGATTATGTAAGATCCAACATAAATCAAACATTTAGAAATCTATACAGATATAAATTAATCCTTTAAAATCAGTGCATTTTTTCTATTGATTAAACAAAACCAAAACAAACCAAAAATGACAAACCAAACAAGGTTTTGTTTCACTTTATAGTTAAATTCACAACTGCCTGTGCCTTACTGGTATACCCATTTAGAGTTCTTTTTCTCATGGAAGCTTTAGTCATCTTTTTAAAACATTGATTGCATTCAATACCTTGTCCAAAAAGATCACATAAATTAACATATCCACATTTACCATGTTTAGATCTAGAGAAATGAGATTTCAAACCTGGTTTCTGTCCCAAACTGATATTTAAATGTTTATACAGGAGAAAAAAATCCAATAAGAGAAAGTGAGGCATAACTGAGTTAGAAGTAGAACCCCATGTGAATGCATCTAATGAGCAATCTCGAAAAATTTACAATGTATATCCAAACTCTATATCCAAACACAGAAAAATATAACACATTATTCTGCTTTGCAGCTGAGGTAGTGTTACACTGAGAAATTAAAGACCGAATCCACCAAAGACTTTAGATGCTGTACTGTCTAGTGATTTTTAAAACAGTCTGCTTAACCCATATGCACTCCGTGAATCTTGATCAGGTAGATAAGATAAAATGAAGGCTGGGCTGCTGAGACCTGCAAGAGGGAAAAAAGTCCTGAATGTATTCAGAAGCAGAACTTAGATATTTGGGAAATATTTGTGGTTATCTTAATAGAGTTTCTCAGGATTTATACTTTGAATTTATTTTTTGAATTTATTTTTCTTATTTCCATAACAGAATGACCATATTTCTTTGAGGATTTGAACCTAATAAACTTTTCCAGGGTCAGACAGGACGTTTGTGGTAAAGCTGTCAAAAAGCTAGGAATCCCTTGTGTCCAAGATCAATGCATTACCCACAATATTGTCTTCTCTCACTGGAAATCAGACTCAGATGTGGTCTTGCAAGTTGTCTTAATTACCACTATTGCTTACATAAACTTTAGAGTGTGGGGAACATTCTTATAGTTGAGTGCAACATCTGCAATTAATTTTGATGTTAATTTGCAGGTCATCACATTGTCCAAGATTTGCTGATACTAAATAGCTTCTCTATATTTCTGCTAAAAAAAATAAAAAAAAATTAGACCAGCCAAATCCAGCCTTCACTATATATGTTTGAATGATGCTTGAAACTTTACAAAGGCATTAGTGTCTACCTGATACTACTTGCTAAATATTCCTGTGTATCAACACCTTTCTTTCTGATCATGTCTTGGAATATTACCTGTTTCACTGCATGGAATGAAACAAATCAATATACTTCTGATTTTATATCATTATGACTGGGGATAATCTCATAACTAAAAATTAAATAATAAACTCTAGAAATACTTAATAGTATTTTTTTCAATTTTAAATATGCTGCGGCTTTATTAAAAATAGGCTCTTTTTTTTTTACTAATTACTAATTAGTACTAAATTACTAAATTACTAAGTTCTGAAGAACCGAAGCATTTCAGTTGGATTCAGTATTTCCTTTTTATTCCACTTATTTTCTTTAAATCCCTCCTACTCCCAATATGCTCAGAAATTGTTTTACCAAGGCCTGCTTGAAGTCAACGCTATTCATTTTACAGCAGCTTTGCAATATGAATGTCCATGTTGTTCTGGATATTTTTATTGAAAAAATCCCCCATACTTTTTCAAAAACTCACGGCCAGTAAACAGCAAATCAGTCCTTTCTCACACATAGAACAGAATTATAATGAAGCATTCTGAGTAGGGAGGTATTTTAAGATACAGTGTTCAGGAAATAAATAGTTTTTTCTTTATGTGATCTGCCAATGATGTAAGCTGTGTAAACGCATATGAATGGAATCATAAGTCTGTCACTTTAACATGATAAAATAGAGGCTTTCAATCTTCAAACTATCAAACTTGATATACCTATAGTACCTCTTGAGTTCATCATGAGGGTCCCATAGGAGAATGTCTTCACAGTGTTGAGAGAATTTACAGATTTAATAAATAAGAAAATCAGGAACTGGGTTTTTCTATTAATTTAAAACCAGTCTTTTACAGTTTCAGATGTTTGGCCTCATATACTAGTCCAGATCTTAAAGAGTGTGAAGCTTATTCAGAGGCTTCTTCTCCCTAGCAGATTTACAGAATTAAGCTTTTTACTTGGAAATGGAAGAAAGTTTTTTCATTTGTTAGTTAGTTATATATATAAATCCTTATGGGCTATGGGGAAATCTCTGCATTGTCTCCAAAAAACTGTAAATGAATCCTACAACAGAGATTTTTGAAGATACAGTCCTAACTGTGTTTATTAATAGAAATCTTGTGTCTTAATGAATTTTCTAAATGCAATGACACTCCATTATCGGGAAATTTGTCACTGAGAGTCTAATCCAAAGGGATTTTAGATAACTGCTAAACCATATCAAAATACAGGCCAGCAGTTTTGACATGCACAATCTGTTATTTTTTCCCATATACTCAGTTTTGTGTCCTGACAGGTCATCCCTTTGTGGATTACTTAGCAACCTTGCCAGGAGAATATTTTGACACAAATTAAGTATATGTTTTTACTTGAAACAAATAGAACTATTTATTTGCCCATTCAATGGGAGATTCTGCACTAAACCCAAATAGATCGTCAGTTTCTAGACATTTCTCGTTTTATGACATCAGATGCAGCTGCCATCTTTTTACCAATCACTTAGTGCAAATGGCATTCTGCCACAACTACTAAACCTAGATAAAGGCTTCTAACTCTAGAATGCTTTGGGGATAAAATGAGGCTTTTAAAGCTGTAAGCAATTAGCTGAAATGTTTATCAAAGAAAGAAAAGTAAGTGTGCTGAACTTTTTTTTACTGAAGTATTTACATTTTCTAACTGACAAAGCTCTTTAATACATTTTTTGTGTGTGTGTGGGTGTACCAGCTGTTCTATATGTAAAGTAATACTAAGAGCTTTCTGTGGCTGTTAACCATTACAGAAATTCTCTCTCGGAAGGAACTGTGCCTTATGGTATAAAGTCTGTCAGAAAGTTTGTCTTTTTAATCCATAGTGTAATTTTTCACACTATCTAACTTCAAGTACCTCATTTGCATGCCTAAATTAGAAAACAATCTCCTCCGGTCTCTTAAGCTTACCCCTGACCACTTAAGCCAGACACTTGAGAGGAGTGACCCATTAACTGCAAATGGTTGTGAGAGGAAGTGTGTAGATGGCAGTATCTCAGCTTTATGTAAATCATAATATTAGATAGATAGGTAGATAGATAGATAGATAGATAGATAGATAGATAGATAGATAGATAGATAGATAGATAGATAGATAGATGCCACAACTGGAAGATTTTTAGTTAATGTTTGTAAGTAAACAAAGCATCATAACAAGGAAAACTGTAACTGTGTAATATGACATGCCAAAAAAAAAGTGGGCTTGAGAAAAATCCTATGTAGGCTCTACTGACTTAAAGAACACAGAGAACAAATGTAGTAGCATCAGGAATTTGTGTAAGAGACCTTAAAGATTGAGTATGTATTGCCTGTATACACTACCAGGGTTTGCAATCTTCTTTAAAGAGTGCAATCTGTGTTTTCAGTGTCCATTTTCAACATGAAAAAAAAATGTTACTGACAAGAAACAAACAAATGCTAATTGAAAAAATTAGTTACAGTATTTTCTTATTCCTTTGTGGAGGAAAACTTTTCGATTAGTTGTTTCCAGGTGTGTGTTTTAGCATTATTGCTTTGAGAATTTAACTGATAATAGCAACAAAAAGTGTGTAGAATGAGTGGCTGTATAATTTATTATAGCAGTCAAGCACTCCTAGGTGTTCAGTAGCACATCTCAATTGCAGTGTTATGCCAAATGCTGCGTTCTTTCGACCTCCAGAATAATGTGTCTAGGTGTGCTATAAATATTAATAGCCCCTTTAGTTTCCCATGTAATTATTTGAATCTTGAATGGATACACAGTAAAGGGCTGATGAAAATATTGGGGAACAATAAAGACACAGTACAAATTATTTTAATTATAAAACAAATTTAGTTTATTCCAAGTGGATAAATTATAATCTCAGAGCTATTAACAAGGGAGTCTCAGACATTCACTATCCTATATTATCTTCAAAAGTCCTGGATTCATCCAGAATGCTTAGAAGGCTGAGGTAAAGGGATGATTAAAAGTAATGTGCTTTTATTTAAGCTAAAAGCCTCACTGATACAGCTAACAGTGAGATCTTTCTTTCCCCAGATTGCCTGAAGATGAGGGATAGCTGGGTACACCAAAGTGTTTGGCTTCTTCTTTACTAAAGGGAAAAAGGAAAGAATGGTGTCTTGCAATTCCCTGAGCACCTACCCGAAAGCAGGTTTCCAGACTGATGAGCATTGTGGTTGTGTGGCTTATTCTTCCACTTGGCTCGTGACCTCTTTCCTCTAGTGAGTTAAAATCAGGAATCTTGATCCTCTGGAAAAAAAAAGAGGCTGTGGCAACCAAAGATTGACCTGGAAACTGCTATCCTAGGAGGATGATTTTATTTAAGTATCATTTGCTGCATGCACTCAGTCATAAAGTATGAACTACCTAAGCTGGATATTTATGCTGCACTGAAACCACACTTTTCATGTAATTACTCTTAATTCATCCGCATGCAAGTAGCACAAGGATCTTTTCCTTGCTATTTGTTAAATACAAAATTCTAATACTTGTCCAATTATTTGGGTTTTCCTTTTGGTTTAGATTTTATGTACTATAACTGTCAATACATATATTCTGTGAAGAATAAAGCTGTTTGGTAACCTTTCTATATCTTTTCAAATCTGTTTCTCTCTCAACTGCACACAATCATCATCAATTTAACCTTAAAAAAAAAGATTGAGGTAAAACCTGGGGTTTTTTTCCCCATTTAATCAAACTTATATAACACCTGCAGTCAGCTGGATATATATTGAATTATTTTGAAAATACTTTCTTAAATATCATTTGAGAATGCCAGGCTAAAATGGAAAAGGCTAAAATTTACCAGAGAACCTAATTCTTGAAATCACAGGATGATTTTCATTGGAAGGGAATTTAAAGATCACTTAGTTCCAATCCCTCTGCCATGGGCAGGGACATCTTCCTTTAGATCAGGTTGCTCTAAGCCCCATCCAAACTCAACTTAAACACCTCCAGGGACATGGCATCTGATGATTCTCTGAGAAACCTGTTCTGGTGCCTCACCACCCTCTGAATAAAGAATTTCTTCCTAATACCTAATCTAAACCTACCCTCCTTCAATTTATAGACATTCTCCCTTGTACTATCACTGCATAGCCTTGTCAAAAATCCTTCTCCAGTTCTTCTATTGGCCCCTATAGGTATGGGAAGGTTGGTATAAGGTCTCTCTGGAGTCTTCTCCAGACTGAATAATTTCAATTCTCTCAGCCTGTCTTCAAGGAGAGATGCTCCAGCCCTCTGATAATCTTCACGGCTCTCTTCTGGATTCACTCTGACAAGTCCACGTCCTTCTTATATTGGTTTCCCTAGAGCTGGATGCAGTATTCCAGCTGGAGTTTCACGAGAGAACAATAGAGGAGTCGAATCCCCTCCCTCACCCTGATGGCCACGTTGCTCTTGGACACAATTGTCTTTCTGTCTGTGAGTGCACAATGCCAGCTCATGCTGAGCTTCTCATCAACCAGCACCCTGAAGCCCTGTAGAGCTTCCCTCAGTACATTTTCCCCCAGCCTCTACTTGTGCTTGGGACTGCCCTGACCCAGGTACAGGATCATTGTGTCCTAGAATCCTGGGACTCTGTGAGTTAAAAGGAACCCACAAGGACCATCAAAGTCAAACTCCTGACCCTGCACAAAACATCCCCAACTGAACTCCATCAGGCTTGGTGCCATGACCATCTTCCTGGGGAGTCTGTTCCAGTGCCCAACAATTGCTATCCAGTCTGAACCTCTCTAACCTAGTCTAAACAGCTGTTCCCTCAGGTCCTGACATTTTAGTCTCAGGGAAGAGATGACCTTGAACTTGGCTTTATTGAACTTCATGAGGTTCACAGAGGTTCCCCTCTCAACCCTGTCAAGATCCCTCTGGACAGCATTCCTTCTTTCCAGCACATCAACTGCACCACATAGCCACATTGCCAAAAAAACCCCCAAAACCAAACAACCAAACCCCAAAACTGTATATAACACGGGAAAATATGTTATTAAACTTTGCAAAAGTTAATTTCTTTCTCTGGAGTACCACCTGTATTATTGTGACACATACATTAAAGCACTGACAGTGAATTGAGATTGCTAATGTCTGAAACTGAGTTGACTCCTTTCTAGTATTTAGATCTACTGAAGCAATTTCCAGGCTTATACTGATGATGCTATAAGGCTAATATTGATTATACTCTACTGATTTAAGATTAAATTTATTAATTCATGCCTGTTCATAAGGAAAAAAGAGAGTTGACCTAATACCTTTTCCCTAGTTCAGTAATTTTTATCCCTACACTCTAGTTCTAGATATACAGTATGAAAACTGGTGTATTCTGTTACAATTAATTAAATGAATCACAGGAATCTGGGTAGTCACTCTGAGTTGTTTTTTGTCTAACTTTTCCTTTTACAATAAAAGCAAAAAGAAAGCCAGAAATCCTTTCAGGGTTGAAACACCATGACTCAGCTGTCGCTACTCCTTCCGCAGTGCATCATTTCCAAAAAATCTCAGAGCAGAGGAGGCCGTGCCCCCTGCCAGAGATTGGTATGAACAGAAAAAGTGGAATAGGCAATGTTAAAGTCAATGCAAAGAGAACCTGATAACCTGAAAAGCCAGTTGCTACTCTGACAGCTACATTGCTCCTGATAAATAAAGGGGTCTTTGGAACTAACAATACTGCAAAGCCAAGTGGCACGAACTGGCTCATATTTACTGTGCCAAAGGGCTACCCCCTGCCTCTCTTGAGAGCAGATTAATAATTGAGCAGAGTGCTCAAAGTGGGAAAGCGTCCAGCATCTGAGCTCACCTCCTGCCTTTCTATCACTGCAATGTAGATAGTGCATCTGAAGCCAGAGCCAAAACTGTAAGGAAAAACCAAAGTTCCATACCCTGGCTGGATATCTGTGCCAAGGATTTGAAAAAAAACCAAAAAAAACCAGAACTAATTGAAACAAGATACAATCCAGACTTATTTATTATATGCTCTCCAGAAAGAGGTTTTATCAACGTTGGCCAGACGAAGGTAATCAGTGTATAAATCTTGCTACAATACAAGTCACTGACTGGAATATGGGATCTTCCTTGCTCAGTGTTTTGTAGGCTGCTATACACTCAGACATCAAAATACGTGAAAATAGATGTAAAATCCACAGAAACTCATTTACACTGGAAGATTTCTACACTTAGAAAGGATGAGGGAAATTTACAGGAATGGAAGCTGGACACCACAGTTGCAATAGAAAAGCTAAATGTTTCTGAAGACCTGGTATTGGCTTTTTTAAATGGGTGAATAAGTACCCACACAGGTTATCTCCAAAACCTTACCAGTTTTCTGGATCTGATATATAACATAATATGTCTAATTTCATTATTGGGAAGTCAATTAAAATTTTTGGTATTGCAATTTCCTATTGGAAGTTTCAGCTGTAAACTTCTATTTCAGGAGCTTATACTCTGAACAACCCTCTCGATCAGATTTAATCTGTTGAATAATGAGGTTGTTTACCTCTCTTATGTACATCATGGTGAGGTTGTGCCAGCTATCCCCTTGTTTGGAGTGTCAGTTTGACTTAGTAGTTAATCTTCATCTCTCTGAACAAGGGGGTTTTGTTTCATATTGTATTAGCTGATAGCCATGATGATATTGCAGACGACTGGTAATGAGGTTCAGCGGTTGGACGTCATGAAGGTGCTATCTTTAGAGTGAGATCTTAGTCCACATTTTCATTTGCAAGTCTCTGATTATTTTTTTCAGGCATACGTTAAAAATCCTGTAGCACTTTGGGATTTGGTCAGCTTTCCTTATCTAAATTAATACCATCACAGACTTAATTAACATGAATATAAATATTCACAGCTGTTTGTATGATAGATCTGAATGTAAAATGCTGTGTTTGCATAAACTGTTACATTACCACCTAAAATTTATTGCTTTCTTAGGGGAATGCAACTTACATAAAAGCAACCAAATGTAAAATGAAATTAAACAACAGATATGTTTTAAAAATTGCATTATTGATCATATAGCAGTGCTATCATTTGTGTTAGTGAGAAGCTTTTGCCAAATACAGAAAAAAAAATGATGCAATATTTTTGCTTACTGTGCACACATGATGGGATATTGTTGCTGTTACTATTTAAAATACCTAGAAAAAAATACAACTTTCCTCTAGTAACAAAATGCTTACTAGTTGTTTGGAAAATACCATTTTTACAGAAAATTTTTCTATGTATTTCCTGCATTTACTTCAACTTTCCTTTCCTTAAAAAAAAATAAAAAAAGAATAAATTACTTCTTTAAGGGAAAACAGAGTAGAAATAAACAAAACAAGAGCCAAGCAAAGATAATCACTTTGTGGATTATCTGTAGGATTTAAAACAAAAAAAAAAAAAATTACAATGTTAGATTAGATTTTCCCATTATCTCAAGCTTAAAACTTGCAAAATTTCTGGTCATAGCAATATTAATTTCAAGTTTTTCTGAATCTGAAATGAGGAAAGGTAATATTTTGGGACAATTTGTGTACAAGGACTTTAGGCAGTAAGGAAGGAATATGTAACAACTATTGTAATTTAAAAGTGATAGGAAAAAAACGGTGCTTTTCATCTGCATTTGCTGGAAAGTTTACCAAAGGGAAAGCAGAGTTAGAAGCACTTAACAAAACAAATTATAACAAAAAAGCAGTATTGAGATGGAAAACCCAAACCCTCAGAAGGCAAACCTACATGCTAAATCACAATTTTATCTTTTTTGAGCAAGCTAATACAGCTGTTATAATTCTATTAAATTATTTTTGTCTCAGACACTTCATACAGTGAATGGATAGTAGTTTTCAAATGGGCAGTAATTCAGTAATTTTTTCTCCTCATTATTAAATGTTGTAGTCATGTATTTACAACCAAATATTCAAACTTACTTTCAAAGATAGATTTGTTATATTTAGGTATCATTGTCATGGACTTTCCTATAATACATATGCTTCTGGAATCAGAATGATTCAATAATTAATTTATCTCCATACACTCCATAGTGAGGGAGAGATTGTCTTAATTGAGGAACTTAGATGGAGACTGAAAAGATGCACTGATATGTGATGTCAAAATTGACTCATGTAAGTCTTGATTTTAAAGGGAAATCAGCTTCCTAAAGGATTTTTTGTTCATAGCACAGACCTAGTGACTTTAATTGCAACTGGGAATACTTAATATTGGTGCAAACGAGACAATAGGGTGTCAAAGAGTACACTGTTTTAAAAACAAAACAAAACAAAAAAATCCAGAAAACCAAAACCAAAGTCCGACTCCAAAATAGCATTTTCTTCAAAGTCCCAGCAAGCTGAAAACAAAATATGTAAAGTAGTTAGGTTTTGCCACACAAATCAAACACCTTAACCACAGGATCCCTTTTTCTCCTCTTGAAAAATTTTTGCTCATACAGCTTGACATACCTTCAGATAATTTGGTAGAAGGTTTAGGGATTCTTTCATCCCTTCATTACACTGGCTGTAATACAAGCATATTCTCTCTCCACAGTAAATGGAATAAAATTCCTGCCAAAAGCATGGTTAAACTCTGCATAGGGACGTGGACTTAAAATCATGCTTTTTATGAAGAACCTTCTATTATTTTCTTAGTTTGTATTTGCCATTTTACTGCTTGATTTTTCACCATTAATAATTTCTGAACATGAATTTTTGATGTGTAACACACTTTTTTTATTAAGAAGCTAATTAAAATCATTACTATAAATTGTGTGCTTTGGTACCACAACCAAAAATGTCTCACACACTGCAGCTTGAGCTGATTTAATACCAAGAATGTTCTCTCTAAACCAACACCCACAATGGAGGTCACCACCAGCAGATTTCACAGGTGTTTGCTGTCATTTGTATTCCCTTAAAACATTGGAGGTAATAATATTTTAGCAAGACAGGTTCTGTTTTTCTATTTTCTTCAAATATGCCTACTGGCATATATAGCCTATATGGTTAAACTGCTACGCTTGTTATGCCTGTTTTTCAAAACTCTAGTTTTATCATCTAAATTTTCATTCCAACTGCATCTTCCTAATATGGAGAGCTCTAGCATCCCCTCCATATATTAATTTACTGTGACATCTCTTGCCTTAACTACCAATGCCATTTTTTTAGTAGCTCCCACTTATTCTAATACTGCCCTAGTTCCTATTTAATTTTCTTTATTCAGACAGTTCTTATTCTTGATGTTTTGTTTTTAATATAATCTGTCTCTCCTACCTTCCTTTATTTATGTTTTTTAGTGACTTACACTCCCATCCTTATTCCTTGGGTTTCCATCCAGCCATCAAAACAACTTCTTAATTATGTCTCTCTCCTTCCTTCCTTCCTTCCTTCCTTCCTTCCTTCCTTCCTTCCTTCCTTCCTTCCTTCCTTCCTTCCTTCCTTCCTTCCTTCCTGCCTTCCTGCCTTCCTGCCTGCCTTCCTGCCTGCCTTCCTGCCTGCCTGCCTGCCTTTCTCCCTTCCTTCCTGCCCGCCTTCCCTGGTTTAAGCCTTTTAATACCAGCTCCTACTAATAATCATTAGGTGGTCCCTTCCCTTTCCACTTACCCTTTTCCTCTACCCCTTTTCTCTTTTTCTTTGCATTTATTTATTAAACTGTATCTAATACTTTTTTTTCAATTACTTCACCTTTCTTTCCCAGGAATTGGTCCCTCTTTTTCTCCCTGTTTCAGACCATGTTCCCATCTTTGACTCTTTGTCTTGTAGCCTACATGTGTTATTCTAATGATCTGCCCCTGAGTCAGTCAGAAAGCTTCCTTTTCTCTACTGATTAAATCTTTCCCCAAGATAAGATGCTGGTCTGAGTGGCACAAGAATGACAGAGTTCAAGTACTTATGTTCCTTTCCACAGAATACAATGATAGTTTTGGTCCTAATTTATAAAGGGTACAGCTTTTGAAGCAATTAATGAAAGAATGGGAATGCTATTAATTTCACTTGTTATTACTTGTAATGCAGATTTTGGAATAAAAGGATAAGCCCCTAGAAAATCTTGAAAGTTCTCTAGCAGTTTTAACCACTGTTTTAATTAATAATGAGCTAAGGCTGTCTCACTGATCACAAAAGAGAAATGCACATATTAAAACCAACTTGGAAATAAGGTTTCGTAGTGATTCTCTGATGACACGGGATACATATTAGATCCATGCAAGAGGCAAAACATATTTGGTCAAGAGAGGGACCCATCTGCACTATATCATATTATTTCACTCAGGACAAAAAACTATGCTATCACAATTACTGCATTATAAAATAGGCAACCAAAAATTGTACTATGTTGAGAGAAAAAGAAAAAGAGAATTATTAGGTTTTGTCATACAGATTCTCTTTTCTGTCCCACAGCTTGCCCTGCATATATTCGATTATAAAAATAAGTTGATATGCCTAAGATCAGCTTGAAGGAACTCTTAGGAAATAGATACACATACACTGTGCCTTCATTCATTCATTTATTTTCTCTCATTGTTGCATCTACTTGATATATTTCTCATAGAGAAACCCATATTAAGAATTCAATAACCAGACTTTTTTCCCTGTAGGCAGCATACACAGCATCATAATCATAGTTATGAGCATCATCTCACTTCATTTTAGCCACCTAAATGTTAGGGGAGAGTTTAGCCAGGTGTCTAATGTATATGGTAATAACTTTGTTGCTGAGGAAAAAAAAATATATCCCTCCAGAAAAATTTTCAGCACAACTATGTCATATGTCAGCTGTCTTCTCCCTTAGGAGAGAATTATGTCCCTCTCTACTGGCTTAATTGGCATGAAAATTCATCTCTGAGATGCAATTTATAGTGGAAACTAGGTTCCTCCACTGGAAAGAGTTGAGACAATCATATTAATTAAACAAATGACCACACCTAATCTTTAACCTTGTAAACAACTGGTAACAAGAAGGTGGCAATGTGCCTTATGTCCTTTCTCCTCTAGTCACAGACACAAGCATAATTTATAACATTTAGTATAGTATAGATACTTATCTACTGCAGTTAAAACAATAAAGGATACAATATTGTTATTAAAAATCAAATATTTCAGTTCATACTAACCTGTCTAAACTTTATAAACCTGGGTATGAAGTTCTGGCTCTCATTACATCAGGTGTTTTGAGTTTCACTGGTGTCTTTAGGGAACTTAGATTTCACAGAGCAGATCTTTATACCCTACACAAACTATGCTCTTTCTAAACAAGGTTTTGCAGAAAGAATGTGTGAATTATTTAACATTCCAGTCTTTTCTAAATAAGGTAACAAATTATTTTTTCCCTCTTATATTTGAAACGCTTATTGCCTGTAACCAATACCTGAGGTGAAGTTATAAAAGTGGTTCAGCAACACATTTAGTATCACTTGTGATGTTGACATGTCTAGAATCCCTTAGAGTTAACAGAAGCTGTTAATTATACTGTAGTAGCTGTTACTTATTGAGTAAACAAACCTCAATCAACTGTAAGACTTTCCAGGCTCATTAAGGATCATATATATAAAAAAAAAAAAGACTGTTGACTGTTTTGAAAGGTAGATTGACTTTATAAATCTCATTGCTATAAGGCACATCAATCTTTAACTGCAAGACATCAATGTAATTAAGTTGTGTTTTTAAGATACATACATTTAAATACACATAAAGAAAAAAAAAAGTCAATTTTCAGGGCAAAAGTATATCTATTGAAATCTGCCACAAACTTCTAGCTGAATGAAAATTCTCATTTTCTCGAATGTTTCAGGTTATATTGCAGTTAATGTTTTACCAATGCTGATAAACCAATACTTTTAGTCTGTAATGGTAATCATTAATTTTAAAAGAGATGCATGAGCTTTGAAGTGGATTTCCATTAAATGTTGAGGTGGTTTGAGAAAGTTATGATTTTTTTCATTTTAAAGACTGAGTTTTTTTTGAAAATTCAGAAACTGAGTCTGGAAAAGACTTTAAATCTAACAATAAAAATGAAAATAAACAAAAGCAAGGGAGATATAAGTAGTTATGTGTTTAATTTTTGGAACTGAAGTAATTTTGAATATGACATATGCTTAGACAGGCTACCTTATTTCAAAAATATTTCTGTACTAACAATCTGTCACTGAATCCACACAATGTCCTTATATTTCATAGTAAGGCTTCCTATTGTCTGGGGCCTATTAATGAGCCATAACTATAGGTTTTTGAACAGGTGGTATACTGAAATAGGTAAGAGCACCCAACCTGTGGGATGATACCCAAGATATCCATTTTACTCATATTAAAATAATGTAACTGACTCAGTATAAGCCTCAGAAATATCTTAGTCTAGGGACCATTAGGAAATGGAAATAATTTCACCACTTAAAATATGTGAATGTAGGTAACATGCAATATTAATATTTTCTGTTTCTTAATCTTCCTTTCTATTTCTTAATCTTCAAGGTATTTCATTCTGGTGATAAAAAATACTTCATTTTAGAAGTGGATAGTCCTCTCAAATGCTGGGCTTATGTGCCTTACTCATATCTTAATTATATCTTATGTTTGAATATCAGGTATATTTTTCTGATTATCCTGAACTCATATTGCAAAGGTCATTAAACACACACATGCAATTAATAGTTGTATATTCTTGTGATATTCTTCAAGCAATATTGTTCATGTACAGAAATTGGGACACATAAACTAGTTTATTTGAAATCCATGTTGTTGCTTATGATAAGCATACAATGAAAAAATCAAAATGGCATTTCGAACTCTGAGGAAGGATATTCAAGATTAATTCAATCTACTTATATGTACAAAGTGTGCCTTTAACTGATGATTTTAATTTATTATCTCAGTGTAGCCCCCTTGCTCTGTCAACAAGCTGTGAGCTGGAAAAAAACCAAACTGGAACTGGAGTAAATTTCAGATAGTTGTAGCTGTGAACCTGTGTGAATAGAAAGTGTTTCTTCATATGACTCTAGAGAAATTGCTACATACTCTCAAAATGAAAACCAAAGTCATAATTGAACCTGAGGGCAACATCTATAGTAACAGACAAAATGCAGCAGGGGATAGGCACAGCCCATAGTATGCAATTATCTCTTTTTCTTTCTTTTTTCCCCTGTTTCATATGCTCCCTAGATCAGTTACAGCTAGTGCAAAACAGATTTCCCCTGTCTATTCCGATTCATGATCTGAGATATAGCACAGCCAAGGGAATATTTAAGGGGACTACAGGAATAAAACACTCTTTCTGAAGAGAATAGAAAGTTTTAGTCATGTGAACACAGGCTGCATCACTTACCTCGAGGACCAATGAACACGGCCTTGTCGTTGTATTGAATAGCATGAGAGGGACATAAACTTGTTGGGGATTTTTCAGAGGAGGGCCATAAAGATGACCAGAACACCCCTTCTGTGAAGACAGATTGAAAAAAGTTCTCAAGAAAACATGAAGTACTAGTGGGTATTGTAGATGATAATCAAAAAGAAAATAGATGTTACTATTACAACACTATTAAAATCTCAGTTTCTTTCCCCCTCAAAACTTCAGCACTACATTGGAACACTGAGAAAACCTATTATCCAGTACTAGTATTACAATTCCTTTTCCTTGCTGTGATCACTGAGCAGATTTAAAGCATATCCAGATTACTAAAACTGCACATTCTGTGAGGACCAACTGGAAGAATCACACTTGTTCAGCCTAAACAGGGGAGTTGAGAGGACCTGGTAGCGACCTTGCAGTACTTGGAAGTAGGTTGCTGAGTAGATGAAGCCAGTCTTTACTGAGGTGCACAACAGCACAAAGAGGGAAAAAGATATGTAAATCCAGACAAATGTGGTTCTGAATAGATATAAAGAAAATAAACCACTATGAGGACAATTAAGCTTACAAACAGGTTATCCACAGAGGCTGTGAAGTCTGTTCTTTGAAGTCTTTGAGACTTGATGGTAGAAGAGCTTTGCAAAACCTGATCTGAGTTCAGCATTGATCTTTTCTGAGCAGGAGGTAAAATTGACTGATTATCAGAGATTCCTTTCAGACTGAGTGATTCCTTGATTACTTATACACATAAAATCAAACCAAACCAAACAAACAAAAAAAAAAGACAAAAAAAAGTCCAAACAAAAAAAAATCCCCCCACACATTAAAAAAACCCCCAAACACTCCATCCCCCCTAAAAAAGATCCCAAAGACTGAAATAATATCCTATTCAAAGACTGAAATAATATCCTATTCAAAGGACTTTTGACACTACCAAAATAACTACTTTTCCATAATAAAGAAGCACAAAAATAATACTACACTATATACTATATATACTATGTCTTTTTTTTGCTGTCTAGTCCTTTTCTAATAGACAACCTTGAAATGTTATAATAAACTGCTCATGTTCCATATGGATGTCATTTTGCTATCCTGGCATATTTGTCTTAAAATTCTCTCCCAGATATGGATTCAGCTAAAGATTTGAAATTGACAGTACTGAAGAGTGTATGAATTTGGATAGAAAGATGATGTAGGAATTTATTGTAATTGAATATGCAAAAGGTAACTGGAGTTTTTTAAGTTAAAAGAAACAAGCAAACTAAAGAGTAAGTATCTTTCAACTCAAGTGTGTCAAAAGCTTTCTTGTAGTAGGCACCCCTTTACAATATTTACTGACTAAAATGTCAAAGAGATAATTTGTCTAGGGGAAACCTGGCATCTGAGCACAGAAGAGATAAAAAAAGTGTTATCCATTATAAAAAACATTAGGACATACTTGGAGTTATCCTAAGGAATGCTGATTTATTTGGTTGAGTTTCAGGAAGCAATGTGAAATTCAAGGGTCTTTGTAACTTTTCTTTTTGTACATGTGGTGTGAACCGTGACAGAATCATAGTCTGGATGAGGCTAGAAGAGACCTCTGGAAACTGCTTAATCAATCTGTCTTTCTCAATGCAAAGGCCTTAGCCAGCTGAGTTTTGAATATCTCCAAGGATATATACTCCACAGATCTTCCTGGGAAACTTATTCCGGTGTTAGACCAAATCACAGTAAAAAATATTTCTCTTATGATTAAATTAATTTTCTTGCATTTCAATTTGTGTCTCTTGACTCTTGTTCTGTCTCTGGGTACCACTGGAAGACTCTGTATCTATCTTCTTTACTTTTGCCTAGCAGAAATTTATGCACATGGATAAAATTCCCTTGAGCTCACTTTTCTCAAAGCTGGAAAGTCCCAACTCTCTATGCCTCTCCCTTTTACTGTCCTTAAATCATTGCAGTACATAAATTTCCTGAAAACCTAAATTTGTCTGCCTTGTTAACAGCAACAAAATGTATCAGGCTTAACAAATTGACATTCCTCTAATATTAATTATTTTCATTACCAAAATGTTACAGTTATTTAGATTGGACAGACATTGTTTCTGTTCCAGGAGTCCTCCTTCAATTTCTCCCATCCTGAAAATATTGTTCTGTATCTGCAAAACCTACATTAATTTATCCAAAATTATTTCTCCTACAGCTGAGACTAATACCTAAGAAAAATATTGCAGACTTCTAATTGATAGAAACATAAAAGGTTTGAATATGTTTTTTCTTTTCTTACATATATTAGCTTTCATAGAGTAATTTACCATTAGAAATATAATTAGGAAGTACTGATAATTCCATGAGCTTTTGGTCTGTATTGAAATTTGAGAAAGCAAAACTATATAAAACCATCAGGGATTTCACTGTAATGTTGCTTCTTGGAGATATTATGTTTTCACATATGCTCATTTGCTTTTTTAGTATGTTTACCTTTGGATAATGACTCCATTTTTTTTTTCCAAAAGGACCTAAACTAGGGGCTTGCCTTAAAAGGGAAAATGTGGTCTGACCAAAATGTTTCTTGCAATGGATTTTTTTTTCCCTACGATCTGGTAAAATGAAGTTGCTTGTTGAACAGCTAAACTTTGTTCACACTGCTTTTGTTACTCCTTAAAACAACTAGAGTCCTCTCTGCTAAAAATAGATGAGAAATATAGTTAAGAAATTATTTCATATCATAATTTAGGTGCATTTTATTCAAGCTACTAATAGGATACATATTGAACTTGTCTTTAAAAACTTGTAGCAGTAACCTGTCTTCCTAAAAAAAGAATCTGCTCACTTTTACCTTATTTTTCCTTAGAACTCTGCTTTAGGGGTTACTGTCCATTTTTATAGACTAAGGTTAGCGTCTGCCGCAAAGAGCCAGCACATAAGATTATGATAGGTGAAAGTAATCAGGTTTTGTAATAATAGGCATGTTTCCATATCAGAATAGAGTCATGAGTTTCTAATAATATTATTGCTTAATATTTAATACTTCCAAGAAAATATACTATTTATTCAAATTAAAGAAAATTGCTACCACTAAGTGGATTTATTCATAAGATATTAAATAGGAGTCACCAGATGGTGCTGTAACACCTAATTTTATGAAGTCCTTTGTCTGAACAAACAACAGGCTCTCTATTTGGCCACAGGAAAAACTATATTCTTTCTAGTTCAATGATGCACTTCATTTTAGGGAGAGCTCTTGAAAGCAACTAAAATATGTGCTTTCTAGCTTGGTTTCATTCATCAATCATATATGTTGAGATAAGTAAATTTTTGTGTTTGGGCTGAGAGTACTAAAGCAGATGAATTTTCTGCATGCAATGTGTCTCTGTGAGAAAAAAAGTAGGTGGTGTAAAATTAACACCTCAGGAACATAAGGTAAACTGTTAATTTCATTCTCAAGATTGACTATCCCTTCACAGGAGACTAACAGTTTATCCGTGCTACATAAAAAAAAGAAAAAGAAAAAAAAAAATCTCTCATCCTTGTTTAGTTATCCAGCAAAGAAAACATCCTTTTTGGAGCACCTTAACATCAGTCTTGGTCAGTTGGAGAAGGAACATTGAATCTCACGATGAATTACATAGGCATCGGAATTCATGGCATCTGACTCGTCACAACTTTAATCTGTGTACTTAGATTCAAACTTCAAACAAAGCTATCTATAATTATCCATTTTAAATCTAAGTTATTCTCAGTTCAGACACATGCTGCCCAGTACCATTGCTGCATTCTGTTATGTTTCTGATTGCTTTGACCAAAAAGAAAACTTGCTCCTTGGAAAAAACATTAAGAAAAAGAGCTATTGGGCAATACATATACATATATATATATTTAATCTGAGACCAAAAAGATAATTGGAACTTCATTTTTCTGTTTTGATTATATTTCCTCAGTCTGTATTTCAGTCGACCTTTCCCCTCCATACTTGCTTACTCACTTCATCTTGTACGGAAGAGGCAATGAAAAGCCTCTTTCCATCAGCTGGAAAGGAGCATGAAATATTTTGTTCATATATGCCAGAAAGTGAAAATTATGTATTCTCCCTAAAACTTGAACCAAGGTCTTCCTAGTTCAGATTCATGCTAAGAATAGACTGCAATAAATATCAAAGCCAGCATGAAAAACGTAGGAGAACACATGCAGGAGCTCATATTCCAGGAAGACTTAAAAGTAATAGTACAACAGAACATGTTCTGATTACTTTTAGAAGTTTTTTATGATTAATTAGTTGATCAAATGCTACTCCAGTTTGATTGTTTCTCTTCAGGTCAGAGGACTATACTCTTGAGCTGAAGCACTTGAACAAGAATTTTCAAAAGATAGAAAAACACTACATATGTTAAAAAAAAAAAAAAAAGGAAAAAAAATCAGGAATTTTTAGAATAAAAAATACATCATTGAGTGTTTGACTATAAACAAGTTCTAATCTTTATTTGTGTATATTTTACTCTAGATAATTTCAGCCTTAAAAAAAAAATGCTTTCAAAATACAATTAATTCTAATGTAAAACCTCCAAGACATCTATTGGTTATTTATTTATTTAAATACATAATTAAGCTAGCACTTAAAAAAACATATCTTTTATAGTTTGAATTTATCTTGTTTAAGCTTGATACATAGTCTAAGGCTGAAACATAACTGGATGACTGTGACTGCATATTATAACAGCTTTTATTATATGTGTTGCGGTAGGATATCTGAGGGAAAAATAAAAAAGCTGATCAAGGTCTCTTCAACTCTCTTAAAAATGAAACACCACCTTTTATTATGTTTGCCTCAGTGAAACTTGCAAACATTCACTAATACAGAGTAATATTACTGAATTTAAGCTAAGCTATCCGGTGTATGCCTTAAACAATCTTATTGGCTAATTCTTAAATTAATTACATATACATGTAGAGGAGAACAGTAGAAGTCCTACATTCAGTTTTATAGATGGAAGGTATGATGCCAGCTAAAATTACCTGCAGAGTTCCAGAAATTCAAAGAAGATCTCTGCAAATTTAATTCTGTTGAAAAAAATAATCTTTGCTTTATCTTTGTCATTTTCCTACGCAGTAATTCTCAAATCCTATTAAATTGCTATTCTCCACTAAAGAGCTTTAAGAAAGATCAGAAATATTTCTCCATGGTTATTGTTTTAGTGCTTGATTGTTGGATTTATGTCAGGAGCCCAGATGCTTTTTCGTTAATAGGTAGTAAGGTTTAGTTCCATTAGAAGTTTCACATCCACTTGTTGCAAGGCATAGATGGAGTAGCCATCTGTTTAAATCTAAAAACTTTTTTGAGAGTCCAAATTATTAATTTATACATTTAAAGGAGTCTATTTTTAGTCCTTGGTAAATCTGTTTAGACCTGCATTTCATATAACTCTGCATTTTCATTTTTACCATTCAGGTAATCAAATAATTTGGTTAGATACCATTTATTCTGAATAAACTTGTGTATGCCAGAGTTCAGTCATCTATTTTCTAGCATTATATGAACTTTCTACAATAAAATCTCATACTGTCAGAAAATCCCTTTTTTTAAAATTACATTTTCAGTCTATAATTATCAGCATGACATTAATATGTATTATCTTTTGAGATATGATGTTGATAATAATTTATAGTATGATCATGCAATAGTTTCACCTATGTATTGGTCCAACAATAAAACCAGGAAAACTATGCAATTTCGAAAATCCTTGAAGAAATAAATGTTTATTGTAGCAAATATAATGATTAATGTTTAAGAATTCTAGTGATGTAAGAACTTAGAAAAGATTTTGAAAGGATTTTTCTGCATATGAAAATGTTCTGTTGTACCAATCTCCTAAATATACTGCTGTATAAATATCTTATAACCTATTATAATTGGAACGATTATTTCTAAGCTACATTTGGGAACAATATCTGTCAGGGACCCTATAATTAGTCTGAATACACAGTCATGAGCTTTAAAATACAAAACATACAGAAGAAACAATCACCAAAACTTATCTGTCACCTAATTGTCTCCATCAGTGTATTTGAAGTTAATTCCTCACATTGTAGTTCACCACTGGAAGCCCTGAATTTCTGGATGTCAAATGATTTTTGACACTTAAAAACTTATTCCTCTAGGATGGGATTCACCTCAGAGGATGTCCTAGTGAGTCTAAGCTTAGATTCACTCTCTACTTGTAATACACAGTCAGATAAAATGCCTTGTCTTATTCAAGGCAGGCACATTCCTTATTACTAAAGGAAGATGTATATTTCTCACTGTTTCCATGGGCAAGACTTCTCCCATCAACGCTGTATTTAGAGGCAAGTTGTGTTTAGTACCAGACAGATTTTTTTCTTTTCCTTCAGTCCATCACCTTTGGATAGAGACAGCAAAATTTGCTTTTTACTGTCACTGTGAGCCAAGAATAGCAGTGAAGAACTTGGCACTAAGGAGCTGCAAAGATGCAGCAATACCACATATGTAAATATTCAGAATGAATCTGATCACTTAAATGAGGAAGTACGACTTGTCATACTGCATTACTACAAACAGAACATGATTGATTGATTATACCCTGTCATAAGAGGTTCCCTTGGAGTAAAGGAATTAATTTAGATAAATACAAGGTAGTAATACACTTGGGAAAATGTCATATCACTAGGATGCACAAAACTAGTAAGATCTGACTAGGAAATTGATAGTACTGCAGATCTCAAAGCTGCATGATACTGTGCAAAATGTTTACTTTGTATAAATAGGTGGCTCATACAGCAGAAAAAGAAATACAGTCTTAGTAACATTTAACCCTGAAGTAAATTTTGTAATTATATTAAAATTGAGTAAGGAAAAATACATCCCTAAAACTTATTATCTGGGATTCATTAATGCTCTTGAATATCTACTGAAAAAGGGGACAAAAAGAAAGTTTATTGTTTATCCACTGAGATACAAGTGATGCCTGTGAATGAGTTAAGGAATAATTAAAGCTTTAAAAATCAGTGGGAAGATGAGCACGGAATAGTCCACAAAGTATAAGAATATTTGAGACTCCAACAGATTTTCTGAATTATTTCCAATTACAGTGCATATAATTTGACAAAGACTTAATACTGGAGGCCCAACTACAGAGAATTTGACTGTAAATATAAAAAAAATTACCAAATTTGTTATATTTTTAATATTTTTTTACATATTTCTCAAATCGTTTACAGATTGCCATTACTTTTTGGGTAATCTGATAGTAGTTCAAAATAGGAGTCATTTCACCTCTCAAAAACATTTGACATGCACCTAAAGTTTTTTGTCTATTAATGCATTTGGATCATTAAGACACTAAAGGAGGACTTCAGGTGGTAAAAACTCAGCCCCTTTTCCAGACTCAATTTCTGTGTATTAGGGTTCTGCTAATCAGGGTTTAGATTTAGATGCATGGTGATCCTTCTTGCTGTTTCATATATCCGTCTCACATACTAGCAAAATTCACCTCCTTGATTAAGTATGTCTGGTGTCCTCCCAGGCATTACATAATTAATTTCTTTCATGGCTCCCTGTAATTTCCTCCCCTACAACTTTAAATTGACCTCAGATAGTACCTGCTTTTCTCAAGTAGTTGAGCTCTGAAAGGTGATGAATAAGCAGAGAGCCATGAGGTGCTTTATCTTCCATTCCATGTGAAAGGATCTGTGTCTGCCTTGAGTGTCTATATCAGGACCGTTCTTGGAATGTGGTGCTCATGGTTTTGCTTTCATAACCAACACAGTAGCCCATGAGGCATTGTATCAAGGAGCAGTCCCACACCTTCAGCAGAGAATGTGTACCTAGTACACGCTACACTACACTAGTAGTGATTTTAGGCTTGCTGGCTATCATGGTTTTGTTCTGGAAAATAGAACCCTTCATTTTCAGCAAAGCCTTTATGGAGATACTCTTCTTTATGGGCTGCCATATGTTCTGGGAGTTTATAATTCATGTTTGCAATGTATTTTTCATAAATTCATCTGTACATATGTAGTGAGGAAGAAGATGTAGCAGGCAAGATAAAAGAATAACATTCAGTCTGGAGTCTTCCCTGCTTTTCACTCTTGACTTAACAGTCTAATTGTTGGGAATTGTAAAGGTTTTGAACAAAAGTTGTATCACAAATAGAAGACTGACATATATTTTGGAGTAATTATAATTTATCTAATTAGCTTAGAAAGCCTGAGTGAATCAGTCTTAATTAATGTTGCAGCAAATCTGAAATTAGGATTTGAGTCTAAACTAAGCACCTCAGACAATTGATGGAAGGAGATAGGCATTTTAAGGACATCTCCAATGAAAAGTCTAAAAATGGGCAGATGCTAATACTTTCATACTTCCCCTCAAAAACTCACTAGCTGGTAAAGCTGCTTCTTAATTTAGCTGTAGTGAAGCTGCAAGCAGAAAATATTCATGGCACCTCCCTCTCTTTCACAGCTATGTTAGAGTAGGAGTCAGTTCAGAATTACTGGTTTACTAGGCTTCAATTCCATCGGATTCAAAATTGTAGCTAAATCCAGTGGGTAAAGTTAGCACTGGGAATTGTGAAACTGAAACAATTTTCAGCATCTTTTGTATGTTATGTATTTGACCCAAAACAAATTATTTAGGGTGATGTTTCTTTCTTCTGGCATCCCATTAATGAAGAACAACTCCTGTGTAAGCTTACTGATCACCACTACATTAAGGACTGCTTTGCCATCCCCAGGACATTTTCCTGTACTTCTTTTCTATTAATTTGGTTGTAGTTTTCTACATTGTATCCTATTATCCTACTTTAATTTTTTTCAACACTAACTATCATCAGGAAATATGGAATAACTATTGAAAAACAGAAATATATACATTAAATTTAAGGAAGAGAAGGCTATTGTATCATATTAAATACTACCAATTAATTTTGCCTGGTTATTCTTACACTGAAGGCAATAATCTTTGTTATACTGTAGTTTATGCTCAGTAAGAACATCACAGTAGGTTAACAGCACTTTAGTAGGACTGACTATAAGGATGCTGCATGGGCTAGGGCCTCGGGGCTGGGAGACTCCCCAGGGTCTGGCTGTCAGGGTCACTCCTACCAAACAGCCAGGAGCAGGACAGCTGGGGGGCACTGGGAAGCCCCAGACATCAGGCTGGGGCACAGGCTGAGACAAGGTCAGCAAGCAAACCCAGAGGTGGTGTCAACTTGGGATCCATGGCTGGGCAGGGCAGGGTTGTGGGGAGCTGGAGACTGTCCCTATTGTGGTGTCACTGGGGCAAGGGCTGACTGATTCCAGGGAACTGAGAAGGCCATTGGCAAGGTGAGGAGAGCTGGTCAGGGACAGTCAAGCCTGTTAGTGCCCACATGGCCCTGGATGAGATATTCCTGCTATAGACACCTAAATTATTTTCTGCATCTACATAACTGACATAGAAATGATAACTTCCTATAGAGCAACTGACTACATGGCTAAAACAACCAACAGCAGTGATTTAGTCTACTCTAAAGCATAACAATAGAATAAAAGTTTAAGCTAAAGAATTACACAGGTGTCCATTCATTTGAAATGCTTTGGAACACTCTCTCTGGTCCAGCACAGTGGTTTCAGTATAGCAAATGTCTCCTCTAAGTCCTTGTATTAAATCTGCTCTATCCATATAGATTTCTCATCTTTGGGGCACCGCATGTGGTAATTCAAACCTATCCTTACATAAAAGAACCGAATCCCTACAGACTTCCCTATCCATATTTGCTGCATCTCCCTTGATTACATGTAAACATGTAACTTACATGTCAATACCTGGGCAGTTTCCTAAATATAAAAGTTTAGTGCCATTTGAAAGGAACTGTGTTTTCTTCCATATGGTTTTGGTGACTATAAAACAGGGAGACCATCACCTTTTTTCAGTGGAATAAATAGCCAAATAATTTGTACCAGATTGGTTACTTTTTTCAACTGGTATTAAAAGTCTTAGAGATGAAATTGTAACTATATCCATTGGGATATTTTCCCTATTTCACTAAGTGCAACATAATTCAGTCATTAAAATTCCCAGAACTTTTGCTGTAACTGCAATATAATCTGTTGCTTCCTCACCTGTATATGTGAAGATTACTTAATTGTAGGACTTCAGACACAGTCTTAAAAGACGCTGTTTAATTTTATCATGCTGCTTTTCCAATTGGTAAGGGTAATTTTCACTTCTAATCCTGTCTTCCTATTGCATTGTCCAAATCATTATTATTAGGTCGAATTGACTGCTTAGTAGACTCCTGAAAAAACTGATACTTCCTAGTTATTTGGCAAGGCTCATTAGTAATAGCAACACATAAAAATACTTTTTAAAATCAAGATATGGAAAATCTACAGCATCTCCTTTATCTATAATGTTTTCAACCTTTTCATACTTAGGAAAAAAAATTAAAAAGAAGATTGTTTCATAGGAGTTGCTCTTAGAGTGTTGCTTTTATTTTTCTACTTCTCTTCAGTGTAGTTGCAAATCTTATTTATTATTTTTATGGTACTTTTCTGCAAAATCAAGTTGACCAGCTGGTCAGCACTTTTTCTGTTCTCGCTTATGTCCCCATTCTTTGCTATTTTAAGACAGGCACCTTGTCTTTTTGTTTTGTTTTTTGTTCTTAGTCTTGAGGACTTCATCCATATTTTGTGAGTTCCCGAAGACAAATGCTGACAGCATATCTCTAAGGCAGACTTTCAGCAAATGCCCTTAAGTGTTATGATTCATAGAGTTGCACTGCCTAAGACTTAGAAACCTTCCTCCAAGAATGAAATTCAGAGTAGTGAGGTAACTATCAAAAGAAATGGGATTCACAGCAGTTAACACCCTCAGTGCTGGGTATATATATATATATATAAAGAAATTAGCTGACCTTTGCAATTGTAAGGTTCTCAAAATCATAATTTAGCAACCAGCTGAATGCGTATTCAAGAGCTGAAGTACCCTTTAAAGGTATAAACATGACTAATAAGAATAAAGCCTCTTTTCTTTCCCAAGAAAATGAGATAATACCCAACTCATTAAACAAAGAATCTCCTAATAGCTTCAAAAAACAGAATAAGCCGTCTAAACATGTTTGGAAACTTGTACCTTTCTGGGAGGGGATACAATCTTCCTCGATCTTTTTCTTCAATATCACTTCTCAGTTATTTTCTTGGTAGTTAATTCACAATTATAATGAAAAAGTTCAGTCGTGATATTTTTTGCTAAGGAACTCCTCTTCAGAATGATGCAACCATTATTTTCATCTTTCTTCTTATATAATCACATTAGGTTTTCTTAGCAACAGTGCTTCTGATTGTATATTCTTACATGCATTTTAATGTTTAATATACTCTTTGTCCTACTGGTTTTTATTTGTCCTCTGACATCTGATCCAGTTGCCATTTTTGGTATACATCTTTCAGATCATGTTGGTGAAGGGCTTATGATTATGAGAAATTAACTTCTACTTTATTTCCTGTCCTCCTGCACATGCTTGAATTTCCAGTTTGAAATGATCTGTCTTTAGTATTCATCTATTACATAAAATACAAAATAAATATTATATAACATAGTAATATCCACAGTAGGAACTATTTTACTCTATACTGCATATGTCCCAGGTGTGGAGAAAGGCCATAATCTGTGGCTGAGAAAATGTTCATAATTTTATGGAGGTCAGGGAATCATTACTGAACCCAGTCCTGTTTAATATCTTTATTGATGATCTGGATAAGGGGATCAAGTCTACCCTTAGTAAATTTGCAGAAAATACCAATTTGTGTGGGACTATTGATCTGCTGGAGGATAGAGAAGCTCTGCAGAGGGATCTGTGCAGCCTGAATCAGTGGGCTGAGGTTAATGGTATGAGGTTCAACAAGATCAAGTGCTAGTTTCTGCACTTTGGCCAGGATAACCCCGTGCAGTGTACAGTGCCCAGCAGAAAAGCACCTGGGGGTGCTGATTAACAGTTGGTTGAACATGAACTTGTGCCCAGGTAGCCAAGAAGGCCAATGGCATCCTGGCCTGTATCAGCAAGAGGGTGTCCAGCAGGGCCAGAGAAGTCACTGTCCCCCTGTACTTGGCACTGGTGAGGTTGCACCTCTAATGCTGGGTCCAGTACTGGACACCCCAATTCAGCAAGGACAGTGAGGTGCTGGAGTGAGTCCAGAGAAGATCAACAGAGGTGGTGAAGGGTCTGGAGCACAAGTCCTATGAGGAGCAGCTGAGGGAGCTGAGGTTGTTTAGCCTGGAGAAGAGGAGGTACAGGGGAGAGTTTATCACAAAGGAGGCTGTGGCCAAGTGGGGTTGCTCTCTTCTCTCATGCAGCTAATGATAGGACAAGTGGATATAGTCTTAACCTGCATCAGGGGAGGTTTAGGTTGGATGTTAGGAAGAAAATTTTCACAGAAAGAGTGATCAGACATTGAAATGAACTGCCCAGGAGGGGAGTGGAGTCACCTTGCCTGGAACTGTTTAAAGAAATACTGGATAAGGCACTCAATGCCATAGTCTAGATGACATGGTGATGTTAGGTCCTGGGTCGGATTCAATGATCTCAGAACTCTTTTACAGCCTCATTGATTTTAATTCTAGTTCTCAAAATTTCATATCAATTCCATCTAGTAAAACAAATTGACTTTTTAAAAAACTGTTTATACCTTTTGGACTGAATGTTTAACAGCCATTAATGTGTTTAAGAGGTAGCTGGCTGTATGCTAGAGCACCTATTTGTGTCTGTTCCTCTGCTTCATTCCTGATGTCTAACACTTGCATGACTCTAGTTCCTAGCTCTCTTTTAGCTCTTCCCTTTAATTCCTAAACAATTTTTAATTCTCTGTTCCTGATATTGACTCTTGACCTCTTTACCTTTTCATACATCTCCAGAGTCTGTTTTCTCCCAGAGGTCTTTCGCTTGATTCTCAATATTGTGCTGGACCTTTTACAGATCCAGAGCTACTAAATAGTTACAACTTTGTGTGGGTTATGAGGGCTACTAAATCCTATTTTTTTTTAATAGCCACATCGAAAAAGGTCCATTTACACAATCTTAATTACTGGGATTTTGTGTCTATGTTCTGTTGTCACTGAAAAACAACAACCAGTCTTCCAGATTCTATTTTTGTGTGCCGCTTTTCACAGTATAGCATTACACTTCTTTAGATTGTGACTTTCATAAAATTTCTTCCATATATTTTTGTCATTTCTTAGTACTTTATTTTCTGTTCAACGCAGCATAAAACATCTTTAAGTTCATTAAATCTTTAACTGTGAAAATAAGAATGCATAACAGGAATAACCTTTCTCTGTACATACAGTGTAAACCTTTTGAATTTAATTTAATTCTAATCAATGTCTAACAGTGAAATTCATTTCTGTAGTGTGGGTTGATTTCTGCATTGCAAGCAACACAATTTCACTACAGCTTCCATGTGTCAGTGATTGTGGCTTATAAAATTCCTGTTACATTCCTTGGATATTTGGTTTGAGTCATCCTAATGAAAGTAGCCATATAAGATAGACTAGTGGATCTGTGACTTTCATATTTAATTGATAGAAGCTGCATAGGACCTGTGGGAGATTTGTTTAACACTTCATAGGAAGGTGAAAACCCAGTGGGATGTGTGTTGACATGATAATGAACTCACTGAATCAAACCCTTAGTTCATATGAGAATGTCAATATTTAGGCAGAAGATTTAATTGCAAGCATGGAATGAGTACCTATTCTTATTTTTGTATATTAAGTCATTAACTGGAAAAAAAGAAATTATCTGAAAACATATGTTATTTTCCTATAATTTCCTTCATTGTTGTGAAAATTGTAATTCTTTACAATTCATTGTAACTCATTATCAAATTTTATACAACTTAATTAGTATGTGTTCAAAGCAGTGCACATACAGCTCTCTCTCCTTACATTCTTAAATTTGTTCCATTCTTGATGTTCCACATACATTGGCTTTTGTAATTTCTAAAGTGTTAATTTTTCCACTTAAAATTGCCTACGCTAACTAGTGCTGTGTCTCACAATGTACTTAATATTAATTTGTTAGATGTAAAATTAACTAATCAGTTTTCAACTCAGTGGTTGACAGCAAGAAGGACTTCCACCTGAAAAAAAGAGCATGTAGATAATTTAGTCTTGGGTAAATAGTAAATGATTCTTTCAATGGAAGAGTATTAGCTTACTGGAAAATATTCCTGGAGGGACTTCCTGGACTAAAAGTCAACTATTTAACTAAGTTTTCTAAAGACTGTGAATGAAAAGCATTTACATGCTTGTTAATAAGCATGAAATCAGTTTTTGGGTTAGGCATGGAAGAATGAGAAGTGGTTTATTAAAAAAAAAAAAAAAAAAAAAAGAAAATAAAATTTTAAAGCTGATCTCTTCAAAGTTTAGACAGGAAAAAACTGCAACCCAACCCAAACACCACCACAAACCCCACAGCAATTTAGTAGATCTTAAAGGGCTTCACCATCATTTGTATGGTTTGTTGCCAACAGACCAAAACTTTTATATAAGCTTACAGCTCTAGTGTTATTAGTAAAAATTATTATTATTACCACTGCATTGCAAGATATGAAACAAACTTGAAGTACTTAGACCAGCTTCTAATGTAGGCCTAAAATACCAAAATTATGACAACAAATAGAATGGTTGAGCTAAAACTAAAGCTAAACTTTTAACAAGTGAGACAAAACACTTAGAACACCTTAAGATCTTTGTTAAGAAGATACATGCACAGTTACTCTCTGTGGTACATACACTCTGTGAATAAACATTATCAGAGCTGTCTTTTAATATAACTATAAAGAGGATCTAATAAGAAATGTTGCCAAATGTTTCCGTTAGAAAAATATTTTATTACTTGCAATGATACAAATTATTTTCACTCCTATACCAGTGTTTTAGAAATGGAAATAAAATGCTATGGCTTCAGAATACTTTGAAATGTGATTCAAAATTTGATCAGAATCAAATCTTGAAATTATTTCTCTAATAGTTAATTTTAATTTCTAGTGATTTTAGTGCATTAGCTTCACCCTTTGGTGGGTCATGGGAACTGAAATAGTCTATACATATGTAATTTTGTGTTTAAGTGATCAAAGGCAGCTTCCAGTCAGATCATATTGAAACATGGTGTCTTATTTTCTAGATCAAACCATGTCTGTTCAGTAATGAGAATATTTATTTCAGCTTCAAATAAGAATTAAATCAAATAGTAGTTTTTTGAACTTACCTTCAAATTGACATTCTTGCGTTTTGATCATCTATTCAACAATAAATTGACAGTATAAATACATGCATAGGAAAACAGCAGGCATCCTTCATGAACAACTTTTCAGTAGATTAGATTAAAGTAAAAGTATCCTTTTTCTAACAAAGTGGCTTGCAATTATGGTAGCAGAGCAATCTGTGGAGAAAAAATTATTTGCAAGATGTTCTAGAGTATTTATCTATGATTAAAATATTAATAAAATAGAGTCTTTTCCCTGAATTTGAGACAAACCAGCACATCATGTTCCTGTCTGTTCAACTAAAGTCTGTTATTTACCTACCCTGCCCCACATCTGGAAACAGATATGGACTTTTTGGAATAGTCCATGTCCTTGTGCTAATATCTGGATTGTCCTCAGCTGTTCATGTAGAAAGTGACTTGGCCCAATCAGAACTGTGACAAGAATCACTCTAAATATATTAGTACAGATAACCATGTTTCCATCTTTATCAAAGTTTATGCTCTCTGTCACGGTTTGATTTATAACTACAAATGTAAACATTGAGAATTGCTTGATAAATTATGTATCTTTGGCTTTTCTTAAGCATCAACTAATTTTGCGAATTCTGACTTCCTAAATATTTCATCCTCCACAATTCTACTCTTTAGAAGGCAAAGACATCTTCACAAATGCAAAGATGAAGTTCAGTCCCTAAGTCATTGATAAGCTCCAGAAACTGCATTTGTGTTAAAAGTTCAGGACAGTATGCAGGATTGTGTTTGGGTACAGGGCTATGCCCAAGGCAGAGAGGTAAACAGAGAGGAAGGAAGGATGATGCTTAATTTTAATTTCAAGGAACTTGTATGTTAGATTGTTCAGATTCACTGCAGGCAGGAGTAACTCTTGAGTTGAAGAAATTGGTTATTATGCAATTCTCTCAAAATTAGTCTCTGCAAAGAGCCTTTTGTAGGGAAAGGGGTCAACCGCATGCTTCAAAGATTGGTCTTCCATGAGGACATCAGTACATCATTCATTTGTCATCAGGACAAAGCCATTGCTGAACCCTCTCAGATCACCACAATGTGTTTTAAATTATATCTAAAAGTGTATCCACACTCAACAGCTGACCATGTTCTCTATAAGAAGAATTAAACTCCTATATTTTGAATTGTTCAAATACAAATTCAAATATTATTATTCTGCCTTTCACTTGATATCCATATAAACAACTTTGATATAATTGCAGACCAGGAGATTCCCATAAATGCTGGTCAGTTACTCTTTCTTTTCTAAGCTTAATGTATCTTTCCTACTGCTCTTTGTAAAATCTCTGGAAATTCAGGTGACCCCCAGGATCTCACAAAATGCCTGCATTTGATTTAGACTGGCACATTACCTTTATGGTATTGTGTATATCTGTGAGACTGACACAAATCAATGGTTGAAAATAAACCAGTGTCTGCTTCTGAAAGGATAAACAGACACATATTTTGAAATCTAAGGTATAATGCACAATGAAGTGTGGGAAATGGGCACCTAGTCACAACAGCAGTGGGAAGGAGGAAAGATGTTAAATGCACATTTCTGGAGCCAATACTACATTCCCATTGTTTCAGCTTGCTTCTCATAAAAAAAGAAAATATTGAGGATATCTGTGAAAAAGTACCAAATTTTTATATGATTCACCAAAATGGTCTCTGGTTGCTTAATGAAGGATCCTTTTTTGTCTGAAGAGTAGTGAATTTCAGTTATCTCAGCACTACTAGTACTAGGTGTGTTGCCAGTGGAATAATGGGATAACTTGCAGCATCACTGTCTGTTTCCAGGAAACTACTGCATTGAGACAGTGGTAGTGAGGGACAGAGGCTACATACATAGGCACAAGTAGAACAGGACAGTTCTCTCTACCATGGACTTAGGGCCAAGGATGTGAAAACCAAGAAAAATAACTAACAATTCTGAACAAGTGCTTGTGTCTCTCTTAGCTATGAATTTCTTAGATTCAAAGCTAAGGAGTTGAGTTTGTTCTCTTGCAGGGCTCATGAATCTTGCTTTCTTGACAGTGACAGAGCTTCACATGAGATGAAAATGGTATTCCCATTTTCTTTCCTCCCTCTTATTTCCTGCTTTTCTCCCTTATGCTTATGTAGTGATTAGGGTATACTTCTCAAGAGAGAGAAAAAAAAAGTGATTTTAGCTTGAAATCCTTTGGATTAAGCATACTGAACTCTAATCCCCCAGTGATTTCTTTAACCAGGAGTCTGTCATACAAAACATGAGCAATGCCTCCCCTCATCACCTTTCTCTCACTGCTCTGTTTTAAAAGCAAAGCAATTGAAACAGAGTTTTATAGATGGCTCAATATCTGTCAAGCAGTGTCACATTACAAGTTTCAGAACTTCAGTCCTACCATATTGGTCTTCTTAGGAAATTTATGAATTCTGTCTGGAGATAGTTGAGGGCTGTGCATCCTCAAAAGGAGATAAGAACAATTCTAAGCATAAGCAAAAATGGAATTTCAGGCAATTAAGAAAATTATAAGTCAAATGCAGGCTAGAAAATTTTGCTGTTTGCTCAGCATGGGTATTTTCAATGGCAATTAATCTGTGAGAGGTGCTAACTTGACCTACATTTTTTAAAGGCACCTATATTCTTTTAAACATATGTGCTTTATCCTAGTTTATACTTAAGTACTAGAATTACTTCTATCATCTACCATTCTTTATATTTTTTTTCTGAAATATTGACTTTCTTTTTATGTATTGGAAATATATGCTGATTTTTCCCTTTACTGCTGATATTAATTTTATCGCTTTTTCTTATTAGCTGTACATGTAAATTTGATATAATTAGTGTAGCAGTCTTTGACTCTATCTTTCCAAACTTCCTAGGCTGAATTTTTACTGGTTTGTACCTGAAGACATTAATATCTGGGTTAGTGTTATCATTAGTACATTACCTCTTGGTAAGTAGAAAGATTAGGGAATTTTACTAGAGATAGCTTGGCTTGTTAATTAGGCCTAACTTGTCACTGTTCTGCTTTGTCAAAAAAATGGAAACAAAATGGATGATAGTATGGCTAATAGGCCATAGAATATGAGGACATAACTTTATCAGCTTATTCAAATATTGTTTGAGGACAATTTTACTCATGATCAAATGTATGAGATCTGGTTCCGTTTCTCTCCCCAACAGTTAATGTAATTTGGGACATTTGACTCAAGGATGTGTCTAAAATAGAGATACTAAGATCACAGAATGGTTAAACCTGATGTTCAGAACCTAGTGTCAAAAAAATCAAGTGAGAAAAAGTTCATAAAACCTAAATCAATCAAAATAAGCAAGAGGCTAATCTAAATAACTCATTCAGATTCCCTCTCACTGCTTTCACTGCAACAAAGAATTGCCTTTTCATGTTGACATTATTTTCTGACTGCAAGTGTCTTTCTGTTTCTTGTTTTCTTTTTCCAACTTTTTTTTTCCTCTACTGAGGCATTTTAGGTATCAGTGTTAGACTGAATGTCCAACTTCAGATAAGTCAATTCAGGTAAGACAAATCTCAGGTTGGTTTTTTGAGTGAATAAAAAAGGCTGAACAGTATGTGATTAGAGGTCATTTACACAATAACTTGTTACAATTTTGTAGTTGAGAGTCAGAAAATATTATTACACTGATTGATCTACCTGACACAGCTGTTGTGAAAATGATTACTCTTTGTGTAGATAGAAATAAATCCAAAAGATAAAATTTTACCTTCTCTAGTCCAACTAAACTGTATATAACATTTCTCATCAGTTTATGTTATAAATAAGATTAATTAAAGCTTTTGGTAGAGGAAATTTGTTCTCCTATCTGGTTTCAACAGTAACACAATGAAGCAGAAGACAAAATTAAGTCTCCAACTTCCCTCATATTTTCTTATCCAAATAAGATTATTTGTTTGTAGGCAAATATTATTGCCTACAAAAAAAACCTTCCAGTAATTGAAGGATAATTACCTATTTTTCTGCATTTATATTTATTTACTGAGTGCAGAATTTCACAAGGTTTGAAGATTACAAAATGCACTATCTCATCTTTTTAACCACTGAAATGGGCAAAACTCTAATTGTGAATTCAAACTTATCACAAACTTATTTTACTGCTTCCAGGTTGTGCCTCAGTAGAGAAAAACACACATATCAAATTATCTGATCAATTTTCATACAATCATAGAATCATTTAAGTTGAAAAATACCTCCAAGATCATAGAATCCAACCTTTGACTGACTTTGTCCACTAAAGCACAGCCCTAAGTGCCAGAGTCAGTCTTCTCTTGAGAACCTCCATGGATGGTGCATCCATCACCTGCCTGTGTAGTCCATACCAGTGCTTGACAACCCTTTCTGTAAAGAAATTCTTCCTGATGTCCAAACTGAACTTCCTGTGGTGCAGATTTAGGCCATGTCCACTTGTCCTGTAACTAGCTCCCTAGAAGAAGAGTCTAACCACCTCCTGTCTACTTTCAGCCTCCTTTCAGGCAGCTGCAGACAGTGATAAGGTCTCCTCTCAGCCTCCTTTTCCCCAGGCTAAGGAGCCCCAGCTCCCTCAGCCACTCCCCATAGGACAGACTCTCTAGACTTTCACCACCTCTGTTGAGGTGTTGTTCCAGCCCCTCAATGCCTTTCTTGCAGTGAGGGGCCCAAAACTGGACAAAACACCCGAGGTATGGCCTCAACAGTGCCCAGTACTGAGGAACAGTCACTGCCCTGGTCCTGCTGGCCACAATAGTTTTATTATATAGGTCAAAATGTCATTGGCCTTTTTGGCTACCTGGGCACACTGAAGGCTTGTGTTTGTAGCCTCTCATCGCATCTGTCCCATGAAGTTGTATTTGACACCTCACGACATCTCAAATGACATTAAGCAGTGACGATCAGGCCATAGAATTGAGTCTCTTGTCAAAATAATCTGAAGTGCTTTAAAACTTCTGAGAGCATCAAGTTTCTGTGATCCAAAGCCTAATTTTAATGCAACACAGTGGCATAATCTTGGCTCACACATCCAAGAAAATTGCCAGAAATTTGGGAAAGAGTACTGACAAAAACATGGCTAGCACCATGAAAGGTAACAAAGACTGCAGAAAAAGTAAGAGAGTTGTTCAAGGATTCTGCAAGAATAAGAGGTGAGGAAAATCTTAAGGGGAAAATAAAAAAAAAAAAGAAAAGAAAAACTTTTAGTCCCAGTAATCACTTGTATAATATTAAACAACAAATATTTTCCATTTTTAGTTTTACATAATTTGTGATTGCTATCCATGTGTAGAATATCTAGTTATTTGATATTCATGTTCAGTTTCTCCTGCTGCCTTGTCTCTTCATTTTATTCTTCAAATATTTAAGTTCCAGAGTGAGAGGGCAATAGGGTTTTTGATCAAGGTTTTATATTAAAGAAAATAGTTTTTAAAAATTCACAAAGACAATTTTATCTGTTTTATAATTTTGCAAAATAAAGACTGAAATCCTGCTCCCTGTCAGTAGAAAGCAGGATAAGTGTGGTAGTTATTGTTAAATACATTACAACAAATTTCTGGTGTAAAACTGAAGCAAGTCTGGGTTCTGAAGTCTTTCAAAATCACATTGCTCTAGTGCATTCTGGACACCTTATTTCCAAGGAGAAGACAAGAGTTTTCTCAGGGTATATGTTTAGGAACAAAGAGAAAGTGGAGTGATGGTAAAATAAAATATATTAAATAATTTTCAGGAGATGAGGAAGAAAAAGGTCTTGCTCTCCCTCCTATTTACTTATTAATAGTAATTATTAATTAATAATAATCAATTATATAATAATAAATAAACTATTTAACTTAATTTTATCACACTTGAACACAGAAAAGGAAGTAAAAGAAGCCTTTTTATCTGGAGGGGTATGAAGAAAAATAGATCCGGAATTAAACCCAAAGAATGTGTTAAATTACCTAAAAAATATTCTACCCTCTCTCAAGGCCTATCCTAAATAATTTGAGAACAGAGATGACATTTAAAAGCAGAAGGGAAGGTGGGCAGGAAGATCACAGCAGAAAAGATGAATTTCTTGTGCTGCTATATAACACCATCATTTTTCTTAATTATTCTTGACATTTCACCTATTATTCTGTGAGCTCCTTCAGAGCATAGAAGGGAAAAAATGCCAGTTGCTTTTCAGAATAAAATGTGAAGAGGTACTTACTGTCAGCTTTTATGGCTGAAGTCTGCCCTTTGATACACAGAATCATAGCACCACCTATCTGGTAACATTAGCTGCTATACTTGCAGATGTGCAACCCACAGCAGAGTATACAAAATGGGGGGTCTGGAGAATATTTGTGTGGAAGGAGGCCACTAGGCTAAACGTGGTCTTATGCTGACAGAGGAATGCTGAAGCAAAGTAATGCTTAAGTGCTAAATTAACCCTCAAGGAATATTTTTCAAAATTTTTCTATGAAAATAAATAGTATGCATCTGCATGAGACATTTAAATTTAATGTATTGTCTAAACCAAAGGAACAAAATTATCTGTCTATCACAATGAATAAAACATTAACTTCCCCTGCTCCTCTAGGTTGTTGCTGTAAAACAAGGATTGAGAATTGTTCATCAATGTGAAATGGATATAGGGGTTATACTTAGAAGCCTAAAGTCTGCATGGAAAAACAGAAAACAAAGCAGAAAAATCAAACCACTGGTGGTATAAAATTTTATATTCTTAATAGGAGATTTTAATTTCATTGGGTTTTTAAATTTATATTCTATACTTCAATGAATCATGATGTATATGTAAGAAATGAATTGTTAGCTCACAAGATTGCATCAATCAAAATAATTGATTAATAATAAAAATAATAAAAGAAAACCAATTTAATTATGTTAATGTAATTAAAAGTGTATGCTAGGGAATCAGAAAACAGAAGTCACAACAAATAATTTCACAAAGCAAAACACACATATGATAGAAGGCTGTAGTCAGTGTCAGAATGTGTTTATCCGTCTATTTATTTATGCATTTATTTATTTATTTGAGGGAATACTGACCTCTTCCGGGATGTACAGTCTCAAAATGAAAATCCATTTTACTCCCATAAGACTTCTTGGAAATTTGATACATTTTGCAGATAAACATCTCTTTCTCAAATCTTTCCCATTTCTAATAAGATTCATGAATGTAAGATAATGAAACTACATTAGCTGAAATCTGTAGAATCTCAGTACCTTCCCCTCTATTACACTTCATTCCAGGAAAGAAAATCTTCCATGTCAATCCACTATGAATAGTCAATTCTTCAGTATGCTTTTTGGCCTTTCTTCTCATAAAATCTGCTCTCCTTTCCAGTAGTAGGATTTCTCTTGAGCTTCCTACCAAGTAGCACTGAAAGAGAAAAAAATAACAATTTTCAGTGCCTGATGGATAGTAATATATTTAAGAAATCATACTTGCAAACACCAAGCATTAAAGTACTTTGATTCCATAACCCACCGTTATGATTTATGTTTGATGCCATTTAAATATATTGTATTCTGAATAATGTAGACGTGTGGTGGGTTGACCTTGGCTGGATGCCAGGTGACCAGCAAGCTACTCTATCATTCTCCTTTCCAGCTGGACAGGGGAGACAAAATAAGATGGAAAACAACTCACAGGTTGAGATAAGGTGTTTTACTAAAGCAAAAGAGAAAATTTGTGTGTTCATAAGCAAAGAGAAAAAAATAAAAGTTTTTTCTCTACTTGCCATCAGCAAGGCATGTCCAGCCACTTCCCAGGAGGCAGGGCTTCAGGACACGTAGTGGTTGCTTTGGAAGGCAAACACTGTAAAAAAGGAATATACCCCATTCCTCCTCCTTCCCTTAGCTTTATATCTGAGCTGCATCATGTGATACCCCTTCGTTCAATTTGGGTCAGCCAGCCTAGGTGGGTCCCATCCCAGGATCTTGCTCACGCCCACTTCTTGATGTGGGGTGAATGTTGAGAGACAGAGTTGTTGCTGTGCCAACACTGCTCAGCCAGAGCCAAAACTGGTGTGTTATCAACACCTTTCCTGCTACCAGTGCAAAACACAGCACTGTGAGGGCTGCTGTGGGGAAATGAACTTGGTCTCAGCCAGACCCAGTACAACCTCCAGCCCTTATTCCATGCCATTTGATCATATTTAGATGTCATATAATTTATATATCTTCTAACTGTTCCATTGCATTTATTTACCGTAACTGAAGTATCTTCTTACTAACACATACAACTTAAACTACGTCCTTAAACCATCTCTATATCCAACATACAGATTTGTACGTTTTCCTTAACTACTATCCCCTGTCCTTTCACAAATATATATTATTTTCTCATTTCATGGGCTTCCTCCACCCCTCCAGATCCTTGACTTGGGCTTAAAATTCATTTTTCCTCAGTTCATGTCATTCCTGCTACCTTACTTGTAACATACATTACAGATTATTTTTCCCCTGAGGTTAAACCTCTTTGAGTCACACACCAGGTCTCCCTGTCCTTCTGCATTACCCACAAAGTACACACCCTGGTCCTTGGGCAACGACAATCCTACAAATGGATTTTCTTTTTCTCGTGGGAGGAAATATCCACACAGACTTCCCCAGCCACTCCCCCATGTCTAGTACCTTCTCTCCTCCCACAGTGTGTAGCAGTTAATTTGGGCAGGAAGAGGACAGTTTGCAGAATCCCTAGGGCTCACCAGCCAAGTGGCTTCTGTTGAATTTACACCCCAATGCTTCCATGTCACATTACCTAACACTCTTAAAACAGATTTCAGCAGTCTATTATACCTCTCAGTCTTCCCAGAGGCTTGTGAGTGATGAGGAATATAATATATCCACTCAATGCCATGCTTCTTTGCCCAAGAGTTTAGAAGATGATTTCAAAAATAAGTCCCATTGTGAGATTCAATTCTCCTTGGGGTACCCTGTTGCCACAAAATGTGTCTCTCCAGGCCTAAAATGTTTTCTTGAGCAGTGGAATGGTTTAAAGGGAAAAATCTGGGGCAGCTGATTCCAGGTTTACTGGACACCCCTCCAGTGAAAGCAAACTGTCCTGCACATTGCTTCCAGAGGGATTGAGAAAAATGTGTTAGTGATATCAGTTGTGGCATACAATTTGGCTGCCTTTGACTCCAGATCATACTGAAGTTCCAGCATGTCTGGTATGGAATGAAGATTAAATTCCTGCTTTGCATCCATGGTCATACATTGCATTTTATCTTGTAAAAATCACCTAGTTTTATAAAAGCTCTAAAACCTGAGAAAGGAGGAACTTTATACTGTGGAAGATGGATGGATGGATGGATGGATGGATGGATGGATGGATGGATGGATAGACAGACAGACAGACAGACAGACAGACAGATAGATAGATAGATGCAATCTGTGTAATGAGAAAAGTAAGGTAATTATGACAGCTTGTCCTTGATGTCCTTCAACAAAAAATAATCTGACGTAAATATTTAACAGAAGCGTGACACAGAGAATTCATATTCTCCCTTTATGTTTTTTATATGTTATTAATTTTTAAATTATTGGATGTCTACATTTTTTCATAGCAAAGTCTTATAACTTGAGGGAGGCGTTGCCTCAGGCAAAGCACTGCTGTGTGATTTATCTTCTGCACTCTTCTTGCTTTAACAATATGAACTTTCTTTCAGAGAAGTGCAAAGCTGTGTTTGACCCCACAGGGAAAAAGTTTTCTTTTTTAAGAAATGCATACAAAGTACTTAATAAGTTATGTCACTCAGTTTTACTGTATATTATTTTTTCAGTGACTACACTTAAATTTCTAAATCCCCAGATCCCAACATTTTAATAAAAACAAGACATTTTTAACAAAATGTCAGCAGTGAAGTGATCAAAGTGCTATGGGAGCAGTTAGGCAACAGTTTGAGCTTTGAATTTCCTATTCGCTTTCCAAAACATTCACTTAAAAAGCGTTTATTGAAGCTGAACTGCCTTTATCAGCCTGATCAGAGCTCCATAAAGAGCATGCATGATTCAACTGCCTTTCCAAGCTTTAAAAATATAACTTTGATATATGCCTCACAAGTACAGCACAATAGTTTTCATGCTCACGTTTGTTAAGATTTAGTGCAGCGATTAAAGAACAGAAGGGCTCTTTGGTGGCAATTCTCAGACATACCAAATATCCCAAAGCACAACCTTCTACAAATCAGAGATTAAGGTAGTGACAAAAATTTCCACTTGATTGCAGTTTTTTCCCCTTAAACTTGTGTCAGGAGTGACTGTCTTTTGGATCAAATCTCTGAGGGTGTCGATTTTTTTTAAATTTTTTTTATTTTTTTTCACTCTGTGAGAAAAATATCAACTGAGAGATAAAAAGTGACATTTTATGTGCCTTGTCCAGAAGTCAGTTGATTTATTTGAAAAACTTTGTATGTGCCTGACCTATACATGAAGTTTGTGACATGTCTCTTGTCAAGTATTGATCATTTAAGACTTTTCTGTTTGCTTACTGTAATGTAGCTAATAATCTCTTTTTATTTAGTTTTGTGGCTTTGAATTCTTATCATGACCCATCTGATTTCTTTGGGACATTCTTGCCTCAGCTGGGTAAATGGGCATGGAAATTAAGCCTACTAAACACTTTCCCTGGGCAAACAGACTTTGTTTTCCAGCAGTTCCCACTGCAAGTGGTTTGCATGCAGATAGATACATTTGGAAGCAGCAGATGCCATCAATCTTTATGACTTTCCGATACACACCATTTCACCTCTACCTCTTGTAAGGGATGGCTGAGCAATCATGCTATATTCTCCTTGAATGACGTAGAACTTTCTCATACATCTCACCTCAGCATTTTGTGGTAATTGCTAGGACTACACAAAAGGTAGGACTTTCATCAAGTCTCTTCTTGGTGTCTTTCAGATGGCATTCCAATCTGCCAGACCTTCTCTCTCAACACTTTAGTTATGCTGTCATTCTTTCCATTGCTTCTCAATTCAGGATGCAATTACATCTTATTTTCTTAATGTACCCAGACTATTTTTATATAGACTCAAAATGAGAACAAAGACATTATTCCTAGGTTCACTGGTAAATCTTGTATGAAACTGGGAAGAGCCAGTAATATGAGAAAAAATCTCCTACCTTTAGGAAATATGTATATATCTCACCAGAGAAAAAGGATGGTCTTCAGCAAAGTATTTTAATTCTGTCTTCTTAAGACCTGTAGATCTTGCCACCCCAAAGAATTATGTGATGGAGTTTCTGAAGCTGACACCCAAGTAATTCGCAATGCAATGGTTCATTCTCTGTAAATTTCAAATGCAATGAAATGAACAATATTTTCAGACATATTCAGCATTAATTAGGCACATCTGTCTGCAACAGCTCTTTCAACTAAATCTTAAAATCTACAGGTGGTTTCAAGTATCTGTTTGAACTGGCATGGGGGAAAAATGTAACAGATTTTGACTTGAAATTCATCAGTCATAATGGCAACACCCAACTGCATCAGCCAGAAATACAACCTCGTTTGTCAGATTAATTTCAAAAAAACCCAAAACACTCCCCCCAGATTGTGTAACTTACAATAAAAACAGAGCGAAATTTACAAAGTCAGTATAAAATCTGTGGTTCTAAAATTTTAACTTTAACCTTTTACTCACTTTAAAATTCTTAAATTCTTATTTTTTGGCCATGCCTTGAACTGTGTCAGTTTTATTACAGCTCAGAAGTTTAGAGATTACTTTGTAACTCAGATCAATCAAAACACAAAGCAAGAAATTCCTCTTCCAAAATATTGCTATGTTATATATGAAAATATTTTTCACCCTTAACTTAGCATGGTGACAGAAGTGGACAGCTAACAAATATTTTTCTGATGTTGCTTTCATTAAACTAAGCTGGAAGAAAGTGTTCTCATTTCTGTAAGAATGAGACAGTTAAAAGAGCTGCCAAGCTGGTAGAAGGGGCAAATTCAATTCCTTTCCTCACTTAAAATTATTTAAAATCACATTCCGTATGGGAATAGGTTAACCATCTGGCTATATCTGTTTTATCTGACTAGGGAATGTTTGGAAAATCTTGCTGGGAAAGGAAAAGTCTTGAACTGTTATGCATGTTTTAAATAGTTATTCTGAAATTTACTTATACAGACACTAGCAGAAAGTTTGACCATTTCTAAAACAGCTATTTTTTTTTTTTTTATTCCCTTTTTCAGGTGACATCTTAGTCCCTTGCACACAAAAATATGTTTTTTTCTCTATTTCATTGAGTCTTGCATTCTCTTCTGCACAACTTCAGCAGGAGAGTAAGAAGACACTGAACATATAGTGCAGTGAGGACTGCAATCTGCTGGTGCAGAAGCTCTTCTGGGAGAAAACAATTGAATCTAATTCTGTCCATATATGCCAATATTTGAACAGGTTGGCAACTGTGTGAAAAGGTCAACTCCCTCAAATTTAGACATAATTTCAAAGAAAGCACAAGTGTAAAGCAACAAATTAAGAAGCTCTCTGCTCTCAAGAAGTCTTTTGGAAATTCTCAAAGTGCTTAGCAGCTGAACATTGACTTCTTAAAGTCTGGCAAGAAATGAAAGTGTAATTTTGGGGTTGTATATATAAATATATATATATATATATATATTCTAGAAAGCTAGGCAATACTGGCAACTTTTTTCAGGTTCTGTCTGGGTTGATTGGGCATAGCTTCACTCACTTGCAAAATTCTTCCACCCTCAGATGCCACAGTACATATTTGGAATGGTTGCTAGACTGTGTTACCCAAGAAACTATGCCTCAATAAAAGTCTAACAAACTATCTGAAGTCAAAACTATGCAATAAAACATATTAACAATTAAATATCATACATACCAAGGCATGAGTAGTAGAACTCATGTTGTGATCCTGATAAATTTACTAGAGCAGTTCTGTCAACTAGTTAAATGTGAGAGTAATTTTAAAGCCTGGTATTAGTTTTGTCTTCCTTGATGTCTCTCTATACAGCACTTTCTGTGATTTTATTCAAGCACTGTTGAACTCACATTTCAGGTCTTTTAGAAAAGGAACACTTACAGGCTTTTCTCTTCTACTTGGTTACCCTTTACCATGAAGCTTGAGGAACTCAGCATATCTGAGATTACTGACCTTTTGTCAAATACAGTTGAAATTAATTTTCTTCAGAAGCATTTGAGGATAACCAACAATCTGACATAACACACTCACACACTAACTTAATGCAATCCTAATTTGACCAGAAAATAAGGCTAAAATTAAATTTAAAAATATACTAATATTGAGATGCTTTTCTTAAGGAGTAACTCCATCTTTTTAGATCTTTATATCAAACTGCATGCTGACTGACTCTCTCTGACACCTGGTGATTTCTTTCTTGATGCCTGATGCTTAACTTCTAGCTCTTGCTGCCTTTCACTTGAGTTGAAGTTTGATCTCCTGGCACCTGAAAATCCTAACTCCTAGAATGTTGATAAAGAACATTATTTTTAGAGCTAGGAAAGAGTGAAAGTGAAGAGGCTTGGAATTCTTTTGACTAGAAGTAACACCAGGAAATGAAAAGTTAATGATTTCCCGAGAAGTTGAATTAAAATTTCTCCTTTCTCTGGGTGATTAAAAAAATAGATTCTAAAGTATTTCTTATCCGTTATTTCAACATCACAGACTAAAAGTCCAAGGTAATCACACTATGTCTCTTACAGAAGAAAAACCCAAATAATTTAAAAATTAAAATGGGGGAGAACTTGAAATGAAAAGCAGAACTTAAGGCTTTATTCTCATAATCAACATATTAGTGATAAAAATGTTGCAATAGGAAAAAAAAAGATCCTAATCATATGAGGTAGATTCTAGCTATTTTTGTAGTGATTTGACATAATAACAAACAATTCAGAATGAAAAATAATACCTGGAGGAATGAAATACCTCATTTACTGCTGATTTTCTCTGGTGAAGCTTATTTTTTTAACTGTAAAATTACTTAAACACAGAATTATGCTCCTAACCTTGCCAAGGCATTCTTCTGCCTTATGGAGTGTTGCGATACATAAACCTAAATCCAGCTGAGACTGAGAAATTATTCTTTGTTTGGCTCTGCTCCCTGAGGCAGCTGTTAGAGTTGGCACTCTCAAACATGCCTGACAGACACACTCTGAAAATGTATAGCAATCTCCAAATTTATGCAGATGTCCAGATGCTAGTATCCTGATTGAGACATGGATGATGATGGTTTAGTTTCGTGATCCTTCCTGAAAGTAGGAAGTTTAAATCTTAATTTCTCACTTCCATTCAAAAGACATTAACCTTGAGGATATACATTTCTGCTGTAAAAGATCACTGACTAGCTCGATTACTGAAATCATATTTCTATTCAGAAGATTCATTTAGTGAGAAAATGCACACAAAACAATGTACTTCATTAATCTGTTAGATTATAATGATTTGAATATTACTAGAAATGTATCTTTTGTGTAATATAATAGTATTTAATATAATAGTATTTAAAGTGGGTGATAGAGATCACCTTCTATATGCTATATTCACAATAATGCTCTTCCTTTCTGCTTTAATAGTTTGTTTGCAAAAAAAGAGCACATCTTCATCAGGTAGCTGGACAATACGGTGCAATTTAAAATACAAGTTTATGTCCCTCCCAACAAAAGGTCTTTGAAGGCATAAATAAAATAAATAAAGGGAAAAAAAACCAAAAACAAACCCCAAAACCAATAAAAGGGAGTGGAAATGGTACCAAGGCATATTTGAAGATAAAACCATTAAACAGGTTTCAAGATTCACCCTGTGTTTAACTTTTCCAATTGGCCACTGTAGAGAATGTGTTGGATATATTATATGCTGAGATGTCTTTTTCAGTGTTTATATTAATGAATTAAATTATTCTAGGAAATGTATATATCCTCTGGAACTTTAGCATCTATTTAATTTAATTTTATATTTTTTTAGTGAGTTTTGACAATTTGTCTTGGGTAGCACTCTCCCAAAAAATTTATGATCACAGTTCAGGAGCTATTGCATGCTACAAACATTCTTAATTATCATTTTGGGTCTGTTTTCCTGGTTTGGAAGATGAAAGAATTCAACGATAGGGACAGAAACACACAAGGACACAATGTCTGTCAGCCTCAATTTCAGCTATTGGTTCTGGAAAAATTGAAGATGGTTGTATAGATGTAGCTTAAAGTTACTGATATAATCTTTAGGGTACTCAGGTTTTTGTTTCCATTGTAGTACCTGTCAGATCTTAAGAGAATTTTTTGCCTGTGATCTTCTTTGGAACTGATCCTAAGAAACTTGCCCAAATTGACCCAAGATGTCCATTTGTAGATAAAAGAAGACAAGGAAATCTGTCATCCTTCAAATGAAGAAAAGATCTGTCTTTCTGATTTTTCAGCAGAGGTGTGCAAGAGAAGAAAGGCTTTATTTAGTGGATGGGAAGTGGAAAATTATTTCATACTAAAGTAAAAAATCACCAGCATAAAATTGTCTGAAAGGAACAAAAGATTCAAAAACATTCATAAGATGAAGAACAGGTGAACAGTCAGAGAATATTTAAGAAAATAATTGATATACATGATATACATGATATACATGAATTAATATTATGGAGAATCTGACTATACATAAATGTGATTAAGATGGTGATGAAAAATTTAGAGGACACCAAGTTAATGTTAATTTTGGAGAAAAGAGTGATATATTTCACTTTAATACTTGCAAAAAATGGACAAAGGATGGTGAAGAAGCTGTATGGGAGGAGACTGGAGCTGTCAAGTCAATAGATAACAAATAAATAGACCAGAGTATTGGCTGGGAGAACAAGAACAAGAGAGGCAATTTACACTGAAGAGTGAGTGACAAGACTTTGACAGAGCTAGCTGAATACTGGAAGTCTTGAATTAGAGCTCAAATAAACAAGAGCTAATATCAGTCTGCTTTCCTTGAGACAAGTCTTCCATGCATGGTGGTAGTGTCAGTCAGTTCAGTCAGTCCCTCTGTGTCTATATGTGTATGTCAAACATCTAGTCAACAAATGCAGATTTTTAATTCTGAAAGTATTGGATTTTAAATCTTTTGTCTATGTACACGAAGATTTGTAAATATAGACATCTTGCAGAGTACTTGTATCACAATAGAAATTTTTCTTCATGAGATTTTTTTGAATATAAAAAAGAAGGAAATCTGAATGGAATTTTGGCCATCCAGTCTATCAAAGGACAAAAAAAATACTCTGTTTAGTTACTAATGTATTTAATGCCAATTTAATTTTCACAATATCATGTTTATTGTAGAACTTGACAAACTTGAATCCTAATATTTGCTGTTTCGTTTTCCTTTTTTTTTTTTTTTTGCTTGGGTTTTTGTTGTTTTGGGGTTTTTTTGTTAGCTGTAGAATGTTTTCTGTCATTTAATTAAATGAAAAAAAACAAAAACAAAACCTGCACAACACCAGCATTTGATGAAACCATTTGCATGGAGTTATATGTTTCACTATAGAATGGTGGTTTTCCTTTCCTTGCTTCTCTTGTCTGAGCCATTTCTTACAGGTGGAAGATTTTTTTCATTATTTCTGAAATAATTCTGTTCTGCAGGTTTACCAAGAAACTCCGTTCATGACTCAGGGTCCCATTCTGTCACCAGCTAAACAAATATGGAACAGTCAGTTCCCACTTGAAAAATGTGAGACTGATGCATGAAGATACAGACAAAGAGATCACTGAGAGGAAAGGGACCAAGAAAAATTGAGATTAATATGGTTAAAGCTTAAAGATATAGTCAGAGTTTATCGCTACACAATTTTTGTCCCATTTCATTTAGGTGATAGATTTAGGTTCAATGAAAAGTGTAAAGAATGAGAGTGAGGTGGCTTTGTTGCTGCACACATGTACAGCCAGAGGTCTGTGGAATCAGTTATCTAAGTACTTATTTGAAAAATTAGAGCATGGGTGGAAAGGTAGTCATTTTAATTTTAGTGGAGGAAGAAAGCAACATTTCAATACTTTAAGAGAGCAAATAAATTAGAAGGAAAAAATTATACAAAGATTCTGGAGAGAAAGATGGTCCAATAGAAAGCTGCAAAGAAAAAAATGACATAAGGTAACTTCTTCCAAGTAGAATGGTCATTACAGATTTGAATTCCTTATAACCCTTCAATCAGACTTCATCTGGAATCAAATAGTCAGGCTAATCTCAATTTTTTCTTTTACAGGCTTAAAACCTTATACATAAACCCTGGAAAACATACTTTCTGGTGAATAATCAGATTTTATTTTTCCCTCACTCACATACATGAAGTGTTTTCCTTAACAAAGGATATGTTATTTGAGGGATAAAAGGCAAATGTAAGAAGGAGCATAAGCAGGATAGCATACAGCTCCTAACTGCTATATTTATCATGGGCCTCTCTAATAATAAGGCAATTCCTAGGTCAACTATTTATTTCTCTGCTTTCACAACATGTACCTCATAGTTGGGAATGTTCAGTCTTGCTGGGTAGTAAAGTCCTACTGCTGACCTTATGGTGATGTGACCTGCATTGTTCATCGTGACAATCCCTCACTGCTCTCTGTTGTTACCTGCTCATCATTTTTCTCCCCACTTTCTTCTGCTAGCAGCTCTACTAGCTATTCCCATTGTTTATAAATTCTTAAAAGAAATCAAAAAGCATTACCAAAAAATGGTCTTGAAAAATACAGGTTATTCTTAAGTGCACTATTTTTTTTTCCTCAAGTTAAAAATAACTCTTAAACTCACTGTCTTGTAGAAAATATTTTCTTTTTTCTTTTTTTCTTTTATTTTATAAAAGTAGCTTTTGGACTCTGTTACAGGAACTTATTTTCTTAGGTTAAATGTCCACTCTGTTTGCACACATTTAAATGAAAATTACTCCTATACAATGTTATGATCAGAAATGTCTCTTTACATTAGGGTATTAGCAGAAGCAGTTTCTAAACACAAAAAATAATATATGCTAAAAAATAAGCTGAAAGTTGGCTTGCTGGAGCATTCTATTTGTCTTTTCTTTCCACCAGATGTCAATAGAGTGCTCTTCCTTTTTTGGGCTTCCTTACCACTTGAAAACTTGGAATAAAGAATAGCAGGACTTTGAATTTTGCTTTATCCCTGAACCACAAAGCTTACATCCCTATATATCCCTGAAATGATATACAAAGGGAATGAGGAACAAGAGGTCTGTTGCTAAGGTAGAGAATGTTTTTTGTTTACCAGATCAAGATTAGACTCTGTGGGTGCTGAATTGAAATAAAATTTCTTTTAAATAGAGCCCTGAGAAATCAATTGTAACCAGCAGTTAATGGCCAGTTTGGAACAGCTTGAGGGAAAGCCAAAGGCAGTTAAAGCTTCAGCAAATTGGTTATTAACTGTGCTAATTAATGGTATTGCAGAGATTATTGCTATCATAAACTGTAATCAATCAGGTTTATCGTCATGTATAAAAAGTTTGCAAGTAACAATATCTTCTGGATGCATTTCTGCACTTCCACTTTTAATTGATATGATAATCTGAGTATTCCAAGATGCTAAACTATAATTTCCCTTCCCAGGAAAATATGATCATGCATATGACCCACAATAATGAGTACCTCATGATAAAATGTGGTCAGATGAAATGATAAATACAATGGTCCAGGCATCAGGGGCTCATCATGATTTATAGGGAGACCATACAAATAAAGAGGACTAACTGGCTGAATTCACTCATGTTTTTTTCCTAGTGACACAAAGTTGTAAATTTGATTAATTCATGGCTGTTTTGTTGATTCAATTTTGGAAATTTCAGTGTATATGTAACTCCTGCTTACACAGGGTTTTGCTGAGTACTGCAACTTTGCTCTGAAGTGCAGTAATTCTCTCTTAGCCCCAAGTGATGCACTGCCTACTTTTTACCATGAGGGAGGTTTGTGCACTCTTGCTCTAGCAACTGGTCTGCTAACTACATGGTTTCTGGAAGAAGAAAACTTAGTTTGCCATGGGTTTGGGTTCTTTTTTTTAGTTTGTTTCATTTTTTTCTCCAAGTGAGAACCTTATCCAAAGCCTATCCCATTATAAGTGGCTTGCAGTGTAATGGCCCTGTGCGAGAAATATGGACAGTAATACTGATAAAGTATGGACCCAACTGTATGGACAGAGGTACCAGTAAAGTTACTGTAGGTTTACATTATTAAGTATATCCATATTTTCAAGTAGATTCAACATGTCTTTTGCTTTGGGTCCTATATTTCTGTTGGCTTCTGTTGCATATACAGTTCTGATGTGAGTCTCCAGTGTTGCAATGTGGAAGGAAGATGGATGCAAATGACAATTGGGACCGTATACAACCCCCTTCATAGAAATAACACCATGGACATGAGCTGGCTTCTTCTGTTGGGCACCTTACAAGCACAAGTCAGACATAGGTGTTTCACCTTATTCTGAAGACAATCAATAGTGATTCAGGGACTGCTCCTTGTCCCTGAAGACTAGGGATAAAAGCTGTCTTGCTGTCACTACTGAGATCCATCTGTTTTTACAAAATTTTCACAGACTTGTTACTGATCATGTGTTTCTGGACTTTTGCTGGACCTGAGCTGAGCCAGTGGTCCAGAGATGTAATTGTGATTTTATTTTTTTTTTAATCACAGGTCATAACTTCTAAAATAATGATGAATGGTGTTCTTCAGCATGACTTTTAGGGTAGCTGTTACCTGTACAAGTACAAGAATGTTTCAGGAGAGAAAATGAGAGTGCAAAACCCTTAGGATATTATTGGAATATTGTTTTGGACAGAGGAAGTCATCCCTGTCCAGTCATATTCATAGTGCCATTTGACAGCAGTTTATAGAGCAATGACTGCCTTGAGATCTGCCCGAGGATACCTCTAGAGACATCCAGGTGGAGTGTGCACAGATGAGACATCTAACAATTATGTAAATTAAGTAATATAGAGGTACCATCTTTGATATTGCTTCCTGGCTCTCTTTATTTAGCAATACAGATGTAGGTCATTCAGTCTGGCCTTGAACATGTTCCCAGCTCTGTTGATTATGTAGCTTACTTCTAGTTTAAATTAAAATTACAGATATGGATTAAAACTGAAATGTTAATAAAGAATGGAAAACAATGGCATAATTATTGTAGAGATGCTCTTGCTGCTTTTTCTAATTGGATTTTAGATCAAATCCATATTAAACAAAACAATCAGCACTAGCACTTAAAATCTCCAACCAGTTAAAGTATTTTATGAATTATAAAATAGATGGGATAATTCAAATTAGTATTAATCTTGGTAAATACATGCTTACAAAATGTCATGCAAACCCTAAATGAGCAATGATAACTAAGCCCCAAATGGGTGTGTATGTGTAAGCGAGGTTACATAATTTGTTGGCAGACAGTTTTTTTACTTCCTTAGCAGGAAAAATATGGATTATGGCCATGGCTCATAAACTGTGAAGCGTTAGCATTACTGGATGAAATGAACACTAAAGAGATGTTAAATGGTTTAGAACAGAACAAAGAAAATAGAAGTAACAAGATTTGTGTTAGTCACCAACCTCACTATTTGTGTGCCTTTTAAAACAGCTATTCATTACTGCTTTTCTCAATGTGTTTAATTATACTGGTATCTGGTAGATATCTCTACAATTTCTTCTGTCACAGAAGCTTGCTGAAACTGTTCTTTTATCATTTGCAGTCTCTAAATCACCTTAATGTCTCCTTTTGTTCCTAGCTATTTCATAGATCTACTACATCTCTCAAAGATTTCCTAATTCTGATATTATTAGACATGTTTTCTTTTTTTGGTTTTATGGTTGTTCTTGTTATTTTTTCCTTTCAGACATTTCAAATGCTTTAAGAATAATCAGCAGATTGAAATAAGAAAGACCTGCTGAAGAAGTTTGGACTATAAAATTATTATTTACAATGTAGGTTAGAGTTTGATCCTGATTATTTCTTCTTCTGGCAAAATAAAGATTTTAATATGAAGGAAATTGTCCATAACCTATATTCATCATCAATTCACTCTTTTCCCAATAAATTGAAAAGTAAAAGAAATAGAACAAGCTGTTGAAGTAAGCCAGTGAGCTAGCACATTGAACATTTTTTTTATAATTAAAATAATTTATCGTAGTTTATAATGCACTTACATTAACTTGTAGGACATGTATTTTGTAAATATCTTAGTAAGAACTTGACTTTTAATGGATGAATTGAGTGTAATATTAATATAATGGATAAATTTTTCTTGTGTTTAAACTGAAATAAATCCATACTAAGATATTCTACCAATGTTATGCTAGTAATTTTTTAGGTAGAATGAAGGCAGTGTTTTCCCTACTGATCTAATATCTCACTAATAAAAGGTAGAATATTTAATGACATTAAAAAAAAAAAATAGATTTTTATGCATATGTACAGTAAAATTTTTTTGCAAGAAACTGCCCTGGCAGATAAACTTTATGTATCAAGACTTAAATTATAGTAATAAATATATTGTTTAACTACAATAGTATGCTCAGAATCCATTTGAGTCTGGGTTCAAAAGGTTTAAACCTTTAGTCATGAGACAGTTTTCTCTTTTTTTGTTGTTGTTTTTTTTTTTTCTAAATTAAGTTTTTTTCTTCAAAGACTTACAGAACCACAGAATAAGGTGAGGTGGAAGGAACCCTCAAGGAACATCAAGTTCAACTCCTGGCCCTGAACAGAACCCTCCCCAAGAGTCACACCACGTCCCTGAGAGCATTGTCCAAACACTCCTAGAACTCTGTCAGGCTGGTGCTGTGACCACTTCCCTGGGGAGCCTCTTCCAGTGCCCAACCACCCTTGGGGTAAAACACCTTTTTCTGATATCCAACCTAAACCTCCCCTGACACAACTTCAGGCCATTCCCTCAGATCCTGCCAGAGATCACCACAAAGAATAGATCAGTGCTTGCCTCTCCTCTTACCCTTGTGAGGAAGCTGTAACTGCAGTGAGGCCTCCCCTCAGTCTCCTCCAGGCTGAACAGACCAAGTGACCTCAGCCACAACTCATATAGCTTCCCCTCATGGGGCATTTTAAGTTTTAAAAAGTTACCTACAGAATTAATTTAAAATATAAGGGGGATTGTGTTCTGAAAATATCCAGGCTTATTTTCTGTGTATTTCAGTATTTTGTGAAGATTTTTATCATCCAGAATGTCTGCTTTAGAATGAATGGGTTTCTTTTATTCTGAATGATTCATTTTGTCCCTTCTAGGATTTGATATTTGTTAATTATAAGGCATACAGTTTCAGTTTTCCAGCAAATTCCTTTCTTACACAGTGGTTGGATACCTTCCAAACTGGTTTATGTGATACTAATTCAAACATTCACTATGTTGAAATAATCTAGCCTTAGAGTTTTAAAAGAAGTTACCTGTGGTAGTGTTCTTTGAATCACAGAAACAGGCCTAAACATTTTAAGACTGGAGGTTTATTTTACTACATGAAATGTTTGTATACCTTTTTTCAAATTATAACTTTATACCCATATTTTATTTATACTTTGAAATGTTTTTTCAGTATTTATTGTCCCAACCATAACTAAATAACTAACCAAAACAGAATCTTCCAATTTAATATGTTATAATGATTGGGTTAAATGCCAAGAACTTAGAGCCTCATATAAATATGATACTTTTTGCCAACAGAAGAAGGTGCAGGGCAGAAGAAAGTCTGTTGAAGGTGAAAAGTGAGGGAGGGGAAAGAAGGAATAGGATTGAAATCGATAGAGCGAGAGGATGTTGGACAAGCGCCAATTCTGCTGAAGTCACAAGAAAGACACTCATTGATTTCCTGGGCAATTGGATCAGACCCATTGTCTGATGTTACTGCATTTTTTATATTTAGTAAGTGGGAGTTATAGCCAAATTTTCAAACTGATAAATTTGACACCTTCTCATTTTCTGACACTCCTTGGTTTGTCCCAGTGCATAATTCAGACCTTCTGACTAGCTGCCCTCCTAGTATACAGCAAATTTGGGGTTTATATATAGCCTCACTGAAGGCTGTTGGGAAAGAAAGCAACTGTGCATTTCCCAGTAGTTCTCTCCTGCATGGATCATTCTTGCAGCTGTTGATCACTGTTGCTTTGCAGGTGTTGGCTTGCTGCTCCAGCTGGTACTGATGAAAGGGCTACAATTCTTATCCCCTGTTTTCCCAACTCAGAATAGCTGGGATTGAGGGGACCAGGGGCCACTTAGAATATAGAAATACTTCAAGTATGTAGTATATGGTGGGAAAATGGTGTATCTGGTTCAGTTAAGATGCAGCATAATATTTCTAATTCAAAATTTCTAATTCTACACAAGATTGTCTTTTATTTATTTATTTATTTATTTTTAATTGCCTGGCATTTGACATTGTTTACAATTTTTACTTTCAGGTCTCAATTTTCACCACTTGCCCTGCTGAAAATGCCTCATTTTAAGGTTCATTCTCTCATACTCTCCCCACCTCTGCAGAACTGCATCTCTCTTTTGAATCAATGCAGAAAGCTGCATTTCTTACATTTCAGATTGGACAGAGAGCAGCTGTTATAATCTTCTCTTCTCATGTAAGGATTTTTTCTGTGTTTTTTGTTTGCTTATTTGTTTGTGTTTTTTGCTTTTTTGGGAGGTTTTTTGTTTTTGTTTTTTTTAAGTATTTTTAAAAATTTAAAAAATATTTATCCACATTTATTGATTAAGTAGAATGTTAATAAGCCTATTATAACTTATTACTACTTAGTTCCATTGATTTCCTTAGTTCCAAGGACTTCTTATCCAAATAAAGGCTATTGAATTCTTGAGCCTCTTTCAGGAAGGTTATCTTCAAAACGGAAGGGCAAGACATACAATAACTTTATTTATGTGGAAAATGTAATAGCTCTAAGAAGCCTTTAATGGGACCTCAGATGCTGCAAGCAACAATGTGGAGTGTTAACTGTGCAATGGAAAGATGTTTCTGTGCTGTAGGCACAGTAAATCCTAGATTAAGTCTGTTGTGGATACACTACAATTATGAAAATTATTCACCAAGCTTCCTCTGTACTGGAAGCTACTCTCTGGAATGTGACAGGAGACACAACTATCTACAACTATCATAGCTGTGTAAAACTCTGAGTCTTTGGTACATTTCAAAATAAGAAAGACAATAATTCTGCACATGTATAGGTTCAGAGGATGAATTGAACATGAAAGGAAAGATGAGAACTCAGTGAGCTATGAAGATGTGTGACTGTCTATAAATTTATTATGTGTATTCTTTAGCCTACAGTAGTTTGTTCAAATGAATAATATACTTGTGAATCAGATAACTGAATTATCTGTGTTCTCAATGGAAATTTTAAATCTCTCCTAAAGAAATAAATTGTTTCACCCAATCTAGTTCTTATTTCATTCAAGCAGTTTTACTCAGAGAATACAGACTCAGGGGTGCATACACAAAAGTGATTTCATATGTGCCTCCTATTTGTATCTATTTTTCACAGCAAGAAAATTGCTTGTTTTGTATGACTAGTAATTTGGTTTTACTCACACAGCCATTTCTGTAAATAGGAGTTGAAATTCTGTCCCAGTAGGGAGGTTTCTGAATATCTGTTGTCAGCTCCTGAATATTTTGAACTCTTGACTGATGTTGTGGTATCTCAGCAGCATACGAGAGCAACTCATAAAAAAGGGCTTTAACCAGAAAAAAATATATCAATGTGTTAGTTTGATAGTTAAAACTGCCTCTAGGGCAGTGAAAGATAGAGACTTAAATTGTTTCAGGGAACAGAGTAACTTTACTGTGAACACACTCTCACATTTTGCCTCCTTTATAAGAGAAGCCTGATCTTAGCTGCAACCACCCTATTCTGTGTAGAAGTTGGATGTGCTTGGGTGCATGATGGCAATGGCTGTTCATCAAGCAGGCATACGTAAATATTTTAATTTCCAAGGTCTCTGATTACCACAGCCTGAGACAAAGCCAAAACACAGAACTGTAGGCTCGCATGAGATTTTTCAGGTAAAAAAAATGCAACATGCTACATGATTTAAAGCAGCTCAAGATATGGATGTCCAGCATTCATTCATCTGCAGGGAAATTTTTAATGTTAATATTAGATTGTTTTTCAAGATCTACTAAATGTAATTTTTATTAAAAAATCTGGGCAAGTGCAGAAATATATTTATGGATATTAAAGAGTCTGAAGTGAAGTAGAAGGTTCTTGTAAATAAGTAGGTCCAGTGGGGTGCAGATGAGAAGGGATTTTCGGCATTTCAATGGATATAGTCTTCCTGTTTACCTTTATATCTCAATTTTTCAGCTTAGATTCCTTTCAGGATTTTAAGAAGTTGTGTTCTTCATAGTTGATTCACTAATAACTTAGCTAATTAAACACATCTCTTTTATCAGAGGTATGCTTCATTGCTTATCTCTATGCATGAGTATCTGTAAGTGTAACATGGTTTGCCATGGATCTACTCATTTAGGCAAGCTATGACTACAACCCATTCATTCTAGCAGTTATAGGAAATGAACAAATGTTATATATTTTAATTATTAAAATTCTTTAGGCATCAAGTTGTCAGAATTGTAACTTTCAATAAAAATAGATATTTTTTCTCTTTATTAACTGGAAGCAGCATTGTAACATAAAGCCTGTTTTTAGTATCTTCCTATTTTGCAATTGTCTGCATTTTACAGTATGTTTATACAAAAAATCTATAAATTATTTGACTTAGAATTATTGTTCATATTGTACAATTCATTTAGTTTATCAATAGTTTCCATTGCACTCACTCTCAGAAGAGCCTTCAACTATCTGCAAAACATGCTTCCTTAGAAGTGTAATTCATGCTACGTCTATGTGTGCCATACTTTCTAGAATATCTTGTTGTGCAGGATCTCCCACAAAGTCCTGGTATTAATCTTTGTGATAGATGCAAACAAGTTCAGCTGCATGTGGTATTTGTACTTCAGTGAATGTGAAGGAATGTTTTCCCCCAGGAGGCCAATATTTGAAGTCAATACTCCTCCTCTTGTAAATTGTCTTATTCACCTCAGCAAAGGTCAGTATTTCCTCAGTGGATTGATAAAACTAAATTAATCTGGTCTAACTTTAGCCTATACTGTACATATTCTTATTTCTAATATTGTTTTTTCAGAAACTGATTTCAATATTCTTGGATAACTTAGTTATGATACAAGGAAAGAGTGATAAAATGTAACCTTGTTAAGCAATATTTTTAATATATTGTGGTGCAGTGCAAAGTTAATATAAAACACATAAGTTATTATAACTTAATTTTAGTGGATCTTAATTAATGTAGAGTACTTCAAGTTAAAATTTGTGTCCACACTATTAATGAGACATTACATCTCATCTTGTACATCCACATTTGCAAAGAAACAATCATAAATGAAATAACTCAAATTTTTATTAATCCTAAAGACTGAGAGTACCTCCAGTGTACTGAAGGTGGGACATAAGAAAGCTTAGAAAAATTAAATAAACAAGGATGGAGAAGTTTGTTAGAACCGATCATGGGCTGTATATGTATATTGTCACTCCATTAAGTTAGCGAATGATGAATGCTGCCATGTGCTCAGAAAGTGAAGAATTTTAAAATCACGTTTTAATAAAGAAAGTTTAGGATTTTACTAATTCTTGAAGGATTAAAAAAAACCCAAACACACAAAAACAAACATGGGTGGAAATGCTGTTGTTATCCGAAAAATTCTTATACAGAAATCAGAAACTATGTAACCTTTCTGTACTCTAGAAAGTCTTTTTCTGTATAATCCTGTGTGCTTTGGAAAATCCTATTTTCAGTATGTCTGTTGCAATCAGAAAGTACCAGAAATCATTCTTGTCATTCAGATGGATGAAAACAAGAAAAGCAAGAAGAAACAATATTTGCATGTAACCACACCTTTCCCAAACCTCTTGCTTCTAATCTACTTTAAGTAAACCTTGGGGTTTTTTCACATTTGCTTTTGCTCTTGTCTTATTAAACAGAAAAATAACATAGCAGAATAATCCCACTGTAAAATATCAAATTGTTCTTTAGGAAAAAAAATAATAAGAATGCTATTTGATGGAATCAAGTGATTTATAACTTCTCATCCCATTATGTCTCTCTCTTTTAATTAAATAGGCTCCCTGCATACTTGAAAATTACTAAATGAGGATTTCACTATTTTTTTTTCACCTACAGCCTTTGCAATCAAAGCTTTTTTAAAAAGACAAATGCTCATTTCCTGAAAAGAACTACAGCATAATAGTGGAATATGGTTTGTATCACATACTGTGCAGCAGTTTCAGTAGGGAAAGAATAGGATTGGGAATGCAGGTAGCAAATTAGATTGATGTGCTATCCTCGACATACTGGCATTTTCATTTCTGAGGCCTACCAAGTCCAAAACAAAACCATTTTTTATACTTGTTCAAAATCTCTAGAGAAATGACTTCAGGTGGTCTCAGCCCAGTTTTTCATGTACAAGAGGACACATCAAAAAGCTGTCTTGGTTGATGGTAATTCATCACTTTCGTCTGTGGAAAGCCATGGGATTACAAGCATGGAGAAAATAAAAGTACTGCTAACTACATTTTTTTCCTGCCAACTATATGTCTCTGGCCCATTTTGTATGAATACACGAGCAGACATGTCAAGGGAGACAATGCAGATCATGTCTTCATGATTATCAGGGATTGTTTTTTAACTTACCTTCCTACACCTTGTCTCTGACTGAATCTAAATATAATTAAGCAAAGTCTTAAAGTATAGAAGGCAAAACAACAGGAGCTATAACTTTAAGAAGAATAGATAATGAAAAATGTAAGTCACTAAAGAACACTGATGAGATGTTAAAAATGTAATCAAGCAGCATGTCATTGTGTACGCTTTAATTCCTTTCTCTCCTAAAGTGACCTTGGGAAAATTAGAACACTTGAAAATGCTGCATCTTCAATAAGTTTCTCCCTCAAGTTTAATGGATGACACAAATTATTATATTCAAGTATAAAGAAGTCTCTGAGAAATACCTATTTCAAGAACACTGTTCAGTTTTCAATGGTCACACCACAAAGTGCCAAATTGTTTTGAATGGCTGAATTTTTACTCTTTCAGTCCTCCAGAACTCATTCCATATAACTCCAGTGAGGAGTCATCATACTGACAAGAATACACAAGTTGTGGGAATGTGAATGTCTTTTGTCACTTTTGTATTCTTCCTTTGAGACATACAAGTGACTAGCATAGACAAAAGTGAGACAATATAACAATTCATTATATATCTGTTGGACAAAATGAGCTCAACTGGTAATAATACAACAAATGCTTAGAAAAAAGATAAATATTATATAGCAAGCCCTTGAAAATATTTATTCTGACAGAGTCTAAATTTAGAAACAGTGCAATCCTCTTCTGAAGTATTTGGCTATGTATAAAATGAAGTAATTAATATCCTATTTACTAAACATTGTTTCCAATAATGATGATACTGGCAGACATCCTAAATCATATATTTAAATCTTAAAGTTGGAGGTTGTGTTATTTGCTTTTCACCAAATATGCAATTTTCATGTTAGATAGGAAAGAAATGTATAGATTTAATGTGCAACAGACACTGACAGAAAAAGTAGATGTTCAAACAGCTATAATTTGGAGGGTCTGTACCATGTGACTCTCATTATCATTATTATGATTATTAATGTGTAATTTCTAACATCAAAAAAAGAATATGAAAGCCCAGTTTCTCTGGTGACTGGATATTCTGTGGTAATAAGAGAAATAGGATTTATTTCTATTATATTAATATTTGTATTTATATATAATATTCATTATTGCTATGTATATTTATAAATATAGCATTTATTGCTATAATATGGTAAATTAATATTCTTCTTAGGTTCCCATACCTATCATTAGTAGAAACATATGTTAGTATGTGCAAATTTTTCTAGTAGAGACATTTTCAATAGATCCAGTGGTATTACACTCTTTTCACTTAGAATGTTTAGATGTGATCATGAACCTGAGAGACCCAGCAATTCTGTTTGCAGTTCAGTTTGATTTACAGAATTCTCAAGTCAGCTGCAATTTCTAAACAATTTGACTTTATTTGATTTTCATGGGCTACATGAAGAACTTGTACTTTGGAGTAAAACATAAATATTAGAGGTTCACACAAACCAGCAATTCCTGGTACTGCTGCTGTTTCTTTGGAAAACCCATAATAATCATGTTTAAAACAATCTGTGACTTCATAGGGATATTGGGTGGCTAAATGTTAGCTTTTTTGCTAATTTGTATTAAAATTATTATTATTAATTATTAGTAGTAATAACTGATATGATCTGTATTGAAAGTAGCCTCCTATCTTGTCTCTCCCCTCGAGCAGTGCTTATATTAATGTTTTCTGTGCTCTGATTTCCTTTGCAGCCCACAGACAACATATTATAGCACTGTAAATGAATCTGTAGAGAACTGCACTACTTTAAGTAGTAAATAAAGGCTGGGGGAAAGAGGGCAAAGAATGTTCTAAATTCAGTTGTCTTTATTGCTGAGACTTGTGTGGTTGTATAACTCACCCAAAAATCTCTAAGGAAACAGGTAGACATTCTGTTACATCCATTCATAAAAGGAGGCACCTGGACTCTACCTGGGTTCTCTTGTTCTAGTTTCTAAATATGATTCTGAAGAACTTCTGTTATTTCTCCAAAAATCTCCAAACCAAATACCAAAAAACCCATTAAGTTATTCACATGACTACAAAAGCAAAAAAGTTTTCACAAAAAATGTCTTCTTCATGAAGTCAATACGAGATGACCATACCTGCTAAATAAAAATGTACTATTCTCTGATAGACAGTATGTTTCCATGAATTGATGTCCTAAATATACTATCTGTGATAGTAAATAATGAGTAATGTTATTTATACTGATCAGTGTAACATGTTTTGTTTGATGTCTATATTTCAGTACAGTTGGAATACAAGCAAGGATTTTCAATTAGAAGAAAAAGAAAACAGGCAAGCCTAATAACTTCTTTGTGTCTATCAAAATACATTTGATCTTATGAGTATGATCTTCTACAACAGTAGTCATATGCTGTTGTATGAATAGGCATACATGAATTGGATATTTTAAATTGAAAATCCCCATGTAAGAATAAGACATGAAGACCAAGAGTCTAGAACAGTGGGAAGTGAGATATAATATTTTTAAGTGAAGAAACTCATTCTATAATCTGAATTCTAATTAAAATATCCAGTCTCCTTCGACTTGTTTACACCCAGAGTAACAAGTAGGTTTACAAGAGTTAACAAACAAGAGTAAACAAATAGGACATTTATACTGCAGCTGTACTGCCATATACACTTTTCAAATGTCTTTAACTTAGTTTTCCAGTAGAATAAAATAAAATGGAATGCTTGATTTCTGATTAAGACCTTGTTCAACAGGTTCAACATATTGTAGTCTCTTACATTACTTTTCAGGAGTCATTTAGACTCATTCAACATTCTCCAAAGATAGATGTTATAAAGGAAGAGTCTTTGGTTCAACGGGAGGAGTTAAAATTATACTTTGTGACTATCAAAGAGAATTGATATGAATTGTCCAGTTGTAAAATTTGGCTCAGAGAGGAGAAAAGGCATATGAGTCATTTAAGTAATAATTCTCTTGAGGCCTGTAACCACACAGAGGATGCAATGTCCAAGTGACCTGAATCAATATATTTCATTGTGTCATTTCATTTTGTTCTTATAAAAGATGAAATACATGTTGACAGAAAACCAGACCTTATGTCATATAAAATACAATCTTGATTAAAAAAAAAAAAAGGAATGATTGAATGATAATTCTATACCATGCCGAAGTGTTTAAAGTCCTACAATATCACAAAAATATCTGACCTCAAGAGCAGTCTATTTCAATAGGCAAGAAATAAGGCAAAAATGCCAGGAACTTGAGGTGACAGAAGCAAATTCTGCTAACAGAAGCCAAGCATTAAAAGGAAATACACCTTCAGGTTCTGCCCTTCAGCCAAATTTCTGGAAGAAGACCCAATGCACCTGAAAACCCCTTCCCACAGCTGGGAAGCTTGTACAGAAGAATGCTGTGGACAGTACCAAAATTTTTACTAAAATCCACATAAAAATACATCTACTGCTCTCTGTGAGCCTGATCAATTCCTGTTCAGAATGTACCTTCAGAACGTTTGCTGATGACACCAAACTTGGAGAGGTGGTTGATATGCTAGAAGGTTATGTTGGCATCCAGAAAGACATCAATAGGCTGGAGAAACGGCTGACAGGAATCTCATGAAGTTCCACAAGAAATGCAAAATCCTGAACCTGGGGGGAGAGGGTATCAACCTCAGTCACCATATTTTGTTGGGCAGAGGTCTAGAAAGGAGATTTACAGAAGAGATCTTTTGAGAGGTAGATAAGTTGAACAGGAGCCTGCGCTGTGCCCTGGTTGTAAAGAAGGCTGATGATGTCTGAGGCTGTAGTAAGCAAAGCATTTCCAGCAGGCTGAGGGAAGTGGTTCTTCTACTCAGTTCTGATGGAACCTTAGCTGAAGTACTGTAACAAAAAAAGAGTGCCATGAATATACTGGAGAGACCTCAAGGAAGGGACACAGAGATAATAAAGGTTCTGAAGTAAATGTTTTATAAGGAAACACTGAAAGAGCTTGAGCCATTGAGAAAAGAGAAGGCTCACAGGCATTTACTATATAAATATTTGAAGGAAAGGTGAAGATAGGACAGAACCAGACCTTCTCTGCAGTGCCCAGTGACATGACCAGACACAATGAATACAAACTGAATCACAGAATGTTCCTTCTGAACATCAGGAAATACTTTTCATTGTGAGAGTGACTTAGCACTGAAACAGGTTGCCCAGAGAGGTTATGGAGTCACCAGCCTTGAAGATATTCCAAAGCTGTTTAGAAATTGTCCTGGGAAACTGGCTTCAGATAGCCTTGCTTGAGCAGGGCAGCTAAACCAGATGGCTTCCAGAGGTCGCTTCTTCCTCAGCACTTTCTGTGATTAAATGAAAATGCTTTGTGATTTATTTTTTTGTGCTTGTATATCAGGTGAATGAATGACTGTGAACTCTTCCTCTGCACCTTAATTCTCCAGAACAAAAATTTGTTTGGCACTTAACTTTGGTTATAAAGTGCCTTTAAGCATTTGGTTTACCAACATATATCCCTCTTAGAATTGTTTCAGAGAAGTCTTGAATCTTGTAATTTACATTTTTAAAATAATTCAGGAAACAAAAGGAGTTCTTCAAAGCTAACCCAGCCCTTTCATGTGAGTGGAATTGAAGAACACAGGGTCTGGTCACATCTACTTAATTCTGAGCAAGTATGTTATTGCAGTGCCTAGAAGCTGAAAACAGTAGAGGACTCCTACTGAAAGGCCTGGTAAATTATAGTTGTGTTAACATCCTTGGTATCAAAAATTGCATGGCCCCTGGAAGATAAAGAAACAATCAACAGGATTTAACTGTACTGTTGAAAATATTGTCAAAATATGTCTTAACGTTGTTCACTATGAAAAGAGTGGAGATGCTGAAAATACCTCTCAGAATTCAGCCTAATTTCAGACCAGCATGAAAGAAAACTGAAGGAAAAACAGTGGAAACAAAAACCTGCTTTTAACTCATTAGACTGTCCACAGTTCCAGTTGGTGGTATTCCAAGTAAACCCAAATATTGGTGTATATCTTCTAATATTTGACCCCATTCTAATTTGTTGATGTGTTACTTCAATTTCAAGTGTATTTCATCACTATCTGAGAGAAGAACTTGATTTCCCTTTAACACATTTAATTTATTATCAAATGCATTTCCATTAACAGATATCTCTTGAATGTTATAGACAAATACTACCTATGACAGATCTTCTTTGTATAGACAGTATTTACTGCAAAGCATTTAGTTTTGACTGCCTTTCTTCTTAAACAGACTATAGATCAAAAGTCTGTACTTTAATGTTCCTTATGCTGCACATTTCCAAATGTTTGCTGTTCGTTTACTCCTATGTCATCATCTGGTTTTCCTTGCTGTTCAGTGACTTGGTTACAATTTCAAAGTTTTTTGTACAGTGATGAAAAATTTATACTCCTTTTTTTTTTTTTTGTATCATTAATGTGAATTCAACAACAAGAAAAAAGAAATGTTTTTAATCTTTTGCTTCACATAGCAACGTTATAAAAAATATTGCAAGAACATAGGCAATTGCAAAGATATAGTCAGGCATCTAGTGGCACTTAGCATACAGACTTTAGTGGTCTACTGCTCCTAAGATTTTCACTTCACAAACCTTTACTCCTAAAGATAAGTAATTAATTGCTGAAAGAATTCATGATCTCTGTTGTTTTTCTTTTTTCTCCTGTGGTAGCACATAATAAATGGCTTATTTTTTATTTACATAGTCCCCATGCTGCTCCAATTAATACATCAGATTTATATCTGGGATGTCATTTCTGATTACTCATTCTGCACTAATTGGATTTCAGGGCCCTCTACTGTTCAATCACTTTTTCCTTGTGTCATCTTCCGAAAAGTCTTAACTATGTGATTCCCCAGTTGGTCAGGAAACTCTAAATGCTTTCTCTAAACTGCCATTGTAGCAAAAAAGAAATCTAATAGTTGAGATGAGATAACTTCAATCTACTTTATGAAATATTGTTGCAGGAAATATTTTCTTTTTTTTTTCTTTATCCTTTCTAAAGATACAAAAAAGAGGAAAAGAAATAGACTATCTAGTTTGTGATACTGGATTTATCTTACATATCGTCAACAATGTGATTCAGTTCACGTGTGCTGCAGTGAACATAGCTGGTGATATAGACGGTATTACAGAGTCAGAGGGGGGTTGGAGGTATTTTTGGTGGTTGTTGGGTTTGTGTTGTTTTTTGGTTTTTTTTTTGATTGACACTAGAAAAATTACTAGGTTCACATTGTTTGGGGAACTTAAGTTTCTCAGTGATTAAGAAGTCATTTAAGATATATTTATCATTCTGCAGTTTAACAAATTTACAGAATTAAGATTTTGCATAACTTCATCCTTTGAAACTTGTACCAGAAAGTCAAAGTGTATTAACATTAGCTTCTGTAAAGAATAAGCCATTATGAATTTGCTCATTGCTAATGCAATATGCTTGGCTTCTAGGATATTACTGTTCTGGCTTCTATGACTATGAGTTGTCTGTTTTATCCTTGCAACAAACCAAATTTTGAAGTCCTTAATCTAGCACAGAGTTTATCGCAGCCACTGGGAGATTTTGCAGAATGCAAAAATCTTCATGATTTATACAGCAATGTTGCTTGCTTCAAAAGATTTAAATTTCAACTCAGATGCAGGTATATAGGTACTATTGATCTAGTATGAGGATATTGCTTATCTGACATTAGAATTTGATCATGACTGTCTGCTTCTGAAACCCAGGCTCTGATATAAAGTTTACAGATCCTTACATTACAATCTGATTATATGGTTCTTAGTGAAGCTCCCTGAATTCATCTAAGTAAGCAGATGGTTATCTACACATTATTGCCATACTCATCAAGCTTTTCAAATCAGCAAGGTTGAAATTTCTCCAGAGAGTCACTATGGTCTTGTCATTTTTCTGTGTTCTGATATAACACAGAGATGACTGTCTTCTGGTATAGACTTTAAAAGGAAAACTAGGTTCATATTTAAATTTAATCATATTTGGGTCAGATTCATGAACGAATTATTACAGATTGTTTAAGAAATGTGTGTTTATGCAGATAAATTAACCTAATGTGCTTGAAAACAAAAAGTGACAATTTTTTTAGGGGGTTTTTAGACATAAAGTCTTTTAAGGAGAAAAAATGTTATGAAATGTTATTCTAATGGTGAAAAGACTGGAAGTTAAGGCTAAGGATATATGACAAGATTTCATACTAGAAATTTTACCTATTTTCTGCTGGGAGTTTTTACTGTATTCATAAATTACCTGAGGGAAATAAAAGCCATATAATCTAACAAAAAACCCAACAACCAAAAACCCAACAACCCTTAACCCTGCCAACACTGCAATAATAAAGTGGCTCAATCCCTCTCACCACTTTTTTCCCTCTCTTTCTCTCTCTCTATCTCTGTCTCTCTCTTTTTCTTTGTTGACCCAAAATCTGGAAAATTTATACAGTAGAATCAACATGGACCTAAGGACCAGTGATCCTTTCTTGTCTTTCTCCCTTTCCTGCCTTCATTTCTCTCATTTTTTTTCTCTGCAAAGTGCAGCTGTCATATTCTACCCCTTACTCTGTACTGAGATTTGTTGTGAAGACCAGGGGCTTGTTGAAGTGTATTGTGAAAATTAAGGTCTTGTTAGCTTGAGACTGAACAGTGGGCTGCTTGTTGGAGTTAAGGAGACTATATAGTAAGAGCATAGGAATTTCCTGAGTTGTGGACTGGAGTCTTTGTTCAGCCTGATGAGAACATATAATGAACCCTCTACTGAGTGGATCATGAGAAAGATCCCTCCAAAACCAAACTATTTAATGATTTTATGATTTAGAAAGGGAAATTCTGATTGGTAGAGGCAAACTGCTATAGTAATTTTTGCTTTAAGGAATCAAGACAACTGCAGAGGACAAAATAATAATAGATTATTTTTTCCACTACTTACTATGTTGTTACCATAGAAGCAGACCAAAACATAACAACCTGTAAGCAGTTTGAAACCTCACACTGGTGTTTATGACAGTGGCTCACTAATTGAAAAAATGGAATAAATCACTAGGTAGGTGCTGATTTTACAGTGGGGCAACTGAAATCTTGTCAGCTCTTATTGCTTTCTCTCTCTCTCACTTTCCTCAAGGCTACACACTTTCAGAGAGTTAATGCCTTTGGATTAGTCCTCACTGACTTTTAAACACACATGGCCAACACAGGATGGGTCATCTCAAGATTTTTGTATTTGACAAGGCTATATCATCACCCTAGTTTCTAATTTTCTCAACCACAGCTTCTTTTCAATATGCTATTAACATTCTGTATCAGCAGAAAAGATTTTCCATGGCTACCATTTTGAGCTAAACAAGTTTAGATGTAACTTAAAAGTATTCTATTATGTCAAATGCTTTTAACCACCTTCCTTAGTATCGCTTTTCAATACTTCCATGGACCGAAAAACAGGCTAAGTGGCCTTCTCATATCAAGTTTACCTAAAATTAGCCAGATGACCAACAAATATAAAAAGGATCTATACTTTCTATCTATGCCAGTACTTTGGAGTAACTTGACCTTTTCTTCAATAATATATACAGTGTAGTAATAATGTATTTTGGCTCGACTTATGTTCTCATTTAACAGATACTCCTTTCAGTTTGGATCATTAGTTTTATATCTCCTACAAACTGTTTCCAGAATAGTGTAAAAGTTTTGAGCATGCCAGGCTTCATCATATTAAAGTAAAATTAAGGAAGAATTAAAATATGAAAATTTAAATTGGACAAAGCCATCATGAGCTACCAGCTATTGCCTAACTGCTGTAGTTATAATGAATAGTAACATCATTGACAAATTCCCCAGCTTTTTGCCTTACTTGCCAGTGAAACAAATTCATGTTAAATAGAAGTTTCAAATCCTTTTTTCTTTTTTGCTAGATTAATTTCTTTTCCATTTTTTGTTTTTTTTTTATTTTTTTTTTGTTTGGTTTTTTTAGTGTATTTTAAGAACTCTTAAAAACATTAACTATTAAAATTTCAGTATTTAATTAGTACAGTTTTAATTAGTACAACATTTTTTAAGTGAATAAAAATAATGTAAACTCAGTAACTTTGAAAACAAAAGTTTCTAAGAAAAAAAGGTGTGACAAACTTTTTGAAGTTTTTACAGGTTTTCAATGAGGTAAAAATAAAATATTCTGAAATCACTTTCCATGAGAAAAAACTTCAAAAATTTCATGGCTGGAGAATGAGGATATGTTTAGATCATCTGTGGATGTATTTTCATTCTTGCTAAGTAGATTTTAATATTTTTTTTTCATTTTATTAAGGTTTAGAAATTGAAGTCCTATGAAATGGGTTTTGTGGTGAGTTTATTTAAATAAAATTTCTATTACAATCTAAGTTGAGAAAGGGTTTCATTTCTATTGCAGTTAGAGTATCTTTTTCTATATATTCCATTGATACAATGAATGATAGTGCAGAAGTGCATCTTACTCCTGAGAGTTCCAGAACTGATTTCCTGAGAATTTCAAGGCCATATTCCATACTAACATTTTCATACACTTAAATATTTTATTTTTTTTCTGGAGATAGGAGATGAACAAGCTCCATGATAAAGTGTCATGAAATCAATAATTTGTTTCAAGTTCATTTTAAGTTTTTCTAAACAAAATCAGACTGAATTTCAGTCTAGCAAAGATAGCACAAAATCAGTAGGATTTCTACATGGCTTTGGGAATTCTACTGCAGACATCCAGCATAATTGTTGTGTAGCTGTTAACAGGGTGTTTTGAAAGACATCTCTGCTTTTATCCTCACTAAATACAATGACTGAAATATTATCCCTGGGAACGGTGGGTCTGGGAGGGGAAGCCTTCCCTGGCAAGCCTCCCTGGATGACACTCACAGAGATCTCCTGGCACTGAGTGCCCTCACATCAACCCAATGTGAGTGTGTTTTTGCTTAAAGTCCCTGAGTGATCCTTCAGCTTGGGTGACATGATCTGCTGCTACCTCTGACTAAGAAGCTTCCATGTGTGAAATCTCCTGAGATTAGCTCAGATGGTTAGAGCATGGTGCTTATAATGCCAAGGTTGTTTTAATTACAGTATAAGCTATTCACTAGAGATAATCCTTGTTGGTCCTTTCCCACTCATAATATTCTGGGATTTCCTTGTGAGAGCTCACTTTGGATCATCATCCCTGTCCATGTAGTAATGATCTCTACAATGATCTTGAGATGATAGTTTTGGCAGTGGTTTTGGTTGTGAATTAAAATTTATCCAAGGTTGTTATCTGAATGAAGCTTTTTTCATGGACCAACATGACATCTTCTCTGAATATAACTGCTGGAATAGAAATAGTATTTATATGTTTTAACCCATTACTTATTTCTAGGAGTTACTATATCTATAATTTTAATTACTAGTGTTTGAAACCACAGAAATTTGCTGAAAGGGCCTCCTGAATGTGTTGATTCCCAATAATTATTTTAATTAGTATGGCTGCTTTTTTCTGGTCTATACTAATATCAAAGCGTAACACATGCCTGAGTAGCATTTTTTTCTTTAACAAAAATTTACAGTATTCATTCTCACTCTGAATTCTCTGTTTTTAACATTTTTATTCATTTGGATGATATCAGTGGATGTTAGGATAAAAATATATTTTAAAGTTGTATTATAAGTGATTTTCCAGTCATGAAAGAAATTTGTGCTAGAGCTGAAGCTGAGATTCAGATATTGAATTTTACATCCATTTCCAAAATGTCTGGATGTTCCTGATGTATTACACCCAAGCATTTAAATCTGTGGTCTTGGAACACTAGATGTTGTAAGAAGTTACATAGATTAGATGGAATATATTAGAATTTTAAGTAATAAGAAAATGATTCATAAGTAGGAATAGATTTATGTTTCAGACCACCTGCAAATTACAGTCTGCCAGACTCTGTGAGCAAAGACATGAAACATACTCTTTGGGTAAAACACTGTTCACATGCAAATGTATATTATTCTAGTCAAGTTGTATGTCAGAGGTTATCTGCTTGTAATTAACATTTTTCTAGGTTCAAAGAGCATTTAGTAGTGATGATATATTTTAAGTGAGAGGAAAAGAAAAATAAACCGTCTATCTAGGGAAACATATTTTCATTCAGTGTTGAATAAATGGGACATGAAATGCCAGAAGAGATATTGGTCTCAGTCCTCTTTCTATATCAGCTTGATTAGAAGTTACCAGGTAACAGAAGAAACCAACACTTAAAACAAGTCAAAGGGCTCTGACAGAACAATGGAAATGATTTCCTGAAAAAGAAGACCTTTTTAGCCTTGAAAATCTGTGATGAGAGCGCAAGGAGAAATGCCAAAACCAGGATAGATGGCAAATGTAAGTAATAAAAAATCTCTAAATTCATAGATTTTTCTTTTAACGTATTCATCATAATACATTAATAAACAGTGAAATTTTTTATGCTATCCTTGAATAATAAGACATTAAGAGGAAAAATGAAGCAAAAGGGAGGCAAAAAGCATTTCAGTTTAAAACACTACATAATAAAAATATTGATGAAGAGTCATTAGATAATGTGTGAAAGAAACAGAATCCTATTTCTCATGCATATTCGTAATACCTTGATATGTAATTTCACAATGTCTTAATTTTATATGAACGCAGGAAATCTCAGATGAAATGGAGCACTTTATGATTTTCTCTGAAATGTGCTTGAAAACTCAAAATACAGTCTCTGAGGAAGAATGTTTTACTGAAAGTGAGAAGGTGTCTGTAAAGACTACTGTCAACAGGAATTCTTCAGAGGCTGTCCTTTTTTCCTTCCATTTTATTAACAACAATGTTTATTAACCAGCTATCTAAGCTGCACCAGCAATCTCAGTATTAAGGGGGAAAGTAAGCCATCCAAGTCTTAAAAATAACCAGTGGAAGCAGAAGCAATGGCAAAAATGTGGAACAGAAATGAAGAAGACAGTCAAAATTAAGAAGGAACTAAAGAAAGCAGCTAGTAGAAAAAAACAAGAACAGTTCAGGGCCAATCAACTTAACAAGGACAAACCTGCAAGTATACTTAAAGAACATCCCTTTAGAAGTGTATTTCACACACTAGCTTTAGCACAATATAATACTGAATTATAAAGATTTCCATTCAAATACATCCCTGCATCTACCTGAGTACAAAAGAAAGAAAGGAGTACTGTGATGATAAAATTTATGCTACTGCCAGTGTTTACCTGTTGCAGAGAATAACAGAATTATTTTTTATAGGGGAAGTCATTATTCCTTTAGACAAGATTTTATAAAGCATATTAGCTTGTGACAGCCATACAAACTGAAATTATTTTCTTATCGCCACAAGCAGATACATCTGCAGTCAGTTATCCACTGGTACTAACTCGTGTATCTCAACTCTTGTCCGTGGGGGCTGCCCCTAAAGATGAGAATGCAATTGCATCTTCATGTCAATCTTTATTCTGTTATCAGAGATTGCCAGTGAACACCAGGTGTTTTGATGATTTTTGTGTTACAGATGCTTGTCCATTGGGATTTGACTCCTGCTGGTGACTTGGCCTGAACCTTTAGAGCAGCTGCCAGATGGTGACCCTTCAGTCCCTTATCACCCTCTGTTGCATTCTTAACTTGGGCTATAGTCCTATGAACCATTGCAGTCTTCACAGTATACTAATTTTTTTTTAATATCTCATTCAATTTTATGCATTGTTGTAGGCTATGAGAAGGAAAGATAAAAACAAGGCATAAAATACAACAAAAATGCAGGCATTGATGAAAAAACACTCCTTTAAATTTTTTTATCTTTTTTTAAATTTCCCAGTGAAAAACTTTCATTGAAGTTTTTATTCAAGAAAATATTTTTGTAGGTTTACTTCTTCACTGAAGACTGGGGGTAGTACATTATGTTTTGTACATGTATGAACTTACCTAATCAGCTTGGAAACAACCCCAGCTACTTTAGAAAGGAAAATGGGTCAGCAGGAGACATAAAAACCCTCTTGAACAGCAAAGGAATTTGCTATCTTTATATGATGTGAGATCACTATCTCATATATATATACATATATCTACAGACCTAGAGAAATTAATATATAAAGAATAGAAAATGTAAAAGAAAATTAAAAATTAAGAAAATATTTTAATACATCTTAAGGACTTAAAATAATATGTGCAACTGAATTTAACAAAAGATTTATCCATCTTGTCTCTTTTAAGTGTTTAATGGTGTAAGAAATGAAGTTTACAAACAAGATGATCAAATATATGAACTACTAAGAGTTTAAATACAGCAAAGATTATGAGAAATAGGTTGGGTTACTTTATATCAGTGGCTCACAAAAGAGGAAAAAAAATCATTGTCTTAAAAAGAAAAGTTATATCATAAAACTATATGAGTGATTTTTTTCATTTTTCACATGATAGTTTGGCAGAGCTTAATCTTTCACAATTTTTGATGTTTGTATTTGGGATAATTACTTTATACTTCCTCCACAATCAGTTGAAAGCAATAGCTATTTTTTAGGTAATGATTCATCCATATGCAGAAGCCTAAAATAGTTTTGGCTTACATCATTAAAAAAAAAAATAATATTTGTTTCTGTTTTGTTTAGGAAGTCTGCAGTGAATAGCTCAAATATTAAAGAAAAAATAAATTAATTGGACATCATTATTTGTGCATTTCTGAATGACCGAGAAATACACAGCAGACCATGCTTTGAAAAATGCAATAACATCACTGAAATTGGAGCAGGAGTAACATAATACCCCACATTATCCCTAGACTTTCCTTAGCATTCCCAATTGTGTAGTACTCTAGGGGCCATCAATATTGCAGCTTCAAGGGCTGTTTTCAATTATACTCACAATCAATATTGCTTTCTCTGCAATTGAATCATAATCATATGTGAAGACTTTTAAAAGAGAAAGGAGAAGATTCTGGTAAACACCTGGCCTGGTGTTGGGTGAAGATACATGATACCAGGTATATTTTCTTAACAGGGTAAGAAATATGGTATAAAGCTGAAAGTTATCTCTTTATTCCAGATATTGGCAGAGAGACAATACAATTTTCCATTGCTCTTTTTCCAGTTTGCCAAGCATAGAGAGATACTTAATTTCATTGCTAAGCAGAAAATGCCCCGGTTGTTAATATTGAATCTAACCTTGAATTTAATATTTGTGTTTGTTAAAAATTGTATATATTTTAAACTGTTAAATTTATTGCAGAATTCAAACACCAACAGGTAGAAACCTAAATAAAAGTTCAAATATATGTATTTAGAACTATAACGTAATTTCAAAGATTTTTTTTTTCCTGAAAGACATTTTAATCAAATTGAAATATATCATAAGATTAAGCTGATTTTTAAAAATTAGATTTAGCTCAGTCCTGAGAACTGAATGCCTGTAAATATGAAGAGTTTACTCCTCTAAGATTTTTTGGCTTAATTTAATGTAAAAGGGAATGTTTGTGCACTGTGTGGCTAAACTGAAATAAAAATATGTTTTAGTTTAAATAAAACATACAATATATTTAAGTTTATATTGTACTTTTTAGGAGTAATGTATGTTAATTGTACATATTTACAATTTACAAGTTTTGCAGTTACTGGTGCCTCAAATTTTATCAGTATAAAAGAGCATTTATGTATGCATATAAACGACAAAAAAGGAGAAACACCAGAAAAAATGTGTGCAATAAGCATTGTTGTAATAATTTTCTTTTTCTCAAACAGCAAAATTTTAAAGTTGATAAAGTTCACATGTACATTTAGCCAGTATTTTTTCCTGTCTGAAAATAACACTATCTATCTATCTATCTATCTATCTTTTCAAAACATGCGTGTTTTTAATTTGCTAAGGAAGTATAGTTCTGTGTCATTTATTTTCACTTTTCCAAATTAGTACTGCAATAGAACTTATCAGGAAAGAGAGTGAATTATAAATTGGTTTTACCAATCCTATCATTCAACGTATTTCTTTCTTTTTTTTTTTTAATTTAGAAGTTTGTATTGTTTAATTATGTTGGAAAAAGTGAGAACTGTTTCGTCACTTTTACTCAAAATGATATGCTGCAGTGCCATGACATTTCTGGATCCCAGGTATGATGTGGTCTTTCTAGTGAAATGAGGTGAAAGTTATGATAAGAGTGTGACACAAAGGTGATTTGAGTATTACTGTTTTACTTCCAAGTTACAATTTCTTAAATGGAATTCTTACACCCTTAGCCATCTCCAAGAGGTATAAATTTAGTTCTAAAAAAAGATTGTATCATTGTAAAGTATCATCTCAAAGAAAACCTTCTTACAAATCCAATGCTGAAAACTTACTATGAAGATTATTTTCCATGACATTTACCTTTTCTTGTAAATGTATTATACCTGACAGGCAAGCCTGTCAAGATTTTGAAACCTTTTCTCATTTACTGTGAAATCAGCAGCACTTAAGAACATTTTTAATATGATAACATGTGTATTAAATGTATGGAACTAATGATGCTGTAAAACTCATGCTTGAGATAGAAAGCACAGGAACATTAAAGGTCATTTTAAATACTGATGAATAGATAGAAAATAGAATTTGTCACTCTGATCTTTTATTTCACAAAGTAGAAAGAAGTGAGGAATTTTACAAAAATATTTATCAGTCAGTTTTAATATGTAGAGAGAAGTAAACTGATTTAAAAAAAAAAAAGCAAAAAGTATCAGCTTACCAAAAAACAATGTTAAATTTTTCAACTGAAAACTGAAAAAAAAATGTACTCACACTTACATATGTGGATATATATGGATATTTCTACAACAATTAAGGAATCACAGATCCATGTAATAAAACTATTTAGAAAACTGGTAAATCAATCCAATTTTAAAATTTGAAACCAAAATCTAGTAGACACACAGTTAGTCTTTAATAAGTGTATTCCAAATTAGCTGTGAGTGTGCAATGCCACAAAGCTTATAATATTAATGATGACAGTGATATTCACTGATGATGTAAGTTTTTGAGGTGAAGGTGGTCAAGGTTTAGAGTTTTAGTGGAAGCATGGAAACTGGAATCAAAATTGGTTTCACCACTTCCACTTTTATGAGTGCAAAAGGTCTTTGCTTTGGTCATGTAAATCAGCCTCGTGTTCCTCCGTGACCAGGGTAACTTGCCTGGGGGTAAGTGAAAATGTAGGGTATGATCTTTCTTAGCATCATGTAGTGGGTGGACCCTGGCTTGATTGCAGAAACCTACCCAAGTTGCTCTATCACTCCTCTTCATAAGTGGACAGAAGAGAGGAAGTAGAGTAAAAGATTCATGAGCTGAGAGAAGAATAGGGAGAGGTCCCTCACCAAACACCGTCAGGGGTGAAAGAGACACCTTAATTGAATTTATAAGGAAAAAAATCAAAGCAGGACAATGAGAAGTAAAATAAATGTCAAAAACACCTTCACCCCCACCCCTACCTCCTTCCCAAGCTCTCCCCTCCTCTCCCAGCAGCATAGGGAGACAAGGAATGAGAGTTACAGTCAGTTCATTACAGATTGTTCCTGCTGCTGCTCAGAGAGAAGTGTCTCTACTCTGATCCAGCCTAGGGTCTGTCCTATGAGACTCAGTCATCCACATATTTGTCCAGTGTGAGTCTGTCCCGTGGGTAATGGTTCTCCACAAACTCCTCCAACATGGGTCACACTTCCATGGGGAGCATCCTTTCAGTGAGGGTCCTCCACAGGGTCTCTAGTCCTACTAGGAAACCTGCCCCAGCATGGGCTCCTTTCTCCACAGGACTGCAGGTCCCTGCCAGGAGCCAGCTCCAGGATATGTTTCCCATGGGTTCACAGCCTTTGTCCAGGTATCCAGCTGCCCTGGGTTGGGTCTCCTCCATGGGCTGCAGGTGAATCTCTGCACCCTCACTGATCTCCATGGGCAGCAGGAGCACAGCTTCTTCACCATGGCCTGCACCATGGGCTGCAGGGGATCTCCACTCCGGTGCTGGGACCACTTCCTCCCCCTCCTTCTCCACTGACCTTGGTGTCTGCATAGATATTCCTCTCACATGTTCTCACTCAGCTCTCCTCTGGCTGCCTTTACTTCTGTGCAATAGCCTTGTTCTCCTTCTTAAATCACAGAGGTGTTGCTGTCATTCCTGACTGACTCAGCTTTGGCCAGAGGTTGGTCTGTCTTGAAGCCATCTGGCATTGTCTCGAAGAATCTTCTAGGAGCTTCTCACAGAAGCTGCCCCTGTAGCACCATAATTAGCAAAGCCTGGAAGGTAATACAGAGAGTCAATAATGGACTGTTATAAGGGCAGTATTATAACTCAAAATATATATCTTGTAGATTTTATCTGATATTATTTAAATAGTAAATAAAAGCGGAAGGTGTTGTACTTAGAAAGGAAAATCCAAATGAATAGGTTGCAAATATTCATTAATATGTCAGTCAATAGAAATAAACCAGGAAGATGTCAGGATCTTCTGCAGAGAATATTCAAAAAAAGAAAGAAAAAAAAATAAAATAAAAAAGAAGAAAGAGAAAGAGAAAGAGAAAGAAAAAGAAAAAGAAAAAGAAAAAGAAAAAGAAAAAGAAAAAGAAAAAGAAAAAGAAAAAGAAAAAGAAAAAGAAAAAGAAAAAGAAAAAGAAAAAATAGATTTCACTGTAAAGGGGAATGTTCTCACAGAATGTGTTACCTGCAGCGTTGTTTGTAAAATGATACAGTTCTCCCCTAAGGGCTTGTGTTTGCTTGCTTGTTTCCTCTGATTTTGATGATCGTGTAGACAAACCAGAGCAAACTGAAATATGAGCAATGAAAATCATATAAAAAGAATTTGACAGTATGTTGATAGCATTGTTTTCTTGATCTAGAAGAGGGAAGCAGGTTGTGGTATCTAATAATGGTTTTCCAAGTATACCACTTATTGGGGAAAAAAAACCCAAAAAAAAAGTGATAGTTTTTGTGTAGGCTTGAAGACATGGTGATAGATTTAATATCTGTGGAAAGTAATTTTCTATTCTTAAATTTCTGTATTATAAGGTTTTGTTTTCTCCTTTCTTGGACATGACTAGCCAAATCCAGCACAGGTCTCTGCATCCCAGTTTTCTACTGGTTTTTCAAGTCTGAGAATTTTATTTTAGGAATCAACCCATTTTTTGCTGTTACAATTTTTGTGATATAAAGACAAGTGTGAAAATATTCTTGTGAAAATAGCAGAGTAAACCAGAATTTTTTTCCATGCACTTTTCCACAGTATTTATATTTTAACTGGCAATCATTTACAAATTATTTCTGGTATTTTAGTGCTACTTTTGTGTTGTTTCCACAGTAAGTAGGCTCTCATAGAATGGGTCTCTTCTATAAAATATGTAACGCTCATAAGATGGTTCTGATTAAAAAAAATATAAAAATCCTACATTATACTAATCTATACCTGTGTGTATCCTAGCTTTGTCTACTCATTAAAGATGTTTTCTTGTGATGTCTAGACAGACAGAAGTGTTAAAATGCCTCAAGGTCACCTGGAGTTATGCTGCCATTCAGTTGAATTCATTCTGTGCCTAACTTAAGATTTTGAACTCTGTGTGCATTACTTCATAATTGTCAGCAAAACTCCTCAGTTTCAGTTATTGTTTGGTATGAGTTCACAGAATTTCCTTCACCCTTACATAAGTTTGTACTACTGTATCAGAAGTTCATTGTTCCTCATTGTTTCTCCAATTAATTTTATTTTGCTTAGAAATTATATTGAAAAAAATAGAGTATTGAACAATAATTAGCACACAGAAGATACATCCTAAAGCAATTCTCATCTTTGGCCAAGCTTATTGAAGTCGAAAAACTCCTCTATCTAGTTGTATTGCACCATTTAATACCTTTTTACAAATTCATTGACCATTTGTAAGCCGGTGAGAAAAATTCCACAATTTTCAAAATCTTGTGGTTTCAGATTAGTGTGAAATTAATTGAATTCTTTAGGAATCAGTTTGATATACACGCACATCATCAATTTATTTTATCCTCACAAAAGGTGAATTGAGTGATGAATTAAAATCTGTCCAATAATCCATATGGCCTAAAATCTCCATAAAAATACATTGAAAAATATCTAGGATGTATACTATATGTTGTACATGGGCCTTACACTCTCTGTTACTTTTAATATTCTCATAGTTGGCTTCAAGAATAAAGCTGAAAATACCAGACACATTTTATATCTTTATTAATAATAAGCTAGTTGTTTTCAACAAATTCTTAGAAATTTTAGAGGTGTTTTTCTTGCCATGACACCTACATATTACTCATGCAATCATTGCACAATATTTCATATTGAGGGAAATTTTTCATTGTGTGTTAAAATATATTTTTTTTTATTCAGACAAAATGTGTAAATAATGGCAAAATCGTTGGAATAGGTTGAAAATATTTTGATATGCATGGAAAATATGTGTGTATACTGATGTTTTGAATCTGGGTATAGTTTTGCAAAAGAAAAGGGAAGTAGCCTCTTTATCAACTTGGGCCATATCTGACGGACACTGACATTTTTACCATTGTCACTAGGAAAATGGTGTACATTAGAAAACTTCCACGTGAGCAATTAGGAATTCTGATGGAATCTAGTCAGAGGAAATCTATTCTATTTTTCTCTGTTTTTTTCTGGAATAGTTAATTTTCTTCATAGTAGCTGGTAAGAGGATGTGTCTGCTGAAAACTGTGATAACGCATGGATGTTTTAGTTATTGCTGAGCTGTGCTTACACAGGGCCAAGCCTTTTTCTGTCTCTCACCCCACCCCACCAGCAAGGAGGCTAGGGGTGCACAAGACTTTAGAGGGGACACAGAAGAGAGAGCTGACCCCAAATGACCAAAGGGACATCCCATAGAACATGGCATCATGCTCAGTGCATAAAGCGGGGGAAGAAGGAAGGGGGAAAATATTTGGAGTGATGGTGTTTGTCTTCCCAAGTCACTGTTACATGTGATGAAGCCTTGATTTCCTGGAGATAGATGCCCATGGGAAGTTATGATTGAATTTCATGCTTTGCTTTGCCTGTGCACACAGTTTTTGCTGTACCGATTAAATTGGATTTGTCTCAACCCACGAGTTTTCTCACTGTTACCTTCTGATTCTTTTTCCCATTCCACTTTAGGGAGTAAGGGAGTGACAGTGTAGGACTGAACTCTCACCTGTAGCTAAACCACAAAACTAATACTTATATAGGTCAAAGAAAATACTTTTTAATATTTGAAATCCAAAGTCTTATAAGTCTTAGCATACAACACTATCTCAACTTTATTACATGCGAGAAATGTATGGGTATGACCACAACTAATTTTATCTTACTGTGCCCTAATTCTGGTACTTTTTTTTTTTTTTTTTTTTTTTTGGTGTTTAAATAAAAATCTCAAACTGAGAGGAAGAAGGCTTTGGAAAAGTTCAAAGAAGTTAAGAAATTGATTTGAGAAGTGGCAGTACTGTAAGCTTTGGAAATCTGGTGAACTTGGCATGCATCTATACATCGCTATATAATTACCAGTAGATCTGTAATTCTGCAGACAATGTCTTTCCTATTTAAAGATAACAGGAGGATTGATGTTACTTGGTGTAGAAAAAGGCCAAAGCCGTTTTTAAAGTAGTGGTTCTTGGCCAGTATATATTTTCATTGCTAATGTTTTATGGTATTGCTTGTGGTTTTTAATTTCATACGTCATATGAAGACCTTGAAACTACCATATTGGGATGATCAGTATTTTGTTTTACTTGTAGGTGGGAAGATAAGTTCTGGATAAACCAGATTTATAGTCATAATGTATGGATTTTTTTTTTAATTCAAACAACTGGCTTAAATCATTATGAGAAGAAACATTTAACTTAGGTACTGCAACATCAAAATATTAAACATTTAATAATGAAACAATCTACAAAAGATTTCTAGAGGGCTTTTTTGGTGTAAATCTCTGAGTATCTGAGGTTTCTATGCAGTGCAATCTAGATCTATATTAAGAAGACTGAAAATTAGCAAGCAGACAAATGTTAACATAGTTAAGAGTGTATTTTAGCTCTTTCTTCTGAAGTTTAGTAATACTGAATTCTCTTCTGGGAGCTGCTACTTACTGAAAAAGGAGGAGAAGATAATTTTAGCATTACGCCTTAGTGGATGGGCATTTGGTTTCAAAGTGTAAACCATTTTCCTTACATGACTGAAAAAGTAATAAACCAAACTGATTTTATTTAAACCAGATAATTCTCCCTGAAACAAAGCCCCTGTGGAAAATATATTTATTTAATGTTTAATTTGTTACAGAGTTCAGTAAGCTTTTAGGCAGTGGAAACTCTGGTGAACTGACACGCAATCCCTATGTCATATCAGATATGATTTCAGCTTCCAGTTTCTGTAACCCAAGTATATACAGTTTAGGGCCATGTATCCAAAAGAAATTCCCTGACCATCCAGTATGTCTGGCACACAATCAGCCACCCATGGAAGGGGCATTCTGCATGGATGTGTGTCATGCTATATTACCTGGCCTTGGAAGCCAGGAATTGCTCTTTGAAGCAGAGCATTTAACAATGCAGAGGCGACCCAGAACACTTAAGCGCTGTTATATAAGATGATCCAGACTACCACTCCTAGGTAATTGTAAACAGATTTCAAAAGATCTGAAGTTTTACCCTTGAAAAGCCTTACTGGAAACTTCACTCTAATTGACTTGCCTATAGCTGCATATTTTTTTTTTACAGATAAGAGTTAAAACCATCTGTTATCCCACCAGTCTGTGTGAATGGTATTTTTTTTAAGCAATATTTCTTAAAAGGATGGAACAACATGTAAGGCAAGTTCAGTATGTACACAGAAAAGTAAAATGGCACAGATGGAAATGTAATTACTGCTCACCTGCTGTAAAACAACATCAAAAATATCAGTACAAGCAACATTTGCATTCCATTTATCCCAAATTCAACAGTGAAATGAGCTATTCATACATATAAAAATAACCTCAAAGAAAATAATATCCAAAATAAACCCTACAAAAACTCCTCTTTAAACTCATTTCTGTTTCTTTGTACAGTATCTGTATATTAAAAAAAAATCCCCCACAATCAGAGATGCTTCACATTTTCTTCTATATTTATTGATTCTCTGTCTTCCCAAAAGATATCAATAAAATAAATTTTTATTAAGTTTTGTTAAATAGTTGAACTTTACATCTGGCTTACAGTTACAGTAGCTTTCATGTGACGATGATAATAACCATATATGTAGAAATTTCATAAAGGTGGTAACAAAACATACAGATATCAGTATTTATCCACATTAATTGTGTTCTTAAATTTATATTCCAACTTGATGGCTTCCACATAATATTTTGTATTCAGGAAGAATTGAATCCAATTCATAATGTAAATTCTTTAATTTGAAGACTCATCTTTGCAACTTTATCCACTTAAATACAGAAAGAAGAGGTGACTGTGGCACGAAAATCTGAATTTAGGGAAACTGGACAGAGTGTATGTGTGACATGTAAAGTTCTGTATAGTTTCATATGCTGTTTATGGCTGGGATGGTTAATTTCCTTCCCAGTGGCTGGTATTGGGCTGTGTTTTAGATTTTTGCTGAACACAGGTTTGATAATACAAAGATATTTCTGTCATTGCTGAGAAGGGCTTATACAGAGCCAAGGCCCTTTCTGCCTTTCATGTTGCCACACTGGCAAGGAAATTGAGGATACATGGAAGGCTGGGAGGAGACACAGCCAGGACACCTGACCCAAACTGACCAAAGGGACATTTCAGACCAAATGGTGTCATCCTCAGGATATAAAGTAGGGGGAAAAAAGGATATATATTCTCAGGATATAAAGTGGGACACTTGGAGTGATGGCATTTGTCTTCCCAGGTCACCATTATATGTGATGGGGCCCTGCTTTCCTGGAGATGGCTGAACACCTGCATGTCCATTGGAAGCACTGAATAAATTTCTTGTTTTGCTTTGTTTGTGTGCATGGATTTTGCTTTCCCTGTTAAACTGTCTTTATCTTAACCCAGGAATTTTCTACCTCTTTCCCTCCTGATACTCACCCTGATCTGACTCGTGAGGAAGTGAGCAAGCAGCTGGGTAGTGCTTGTTTTCTTGCTGGGCTTTAACCAGCATGAGGTGGCCTAAATCACCTCATGAACTAGGAAAACTATAAGTAATAGGAAGATTCTTTAAGGGATGGCTTTTCATTTAAGAAGGCCTAAGCTTGAAAAATTTTAATACGTTCAAAACTGTTTCTGCAGAACTCAAAAATGAGAAATGTCATCAACAAGAGTTAAACCAAATGTATCAGTTTATATTTAATTTATTTTCCATAGGGTTTTTGTGGTGGTTTTTGTTACTGAAGGTGAAGCAGAGATATTTTTTATGTAACTATTAAAAGCTTTTTTAATTTCCAGGTCATTAGGGAAAATATTGTTATTGTAGCTGCCAAACATCTAGTCAGATCTTAGTTTTAATTAAGGAATGTAGGGAGAAACTTCAGAACATGCCTTTGGTTAACTGTAAGAATTTAAGTGCAGTGCTTAATGAGAACCTTTCTGAGTCCTTTTTTGGAGTATCACTAAGTCTTTTAAGAAAACTTTTTGGACTAAATACAGGGGACAAAATATTGTTTGCCCAGTACATACACATGATGTACTATTGCATAGGTGTTAGAATCTAGCAGTGAGACTTTAATGAAATGTCACATTCTTGTTTTTTTCACTTTGTTGGGTTTTTCTTACCAGTAGAGTTTGTGGGGGCATCATGATATTGAGATATAGGTACATATATACAAACCCACACCACCCTCTATCTTTGACCAATCTATCAAGCTATCCATGTACCTAAACACCTGCATAGTCATATGTGATACTTTTGTTTAGTTATATAATGTACCTTGATACATCACAAAAGTTAACAAGAAGAGTCTTCAGAGCCCTATAGCACTACATTGACCATGTTTTTTAAAGCAGATACCAAAAATTACTCATTTGATTACTAACAAATTATTTTGTGCATGATGAACCTAGTAAAAGTTGCAGAAAGAAAATTCATACTTTTTTGAGCTTCAAAAGTCTTTTTTCTGCTATTATATCTATTATAATTGTCATCTACATCTTGGACTCATTTTGACTGTAATATATTATTCCTTTCTGGATTTGTAAATGTGAGATTGTGTTGATACTGAAAGGCTAGTAAACAAAGAAAGCTGGTGAAAACCAGAGAGAACATTGGCATCATTAGGTTTCATAGATGTTAGCAGTGTGAATAAATTAGTTGTGACTTACAGTCTACATTTGTTTCAGTATTGCATTATAACCTATAGAACAGTATTTCACTGCTGCGTGAATAAAAATACAATTATTGTATCTGTAAATGAAATCTGAAAGTAAATCTGAAAGTATACTTTTGAAGTATTACTTCAAAACATGCTTAGTGCTTAATTGAACTTTTTTCTTGTTTACCTAGAATACCATCTGTATACATTAATGCATCAATATTTCTTAAAATGCAGTTATGCTGAGAACTGAACACCGTGCATTAGTACTAGCTAAGATGTATCTACAAGGCAAAATAATTTTTTAAATAAAACTGCATGCAAACAAAGTTACAAAAATATGAAGATGTTATTATCATTTTTCTACTTGAACTTTTCATTTAAAGCAGTAGAGAAAAAAAGAACATGTTCATGGATTTCTTAATTCAGCTAATGAAACTAATCATGCGTACAAAGACTTTACAAGTTTAGGTGTAAGTCTAAGTGTAAGTCACATATTAAAATAAGAAATGCAAACAGTATATCAAAAATGCAAAATTTAGTGTATCCCTTCAAGACTGCAATTATTTTTCATAGTAATGACTGCTGGAAAACTTAAGCGTTACAGTATATTCAGAACAAAGGAAGAGCACTCATCCTTAAATGCTAAATCTCTTCAGACCATGTATTCATGAATCCTCACAGCATCAATTCTGAGCACATGCTCCAATACTTACTTTACAGCTATTTCTACATGAAAAAATATGTTTTAAAAAACTTTACACCAATCATATTAAGTGTGATAGAGTTTATTTAATTTTAGATACTACACGGTCAGTGTGGATATCTCAGCAGGTCCCTTGTGGCTCCTTCAACCTTGCGTAGAGAAATAGGTGCTGGTTAAGGTGTTACTCATATGACTAAATATCAACGTTAGATGGAATTATTTCCATTCCAAATTCTACATTTTTTCCTTACCTCTAAAGTAAGTCTATGTTTAGATGTAGGTATCTATACTTTAAATGTCTAAAGTAAGATATTATAAAGTTTATGCTATATGTCAGAATGAAAGAATGGAATCCAGGTTCAACTGACTCCTTCACTAATCAGAATTTTTTCCATTTTGTATCATTTATTCTTTGGGATACTTATGAAATGTAAGAACTTTCTTTAAATGTTCTCTAAATTTAAGTCCTCTGAAATAATAGGGAATTTTATTTGGTTTTGGGGGTTGTTTATGTTTCTCTTCTCTTCCTTCTCCTCCTTCTCCTTCTCCTTCTCCTTCTCCTTCTCCTTCTCCTTCTCCTTCTCCTTCTCCTTCTCCTTCTCCTTCTCCTTCTCCTTCTCCTTCTCCTTCTCCTTCTCCTTCTCCTTCTCCTTCTCCTTCTCCTTCTCCTTCTCCTTCTCCTTCTCCTTCTCCTTCTCCTTCTCCTTCTCCTTCTCCTTCTCCTTCTCCTTCTCCTTCTCCTTCTCCTCCCTCTCATCGTGATGGGGGAGTTGTTTGGTTTTTTTTTAACTTAAAAACTATGTCCTTAGAACCAAAGACACCATTATGATAAATTGGTTATTTCAGGTTGTATAATATGTGTAGTAAATGCCATCAGAATTAATTGTGTCAGCTGATGACCTTGGTTTACCTTTTAGAACCATGCCATATCTTGATTCAAATACGTCCAAGACTGCAAAATTCATAATATACGTAACGACTACTTACAATTTAAAAATAATGTGTTCTGCACTACATATTTTTAGCACCACTCACATTGAAGTGATAATCACAATTGATCATGGTTAGGATTATGCTAATCAATAAAAGTTGCTGTCTTTAGCATTTCAGAAGTTTGCATTATCTAATTATATCAGCCATAATCATCATAGGGCTCTGTTGAACGCTTAGTCCAGTGGTAAAAAGTGGACCAGAATTTTTAAGCAGAATTATGTTGTTCAAATAACAACCTGAGTCAGTCTTGATTTTTCCACTTGTTATTTGTAGAAAAGCAGTTATTAAATGGAAAAAAAAAGTATAATATGAAATGTAATTTTTTGCATATGAGCTTTCTTCTCTGAAGTCCAAGTAAAGAATCAAACCCAGATATTAACAAACAAAAGGCACTTTTTAAATTTTAATCTTCATCAATACATGGTACCATGTGCATCAGCAGAAAATGTCAAATCCCATGAGAGTGTAAAAAAATATAGTTGCTTTTCAGATTTGTTAACCATTCAAATAGTTAACTTTAAAACTTTGATTGAAATGTAACTTGTAATTGGTACAGTTACAGTCCAGTCCTGGCTCGGAACACACTAAATATATCCAAAAACGTAAATTTAATATTTGCTGCTGAATGCAAAACTACACTGCCATGGATCACATCTCTTAAATGTAGGACTGCTGATGTTCCTGTAAGTGAAGTCTAGGAAGAATAAGTCGGCTTCTGAAAGGTGAGAACTTAAAGTTTACACTATGAGAGAAATAGATGCTCTTAAATTCTGAGTCTTTCACAATGAATTTCTAAACTGGCGAAACTCCTCTCTATTGTCTACACTCAGGTAACTGGGAGGCTTAATATAAAAACTATATGTCTTTAAAATATTAACATGAAAGACTGAAAAATTCATTGAGAGGCAATTCAAAAACCAAAGTTTTCTTTTTGAATAAAAAAAAAGCCAAAACCAACAAAAACCCCAAACTTAAACAACAACAGTAGCAAAATAAGATAATTCATAAATTTAAGCTAAAGTTGTGTCTATTTTAATTTAACTTTATCTATTTAACTTTATCTTGAAGGCAAGTGATCTGCATTGCGAAGGAAAATATGTTTTCCTTTATAAAAGAGGATGGTTTATACTATTGCTTATAAATCCGTGTATCAAAATAAAAAGAGTGTGCGTCAGTAGCTGGTACAACGAATGAAAACATTTAATAGTATATGTTTTTCAGCTTTCCATATGTTCAGATGTAGCAACTTAGACTTCACAACACTTTAGGCACTACTATAAAAGACTATAAGTAAGGTGGTATTTTATTTTTGACTTAACAAACCCTGTTTTTCTGAGAATTCCTAATGAATGAAAGATAAAAATGTAAAGTAATTGACTTCAGTCAATCTTCATGTATTATTCAGTAGTCTTCTGCGTGCGTGCAGTATCTAGATTCTTTTAATTAGCTACCTTGGGCAGAGAAGACCTAGTTTAGAATCTTGAAGCTAATAGGTTTCAGAGCACAATTAAAGGTAAATACAGGATTAGGTTTCCTAGTGCAAGGTGACAAGCAACTGGCATCATTTCCGTTATAGTTCTACACATTATTTAATTGAGATGGAAGATAGCAAACAATCCAGAGCTGAACTAAATTCTTTAAACTGTGTTTTAGTTCTCTGATTCTGTGGGAAATAAATACGCCAGAGCAATAAATCTTCTCTCCAAAAATAAAACACCTCTCCACCAACAAAACTCTTTTTTTATCTGAGTTACTAATGGAAGAAGAGAAAAATCATCAATTGACATAGAGTTGTGTCTGAGTTGAAGATTGATCCTCTGTGACTGACCAAAAAGTATTTTATTGCATACAACACAATAAAAATATCCAAGTTCCAAACTTTCAATGAAAACTCCAGTCTCTAAGCCATATTATGATCCTTCTTTCTTTTTTACTTTCTGTTAGATATTTACTGTAAACAAGCAGTATTTTTAATGTTATGGTTTTTGTTATGTTTTTATGATGGAAATTTCATTAATAAAATGTGACTATTGTCCTGATTGCCATTCATATAGAGGCAGAGATTGACAGAGAGAGTAGAGATCGAGAGATATGGATAAATGTGACACACATGGAGTGCAGATGGCCGGAATGCAAACTCGTAATGACTGCTGATTGTCTTCAAATTCTCACAGCTGCTCTCCACACCAGCTGAGAATGATCACAGTTATTTGTGTATTATTATTGATCTTTACCTGTATCTTTTTGACAAAAGATACATCTATATGTACGTACTGATGGTTTAGATGCGCTCCAACTTGAGCCTTATATTCTTAGCAGTGAAATCAGATTTAAGTAATATCTATGTGGTTCAAAGTGATACACCTGAAAAGTGAAAAGACAGTATGAACTCCCATTCAAGAGGCATACACAAAGTACATATTTAAGTAGTTCTACCAGTTTTCCATACTATATTTTGCTTCCACTTATATTCTGGGGCTTTTTATTTTTTCTCTTAATTTCCTGTCAAAATATGATATTTAAAGACTATTTTATTTTTGCTGCTGCAAAAAATGTTATTGCTTTTTTATAGAAAAATATTTAATATTTCATTCCCCATATTACTAATAGTTGTGATACCAGTCTAGGAGATACTTTATTACATTTGTGAGAAGCTTAACTATAATTTAACAGTTTCCTAGTGAATATCCCCATGTCATTCTGAACCATGATGATGATTATAGGTTGAAATTAATACTTTAGGATTCAGACATGTACTTTATTATATAAAACATATGTTTTAGGAGACAAAACTGTTATGTTGATATTCATCTCTATAGACTTTTCTTGAATGATTTCTCAGATGTCTAAAATTAATGTTATAATTAGCAGAAAACGAGAGGGTATGAACACTGGAATAACACCAAGCATTTAAGTGCTACATGGCAAAGTTGTGGATATTGTGTAATGTACAAATAAAAATGAGTGTTGCACCAGCAAAAAAATATACATAATTTTCTGTCTTTGCCAACCTCTGTGAAACCAACCAATTCAAGGACAAGTGTAAGGATAACAAATTGTTTTCTGACTACTTTAATCATTCATAATATTGCAAGAGGAAGGCATTTCCTTAGTATTCCCCAAGAAGAATTTGTTCATCTAGCCAGGCTACCTGGAAAAAAAAAAAATTGAACCAATATGGATCATGAAGGCAAATGAAGATTTAAATGGGGAAAAAAAGAAACCCAAAACCAAAAAAGAAAACCACAACCAAATAAAACCCCTACAGTTTTCTTTCAAAAATGCACACCTGAGGAAAAAAAAACTAAGACCATAAAATCAGGCATCAAACATGGTGTGAATTATCTGTGACTAAAAATGAGATGGTGCTAAAAGCAAATAAATGATGTCAGTATTTTCTATGAACTGAAAAAATGAGCAAAGTGTAGGTACAGCTATTTTGTTTGTTTGTTTAAATGCGTGTCAAGATCTGCACTTATAGTTCCTAAACTGGGCCGATAATTATTATCTTTTTAAGAATTCTGTAAGCAGAATTCCCCAATTTCAGTGAGCTGGAGCAACAGATGAGAGGTAAACAAATGGCTGTGATACAGCCGTCTGTGATGTCTGAGTTTGTTCCACTGAAAACAGTTAATAAAATGTAAAAACAAAAGAGCACTCCAGAAATTCTTATTCCAGTATTGCTAATTACTTCTTCATTGCTTTTCAGAGGTTAAAGTGAGTAAATAAAAGTGAATTTTACAAAATGAATGCTTATATTTGAATTAGTGGCCCTACAATTCTTTACAGTCTCCATAGAGAATTAGCCACTTTTAAACAGGAGAAGATGAACTGTCCTGAAACACACCTTTTTTTTCAATTGTGCAAGCACTAAGGATGTCTAGCTCAAATATAAATAGTTACCTACTGTCCAATTTTAGGTGAGGTGATATCCACTTTTAATTGTTTCTGGTATTTAAAAAAACTGAAAAAAAAAATAAGGTTAAAAAGATCACTGGTATCATCTAGTCTGTTTTCTTCCACAAGTCCTGAAGTCTTTTTATTCCTAATTCAACTCTGAGTTAGGAAAAGGAACCTGAATTTGGGACTTTATTTTGTGAAGAATAAAAGCCAATTTAGAAGTACGTGAAAAATTATTACTCTGAAAATGCAAAAAGAAGTCAGACCCAATGTCTCATTTACTGCTTCCTACTGCAATACTCTAAATCCCTCATTTATTGAAAAACACAAAAAAATACATTAATTGAAAATGTATTTCAGTTTAAAAAAAATTAGTTTTAGGGTAACATTTTTATTTAAATTTTGCATATAATCACCTAATTAAGGCCCTAAATAGATACAGCCCTTTCAGAATAGATTTGTTACACTTAATCTATGAAAACCTGGAAAAACTGAACCTGTTCAGTATATCTAGATTTTTCTATTTGGTAATCCATATTTCCACCATGGTAAACATACAAAAACAATTTCTTTTTTTTGTAGCTTTAGTAACATATTTTTAGCATTGTTTCAATGCAAAATATTCTGCATAGTCATTTATATGTGGTTGTCAATCTTAAATTGTCAGACTATCTGATTAAATCCTATTGTATGTTTTTTAAATATATACAATTACTACAGGACACTCGGAAAAAAACTATGTATTTGCTGCATTCTCTGCATAGAGTGTGAAGCAAACAGAGAGAATATTTTAAGTTCAGTCTTCATTTGCCACTTTTACCATCTCTAGTAAGCATAACATTTCCACACCATGTTTTGTTCTCAATTTATGTCTTCAATTATATATTTTCTTTAGCTTAATTAAGTAACACTTATTACCCTTATTCTGCTTTTCACTTTCATAAGTAATATTATTTTTGTTTAAATTATTGAGAAAAATGTACAGAAAGTAGTGAAATAGTGCATCATCTGTCCTCACCCTCCTTCTCAGAAATTAAAAAAAAATAAAATTCATCTTTCCTGCCAGCAGGGAATAATATAAGAGATTCTCTATTGTCAGTATGCAGAAAATAGTGAAACGCCTGTTCATTTCTCTAATTCAAATTCACTACAATAATCCTACTAAAGAACATGGTGTAATTTATTGTGGAATATTAAACAGAATGGGAGTTTCATGGGATGTAAATAAAGCTCTGATACTGGTAATTTGCCTAGAGAAATGAATGCTATTAACAATATACATAGTTTTTTCTGTATATTTTTTTATGTCTTGCCTTGTTGACAAGAATCAACAATCTACTTGTCCCCTTTTGAATATGTATTTAGTATTTGAGGTCCTGTAAAACAGCAGTGCAAGATATTGTAATAGTGTTCAATGAACTGTGTGTCAGTTTAATTTATTGCTGAGGTTTTGTCTTAAAAATCTGTTTTGAAACAAATTATTATAATCTTCTCCTGAAAAGAATTCTTCTCTAATCAAAACACAAAGAAAATTAAGTGCTCACAGGGAGCCCATTTTATTCTTTGTTCTTTTTTAACCCAGACAAATTTCAGCAAAGCAGGGCAGCACAAAGATAAGGGCAGTTTTAGGGAGCCATGGAAATTTAAAGCATTATCAAGTTCTTGCATATGGAATAGACAATTACTATTTCAAGTGCCATAATTGAACAAAAATAAATTCATAAATAACATAATGAGAGAGAGAGAGAGAGTGAGGGACAACCCCACACCAAAACCAAACCCTGTTCTGAATGATCTGGATATCTCAGAAGCTAAACTAATTTAACAACTGGGACCACAGGTATAGGCTCACAATGGATATAATGTGATGTATGACATGTTTAATGTACTCTTTCTGATAATAAATTCAATACCAAGCACTCACAAATCCATAGCTTCTTCTCTTCTGTCTAGCTGAGATATCATGTTTTTAGCCAACCTTGCACAACTCCACACTCACTGCAGAGCATTTATTGACTTCAGAGCACCAAGTCCCATACTGGCTGCTCTCGTGTGGGCCATACAGTCCATAGAGTGTGATCATGACAAGTGAAACTGAAGGCACTGGAAAGATTAGAAAAACAGCAATAATGAACCTGTAGAATCTGCATGCTGGACTCAGAGGAAACCTATAATGTACAAGGCTGTGAATACAACCTGCCTGTCCCAGGATGCCACATACTAAAGCAATGAGGACGTAAAACATTACAGATCACTTGGCTTACTATTACACATCATTTCCTGCAATCAGTGTCTCAGGAGCGTAGGTGACTTTTTCAGTTCCTTTCTGTAGGCTGCCCTTAGCATCTTTGAGGCTTTCTGGAAATGATACCAGTCACCTCTGCTAGGAAGTTTAATGCTTTTGAAAAATTGGCTCTTAAAAGATCTGCAGCATTCAAAGTGCATAATCTTACAAACTGCTGCTCCAGGTGGCAGAATCTGATGAAACTCAGGGCTTCCAGTGGACATTAGCTTCTCCCTTATAATTACTACTTATCCACTCCTGCTCATATAAAGAAAAAGAAACCAAAAGAGATTTAAAACCAGTTCTTCAGTATGTGGGACCATTGTAAGAAAGATAGTTTAAGAACTGAGTAGTTTATTAATTTTGGTAGATTGACTTATATATAAATCACATTTCATTCACATTAAAAATAATTTGTTCTTATGGAAAATTTGTTTTTTTGGAAATTAATTTGTTTCTTCATTGCTAAGTACCTCTGTCTTCATTTTTTTGGTATGTTTTCATGCAGTTTTAGTAGCACATTAAATTTTTCCAGATGTCCCTTGTATCTGAAATAAGGTTTGTTCAATTTGAAAAAGCTGAGAAGTTTGTCAAGCTTCGTCAACTACGGTAAGCTACCAGAGAAAAAAGTCAACATTTTTTCCTCTTTTGAATTTATTTTTTATCTGTGGGAATTTGTTCTGTGATGAGCTCAAACAGAAACCATTTGCTTGCAGAGTCTCAGCCCAGAGTGCACATTAGAACATAAACCTGAGTGAAAATGTTCAAAACCCTCTGACCCTGTATTTAGTTCCATCAAACACAAAATGTAATTTAAAAAGAAATATTAATCCAAGGCCCAGATTCTCATCTAGTGAAAACCTGTGACAATCCATTTACATGGATGAGTAATTATATGTAAAAATCTATATTGAAACTTAGGATCATTTATGTTAGGCAAGAAAAATAGTGCTACAGGTACTGCATAGGACCCCAATAAAATTTCTAAGTTGACCTTGAGACAACCTGGATGTTTTCCTCATTGGATATTGTTTCATAGGCATGGGCTTAAAATAAAATATTGATAAATTGCATTAGACTAATGTCATATTTCTGCTGGAAAATGTGAAAGGCTACTTGATAATCAATATGTTCTTTAACCAGCAGTCTGAGCAAAGATTTCAAAAAGAGTGAAATATGCTTGGATTGTCTCTTTTAGAAGAGAAACCTGGCAACTACATCCTGAACCAGCTGGAGTTTAGCAGCATCCTATTGGGCAAGCAGCCAACAGGGAATTGGAAGAATCTAATTTTGAAATAACAAAAGCGTGAATGACCATTTCAAGGTCTGACTGTGAAAGACATTCCTGCTACACAGCAGTTCTTTAAGTAACAGGATGGTAGCATGCCCTGGAGTTTGTATGTTTTTCAAAAGATAGGAGAATGAAAGTATCTGAAAGTTTCTTACTGCTATAGGAAAATATGTAGTTTTGTTAAATAAGATATTAAAAGTAATCTAAATATGTCTGTTTCATATACCATAAGATGTTTATGCCTAATATTTATTTATCAGACTGATGTAATTATAATGAAGATAAAACCAAAATTGCTTGTGTTCCCAGTGTTTTATTCATATCAGCACTTATTATGGTTAGGCAGATTCCTAACTGTCAATTGTCAAAACTGTACTCATTTTAATACTGTTTGTCTAGACAAATAACTACATGAAAATTACAATGTACAATTGCATTATATTGCATTCAGTATGTAAAATTTAGCTGAAAAAGCCCCAAACAGAGGTACACATCTTTTTGCTAATTTAGAAATCATTTACTGACAGATATAAATACACTTATTACTGCTGTAATAAACTTCTGTTAGACAGTAGAAATAAATATTTCAAAGTCAAAACTTTCCAGTTAGGTCCATTTTGCTATTCAGTTCATAGCTGTGATATTTTTTAAAAGCAGATTTGTGTGATGTGGCGGTTGCTTGTAAGCTTTAATGCCTTTAAGTACACTCTCAAATGATTTCCTCAGATACTGTAGAGCCTCTCAAGTAATGCAATATGTTACTGTGTAAGCAACTGAATTGAAATTTTAATACATTAATGTTCAGAAATGTAAGAGCGATGCGTACAAATTGCCTACCCAAGCTACGCATCTTTAAAAGGACCTCAGTAGATGGCTGAGACCAATTGCACTGTGAGGTATGAAAAAGCAGGAAATTCTCTGACTTACAGGAGATTGTTTTTCAGTGCATCTTTCTTACAGTCTCCTTTGGTTGAAGATCTCTAAATATTTCAAGGAACACTACTTTTTGCATATAATATAAAAAGGTTTTTTCCATATCATACCATAAACTCACTTTTCCAAGAGAGTTTGGACCATACACTTGATCTTTCCAGTCCCTTTGAACATGGACTGCTCCATGATTCTAAGATTTTTCTCTATTTTTTGTACTAAAAATTGTCTGAAGATAAGGTAATTCAGCTTTTTCTATTTATATACTTTTGTTTGATTTATATATTCTGCAGCTAAATAAACAGACTTTCAGAATATGGCTTTTCACAAGAGGATATTTAAATTTAAATTCTATGTAAACTTAGAAGTAGGTAAAAGTATTGTCTGCGTATTAAAGAAATTCTTATAAAATATACTGAGATCTGTGTGATTTTTTTAAAAAGGGGGGGTGTGTTTGTTTGTTTGTTTGTTTGTTTGTTTTTTATGGTCAAGACACTGCCTCTTAAGCAGGTGCTTTTTCAGGTAACATTCTATCCATAATTTTTTTCATCTGTTTCTGCAGAATTCTATGCATTTTCTTGACTGTACAATAAAGTGAATGATAAAACTCTGGCTAATTCCTTTAGTCTATCTGTATTAGAATGGGAAAAGAATAAGGGGAATAATTTGACATTCTCTCCTAAAATGGTTTCAATGAAAAGATATATGATACCTAACAAATGTTAATGTGAAAGACAAAGCTTTTAGAAAACTCTGAAGACCCAAAATATAAAGTTAAAGGGAATCTTGTAGGTCACATGTAATTATAGTTTATACAGCAAATACACTCTGTTCAGAATAAAGGCATGTCTGTGCTATGGAAGAATATGCATAGGTTTTGTTAGGACATCGAGACCTAGTCCTGTTTGAGTTTCTGCTCTGTCTGGTTGCTCAGGCACAAGGATTTAATGTGCCCATGTTCCTGTCAATCTGTTTAAATCTTCTTAGATTCTATAAAGTCCATGCAGTAATCATCAAATGAACAAACACCTGCAGCATTTCTTCTTAAAATGGTGTTATGTCATCTGCCACAAGGCATTGAGGGAGTGAGGCAGCTGTTTATGCTATTCTATCTTGCTACTATGTGAGTATGCAGCAAGTTGGGTACTTAGAGCTTTGTAAAATAAATCTGCAAAAGTATTATATAAAGTCACTGAGCCTTTGGGAAAACTTGAAATGGCTCTAAATATTTAAGATGTGCTCCTTAGGTTGTTAAAAAATGACCTAGTAATTTCCTGTTCATATGTACTCTCTAGGCTAAGTGGATAGGTAATTGCTTGCATGTAGTGAGTTACAGAGATATGTTAAATTACACATTTTTTTTAAAGGGAGAATCTTCTTGGCCAAGCTTGGAATTGAAAGCAACAAAAGAAAGGGAGCAGGAGAAAAATTAAAACTGTTGTTTCTCCCCCAAAAACATGATAAGAGGAGATTAAAATAGCACTTTTTTGATGATTAAAATAATATTTTGTGATGAACAAAGCCTTCTAAATTGAATCTCATATGGGTCACTGATACTTGAGCATAAATGCAGGGAGACATTTCCTTTCCTTAAGACTGCAAAACTATCCATGGATTTAAAAGTCCCAATAAAGAAAAGAATTAATATATCATAGGAAGTTGTAAACATTATGTGGGGAATATCTTCCCAAAAAAATGAAATATGTATTTTTTAGCTTTTGCCTTTAAATTGTGGTTTAGACTTTTGCTCCTAGAGACCATCAGGGTACCTTATCTGCTATAGAGATGATGTCTTTGATGAGGCAGAGTGATGGACAGCTGGGTCAAGTCATAATAACTCAAAATTCCAGAGTTTAAGGATTTTTTTTTGTTTAGATCATTCAAGTAGAATAAGATGTCTTAGTTAGGACAAAGATGCAAAAGACAAAAAGACAAAGACACCTTGACGTGGACATTGCCAATTTGTTCTAAAATGATGGTGCTGCTAACTCAGATTTGTTCAAAATGCCTATTCCATGTTCCATACATACAGTAAAAAATTATATAAAACAATTTTAAAGAAATAAATAATTAGGAAGCTTTAAAGAAGCCTATAAAACATGCTCTCTTTTCTTTTTGTATCTACTGCAATATATTTACCACTGAAACAACAGGTCCTAACTTTACTCATAGGTAACTTTAATCACTCTGCCAATCAAATAGCTTTTTTTTTTAAGGGAAAGCTTCAACAAACAGATGGGCTTTACAGCAAGTCTTCAAGGTCACCAAATACTGACTGCAGTGAAATTAGAAGTAAGATCCATCATGAAGGACATCTTTTTTCAAGTGGGAAACAGCTTTCATACAAGTGATCCTGAATGTCATGGTAACACAAGAAGAAAACTAGTTCTGAGAAAGACAACTGTTCTTGTAAAGTGGGAGTTGATTCTGTAGCTGTCACTAATACCTGCACAGATTGTGCCCCTTGAACTACAAGGTTTCAGTGATCTCTGAGAGAATGATATCAAAGAAAAACTAAATGGAAAGAAATTAAGCAAGATGTTCTTTGACTAACAAAAGCCACAGTCTTTGAGATGCAGCAGTACGTTTTCAGGTAAAATCTATCTGAAAAATCCATACAGTGGCAGGGTTCATATATCCAGATGCTTCATCTGCTAAGAAGCTTGGGGCTGTTCCAGTTTGGTTTCTAGGGACAAGTCCAGAGACAAGGCAGTCTGGGATAAATTCTTTGGATGATTCCTACTACTAAGATGAATGTAAAATTTCTTCACTGTGGTATTTTGCATGGTTATTCAAATGGCCTTAGAAAAGCCCATTTTTAACTTCTATATTTGTACAGACGGTATGTATTTCCTTCTTGGAGCAATGGTGGGTACTCTGTTGCAATAAGTAGAATATTTCAAAGATATGGGATGAAATTTATGCTCTGAAGCTGCAGAGCTTGATCAAACCTGAGCAGAGACCATATCAATACAATTTTAAATTACTCAATGTAATACATATCAAATTTTCAAATCACTTATTATTTTTTCCCTCCTACCCATCTAGAAAAAAAATCAAGTCAAATTTCAGAGTAGAAAGGGTTAAAGAAAACAAATATACATACATATGGATGCATCTACATCTACATCTACATCTACATCTACATCTACATCTACATCTACATCATCTACATCTAAATCTACATCTACATCATCTACATCTACATTCATCTGCATCTCCATAAAATAATCCAAGCATCATTTCATTGTTGCAATGATAAGAAACACTTGAATCATGTAGAAACTGAAAAAAATTGGTAAAATATATCCATGAATAATAACTGATAAAATGTATTAACTGAAGACACTGAATGAAGAAAGCTGTTTGTTTTTTTTTTGCAATCTGACCTGAAAATATCTGTTGTTTTGGTAAATGTGTTTCCTTGAAACATAATTTTACAAATTATCTCAGACAAAGAAATATGCTTTAGATAAAAAAAAGAAGAATGTCTAAAGGAGATTTACATCATTAGTCTCAGAATAATTTAAGAAGGATCAATAATATTTTATAAAATTCTGTATGTTAAATATGTTTTATACATGACAATGCTGACTAAAGTTGAAGGAAAATTGCAATTATGGTGAATGCATGTAAGGAAACTACAAAGCTATGGAAACCCCACATTGCCTGAACATGGACAGTTAAGTCTCTTTCTGAGTCAATTTTCTACCTGTGCATACAGTATATATAAAATGGACAGCAGCAGTCTATGTTACCTTAGAAAATTAACTAACTAGTCAAAACTGCAAAAAGAAAACCAAGTTACAGCCAAAATTTTAACGAAAACTTTGTAATCATTATATAAGATCCATTTTACCATACGAGGTATACAATTTCTTCCAAATTTAAACACAAGATTATTCTATTGATTTCAATGGAATACACATGCTTCAAAATAAGCATATACCAAAAAATGCTGATGAACCTCATAAGGAACTGTCCAAAGTATTTCTATACATCTGCTCTATCTATCTACTATTCCTAGTGAAAAGAAAGAGGAATATATTTGAGTCTTCACTGTTGTTTTGCTTGGAGTACTGGTGTTACATTCAAAAGCAGAGAAACATTCAATTAGAACTGTTCCCAGTGTGATCCATGCTTGCTTTCCTGTTCAAGAAGCTCCAAAATACTGGGGAAAGACCCTCAGCTAGTGAAGCATCATACTCCAGTTACTTCAGGACAGAAATGACAGTTTACACCAGGTGAGGATCTGTTCTATGGCACATTTCCTTTTTGTGTTCTCATCTGTAGATTTCACATTGGCTTGAGTACAGAGACTGCAGCTGTATTGTTTCTCAACATGGCAGCATTTGCTGGAGAGACTGACGAGGGTACTGAGACTTCTGGTGTTTGTTGTTGATGTTTTCCTACCAAACAGAGCAAGCCATTTTGTAGGAAAACACAAATTTACCCTGTGTACATTTATAATACAGACTCCTTAGGAACTGTGTATTTATACACCAAAATGATAGGAACCTCATCTTTGGTACATAAAAGAAAAATGTTATTTATTATGAATTAGAATTTAGAAATTTTTACACTCCTGGTTAAGCTCCATAAAAAGTTCATGCCTTTATGTAGTAGAAGGCCAACTCTTTCTTTTTAAAGGCTTTTCTTATTAACTACAAAAAAGTGATAACTTTCATTATTATTGTTTAAAAGATTGTGTTGGAATGATTTCCTGTTCTTTCAGCAGATCACATTTATAAATAAGAATGATGTTTACTTCTAAAACAGACAGAGAAATAACAATGAAAATTCAAGGGGAACTCAGGTTTCCAGATTTTATGCGAGATAATTTGTTTATTGCTCATGGCTCTTTAGACTCTTTAAAGTGCAGTCTGCATTCCTTTAAGTTTAACTAGAAACAAGGAAGAAATAAATGGATTCTTGGAAATTGAAAATGAAAATTTATGGATTTTCTTTGTTCAAATATGTCTAAAAATACAGTACATAAAAGCTGGCATTTTGGAATAGAGAGCTGAGAATAATTAATAATATTTATGATGATACAGGGGCTAAACAAATGTGGTTTGGTATATGATTTGATTTTGGATTTATATGTTTGAAAAAGAACACTGAAAAAGACAGCCACTGTGGCATGTATGTCCTGGTCTATACAAAAACAGTCCATAAAGCACATTTCTCCCAATAAAATGAAGCTATCAAATGTTATTGAATATTCTTCTGTATGACTAATATTAAATTAATTATTAAAAATATAATGGAATTCATTATCAGGGTCTTGGTTAATCCCATCCAACTTTATATTTTAATGTACAGTATGTAAATTTAGGAGTATTTTTATGTTTGGTCTCATAGTAGTAAATGGAGAGGGGTTAATACCTTCAGATGGTATTTCAGGTTTTAAACTGGCAGAGCTTATAAAAGTTCCTGTCTCCCCACAGACTGAAATGAACTAAAATGTCTGGTAATCCTTTTCTTGGTTTAAGTTTGAATTTAGGTTTGATTGTTTGTTTTTTTAATATATAGTTAGGCACTTTAAACTTAGTCAGGAAATATAGATGTTAATGAACAAGAGGTAAGACAGGGATAATATTGTCAGATGATCACAGACGAAGTTATTTTGTTTTCTTTCATTGTGGAGGTTTTGTTTTTATTGGGTTTTTTTAGAATGAAGTATTTTCTATAGAAAGCATTTAATTATTTATCAGTGGAAAAAATGCAGTGGAGAACTTATAAATATTCATCTCTCCCCCCACTTTTTTTTTTTCATTAGATAACTCCACAATGTTTTAGACATTTCTTTCAGTGTTTACTTTCATTATACTCATTTTATTTTTTAAAAGTACAGTAATGTAAATCAGTCTTATACTGAAACTATTTTAAAGTAATATAATGATATTAAAGACATTAATAGAGCCTTCTATTTTCCAAAATAACAGTGTTGAAATTCACACATACTGAAGTAGGTGGTATCTTATCTTTATATGTTAATTACTTTAATAAAGATTACGATAGCCTTCTTACAGTTGTACAAACTAAATGCAAGTGGTATGCTCTAATGTAAGTACAAGAAAGAATTTTATCTTGAAAGCAATAAAAGCAAAGCTAAAAGTGTAGCACCAGGTGCAAAGATTTTTCTTTTTCAAATAATTTTCTAGATGTTGTATTACAACTGCTTGCTTTTGTTTATGTTTTTGGTAAATTGTTACCATTTGCAGTTCCTTTTTATGGAAAAATAATGTTTTCACACAATTTCTGGATATCACAAAAGCTATATATACTATATATATACTGCTCATTATTAAATGTATAGCTTGTCAGAAAATGTGGGAAATCTGTAAAACTAATATTTTTCTACTTTGTGAAGGAGATCTTCTAACTAAAAGAGGAAAAATAGTATATGCACTGTTCCCAAACCATACTTAAATATTTTACCTTCCTGAGTGTTGGATACAGAAGTATGACTTCTGACTTCTCAATACCTGCACAGCATAAGATGGTAAAGTCTCTTCATATTCTGTAACAGCATAATACAGAACCCAAAGGTAGAGAAAACACCACAAATCTGGAGAAAAGGAAAGAGAATACAAAGCTTCCATAAACAAAGACATATTCAAGTAGACTCTCAAAGAATTTTAAATAAATACTTGCGCAAAAGATGATACAGATATCACACAGGTATATGAGCACCATTTTCTCCTTTATACAAATATCTACACTCAGCAGTCTTGTGAGATGCTTGAACTCATACAATAGTCTAGGCAGAACTAGGACCAGCTAATTTAAAAAGTCTGACTTTCACATTCCACCCCTATACTAAGTAAATGCAAATATATCAATGGTACAGCATTATCTCTATTTGTTTTCTTTTGACATAATTTCATTGACTGGACTTTGTAATTGTTTGGTTATTTTCTTAGAGATTTGTTTTCATCTATCTCAGTATTTTCTAGAGAGTGTGAATTCAACAATTCAAACAAGACACACACTGGCAGTTATGAGCATCTCTGTTATGAGGGATAATACAAGATAAATACCAGAAAGAAAAGCACAGCTGTGGAAATGCTGTCATAACCCATTAGAAAAGAAAGCTCCAAAATCCTACTACTCACAGGTGAATGAGATAATCTTTATAATGGCAGGTTAAAAGAACAGATACATGGAACTGTCAGTCAACAAACAACTACCTTCCATAAATTTTATCAGCTAAAGTTAGTATCAGAATACAGCTAAATGGGAATTACATCAACGCACTTTAACCTCTAAAGTATGGATGTCTCTCGCACAGATGCCATCACATATGGTTCACTTTTGGCATTTAAGATACGAATTCCCATGGGACCAGGCATGATCAGTGAAATAAGTAAGTCTGTCTTAGAAAAGAAAACCAGTGAAGTTGACTTGCAAAATTTGATAAGGTCTAGCTAGGGGCTTCTTATGAGCAACAACAATTGGAGCAGAGAGAAAGAAAATCCAATAAATGACAATTTGCATTTGTTAATTGATGTTACCCTTCACTCCTTTTCTTCTTTTGATTATCAGATATGTGTTCACTGATCAATATTAATTTTATTTTGTTTTAGATTCAAGCATTTTTCCACAAAATGCATTATAATCATATTATTTAAAATCAAGTCTGAATATGGAAAGGAAGAAAGACTTGTGTGAGTTTATGTGCTAGTATTACACACAAATAGTATTTTGCAAGTTGGCATAGATGAAAAATCTTTTCAGCATAACCTATACTGGCAATGTAATTTATCTTTTAAATTTAATGTTAATTTATTCTCAAAGACTAAGGACATAAAGGTCAAATTGCATTCCCTCTCCTATAAAGTGTAACACAGATGACATGACAAGTGCATGCTTAATGCCAAGCAGCCAAGTCTTGACTCACTTGGAGTACAGTTACAGACACAGGCATCTCTGATGAGATTAATGGGATAGGTTTTGTGCATGGTAAAGGTGTCCTAATAAAGGGGCTTTCAATCTGGTTTACAGATTGTTAATTTTTGAAGTGAGCACCCTGTCTTCATATTTGTCTTCAAAATATAAAGATTTTTGTACTAAAATTTGTGCATGGACACATTGGCTATGTATATGCAAATATGGATACATAGCCACATACATACATACTGCTTACATACATGTGCATTGTACTACAAACCTTATAATTAAAAACAATTTTTCATTTTACAGAGGCACATGGTTCTGCACAAACCTTTTTACTCCATCTTGAATAAGACATCACTCAAAATGCTCATGACACTCAGCAGCTATTACCATGGGGGATAAAGAAGCTTCTTAGGAGAAAACATAGGAACTGATAAACAGACTCCATTAAAATGTTTTTTCATGCTAGTATTCAACCAAAATTAGAGTTATCTTTTGCTTTGATGTTACCATTTGTAGTGTAACCCTTATTTAGTTGTTTTGATGCATGCAATAATTGATACTTCAATAATAAACTTGTTTATATTCAAAATGTCTTTAATCCTTGAATGGTTCTTTTGGTGTCTTTTTTGAGACTGAAGTGCCTTTGTGGCATATCACTACTCTGATGTCGTCTTTTCAAGTCTTTCATTGCTAATGTTTTGACATAAATAGCAGTGTTCTCACATCTACCACCTATCCAGCATGGAGAAACAAATACAGAATTGCTGTCTTCCTCTACTCGTAATATTTTGGGCTTTAATCACACATGTATATTTTTTATTCATATAGGATATTACTCCTTATTAAGTAGAAGGAATGATGTGAAAAAGCAGAAAAGTGGTTGTGGTGGGCTGACCCTGACTGGATTCTAGGCACTCACCAAGCTGCTCTATCAGCCTCCCCCTCAGCTGGACAGGGGAGAGAAATAAAGCAAAAGGGTTCAGACAGACAGGGACAGATCTCTCACCAATTAGCATCATGGGAACAACAGACTTTATATGGGGAAAATTTATTTAATTTACTGCCAATCAAATCAGAGTAGGATAATGAGAGAGAGAAAAAAAATCTTTAAAACACCTTTTCCCCATCCTGTTCTTCTTACCATTCTTAACTTTACTCCAAATTTTCTCTACCTCTTTGCACCCAAGGCAGGGGAATGGACAATGGGGGCTGCAGTCAATTCATCACATGTGATCTGTGCCAGCCCGTCTTCCCCTAGGGCAGGATTTATCTCTCTTCATCTGCTCCAGAATGGATCCTCTGCAGGGTCACAGGTTATTCCAGTGGCATAGGTTCCTCTCTCCAGAAGTCCACAGCTCTGGCCGGATATCTGCTCCAGCACAGGCTTCCCAAAGAGTCAGTCTCCTTCAGACATCCACCTGTTCCAGCCTGAGGTCCTCCATGGGCAGCAGGAGGATCTCTGCTGCATCATGAACATCCATGGACTGCAGGGGCACAGCTGCCTCTGCACCCTGGGCTGCAGGGGAATCTCAGCTCCAGAGCCTGGAGCACCTCCTTTCCTGCCTTCCTGCCTGACCTGAGTGTCTGCAAGGTGGCTTTATACATTCTCACTCCTCCCTCTGCTGTAATTGCAGGGTTTTGTTTCCTTCTGAAATCTGTTATCCCAGGCGTACTATTGCCACTATTAACAGGCTTGGCCTTGACCAGCAGCAGGTCCCTCTTAGAGCTGACTGGCATTAACTTTACTGCACACAGGAGAAGCGTCTGGCAGCTCCTCACAGAAGACACCCCTGCAGTGCCTCCACTGCTAAAACCTGGCCACACAAACCAAATACAGTAACATTGCAGTAGGAGAAACTAAAGGGAACAGAAATGACTGTTGCTGTATGTTATAAATGGCAAGGGAAGAAAACACTTACAAACAAGCAAAATAATTAGAATCCATGTTAGACCATAATCACTTGCAGAGAAAATGGCCTTTTCTATTTCAGTTTATTCTTTAAGAAGAAGTGTAAATGAAGAACAATGACAGCCTTATGTTCCTGCATTTATTATACCTGCTACACTTCCCATCTCAATAAACTTTCTCAAAAAAACAAACATGTTTTGTTCATTTTTCTTCTGTTTAGTGGAATGGTTTGTGGGTAGACCTTGTCCAGCTGCCAGATGTCCACCGAGCCACTGTCTCACTTTCCCTCCTCAGCTGGATACAGAAAGGGAGAAAATAAGTTGAAAAAGTTCATGGGTTGAGATAACGGCAGGGACATCACCTACAGCCATCACTGTCATGGGCAGAACTTTCTCAGCTTGGGAAAGATGAATTTAGTTTGTTGACAATTAATGAGAGATAGAACAGTGAAAAACAATCACAAAATTAAAACCACCTTTCCAATACTGTTTCTTCCCAGGCTCAGCTTCACCCCTGACTATTCTGCCTCCTTTTTCTTAAATACATATTCCCCAAGGAGCCACCGCCTTGGCTGCAGGGCTCTGCCATGCCCTCCAGTGAGTCTCTTGGAGCTGAAGGAACCATCTGTGTACGGCCCAGGGCAGCCCTGGCAGCCCCTCACAAAGACTGCCCTGCATCCCCTGCTGCCAACACCCAGGATATGAGTGGGTTGCCTAGCTCGCTACATTTCTATAAACATGGAATATTCTAGCTGGACTATTAACATTGCCAGCTTGCTTGGAAACACGCTAAGCTGTGTTCACTGCAGTGTTAATGAAGGAATCACACAATCTTTTTGGTTCATCAGTCACATAATGCTGGGAATACTCACCTATAGTTAGAATGTCTTCTGCCAGCTCTTCATGAGGTTTTATTTCCTAAATGAAAAGGTTTAGCAATCATCCACTGATAGATACACCTTTACAAAAATCTCTCACCCTTGCTCAATTAATTTACCTACTGAAAGAATCTGAAAGACCTTTGGCACAGTAGCCCTTATCCTTTTGTGTAAATAGAATTTCTTGTTGCTTACTTTTCAGTCAATGGTGCAATCAGCTTTTAACAAAAATTTGTGATTCATGTTTTCTCCGTATCATAAAACCACTGTGAAGATAAGCAGCGCAGGGAGTGCACATTCTGTTACTTGGTCAGTGTACTAGAGGTACTTTTCTTGCAACTCTGTTTTATAAACTTTGTTCAGAGTAGAGAGGAGGATGTTTTGTGGGTTAATGGAGGTTAAAAGAGTTAACAGTTCTTGACAGGAATTCAAGGTGACTAATGGATGTGCATTCAGATGCTGAAGTGCTGTTGAAGAAGGAAATCTGAACTGGTAACAAGAAAACTCCATTAGTGACATATTAGTATTTTTCTGAAGCTTCAGTGGGATCAAGAAGAAAGACTGTTTTCTTATTCATGGATAAGTGAACCTGAATGACATTTTTCTAAACATGAGGGGCACAGGAGAGAAAATGGAGACTTCTAGAAGTAGTAGGAGACATGCAAGCTATTCTGGTTCGGGCTTGATTAGAGTTAATTTTCCTAGCAGCTGGTGTAGTCCTGTGTTTTTGGATTTAGGAAGATAATTAATGATAACACACACTGATGTTTTAGTTGTTGCTGAGCAGTGCTTTCACTAAGTCAAGACTTTTCAGCTTCTTATGCTGCCCTGCCAACAAGAGGGCTAAGAGTGCACAAGAATTTGGGAGGGAGCATAGCCAAGACAGCTGACCCAAAGGAATATTCCATAGCGTAGAAAGTCATGCTGAACAATAAAACTGCAGGGAGTTGGCCAGGGGGTGGTAATACACTTGTTAGTCAGTGGGTGGTGGGAAATTGGATTGTGCATCACTTCGAGTGTGTATTCTTTTACCATTATAATTATTATGCCTTATTTTTGTGTCTTTAAAGTGACTTTATCTCAACCTATAAAAGCATCACCTTTTTTTTTTTTTATTTTTATTTTTATTCTCTCCACTATCTCACAGGAGCAGAATAAGCAAATGGCTGCATGGTGTTCAGCTGTCTGATGGATTAAACCACAACACATGCCTACTTGACCCCTGGAGTTATTGCCTGCATGCCCTCATCTAGGATAAGAGTCAGGGGATGGTACTTTCACCAAGAATCTCTCCAAGGACAGAGGGACATACGACTGTGTAGATTGAACATTTCTGAATTCAGCAGTAGAATGAGATGAACTGCAGAGGCATTCTGACATCATATTCAGAAATACATCAGGTGAAATCTGACCCAAAAAATGCTTATTATTTTCCAGCCTAAGCTTAGTTTTGGGATTAGATAATTCAGCAGGTGTGTTAAAGTGAAGTTCCAGCTCTTCCTGTGTTTCATAACTATTAAAAAGAAACAAAAATAAAAATATAGAAAATGAGAAAAAAACAGCAGTTACCTTTGAAAGCCTAGTTATTGCTATACTTGATCTCCACAAAATGTAGATGCTCATCTAAAACATTTTTTACCAAAGAAATGACCAAGATTGTTGCCATGTACATACACATCTACAAAGTTAACCCAACACCACCAAGCAAAGAGATTTTCTACATGGACTGTTTCAGCTTCAGTCTGCTATCAGACTACTGGTACAGCTCTTCCTTTTCCCTGAAGAAAATGTTTACCATAACTGACATAGATCACCCGATACACTTAACTCAGAAACTGACATTCCTCCCACTCTAATATATGTTCACATTAATTCCCAAGTTGTTTTCAATTCACTCACATAAAAATAAGAGTGATTCTGGATGTTAAGCTTAGTAAGGGAAATATCAAAATAAAGGGATTTTTACCTTTCCAGTCTGAGAAATACCACAGATACTGTAATAGATGGAAGAAATTGCAGTTTAATGCACACTCTACCACTGTGAGCAACACATGGTGAGAAAGCCAGCACACTGAGCAGCAGTGATTTGCCAGTGGCACTTCTGGAAAAGAAAGGGGAAAAGCAAAACAGGTCAGTAAAACAAGTGTGACTACAGCAGGTCAGAATGTGTGTCTGTGCTTCTCAAGACAGAATTAAGTCACAAAAATCAAATATATTTATGAAAGATTTTTAATGAGATTATTTTCATGGGAACAAGATGTTTGCATAATGTATCCATTTGGAAAAAAAAGATTTTCTAAAGGAAGCTTTCAAAATAATGAGAAAAGGAACTGAAATTTTAATAGGTTTATGTGATTTCAGAAAATATAGAAATGGTGATATGATTTTAGTAGAAGTTATTTAAATTTTTCTGTCCTGTGTCTGTGCTTTTTCCAAATCATAGTGAATAATCCTTCATGGGCTTGTTATTTACATGACTGCTTACATCCTTATTAACTGTGTATTGCCTTTATTAATAATACACCTCATACTACTTCTATATTTCACACTAAAATAAAAGATCATTTTATTATTTATTTTCAAAGAGTTTTGGAATCATATTGTTTAGTTTGTTTCACAGGCAGTTCATCCCAAGTCTACCTTCATTTCTAAGGATGATACAGGATTGATTTTTTATCTTTTTTTTTCAGGTTCCTTATCTATTTCATTCAGAAGTAAACTTTGATTGAAATCCCACTGAAATTAATGCAATAATTACAATATTTTGAGCTTTGTCATAATCTGAATGAAGTGTGACAAGCATTTAATAATATTTCTTAATATTTTCATCTTTTTTAATAGAAGATTTTAAAATATAAAGATTTAAAATATAAAAGCAGGTAAAGTCTTTTTTTTTTCACTTTTAGGGCAAAAAAAAGATGCAACCATATTGAGACAATTCAATACACCTGACACATCTTCTACATAACTGTATATCTTGCTCAAAAACATCTTGCCCATCAGATGTCTTCTTTTCAGTGTCTTAATGAGAAAGTGGGGTGTTAGTTTACTGCCATAGAATTAAGCTTTTTTGAATCCTATAGTTCCAAGTGTTAAGAATGTTATGAAAAAGAAATCCAGCAACCCCATCTCCAACTTACCTCTAAGTAATTTTCAAATGTAAGTGATTAGACAGTAAAAGATAATGGTAGCATTTTGCTGAGTGAGATGTCCCGAAGTTATTTAAGGAATATACATCATCTTCTTTCTCTGAAGACAGGGTCACAAAAGGCTAGAATCAATGAGAAAACAGAATGCCACTGTTCTTTACATTTTCCTTTCTCACAATTTTTAGCCCTTTTCCACATAGTTCTAACACTTAGCTCAGAAAGCTCTATGTTGAAATGATACTGAAAACAATATTTTTGAGTCTGTGTATCTCTGTATATTGTTCCCTTCTGTGTTTTTTTTTTTTGTTTGTTTGTTTGTTTTTTATTGCAGCTTGCTATTTCTTCCTCACACACAGGGCTTTAGTCCAGACACTTCTGCACATCTAAGTTTATCACCTGATCACAGTAAGCCTCTCTTTATAGCAAAGTATAGGAAAACAGAGATAACTCTTACTCCAGCTCTGTCTGTATCTTTTTACAGCCAACAGACATTACTGTTTCAGCTATAAAGGATGTAGACAGGGTGATAGGTTTTTTTACACTGAATGAGAGACATGGCATCTATCAACATTGCTAAGGTTAACCTAACTGAAAACAAAGTGTTGAAATGGAAGCTGTAACTGCCAATAGAAGCTACAGAGCAGAAACCTAAGGCAACTCAACTGTTAGCTTAGACAAGCCACTTAAATTTCTGAACCTGGGTGGTATGAATTTAGAGGTAGGTGCCCTGAACAGTGTCAGATACCCTTTAAAAGAAAATCAACCAAGCATAAAAAACCCTAAGCAATTTTCCCTGAGAAAAGCAACTTAGCACTTTTTAGGTCTTTTTCACTACCTAATTACTACATTGTGCTATATTTAGTAAATTGTTAAGCAATCACTAACAAGTTCTCACTTTACTGACACTGCTATGCCACAAACTATTGATTGGTTGATTTTTTTGTCCCTGTCCACAAGCATTCCTGACACTGAGATCAAGAGAGAAAGAGATGTTAGGGATGGCCATATTTGTGTTTAGAACACTTTTCCAGCCCCCTCCTCCAAATCTTACTTGGAAAAAATGACTGCATGGACCAAAATTTTTCTGGAGTCGTGGCCACACCATTATTTATCAGTTCTTCCAGTACAGTCTTAGACATCTTTTCAAAGTAATACTTAAATGCTTTGCATACTTCTAATTTATCTAGAAGGATAAAATTACTCATGGAATAAAGTAATATTTTTGTTTTCTTATAAAGTATGATATTTTGGTGTCAAGATCTGCCTTTGATATCACAGACTCACAGAATTATTGAGGCTGAGAGATCTCTTATTAAACCACCTTACTCAAGCAGTACGACCTAGAGCCCCTTGCCCAGATTTTTATGTTCAGATTTTTTAATATCTCCAAGAATACAAACATCACAACATCTCTGGGCAACCTGTTCCAGTGCTCAGTCACACTCACAATAAAAAAAATAAAAGTTTACTGATGGAAACCCGCTAAGATGGAACCTCCTGTGTTTCAGATTGTGCTCATGGTCTTTGGTTCCTGTTACTGAGCACCACTGAGAAGAGTCTGGCTCCATTCTCTTTGCACACATCCATCTTGTATTTGTATGTATTCATGAGTTATCCCTGAGGTGATCTGGGCTGAACAGTGCCATCTCTCAGTTTTTCCTCATAGAAGAGATGCTTCAGTCCCTCAAACATCTTGGTGGCCTTTTGCTAGACTCTACAGTAGGTCCGTATCTCCTAAGGTCCTCAGACCTTAAAATATATAATAGTTCACATCTTAAATTTCTCAAATGGAAGTGAGGACTCCAAAGTTTTCAATGAGGTTCCGTGACAGGGGTCAGGCTTCCAAATTTAACGTGAGGGACACTGTTTGAGAGCATGGATTACAATCCCAGACTTCTCTCTATATTTTGAATTCCATAGCAGAAAATGGAATGTGCGTTCTCTAACTTCAGCTGCCATAATCATTCCTAAACACTTTGAGTTTCTTTGTAAATGCACTGAAAGGGGCAGATTTGGCAGGAAAAAGAAATCATCTGTTTTAATGCATTTCCTCAGATGAAATGGAATTGGTTTTATTGGGTTTTCTTCTTCTACTAATTTTAAGAAAGTGACCCGCACAGGCTTTAAAAGCTAACGTCTGTATGCTTAACCAAGGCAAAACAAATGCAGATATTATCATGTAATATTGGACAGCTCTCCTGAGAGATAGAACTTTGGGTTTTGTCTTCAGCCAAGTATGGTTTGCTACATGATGCACTTCAGAAGTTCTTTCCAGATAAGCACATTCCTTTGCTCCCAGGCATAAACCAGCCCTCTTTGCCCTTCAATGAGGGCTTGTTTGATCCTCTTTGCATTAGCCAACACATGACAAAGGAATAATCACTCTTTCCAGATATATATTATAAAAGAAAAATAACATGGCCAAATAAAAGGCAAACTTTGCAAAGCTGTCAAAACAATGATTTATTTTGTATTTCAGAGGGCTGTCATTTTCTTAATTCTTATCCAAAATTAAGTCTTCCTAATAAAAAATTCATAGCAAAAAGCTGTACTATACTTTTAAAGTTATTAACATTATATTACTTTTTCAAAATATAGTACAGAACACTTAAAAGTTATTATGAATAATTGTACAGCAATAAAACAAATTATACTTACCAAATAAATGAGCATTGCCTTACACACTTCTAGTGTAAGGCAATAAATTTTCCTTCCTTGACAATTCCTGGAATTCCATCCCTGATAACAGAATAACCAGCCTTTACTTCTAGTAAAGCTGGTTATATTAATAAAGATCCAATGTAACAGATTTTCAAAGGTTCTAAACAACACATCTGACACAATGCTTCAGAGGCTGCAGCCTCCATGGCCTCAGTGCAACTGGTCAAATTTGTAGAATCAGAATAATTTAGATTGGAAAAGCCCTCTGAGGTCACCAAGTCCAACCCAGCATTAACCCAGCACTGCTAAGACCACCATTAAACAATGTCCCTAAGTGCCCTTAAGTGTCTCTATGTCTTTTAAGTACCTCCAAGAATGGAGACTCAACCATTTCCCTGGGCAGCCTGTTCTAATGCTTGACAATACTTTCCACGAAAAAATGTTTTCTGACATTGGAATCTCAATCTACCCTAGTTCAACTTCAGGCCATTTCTCTTGTTCTATCACTTGTTATTTGGGAGAAGAGTCTCATTTAGGCAGTTGTAGGGAGCAGTAACACCTGCCCTGAGACTCCTTTTGACTTCTAGGCAACTGGGACCTCCCTTGTTAGGCAGGAATGATGGTAAATGATGAAAAGTGGCTCTGTGAGCACTTCTGTCAGACCTCTGAATATCTGTGGGTGGATTTTACCTGGAACCATAGATTTGTGTGTGTTTAAGTGGTGTAGCAGATTGCTGACCGTTTGACTTTGGATTATGGGGGCTTCTTTCAGCTCCCCATCCCTGTGTTCTGGCTCAAGTGGCTGGGTACCTCGAGAACAGCTGGTATTACCATTAAAGACTGAGGCAAAGAAGGCATTACATACCTCAGAGTTTTCCTCTTCCTTTGTCATTTTGTTTCCTTCTGAACGCAATAAAGGATAGAGATTTTCATTAGATCTCTTTTTTGTCATTAATAGATATACAAAACCATTTTTCATTGTCTTTCATGGCAGTAACCAGTTCAATTTCTAGTTGGGCTTTGTCTATTCTAATTATCTCCCTTCACAGTTTCTACAACATCCTTGTAGACATTTTTTTTCCTGAAATTGAAGCCAAAGCACTCTAATCAGGCAGGCTGGTCTTCTATCTTGCCGCCTTGTCTTTTGGCACATGGGGATGGCCTCTAAGGTCCTCTTGAAAAATATCCAGCCATGCCTTTGTCCTTCAAGGCTGTATCCCAAGGCCAAAAACCCAAATAGACCAAAGTCTGCCCTCCAGAAGTCCAAGACAGTGGTTTAGCTTACCCCCTTCCTCTCTCCTCTGGGAAATTAAAGGTCTATCATTTTGACATCACTGTGCCCAGGATGGCCTCCAACCATCACATCACCCTCCAGTCTTTCTCTGCTCACAAATGCAGTCCAGTGGGACATCTCACAGCACTCTGAATCTTTGTCAGGAATCTACATACTCTAGGAACTTCCTAGACTGTGTCCTATCTGATATATTGCATTTCCTGCAGAAATCTGCTGGAAAACTGAATTTTCACGAGAACAAAATCTAGCTATCATGAGATATCTCTCAGGTGCTTATATCATACTTCATCTGCATCTTCATCCTGGGTGGGTCTATAAGAGACTCCACCATGATATCTGCCATGTTGACCTTCCCCTTTATCCTTACCAACACCCAATCCTATTGTAAACATCTAGACAACCAAAGCACGCTCTAACATAGAGGGCTACCTCAATGTCTCTCCTTCCTTGCCAATGCCTCCTGATGAGTTTATAGCCATCCATTACAGCAGCTCCAGTTGTACAAGTCATCCCACTATATCACTGTTTTACCACTATACAATGGCTTCCAACTTCTCCTCATTGTTGCCCATGTTGTGTGCAAAGGGTAGATGCACTCCAGTTGTGCTATTGATCTTTTGAGGGCAGGAAGCCTTGATTCCTCCATGATCACTCCCAGGTGCATCTGTGATTTCTAACACATCTATAATCATTACATCTTCATCAATCCCATCCCCTACCTCTACTGAGGTGTCAGACTGAATGACCTCACACACCACTCCTCAAATATTATCATGTCATCACCAGACTTATGTGTAGTGAACCTGATTTTTAAATTTTTCCCATTCTAGTTTAAAGCTCTTTCAGTGAGCCCTGATAACTCCTGTCCTAAGACCCTTTGGCCCCTTTAAGGCAGATATATTGCAGAAGAACTTGACAGGAAATATTTTGAACAAGACTTTCAAATGTGTAGCAGAAATCATGAAAAATAATCCTGGGTCAAGGGCAGTTGTCATATGTATCCTGAAGTGGTGCAATAGACAATAACATTGTCTATGTTATTTTCTGTTTAGGGCTGTGACAGTTTGTTCACATCCACTTTTAGTAAGGTTAGGACCACACTTCTATGTTATTACAAAAGTGCATTTTTCATGTATTAAATCAAAAATACTGTGCTTAGACTAGTATACAGACAGAAGAAAGATAGAAAATGAGCATGGAAAAGGTGAAGTTTTATGTCAGTATTCATGTATAATTGCACTCTACATAACAATAGAGGTGTATAAGTGGTTTCTTCCCTTCCAAAATTTTCACAAGGAAAATCTTCAGTTCCTCTTGATAGTGTATACAATCCAAAACAAACCAAAAATAACATGAAATCAGTTTTCAGTTGGAATGAAAAAGTTTAAACTCATGGATCCTAAAAACTTTGCATAGACAATGGAGAGGTCTGAACAAGATAGCTAGCCCATCATAGTCACAAACACTCCAGATTTAAATATTTCTGATATAGTAAAGGAGAACAGAATTGACATTTAAATAGCAAATACAGTTTTGACACATACAACTCCATGAACTTAACTTCAGGTGTAAATACGGCATACAGAAAAAAAGTCCCTAACCTATACATAAAGGATTGGCAAAATTTTTACTACATGGGAATAAAAATTGAGCTTTTTCATTGGCTTTGAATTTAGAATTACTGAGTGTCCATATTATTAAAATGTTTCAAAATTAATGGTTGTTTGTGAAAAACAGAATTAGCAACTCTCTATTTTCTACTGATGCCTGCAAAGCACTGAAGGCATCTCCTTCAAAGGTCACTCTTTTCTTTGTTTATGCTGTAAAAAATGCTAAGGGACTGCCTACGTACGCAGCAACTATTAAACATAAAATGGACTTGCTCTGTCCTTTAACCTGTTACCAATTCAGACACAAAATTATTTTGTCTTTGTCTTTATTTTGTCTTTTCATACTTCATTCATTTAATAATTAATGACATTTGACAAGTGTGACATGAAGGAAGTGCGGGAGGAAGGGAGGAAGTGCGGGAGGGAGGGAGGGAGGAAGGAAGGCAGGAAGGAAGGCAGGAAGGCAGGAAGGCAGGAAGGCAGGAAGGAAGGCAGGAAGGAAGGCAGGAAGGCAGGAAGGAAGGCAGGAAGGAAGGCAGGAAGGCAGGAAGGCAGGAAGGCAGGAAGGAAGGCAGGAAGGCAGGAAGGCAGGCAGGAAGGCAGGCAGGAAGGAAGGCAGGAAGGCAGGAAGGAAGGCAGGAAGGAAGGAAGGAAGGAAGGAAGGAAGGAAGGAAGGAAGGAAGGAAGGCAGGAAGGAAGGAAGGAAGGAAGGAAGGCAGGCAGGAAGGAAGGCAGGCAGGAAGGCAGGAAGGAAGGAAGGAAGGAAGGAAGGAAGGCAGGAAGGAAGGAAGGAAGGCAGGAAGGAAGGAAGGAAGGAAGGAAGGAAGGAAGGAAGGAAGGAAGGAAGGAAGGAAGGAAGGAAGGAAGGAAGGCAGGAAGGAAGGAAGGAAGGAAGGAAGGAAGGAAGGAAGTTAGTTTTTTCTTTTTGCAAGAGCTATTTTGCTAGAAATGTTTTGGGTTTTTTTGTCCTCTTTATGCTTTGAAACTTTGCCTATTAATATATTGTTTTGAACTAAATTAACAGGACACAGATATAGATGTGGAATTTCTGTTACAGGAAGAGGTTCCTGATATCTGACTATTTTTCTGAGGACAGTGAGGTCTAGAAAGTATTTTTTCTAAGACTGCAACAGAGAGAGAAGAGGAAGTACACACAATGCTAAGAATCAAAAGGTCAGTATTTGTGCTTTAATGTGCAGTGAAAAACCTTGAAAAGTGGTAATTTGACTTTGATCCAGAACAGAAATCTGGAGCAGATTGGAAGATGATTTCCTCTCCACTGTCATATTCACCAGACATTTATACCTTGTGATGCAGTAGTTCAAAGCAAAAGAAATTTGTCTTTATTTTATGGTCTATTTCTCTTTCTGTTATTGAAGTTTTTCACTTAATGCAGTGAAACAAAAGATCAAGATGATCTGTGTGCAGACCAGATAGCAAAAGACTATTTATGGAAGAGTGATATAGGTAACTGGACATGATTCACTAGGCTAAACCTATTCAGGAGAATCACAGTCTTTTAGCACACACACAGTATTTGATTTTGATGAATTTTAAATTCTTGGTTATTTCAGCAGTGACCAAACACATTTCTGTGTTTGGAGGAAGAAAAGCAATATCTAAAACAAATGGGGTTATGGCCCTTCCAAGGTGTTTGGATCATTTGCTGATTACAGCAGGGCACATTTGGCCTCTGGGGATGAGGGATAGTGCATAGACCGTAATGCCACTGAGACTGCTGACTGCAAAGCAGCAGTTATTCCCACTTATTGAAATCATGCTGCTCCTCTAGATCCCCAGATAAGTAATTGCTAAATTGTGCATAAACCTTCTAACTTATTTTAAAACTCAATGTGAAAACACCTATGCAGATAACTAGTATATACTTTTGATCAGTTCTTGACAGAAACACATTACAGACACAGAGTCCCTGTCTCAACCCCTAAAATTGTATCCTTTCCCCACCATCCCACCCTCCTTTTGCCTAACTCCATTTATAGCTTCGTAACTGTATAATATGCTGCCTATATTTAGAGCAAGTTTTGTATTCCTCCCTCACAAGCTTATAGAAATATTTTACTCCCCTCATAAGATGCCTGGCAGGAAAGCGCTGCTTAACAGTTTCTGGGTTGGTTTGAAGCAGAAGTGTCAGCCTTATGTATTCACAGCATTTCAATGAGGCTGGGCTGTAGGAGGTATCTTTTCTTCTGCTATACACCACAGCAAGAGCTATTTGCACAGGTTCAGCAAGAAGAATATTAGTGGTCATTTTTTCAAGGCCAGGAACAGAACATTGTAAATGTTCCATATCTTGTCATAAAAAAACCCTAAACTTGTGGCTTCAAATATAACAAAAACTATGAACAAAGTCAAATCAATTCTTTATGACAAAAATCAGATTTCTGAAGATAAAGAAAAGTAATTTAACCAAAAATTCTGTAGATGCTAATATTCAAACTTCAGCTGCTCACTTTATAGCTTACTAATAAACCTCATGTTCTTTGGCAAGACAGAAACAGTCAGAATATTCTGTCTTTTCTATTTGTATTTAGTACTTAATGAAAAAAAGTCTACTTCTGTACTATGTTTGACATTGTATAGTATTAACATGGTAATCCCCAGTGCAATTTTCCTTTATTCATTGTTCTAAGATATTTTGTTTGTTGCATATTAATAAAGCAGATTATCAGGCTACCCGAGGACTTGATAACAAAATTCTCAATGTACAGAATTGCTTAACAAGCTTGCCTGCCCACCTATTATATAAATTAATCCCAGGTGACATAGCACAAGAGCAGTAACTATGCTTAATAGTGCCTGTCAATGTCATCTTTGTATTATTTCAAAAACAAATTTATGCTACTTAAAAGGCTTTGAAACTCACTGAAGGCTTGTTTTAGTTTTTTTGTGGGCTTTTTAAATTTTCATTTTTATTTTTTACCCCTTCCTGTTATTGAAGAGAAGTTAATGACAAATATATTAACTGAACATTCTTTAGCTTGTTTGAAAATTGTAGAAATTATCCTGCTGTTTATGCTCATATTTATGATCCATCAAATTCCATTAAAATCTGTCACTACTGTCAGGAAAAGTAATCCACAAACACCAGAGGTTTATGTCCAAAAAGGAGACAGAGGAGTCCTTTTACTTTATTCGAATAAAGGGAGAGGCCATGGGGCATTCCCCTGGGGTCTCTCAAATTTTTGGAGGGTGCAGCCTCCTTTTTATCCTAATTCCCGGCCGCTTGTCCCTTCTCTCTTTCCCCATAGGCTGAGGTACTTGAGAGTTACAGGCTTCCCGGAACGCCTGGTACCAGGGATACCTTCTCCCCCCACCCCACGCATAATCCCTTCTTAATTCTTAACTTTTGTGGAATTGATGGTGCTCTTTCAGTGCCTCTTTGATCTTTTAGTGGAATCCATCCATTGTTTCTGTTGTCTCTCACTGATAGCTGCATCTTATCAGCAGTCTCACAACTTCTTTGTAAAGACAAACCTGTCATTCCTCTCACTACCTTGAACCTTTTGAGCTGTGTGTTGTGCACCAAAAAGGACTGCCTTTCTTTAACTTCAGCCAGCAACTAAATGTAGTTCAGCCAGTCAGTCACCTGCCACTCCTAGGAAGTGGGAGAGAATCAGAAGACTTAACAGTGAAAACTCCTGAGATAAAGAGCATTTAATAGGTAAAGCCAAAGCCATGCATACATGGAAAGCAGAAAAAGGAATTAATTCACTGATTCCCATCAGTAAGGAAGTGTTCAGGTATCTTGGGAAAACAGGGCTTCATCATGTGACAGTTACTTCAAAAGACAAATTGCTCAGAAGGTTTTCCCAGTTTTTTATTGCTGAGGATGGTGCCATATAGTTTGGAATATCCCTCTGGTCAGTTGGGGTCAGCAGTCCCAGCTGTGTCCCCTCCCAGATTCTTGTGCACCCTGAGCTACCCCACTAGTGGGGTGAGAAGCAGAAAAAACCTTGAGGCTGTGTAAACACTCAGCAATATTAAAAATACCCCAGTGTTATCAACACAGTTTCCAGAACAAATCCAAAGAAACACTATAGTAACTAATGCGAAGATATTAACTCTAACTTAAAACCACTACAAAAAGACAAAAGTCAAAAAATAGTTGCAACAGAGGAAACTCAAACTGCACGTTAGGAAGCTGAATGTTTAACTGCAATGACAGCTGTTAAGTAACAAACACAGGAAATGTGGAATCTCCACACTTGGAGATATGTAAAACTTGACTGAAAAAGCTGTGAATGCTCTTATTTAAGGTTTTAAGCTATCCTTCCTTCAAGCGGGAGCTTGGTTGTAAACAATCACTAGATAATCCTTCCAAACTTTTTTTTCTTTTTTTCCTGTGATTCTGTGATCTTTCACCACACATAATACTTGAAATTACAAGCCTTTAAAATGTGAGAGACTCACGTCCAGTAGTCAGTCTTTTCCTTGTCTGAAAAATGTTTGTGTCATGCTCGACTAAGTTCAAAGTTACCAGTTTTCTTCCACTAAGAACATAAATGAATTTGCACCGATCAAGTCAATTGGTGAGACTAATCAAAATAGTCCTCAAGTGTATGTGGCAGACTTGTGTTATGGATAATTGTACCACACCTGGCTGAGATGGAGCTCATTTTACCACAGCAGCCCTAACAGTGCTGTGCTTTGTGCTTTGTGTTGGTAGTAAAGGTGTGGGTAACCCCTGGCGCGCTGGCTACCGCTGAGCAGTGCTGGCACAGCATCAGTGCTGCCTCCCCAGCATTCTGCACCCTACCTGTAGGATGGAGGTGGGCAGAATCCTGGGAGGAGACACAACTAGTACAACTGATACAAAGTTGCAAAAGGGATATTCCATATGAAGTCAGCTCTGATATAAAAGCTAAGAAAAGGAGGAGGAAGGGGGTGCATTTGCTATTTTGCTTTTTACAATGTTTGCCTTCCTGAGCAACCATTATGAATGCTGAAGCTCTGCTTCCCAGGAAGTGGCCAGGCATTGTTGCTGATAATAGAATATCTTTTTTATTTTTTTTTTTTTTTTTTTACGTTGCTTGAATGTACACAACCTTTTTCTTTCTCCTTAGTAAACTTCCTTATCTCAACCTATGAATTGGTTTCCATCTTACTTTCTTTCCCCTGTCCAGCTGAGAAGAGGGAGTGACAGTGTCTTGGTGGACATCTGGCATTCAGACAAGGTCAATTCTCTACCATAATATCTCTTCTACTTCTTAGCATAATCAATCTGTAAACACAGACACAGAGAGTTGTCTCCTGATAAAGGTATGAATTAGGAGATCTTAATTCCTATCTCTATAGTAAATTAAACTGTACTTATCAAATTAAATTTTGAATTTGGTTCAAACTACTGAAGAAGTTTTATCACAAATTGCTTCACAGACATATACTCCAAATCCTTCCTCTTTTCAGTCACAATAATACTATAACCCTTAGCATTTTCTCACAAAATATGACTTGATATTTCATCTATGTTCTTCACTGTCTCCAGTGCAATTAATTTCTTTCTAGTCTCTGCTCCAAATAATATAGAAAAGAGGCCAGGTTAACATCTGTTTTGATGGAATTTATGCTTTAACTTTGGTCTTAACATTTACTGCTTTCTCTCTCTTTCCCCCTAAACGGTATTCAAGCTGTGTCCATAAACCAAAAAACCAATTAAGAGACTCTTTGCTCATTACCTAAATCTCAGTTTTTAGTTCTTTAATTAAATGCTAAGCAGTTGTGGCTGTTAAATGCACATATTTCTTTGGAGGATGACACATTTCTCTAATGGCTGCAAGATGACTGTTTAGCAATGTATTAATAACTAATTATGAACATAAATAATTGTGTCAAGTTGATATTTGAAAATTATTTTGAATGACAAGACATTGATTAGATTGTCCAGAGACTAGAAAAAGCGAATACATAAAATTCTGAATGTCAAATAATTTAAAAAACAACAAACCAAAACATTGAAATTTTTCTGTACTTAAAAGTCTTTTAAATTTAATACAAAATTTCCATTGAAGGTGCAGAATATTCTGAATACATATATTGTTTAAAATACTTTTAAATTGATTGAAACAAAAATCTTCTCCTGAAAAAAATTATTACAATTTCATCTGTCTAGAACCTGTCTCTATAGTTATATATTATTACTTTTATTCCTTTTAAGCATTGGCAAAATAGTTAAGAAATGGGACTTTCCCTCCTGGGAATGCTAGGGCAAAAATGTAATTTTCTCATGACAGTGCTTCAATGTTTAGAAAAAAACACAACAGAACTCTTTAACCATTTAATGGAATGAAATATTTGACTAAACAATCAGGGTATAAATTTGTGCCTTATTCTTTGATTAGGAACAGATTGAGCCACCATGACCCGAATGACTTACCTAGCTGTTCATTTTGAAAGGGGAAAGTGCTGACTTTGGCTGGGGTGGAGCTCACTTTCTTTTAACAGTCTGCAGGAGACTGGAGGAGAAGTTGGAGAACAGTGGGAGCTCAGCCATAGGTGGGAGAGCGCTCTGCTCCCCCCGGCACCCTTGAGCCTTCTCCACTGCACTGTGAGATGTGAGACCATTGGAAAAGCCAGTGCTGAGCACCACTGCAATGGGGGTGGCCAACTGCACGGGCCAGCTGGGAGTGTTCTGTCTTGTGCAGGCACGAGACTGGCACTGAAATCAGCATAGGCTTGTGCTACAAGGTGCTCTCCAATACCCTGGATTCAAAAGCTGCTGAGAACACACTGCTGTGTGAGAAAGGTGATGGCTACCTTTCCCTCTCCTTTTTCTTTCTTTTTCTCTTTTTCTTTTTCTTTTTCTTTTTCTTTTTCTTTTTCTTTTTCTTTTTCTTTTTCTTTTTCTTTTTCTTTTTCTTTTTCTTTTTCTTTTTCTTTTTCTTTTTCTTTTTCCTTCTCTTTCTTTTCTTCATTTTTTCTTCTCAAAATACACTGTAAGCTGGACCACGAAAAATTCCAATCAATGGCATGTTTAATCCCTTGTTGTGTCTGCACAAGTTAAAGTTTGCTAAGTTAAACTTTGCCAAGTGACTTATTCCATTGGAATGTTCCAACATTTTTAAGTAATACTGGTTTTTTTGAACCTCCTGACAATTTTGTTGTTTCTCCTATGTACTGCCCAGGGTTGATGCAACTACCTTCCCTTGAACCCACCAAGCAGACTGGGGCATTACACAGCCCATATAGTGCTGTGTTTTAAATTTGTGACCAAAACTGTTTTGACAGCAATGTTTCAGCTTTTCCTGAGTAGTGCTTATGCAGCATCAAGGTCTTGTCTGTTCCTTACTCTGGCCAATCAATGAGTGGCCAGGGGTAGCACAAGAGCTGTGAAGGGACACAGCTGGGAGAGCTGACTAAACGTGACCAAAGCGATATTCCATGCAATGAAACCCCATGCTCAGCAGTAACTCTGTGGGAATTTTCCCAAGGTAGCCAATGCTCATATACTGTCTGGGCATTGATCTCCTAGTGATGAGTGATTCTTCTTGCATCACTTGATGATTTGTTTGCTTCTATTTTCCCTTCAATTGTTAAACTCTCTTGACCCATCAATATTCTCATTTTTGCCATTCTGATTCTCCCCCTGATCCAGATCGGGGAATAGTGAGTGAGCAACTGGATAAAGGTTTATTTGCCAAGCAAAAGATTGGTCATTAACTAGCTATGCAATCTTTTATTTAAAATAATCCATAGAAATTGACTTGGTTTAATTAAATTAAATAGCTGAGTAACCAAGAGTGGGATAAAATAATTTATTAACAAAATAATAAGATTTGGCTATACTACATGCAGAATATTGCAGGCAAGCTTTGGATAAATCACATCTCCGAAGTAAGGGAAACCTTTCCATGGGAAAAACTTTGTCAGTGTTCAGTTCAGATCAGATTTTGCTATCTTTACAGAAGTTGCACAAAATAAATTTCCTTTGAATGGACCAACTATTAGGACACTGATAAGTAACTGGGCATCATGATGTTTTTTAAACTTGACTGACTTCTTTTGTAAACTACTGGAAAAAGTAAGTATTTGGAGTGTCATATTCACCATATGAGGTGGACACACAGAAAGAGGACATACAGAAACCCCTATTAAATGTATCCATTTTCAGTTTCTGATAGTCTGTTTCTAATGACTTGTAGTCTTGTGGTCTCCAGGCTAAAGTTAAAGAAAGTCAAAAAAACCCCCTTTACATTATTTTCTTTGGTATTATTTAAGACATTTTAATTTTATTGTTATAGGATTTTTTTATTTATTTATTTTTAAGATGGAAGACTTTGTATGATATTAAGCCAAATTTCATGGAGATTAAAAATCACTTTTAACACTGACAAAGGCAACTAGATGCTATGGTTGATAAAAAAAATTCTTCTGCGATTTGTTTTTATTGTTATTTGTTGATGGACCTTGAAGCCTGACATCATTAGTCATGTTTTATAACTTCTATTTTTTTGCTAGACAGATTTTCTTCATAATGTTCAAAGATAGTCAATTTTGGATGAGGCAAAGATCTGAGATAGAACTATATTGAAATAAAATAAATATAAAACCAAATCAGTCTTTCATTTTAAGAAAAAACAGGCAATGAATAAAGGGCTTCAAATACCCACATTTTTTTTCCTTTATTTTTTTTTTTAAATATTTGTGTGAAATGTTTTTCAGAAGATGGGCTGTTTTAAGATTTTGGTCTGCCTATATATGTTGTGCTTTATAAAAGAGTGTGCAGTTTGAGATTCTGTCATGTGACCGATATATTTCTAAAAACATCAGCTCTGAGGTAGGAAATATACAACATCATTGTGAGAAAACACAGATTAATTATTCATAGTATTTATTTTACAAAAAAATTAAATGTCATCTGTCAAGTATGCTTATGCCATGAACAAATCTGACATGAACAAACCTGCTGCCTGTGATGAGGTTCATAATGTAAATGTTTGTCTTTGGAACAACTTGCCTCCAGTGCTGCAGAGTGGAGTATGATAAAAGATTAATAGCGACAGAGAAAGTATAGGTTGGATGGTCTACTACAGATAAATATGAGAGTTATGAAAATAAAGGCCACCTGAGATGAGTGCAGAAAGGTTGTTGTTTGTTTTTTTTTGTTACCACATGACACCTGGAGAATACAAGTAGGTGAAAACATTTCAAATGTTTATTGACAAAATGAACAATTTGGAAAATAAAATGGAAAATAAGGAAATTCAAAAATATGGAAGTCAGAAATCAGATTTTGTTTTTTATCACAACAGCTAAAAAAAGATAAAAATATATGTTCTTACAGGGTGCTTGAGATGATGAAAAATACTGTCTGTGTTGGTGCTGATATGAGAAAATCCTGCATCATTTTGAAGAAAAAACATTAAAACAGATAGAAATAATTTTCAGAAATTAATTCTGTTTCTGGGACAAAAGCATAATTTGTTGCTTGACACAAGATCAAGCTCAGAATTCATCCTGTACTAGAAAATATATGCAGATTCCAGGAAATTGCTTCCCTTCCCTTGTTTTGGGTGGTCCTCTGTGTATATAAGTCAAGTAAATGGGGGAATATGGGACTATACCGAGACAGTTTTGAATACTCAAGTAGCAGGAAAAAAACAACTGTAGTTAGAGAAACAAACGTTTCTGGAATAATTTCCAAGAAACTTGACAATGACAGCTTAATCCAAGATTTTTTTAGTCATTGTCTCACATTGTGCAAGAAGCATTAACTCTATTAAAAAAATTACTTTGTAATTGTTTAACAGCTTATGCATTTGTATATCATCATGAGTAACAGTTAAATAACAGACATCCCACTTCATTGTGTAGAAAGGAGAGTTTCTAAGCAGAGAGTAAGGCACCCTTAATTTGCATATAACTATAAAGCAGGACTCAAGTGAAAAATAGAAAACTTAAGAGCAGTTAGAACCACTGACCATGGGAAACTTAATTTAAGTCTAGTAAGGAATGGAAGGCTTCACTGAGTTAAGTCTTAAAGCACTTAGCATTTCTGGATTCTTATGCATTTGAAGAGCAGTGGGAAACGGTACAGAAGTTTAAAAGGCTTATCAGGACCATACATTTTTAAAAATTTCCTCACATTTTAAGGCTTCTGATACTTTATATATTTGTATGAATGATATTTAACTACCCTGTTTTCCAGAAAGTAAATGTGTGGGAATTTGGAATATTTGGTCTAGGTTTCTCAAGAAGCCACCACAGCTCCTAAGATGATACACATAAAAAAAAAAAGCTCAGTCTCTTCTTGAAATTAATTGAAGCTTCAATTTTGAATATTAGACTTCTGGGGGCTTGTATATAACTCTTCTCTATAGGAAGGCTTGATTTGATCCTCTCTGATATGAGAAACTCCACATGTCAGTTAATATAGTTAAAGAAGCATTCCAGAATCAAGACTTCAATGAGCTGCAATAAAAAGTCATGTCAAATCAACAATGGGCACAAAATTGTAATGATTCTAAACCATGTAAGTACATAAAAGTATATGTATCTACATTTGCTGTTGCTCCAAAGAAAGGAAACCCTCAAAATTATCAATTATAGTATAAGGGACATAATTCTTATATTCTGGGGGGGTTTTGCACTTTTTTAAAACTACAAATCAGTGCATTCTCAGATTTTCTCAGGATAGCTAGTCCCAAACTTTCCCCTCAGATGTACCTTCCATATAGTATGGGGGAGATAAACATTTACAAGTACAGATTTATGAATGCCTAACATGAGGACCTGTATTTTCAAAAACAGTTTAAAATTTTTAAAAGGAAATTCTAAGCTTGAAAAACTATCAATATGAAACAGGGTTTTGTCATGCACATGACATCTCAATGTTATACTAAATTTATTTATTGGTTAAATAATTAATCCCTTCTTTATTTATCTAGAAAGCATTGAAAGTATCATGAAGACTTTTCTTTGCCTTTAACCAGACCAGAAGAATCTCCAAATGAAACAAGCCAAACAAAAAGACATTGAGTCTCTAATGCTTATAAAAAGAAATTAAGAACAATAATATAAAACAAAAAGTTTTAAAGTTTATTAAAGATGTTGCCCCTGTTAAATAAAGCCCTCAATTGCAACAGGTTATCCTAGCAGACATTCAATTCCTGGCAGTACTAAACAGAAGCAACAAATATTATGACAGGAAACTACAAAATATCAAGCTGAATGGACTCTTCTTCAGAATGGAGAAACAGACATTTAAAAATCTGAAAGTTCTTAACCACCTTTCAGTGTTCAGTGCTTGTGATGAGATCTGAGCATGTGGCTCAGTCATGGTTACCCCATGACTGACAGACACAAACAGTTTAAGGCGTCTATTAGAAATCTTCATCTTGATTATGTATCACACGTATTTCCTACAGGGAAATGTAAAAGGGAAACTGCAAATGAACAGAGAGAAAATTTATAATTAGAATCTGGATTTTGAAATCTGTCAAATATATTGTATCAGTCTCAGAATCATGGAATTATAAAATACCCTGAGTTGGAAGAGAATCTTTAAGTCCAACTCCTGGACTTGCTCAAGACACCCCAAGAATCACGCCACTTGCCTGGGAGCATTGTCCAAATGCTTCTTGAACTTTGCCAGGCTTGATGGGTGTGACCACTTCCCTGGACAGGGGAGCCTGTTCCTGTGCCCAGCCTCCTCTGGGTAAAGAACCTTTTCCTGGCATCCAACCTAAACTTCCCCTGACACATCTTCAGGCCATTTCCTTAAGTCCTGTCACTGGTCACGACAATGAAGAGGTTGGTACCTATCCCTCTTCTTCCCCTCATGAGGAAGTTGCAGGCTGCAATGAGGTCTCCTCTCAGTCTCTACTCCAGGCTTGCCATCCACCAGGACCTCCAAGTCCCTTTCTGCAGGGCAGTTCTCCAGCCTCCCCTTACCCAGTCTCTCCATACATCCAGGGCTGCCCCTTCTTTGCCGCTATCTCCTCTGAGGATGATTGCTTCTCTGCTGAAGAGCAGAGTTTTAGAGGAGAGTTCATCACTCCTGTTTCCAGACATTAGAATATATTTTTTTCTCTTCTTGGAATCATGATGCTGATATTAAGTGTGAGGCTGGTGTTTCAGAAACTCCACTGATTGTTAAAAATCACTCAATAATAGCATTAAGTTCAGGAGTTTGAATGGCTCTGGCATACATGGCCTGGCAGTCTTTCAGGTATAATTCTCTTGCAGCCTTCCTTTCTGCTTTCCCCAAATCTTTAATAGCTTAAGATATTGATGATTCAATTTAGGATTGTAATGACAGAAGCAAGATTTTAAAATAGGTACAAGGAAAACTCAGTTGCTTGAAAACTGGAAAACCAATATTGAGTGCAGAAGAGAGTAGTACCATTTTTAAACAATTTCAAGAATTGTTTAAAAAAGTACTTCGGTAAGTAAGGGGAAAAAAGAAATAATGAGGATTTGGGTTTCTTTTCAAATTAGCTTATAATTATATTATAAACAAGTCAAGTCCACATTTCTGACAAATATATTACATCACATTATGTAATGTTGTAAAGGGAATAAGTTCACCTCTTTCATGGTGTTCAAAACATAAGAGTGCAATGACAGGTTACTTTAACTTCTTTACTTTTAACTGTGTGGGAGAAATTGAGTATTCAGCATTTTAATTGTTCCACTGAATGAGTCTTATTCAGTGTCCAATTAATAATGGTCCCAAAGCCTGCTTTAAAACCAAAATTTGTGTTTGTTATATGTGCTAGTTTTGGGCAAATTCCACCTTTGATTATTCACTTAAAATTCCAACTTTAAAACTTAGAGAAATATTCGTAAGTGCTTTGCATGAAAATTTTTTATGGAATATGTTTAACCTTATAGATTTGTTACTTGTAGTATACAGAAGAACTGAAACAGAATAAAATCTTGAAACATATTTACTCTCCCAGCTTTAAAGTTTAATGCTGTTTGTCATGGCCCACCTCTTTATATGGTGTGCTTCAGAAAATAACAAACAAGCCATTTAAAAATGAGATAAATATTGGTATCTTCAAAGTTTCTTCTACTATTTTTGCATGTAGACAGACCTTTCCAATTAGTTGAAACATCTGCTTATTATTATTGTTTCAAATACATTAGGTTAAGAGACTCTATAAATTAACTGGAAAGAGAAATTCTAAGTCTCCTAGAATTTTCTTTGTCAGAAGACTGGTTGAAATGAAAAAAAATCAAAACATCTGCAGTGGTAGCATGGTGGAATTGAAAGTTTTCACAGAGAGATAAAAATAAAGTTGACTCAAATATTTGATCAGTCAAAACAATAGAATATCATCAGGGTTGTTCAGCTGGTAAGATTAATTTGTAAAGATATTTTAAAGAAAAAGGAAATAAAAGGAACTGGGTTGAAATAATTTTGGATCTGGAAGTATGTTAAGGCCTGACCCAAAATCCTTTTATATCAGTTTCACTTTTTAGGGTGTGTTTTGAAACAGTCCTCTGGGTGGGTACAGATAACAATATTGAGATACATGATGTATACTGCACAACAGGTTGGAAAAATTGAAAATTTGAAATTTTAGAATATATGTTGCTCATATATAATCCATGAATTATTTTCTGAACTTCATAATTTTTATTGTATTTCAGCTTAGGTAATATTCCTGAAATAGCATTTATGAGCTTTTATACTTGTCCAGGCACTAAAAGATGATCTCAGTGTGGAATCTTATTTTTAAACAGGTAGAAAAACAAAAGGGACATTAAGAATGGCAATTATGCTTTTGGGTTTGTATATGAAAATTAGTCAAATTAGTCCAAAGGGCAACGTTGGCCCCAAGCAGAATAAATTTTATTATCTCAGAGCCCATTACTTTAAAGAATTAATAACTTCTCTTTTTCCATAAACTGTAGTTTGTACATATATGAATCTTCTTAGAAGTTTCCATACCCATCCTGACATACCTATTTCCAAAAAGTAGGTCACCATTTATGGAGAAAGTCACTAAGCAGACTTTATTCTTAGAAAAAGTTTACTATTTGAGTGCAGTGAAGTCTTTAAAAATTAATAAACCACAGAAACATATGCAATCTTTGGTCACCAGAGCTACCTTTATGTCCCCAGAAGCCCTCTACAACAATTTCTATTGAATATAGTGACACTTCAGATTAATTGCCAGATTCTCCCCTGCTGAATTCAGGCAACAATCCACTCATGACTCAAGCAGATGTTTCTGCATTTTAGGCAAACTGCAGCAGATTTGTATTCCCATTGCTCCCTTACCTCCATCACCTGTGACAAAGGCTTTTACCAGAGACATCACAGGAATTTTACTCACAAGAAACAATATGCTTCCCAACAAGCAGTGCTGCAGTGTAGCCTAAGTTTCCATCAACCAGCACAGAGGAACTGAAAAATTATATGGATTATTTTCATCTGTATATCTATATTGATTATTATTGTATTTGCAGGGCAAAGGGGGACAGCAGGTTCCTTGAGAAGGTCCCTCAGAAAAATGTATTTGAACTCATATCACTAATGATTTTCATAAAGCTAATGAGCGTAAAAAAGTAGCTGTCTAAAGTAAATTGTTCTTCTGTGTCCTGAAAAAAAGCTAAGCAGAGACAAAGTGGACAGTCTGAGGTGTAAGCACAGCAGTAAGACAAAAATTACAAGGACCAAAGCAGTACAGCAAGCCTTCCCCTGTATTATTTTATGGTCCTAAGGTATCCTGAGGAAGACTCCTGTGGGGAATAGATCAGACAGCTTTCTTGTAGCTGCTGCAGCTCACAGTACCGTACCCCAGCTGGAGAGTCAGTGCTGCCAGGAGCAGGGCCCTGCAGCTGAGTCTGTGTGCACAGCCTCGCCGTCCTTTTATCTCCCCTCTGAGTGTTCCTACTCTCCAGCTCCCACACATACTTCTGCACTGTCCTTTTATCCAACAGTTCCTGCTTTTCTTAGAGAGAAAGAGAAAATATGACTGACAGTCTGCTTTTACTACATCTCAGTTGCTATTTCAATATACTTAATCATCCGAATTAAATTGGATTAAAAAGAACTGTGGAGTTCTGTAGAGTATGAATAGGCTGAGAAGAACTGTATGGGAATGGAACATTTCTTCCTGAATATGTCACTTTTTCAGTGACATTTAATTTCTAATTCAACATAATTTTTCTTCCTTCTTTGTTCCCTCCCTGTACCAAAAATAATTTGACCATTTCTGCAGAAAGTCTTCAAACAATCTCTTTTTTGGGAAATATTTGTCCATCTGGAGGGTGTGGGGGTTTTGTGTAGTTTTAATTCATGTCCTTTCTTGAGGAATATGTGATGCTAATCCATTCTTCTGAATTGCTTTTTACCTTTTTTTTGTTTAATATTGAGACTTCTTCTTAGTCCCAGCCCTTTCATATGACTTCTTCTCCACTTTCAGACCCCATTTTAGAAAGCATGCAGTTTTCAAAATTCCTTGTCGCATTCCTTCTTTCTGTATGACGGATGACTTAAGGCTTTGTCTTTTCAGCTGGGTATCTACGGCATCCCTGCTGCCTACGGATCAATGCCTTGTGGCCTTGTGGTCACTGGAGTAACAGGCACTTACTTTCTGTCCTTCTTGTCTGGAGCAGCATAGATGTCCTGTGAGAATGCAGAGACTGGCACCACCTACACTCTCCTGGCTGGAGGACAAACGACCGAGTGTCTCGTGGAAGGGCATAAGTGAACTGCATCTCTGAAGTTTGCAGTATATTCCAAAGCTCTTTGAAGGAAATCTCTTTATTTTTGCTTAGCCAGGAGAGCCCCAGGTGTTTTGAGAAATACTAGATTTCTTAAAATTCAACTTCCAAATTTTAAAAAGTCTCTTTAATTATAAGTTGTGTTATCATTTAAAGTTGCAGTACAAAAATAATAACTTTTTTTAGAAAAAGTTAAAAATGCAGAAACATTTGTCAACAAGCTTTGTTCCAAAGTGTAGAGAAATGCAGTTATCAAAGAAAATGTCATGGTGACTTAAAATTTATTTATATTTGAACAATTTTTTTTTTTTCTTTTTATGCTGAGAGAAAAACCTGGGCTATTCAGAATGAAATTTTCCCAGAAACTGTAAACAAATCAGGCTAAGAAAAGCATCTGAGACAGAAAATAAGAGGTTATATGTTAAACTATATCATTTATCACCTAATGAAAATAGGATCTTTAAATGGGAGCATCATAAAACTTTGATTAAAGATAGTTGAATCACTCCTTTTAAAATAGTAGTATTGGGTTTTGTTTGTATGTTTTTTTCTGTAAGCATTAAAAGTAGAAGTATTCCATGCAACAAAATATTTAAGAAGAAAAAAATACCTATTTTTTCTTCAGTTCAGGTTATTCCATTTAAACACTCCTTCATGCAGTCTTTGAGAGCTCTGCTACTGTCATGAGCAATGATAGGACCTTTGTAACCAGTATACATTAATGACAATTTTTTTGTTTTGTGCACTTTTATATCAAGTCAAATCTTTCTCCTTTTTTTCAAGATCCCAGTAGGCATGTGTAGTATGCGAAAAATAATATATGCATATTAATTTCTGTGCCCATGCTATTATTTCTAGCTGGAACATAAATATATATATATATATGTTTTTATTTTAATAAAAAATAATTTGAAAACTTCATATTTCAAAGTAATTTCCTGTGTCTAGGAAAAATAGCTTTAGTACATCTCTTGGGGGATGGATGCAATTTGTGTATTATTTCACTTTTTCAAATCTGATAAGATATATACATATATATATAAATGTTTTATCTCCAGAATGTTATATGCAAGGATCGTTAATAGTACATTTCTGATGTTTACAGAAAAGTATCACTATTACACTGCGTTTTTTAGACAACTAAGTTTCTTTATAAAGCATCATCTAAAGGATTTTAAAAGTATATTTTTTTTTCTTGTTGCTAAATTTAAATTTTTTCCAACATGTTATCAGCAGCAAGGCTGTTTACACACCACAGCTCTCACCAGGGGCTTTCAGTCACAGGCAAAGCCTTCTTACTTTCTTATTAAATTCCATGCTTCTGCCCTGTCTGAATCATGTCACCCGCTAGATATAGCCAAAATGTCAGCAATTGTGATGAAGAGAAGGAAAAAGAACTCACTTGCCATACAAAGCCTTACACTGTGAAGCTTTATAAAGCTGATGCTGCCAGTCAAAGCCCATCAGTATAGCTTGTGCAAAGCACAGGGCTTGCTATTGATTTAATTAACCGGAGTTGAGATAAAGTTCAGTTTATGCAGCGCAATAATTTGCAGAATGTCCACAGGGTTTCACAGAATGTGTTGTGAGAAGGGAAAATCACGGAACTGAATGGATGCAACACAGCCCTAGAGCCAGTGACTGACACACAGAGAAGACTGTGGATGTACCAAGTAGCTGCGCAAATGTTCTGACGTGATACTGATATCTGAGGTACAGTAATTGTCAAACATATGCAAGGGAGTCACTTCTACTTTCACTTTCCATTGTCAGGTGACAACACAGATCAAGTAACTTATCAGATCAGCATTTGTTGAGTGATTATCAGAGGAATAATTCTTTTTAATATAATTGTCTTTAAAAGAGTAAGATGCTCATATTTAAAGAAGCCAAAATACAGTATATTACCAGTGACAAAATGATCCATCTGTTAGGCTGTATAGGTAACTTACTTTTAAAAATCTGATTTTTCATTTGTGCCTTTGCTGATTTTTATTACTTTTGATCCAGTCTAGGAAAATGAGTTCATGTGACATGATTAAAAATCAATCCCTTTTTAACTACAAGCAATTAACAAGTACTTTCTTACACCTTCAGTGGGCACAAATAACTTCATTTTTATATACGTGTATCTATAGATGGTTATTTGTGTGTGTTGTATACCTATTACTAAAATAGGAAGAATGTTGCACTAAATTCACTTCCTTTAACTAATATTTTGTCTCAAAAATCTCTTCTTGGTTTTCAGCTGTATTGAAATCAGCATCTATTAAATTTTGAAATATGTTACTCTTGTGGACTAATACAGTAATCAGAAATATTTTTGTGAGCTTAATTAAGTTGTTTTGAAAATGGGTAGACTGGACAGGGCAAAAATATTTAAGTGTCAAAATGCTGTTGTCATTCCAATATTTCTTTTTATCCTCAAAAATTTTAGGAGTCATTTATCTTAAAGTAGTAAGCTGAAAAACTCTCCATATTTAATTCAGTAATGTAAAGAATGGTGCATTTTCTTTCTCATGAGGCAACTGATTATGTAATTGTTCAGATGTTAACAGAGTTTTATTCATGTATAATAAAATTTATACAGCTATTTTGCACAGTTTTGCTGTACATTGATTCAATTGTTTCTAAAAATCATGAATGACATGAGGAACTCTTCATAAATTGTGTTTATGTGTCTGAGACATTGCTAAAATATCCCAAATTCAGATGGTTTTCGTATCTGTAAAACGTACATGGAACAACATAGGAAACAACTGTTGTGATAAGGACAAGAGGAAGATACTGTGATGAGAAATAATAATATGGTGACAGCTTGAGGGAGATGTAATAGACAACCCCCTTCTGATGGTTATGGAGTTTATACAGAAAAGTGGCTTGTTCCCTATGCAGTCTGCCAATTTATTTTTCATTTCATTAAATATTACAGAACAAATCCAAGAAAATTTCCCAGAATAAGCAATCAAGTAAACTCGTTGGCATAGAGTGATGGCTTAATACAGGTAATTCAGAAGAATGTCTTTGAAAGTTGCTGTGGAGAAAATGAGACCTATATGTAAGTGAAGCAACAAAGTTATGATATTTAAAAGGAGTAGGAGTCAAACACTGCATGGCTTAACAATGATCAACCACATTGATCTTGATTATGACTCCTGACCATACAAAGATGGTTCAGGTGCACCCTTTAGATATGGATCTGGTGCAAGAGTAGAAAGAACACTAGCTTTTTTTCTTACACTCTTTCCTGAAGCATCAGGAACTGGTCACTGCTGGAGACAGGATCCTGCTTTAAAAAAACATTTACTCTTCCCTGTGAGGGTATTATCACATTATCTCATGACACATCTTTTTTAAATTTTTTTTTCAGACCTACATTTTTAAGTACTACCTCTTTGAATGAATAATTTCCCTGAATAAATGTGGCCTAGATAAAGGCTATTCCCTGGTAGTATTTGGAAAGACTTGCAAATCTTTTGGAAAACAATGCTAAGCAAGATTTTACTTTCATCATTTGTCTGTAGAGTATAACAGCAGCCTAAAAACTTCTTCTTTCATGTAAATCTATTAATTTTTTCACTGTGTTAATTTATACTTCACCTCTAAACTACTCTTTGCTCTTGCTTTCTGTAGTTCACAGGTAAGTGTCTTGAAAACAAGACATTTGTATAAATTTTTCATGGTCCACTGTCTGTTGGAGACCACTCATGCAGAGTGGCCAGTGTAAAAACCATTTGAATTGCTTTAATTAGCAATATTCCTTAGCTTTTTACAGGCACTGGCTCTACTGCCTGTTGCTGCTACTTTGAGTGGCAGCAAAGAGGTATTAGTGTCAAATTTATTGGACAAACTTGCATACACTATAAAGTTTCTGCACTTTTAGCAAAGCAATACTTAAAACATATTAATTTATTTTAAATTGCTTAGCAAATATATTTTTCTTTTTGGGTCAGTTTTAGTCTTCTTTGATCTACATCCATTATCAAGTGAAACCTGTCACACAAGTCTCTTATCTTTGTGGATGTCAGGATTCTTCACACATTCAGTAAAAATACAGTAGAATAAAATTAAAAAAAAAACAAACCTCCCCTCCCTTCTTTCATTTTTACAGATTTCTGACAATATCTTTTTGATTATGCTTTTTTTTACAGCATGTTTTGATGTGGCAGAGACCCAAAAATGTTTACATTCCTCTGGTTTTTGATTGCTTACTCTTTTAATACATTTATAAATAAGATAATCTTGTGCTAGGAGAGAAAGATTAGTACAGCAAATACTGAAATTATAAAATTACTCAAACCAAATTAGTATCAGTTCTGAGGAAATTTTCTCATTAGAAAATCAGTTGAATATTAGTTGAAAATGATGGGGGGGGAAAAACACATATCCATAGTAGAAAGCGAGAGAGAAAATGTTTTAAAGACAAAATGAGAATGGAAGAGCACATAAGAAAAGGTCAAAGCATTACAAAAATGGAATGCACATGGGAGTTGTAAAGGATGCTGAGTTATTAATACACAAATGGGTGCAAAGGCATCTAATGCACTATTCCAAACGTAGCATTTGAAGAGTTGAGATCTGTGATATGATTATGAACTGAGATGAAGAAAGGAGAAGAGAATCAAATGAAAAACATCCAGTTGAGAACCAAGAATAGTAAATAAAATTAAATAACATCATAAGGGTAGCACAGAAAACATAGGGTTTATGAAGACTAGAGAAGCAATTAATAGTGTATGCTGAATTCTATTCACTCAAAGAATATTGTTACACTCTTACTAGGTAAAGTGAACTTTCTGCTATTTCATTGTCCCCTATTAACTTTTGTTTTCCTGTTCTCTCTCTCAACTTCTCCTTAAGTAAAATATTGCATGATTGCATTCACTATTACTCACTGTAGGTCAAATTTAACCTTATTTTAGTTCTTCATTCACCCTAAGTAAGCACAGTCAAGTTGTAGAAACATTTTAAATGCTCTTGGTTACTGGCACTTCTATCAAAGTAAAATATACACTCATAGAAAAAAAAATTACTTCATACATCCATGACACTTCTATTAATGTTCATGAAATAATTTATGATAGTCTCTGCTATTAATCAGTTTTTGAGGTGCAACACAATAATGAAATTTCATCTCTAGAGGACTACGAATTATTCTGTAACCCTTAAAGCTTAATATCTCTTTTACAATACAAATTATGTAATAATATGTATTACCTGGTAGTATATTACCTCTACATATAATGCAATTACACTGTATATTAGTGTACTAGTACCTTTCATACACTGTGCAATGATAATCCCTTCTTCTCAACATAGATGTAGCATAAAGGGAAAAGATTCACAGAAGGGTGTGAAGGATGGTCAGATGTACAGAATGGACTCCTTAAGCACAACTTTGAAGTTACAGCTCTTCATTCTGGAAAATGATCAGCTGAAGGATGATGGGTAACTCCAAAATCATCAGTGGCATGAAAATGTGATGAGGAATCAGCTGTCTACTCCGTATTTCTGTAGTGGAACCAGGAACTATCAGTTGAAGCCGATATCTGACCGCTACAAGTTTGGTTGGATTTGTTTGTTTGTTTGAGTTGGGTTGTTTGTTTGGTTGTTTGTTTGTTTTCCAAAAATGATAGTGATATCACTTCTGATAGTGTCAGAAGCGGGAAAAACTAAGGGAAACTGGCTGTCAAAGCTAAAATGCATACAAGTGAAGGCTGGATATTTTCTTAAAAGGTAAGTCCTCTGAAGATTATAGATTGCTTAGGCCATCTCATTCTCATGCAGTATAAATCTCAGTCAGTATAAAGTGTTGAAAACTAAGGGAATATTCAGTGGAAATATTTGGCTTGTTCTTGTTTTCCATAGTCATTTGTTTTGGGCTGCTTCTGGGAGAAGGATAATCCTAGTTTAGCTGAACTTTTAAAAATTTCTGGTGGAATGCCTTTTATGTCCTTATCATTGCTGAGCTTTGTATACATTGGTGATTTTCATCCTATAAATTCTGTCTCCAGCCTTATCACTTGATCAATAACTCAGTGTTCCCCCATCTCTCTGCAGTTAACATCCCTGGATCACTCCAGGCTCCTCAGGCTAATCTCTGCTGCTACTCACATCTTCTTTCCCTCTGCCATTGCTTTGACCCCTAGCAGCATACACTACAGCAGCATTAATGTTTTATATGCCTAGGTAGTACAACATGTTTGTTTGCCAAAGGACACAATTCTGACAAAGAAAGCACTTCAAATGTCTGTCATTAAATAAATAAATGATTAATGCATGATTTAATTTTTAGACAAATTATTTGTACCCTAAATCAGGCTATTAAATGTGAAATGACCAACATTCTAATATATCCTACGAATTTGAATTTTGATGTTTTTAACTGAAACTTGTCTTTCCATATAAGATCTTTGTGTGGATAAAATGTATATTATGAAAGAAATAGCCTCACTGAAAGTACATCAACCTGCTCACTTCTTCTCATATATGGTCAGATGTAGTGGTTGTTGGCTGCACTCTTAGAACGGGAGCTGAATGTAGAACGAGACAGGATAAAAATCCCTCAGACTGACAGCCTGTGTTTTAGCTCATAGTAAAACATGCTTCAAAACAGGAAAAGCAGAAAGGTAAATATAATATTACTTTAAAACACTCCCAGCATACTTGGTTCAGTGTCAGGAGATAATGTTGAGGTTTAACCCCCAACAACAACAACTAAGCACCACACAGATGCTTCCAGAAGGATGGCATAAAGAGAAAATTGGAAGGGTTAGAGTTAGAAAACTCATGAGTTGAGATAAAAGCAGTTTAAAAATATTGTAATAGTAGGAGTAGTAATACTACTCAATGTGACAGGTCAATGTAGAAAATAGGTACTTCTTGGGTACAGCTCTTAGCACCCTGAAATAATCTAAACCAATCCAGCTGAACTGTGCACTTAGAGGTATCCTTCTGTTGTGACTGTGCATGGAAGAAATGTATTGTGATTGGCTCAGACATAGGTATCCATGCTATAAATAGTTAAGAGTTAGGTGGTACCTGTACAACTCCTATGAAATGGATCAGAGGTACAAGATCCCTGTGTGCCCGCTTGTTCAAAGTAAGAATAAGACGGATTGGAAAATTCTGGTTTCTTTTGGATGTCTGACCCTCACTTATGTGCTGGAAGACAAGCTGTAAAATTCTGAGAGGTTTTGGAAATTGAGTCTTTCCAGTAAATATATGAGATTTTTAAACAGTCCTGTTTTCATTATTTTTCTTATCTGATGTAAATAATTTACAGTAATATATGTGAGAACAGCAGGTCTGAGTAGGCTGGTGTGAGATTTGGGTCTAGAAAGAGGACTGTCTTTTCTAATGAGGGGCAGTTGAGAGATACCGTATGCTCTTAACTTTCAAATCAGTAGAGCCATCTGTTAAACAAGTTGTTTGGGGTTCAAGGTTTTGGTGGGTTTTTTGGTTTTTTTTGTTATTTTTTAAAAATTTTAATTCTTTTTCTCTTACAATTAAATTTAATTATTAAGCACTGATCCTACGTCTAAGTTCTTTACCTGGAGTTTTCAAAGTTTTTAAGATGAGATTCATCAGGTTTTGACACAATTATTGGTCTTGAAAAATGTGAAGACCATAAATTATTCTCCCTAAGAGTCTGCCTCTTTGTTGGACTAGCGATTGACAATGGTCTTTCACATCCTAGAAATTGTGAAAATCTTCAAATTACAGCTTAGCTAGAGGATATGGTATTAATATATTTATATTTGAAGCTTATTAAAAGCCCCAAACACATTTGTTTTCATGATAAAGCGTGTCAGAGAGAGGTAAAGAGCATGAATGGAGGAAATTTGTATTTCCAAAACTCATGGCTCTATTCATCTTGAAATTGAATTATTTTTCCACAAAATAAATCTGTGTTAATATTAAAAATAAAGAAAAACAAAACAAACAAACAAAAACTAAACAAAAAAAAAAACCAAAAAAACAAAACACCCACCCTGCAACAAAAATTGAATCCAACACACAGTAAATAATATTTATTTCATAAACTGAATTTAGTTATTCCAGAACTTGATGCATTTCACTTTTCACAAAACTTAATTAGTTTAGGTTATTTAAGGTGTGTACAACTGTTCAAAATTTTTTATTCACTAGTGGAACCACAGTTTGTCTTGAACAGGCTGCAGGTGGATTCCCTGTGGATGCCCACGGGCTGCAGGGCACAGCTGCTGCACCATGGGCTCACCACAGCCTGCAGAGGAATCCTGGCTCCAGCACCTGGAGCACCTCCTGCCCCTCCTTCTGCACTGACCTTGGTGTCTGCATACTTGTTCTTCTCACATGTTCTCACTCCTCTGTTCTCTGCCTGTAAAATTACAACTGCAAAAGAACCTTTGTTTTGATTTCTTCTTAGATATGTTATCACAGAGTGTTACCAGCCTTTGTCATTGGCCTAGCCATTGGCCAGCAGCACGTCCATCTTCAGAGCCAACAGGGATTGGCTCTGCAGGACATGCAGGAAGTTTCCAGCAGCTTCTCACAGGTCTGTGGCCCAAAAGCAAAGACCAGGCCATACAAAACCAATAGAGATGGCAACTCCCACTAATATAAATAAATGGTTTAGAACGTGAATGAATTTAGACACATTCTTTACTCTGCCAATATGAAATATATAAAAATGCAGGGGTTGCTATGAATCCATTTTGCTCTTCATCTGGATATCAGTATTTTTTCTTTGAGCTTCTTTCTTTACAATATCCAGAGAAAGAAGGAAGCTATTTTTCCCCTCACCTTATAATGGTATTGTTATTCTGACATTTTAAGAACTTACTCAAAAGTTTTCTGTGTATGTTATTTAATCTTACAATTAGGGATTCAAGAATATTTATTTGAAAAGTAAAAAATATGGTGATAATCAAAAACTTTTCCTGTATTACTCAGCTGTCACTTAAATTCAAAGTTAAGATTGTTTTTTCAATTTCCTCAAAAGAAGAAAAAATAAATTAGTTTCTAGGTTGAAGATTCTGGGAGATTTATGGAGTTTTATCTGGCTAGTTGTCATGGAGGTTAATTACGCTTGAGATAAGCCCTAAGGATTATGAAATTTCTAAGCTCAGAAAAAGTGCCATTCTTTGTTATATAAGGAATAATTTCCTAAACAACTCAGATGTCCTTGTTAGGAGCAACATAGGGAACAGGAATAAGCTGGGACAGCTGCAGTATTGTGGGGTTTTTTTGTTGTTGTTGTTTTGTTGGGTTTTTTTTTGGGGGGGGGGGGGAGTGGGTTGGGTTGGTTTTGTTTTATGGTTTGACTCCCTTATTTTTAAATTTTTTTTCTTATTTTTTTTCCCTAGTGATATTTCAGGTGAAATTCCCCTATTACTGCTGTAATCTTTGTCCCCTTATTTTAAGGAATATGAGGAGGTAAGCTGGTGCCTCTTCTCTTGGTTATGAAATATTTCCTTTGTTGCTTTAGTTAAATTCTCTCTTTGCTTTGTAGCTATATTTAGCTCCAGTATTTTCCGAGCCATCAGCAAAAATATTCAAAATATCAATGAGAAGAAATGATAATATGAACGGAAGACACTTTGTTTTCTGCATTAGGTCAGATAATTTAAAAATAAGTGTTTAAATATGAGGTTATGATTCTTCTTGCAATATAAACATTGGAAAAATCAAAAGAGATCCTTCTCTGTGAACTGAGTTAGGAAAAAGGGTTAAAGGTTTATCAGCTTCAATGGTTTTTATTTTCACTGTGGAGAATTTGACATAGCTGTACCTTTGGTTCAGCTGAATTGAATGTCTTCAAATGCCCAGAATCAACCATGGAGAATGTTATGTACTTAAATTTAATAAGAAAAAAAGGCAAAAGAGGTTTAAGGTTCCCCAGTCTCTCCACAGGGAAGATGTGATAGCCTTTTAATTCTTGTAGAAGAAACCAGTTTTCAAAATATATTTTTATAGACTCCCAACAATATCCTTAAGCTCTGGAGTTTTTTAGTTGCTCTAAATCTGGAATAAAGTAATACAATGCCAAAAGCACTGGAAACTTGATTAAAATAAAATAAAGCATACACTGAAGAAATATTATGAACCATATTCAACTGACAGACCTGCAAGAAATCTGGTACTTATTTACAACAACTAATTATCTTCTTATGAAAAAAAAAGAAAAAAAAATGAAATTGGTTAATTATTCTCTAAAGAAAAGAAGGATTAAGAGAACCTTTTCCTTTTTTGGTGCCTTTCAAATAATTTATATGAAAAATCATTTTTTATAAATTATTATTTCAACACAAAAACTTTAATTCAGTGTTTTGCTTTCCTGAGATCATTCCCATTCTATAGAATGGATAATAAATACAGGAATCATATTTCTTTGACTTAATCATTTTATCAGTCAGTCAATTAAACACTCAACTAATCACTTTTAAGAAGACTAATAACATCTAGTTTGAGATTTTGATTCAGTTTGTCTCTTCAGCTTTTCAGATTCATATTTAGACTATGTGATTGTATTGATTTGAGGGCTGTAAAGTTTTACCACACACACACACATAACAATTCAGTGCTATTTGAAATCTGGAATACTGGCTAACCTCCAGCTTCCACTGCAAAACTTCATAAGTAGTCCTTAAGTCTTATGTAAGTTCATCCTACCCCTTGGGTACTTGGTTGCCCAAAACTCTCAAATGGCCATAGATGTCATGAATTATGTTCAAGATTTCTGCGGAGAGTAATGGAAATCCAGGCATCAACCTCACTGCAGATACCTGAATTTAGACACCTAATTTAAGTGGTTTGTCTCACTTATAAATGTGGATAACTTAATTTCATGTTGAATTCCACTCAGATCTTGATTTTCTTACTGAGATTTGGTATTTGGTACTGTATGAGGAACTCTAGGGTATCTAAGCCATCCCCATAAGATTGGTAGAAATGACTCAGGGGACTTAAAAGAGACTTTTTGAATCAGGAGCTTTGGCCAGAAGAGATACACTGGAGCAATTTAAATATAATTTTTAGTAGATTCTTTTTTCATATAAACAGAAATGCTTAGTTTAGTTTATGCGACAAATCCATCAACTCAGGCTGGCAGATATGGCACCATACATTGTAGAAGTCTTGTACCATGCAGAAGCAGCAACTCAAAGCTTCAAATCTCAGGCAGAAGAGAGTGGCTTATATATAGGTAACTGACTTGAGCCCAGGGTGTTGACACTGGCCATGTTTAAGCTCATCATCCTGAATTCCATTTATAGCTAATGGAAAAAGAGTGACACTCTTAGGGCATAGCTGGTCTGACCTAATTTAGATGTGCTCATTAATGGTCATGCTCAAGGGGCCTCTGTGAGTCAATGAGGGGCTTCAAATTGCATTAGGATAACTGCAAAAGCATTTTAAAGGAGTTTTTGCAACTGCCTGTGTGCTGACTCCTCACATTGAAAGTGATAAGCGTATTAGTTAGCTTATGTTGGGTGAAGTTAGTAGGTAGACATGAGTTATGATAGGCTCTAGAAGAAGCAGCTGCCGAGTTTGTGTGCACAGCAAGGGCTGACTGCTACTGTTTTGGAAAAAAAATGGAATAGGTTGCCCTGTAGGACTCTTGTTGTCTGAGGTTAGGTTGAGTAGACTCACTAAAAAAGAAGCTGGCAGCAATGCCTTTTTTTCTGTCTGTGACAGGATGTTTTTGCCACAAACAGTATGACAGAAAGAATATTGAAGTTGAGAGATTCAGGGCAGTGGAGATTAGAGTAAGAAAGATTTCCATTAAGAAGGAAGTAGCTACAACTGTGAGGTTAAATGCAACTGATACAACAGAAGCTAGAGACTTGGGAGAAGAATAACTGTTGAAAGACGTGGGGAAAGCCAGATATGTTTGGCAACTGATATTCAAAGTCTAGACAGACAGCACCTCACTTGGTAGATTTGAATATGCATCACATTTAATTCTTCTGGCTTTGTTAATCTGAAACAGAAAAATATAGCACCTAGGTATGATAAAGGAAGTTGGCCAGAATTTGTAAACCAACCCAGGCTCAAACTCTGAATCTTCAGGCAGTGAGGACACAGTAAGTGCTACTAGTTTTCAAGAATTTATGTCTAACCACTGTACAATTACTGAAAGCAAAACAAGTGAGTCCTTGTAAAGGCTTGTAAAAAGGCTTCCCTCTTCTGAAAGGGCTTTTGAGAAAACTAGTGAATTAAAGCAGTTGGCCTGCGGGAATTTAAGTCTGGCTGCTGTTACAGGGCAAAAGCTCTGTAAATGTTTGTTTATACACACACACATGCAAACATATATCTATATATATTTGACAGCTATAAATAGCGAAAACAAACTGTTGAAAAAGGGCTCGAGGCACACACAAAAAACTTTTAAAGTTTCACAATAATTCATTGGCCCAACCTTGGCCAGCAGCATGTCCATCTTCAGACTCATCAGGGGTTGGCTGATGGGTATTTTCATTATACTGCTATTGAAATAGGAACAGAATATTACATTAGGAAACTATTTGGTTGGACACTGAAAATGTCTTCAGAAGCTTTTGAGCTACTTAGACCTAAACAAGTTTATAAACTCTGTAACTATAACTTCAAGTCTTAATTTTAGTATTAGACTCAAAGGATACAAAATTCACTTCTGCTTTTTAAAGAGCTCATCCAGGGGCAAAACAAAAATAAAGGCAGGCTGACTTTCCATGAGGCCTAAACAGACAGACCTTGTGATGTTTCCTATAAAGGCTGTACAGATAAACTGTAGAAACAGTAGCTTGCTGTTAACCCTGAGCAAAGTCTGAAGAAATGCCACATCTATCAGGTTATGGTGACATATATAGATTACAGCCTGAAGGTAGAAAACCAAAAGAGCAGATCAAGTCCCTAAGCATGGAAAGCTGTCTCTGTTTGAGTGCTCTCTCATAAAAAAAATCTCTAGAGGTGTATCTTATTGAACTGTAAAAATGTATAAATCTGGAGCAAGATAATAGACTATCATTTCACCTTTACTTGTCTCGTATGATTCACCTCTAAAGATCCTTATCAACACCTTGAAGAAGATGTTACATTGAGTATTAAAAACAATTTTAAAAAGTAAAGAAGTAAAAGATTCCTGACTTTATAAGTAAATAGAAAACATAGAGTGATAACTACAGAAAGGCGATAACATTACTAATGAATTCTGGTTAACCTCTTGTACAGTGCTTTTGAATTTAAAACTTTTAACTTGATTAAGATAAAAATAGCTGTTAAGGGAAGAAGGATCCAAGGAAATGGTCAAAAGATAGTACAGGAACAAACTTTTTACTTGGTACAAAAGTAACCAGCTGCTGACCAGGACCAGACTGGTTTAATTAACCATGAACTAAAAATAACACAAAAAGCTTCATCGTATCTTATTTAAAATACTTTTCTGCACCTATTTATAATAAGAGGAGTTTTGTTGGTTTTGCATGTTTCAATGTTTTTTGGTCTGCACACATATTGTCTATAAGTTAAACAACCGGACTCTTAGCATGTCAAAGACAATAGGATTCATTTACAACTTGCTGTGGACATGAAAGATGTTAGGACCAGAGATTAGATGAGTCACAGACCAACCAATTTTATCATCTTTTGTAGTGCAAATACATGTTTGTGAACAATATTACAGAAAATGAAACAGTCTTTGAAGAATTAATTCAAATAGCCAGATCTCATTGCACATGGAGCAATTGATGGAAAAAGAAGTATACCACTCCAATGAAGACAAGCTGAGACAACTGGGTTGTTCAGACTGGAGTAGAGAAGTCCCTGGAGAGACCTTAGAGCAGCCTTCCAGTATTTAAAGGGGACCTACAAGATAGCTGGAAAGGGACTTATTACGAGTGCATGTAATGACAGGACAAAGCGTAGTGGCTTTAAACTGCAAGATGGAAGATTTAGATTAGATATGAGGGAGAAATTCTTTACTGTGTGGGTGGTGAGATATTGGAATAGGTTGCCCAGAGAAGTTGTGGATGTCCCATCCCTGGAAATGCTGCAGTGTGTTTATTTAATTCTGTCAAAGTTGGTAAATTCAAATTGTTTGTTGGTATGTTCCTTTTTCCCCCTGGGTTGAATGCATTGGTTTCTATCTGTTGTTATCCCTCTCACATCTTATCCATGAAAACAAACCCGTCCCTTCCTTCTTGAAAGTTCCCTGTCACCCCTGCCCCTACTCCCTTGTCCATCATTGTATACCCCACCCTATCTTCCAGATCCTTCCCTGTCAATCATTTGTCCCTTGAGGCCCTACTGGTTAGTGTATCTTGCTCCCTCCCTATGCATATTGGCCTCCTCTCTCCCTATTGGTCCTGAATTTGTGATCCTCTCCCCTTACTCCCCCCGCTCGGGATTCCCTATTGGCCCACTGTTTGTACCCTCCTCTGGAGACTGGGCTGTACTTAACTCCTTGCACAGCAGTGCTTGGGGCACTCCCGGACCTGACCCCTTCCCGTGTGGATCCCTCATTTCCCCATCCTAATAAACCATTACTGGGAGCTCTGCTCTAGAGAGACTCCTGTGCTTCATTACCTCCATCCCTGACACCATGCACTGCAGAGTTTGGGGCAGCCCAAGTCTCTGGAGGTTTTGCTGTGGGAAAAGCCATCTCCCCAGTGATTCCCCACTCTTGGTGCTTGCCTGCGCCAGAGTACAAAAGAGCACCATAGAGCTAGCCAGAGCTCCGGTGCAGTGCAGCGTCATGGAAATATGGAAGGTCAAGCTTGGGAGAGCTTCAATCAACTTCATCCTGTGACAGGTATCCCTGTCCATTGCAAAGGGGTTAAAACAAGTTCATCTTTAAGGTTCCTTCTAATCCAAGCTATTCTATGATAATATAATCCTATGTTATGCAAAACATGTAACGAGTGCTGTTTGAGGATACCTACTGGGCAGCTTTGTGCTAGATCACTGCAGACTTTTTCCAGGACTGGAAACGAAATATGTCATGCTGAAGATACCACAGAAGTCAAACATCTTTCCACATTCAGCAAAAAGGAATATTTTCCCTGGCTAACAGAACACCTAGAAAAAATGAACATCCTGATATCCCTGTGTCAGTACCTGCTCTAAGCTTGAGAGCATCAGAATCTATCCACTACTGTCTAAGTGAGTTTAATGTTTTATTAAAGTGTAATATCATTTTTAAGGACTCAGAATTAGCAAGTATCAGAGCTAACGGAATTATTTTTCTTTATGCTTTTAGTAGCAGTGAGAATTTTGATTTGCATTTGCCAGGAGAAAGTGATCCCTAATCAGTTACTGTAGAAATATGAAAGGATTGTTCTTGTATATTTTTTAAAAATTGTAGTTAAAAATGTAGATTTTTTTAAAAAAAGCTTTTGGGACAGAAAACAATATTTTCTTGCATATATTTGAACAATTAGCTATATTAGAACAGTTGCATACTGAAAAGTATGTGAATTAGAAAATTTCACTCACAAGCCTTCTCAGGACACATCATCTCTGGTCAGTCCTGGTTAAGGCAAAGAACTGATGCTGATAGCTGTAACACTGTCAATGTATTAATTTCTGAAAGAACTGAATTCTTTTTCTGCTGCATGAGACAGATCATGTCAGACAGTAATATAATCTTTAAAGTTTCAAGCAGTCCACTTTCAAGCTTTTAGCACTAAATAGCAAGAAGCATTGCACCTATTTTTTCCCACTTCTTCCCTCCCCCTCATTTTAGTAAGCAATGGAAGTAAACCTGCTTTTATATACTATTAAAGGATATTGTATCTTCACATGGTGACAACTATTAAAAATGTAACAAAGTTATTAGTAAGGACATCTTATTTTCCTTTCTCTTACAGTACATTTAGAGTTCATTTAACCTAAAAAATGTATTATTATATCTGAGCCAATCACCCCAACCTCTTCTCATGGGAAGGGGAGAGAATTATTCACTTATAGGGAAAGGGAGTAATGATATATTTCAAAATATATAATTTTTAGAATTAACCACATCTTAGTGATGTTTATTGCTCTCCGCTAGTTATGAAAAAAGACCCAACTGACAGATCCAATAAGAACGTTTTCATTTAGTTTGATTAATCTCTCTATCCATAACTTCTGCTAATTCTTGCCCAAATAATGCACTCCTTCATTCCCCATTGTCCCTAGAGTAGCCTGGAGTCTTGAATTTTGATCAACAATTGAAAGTCTACGTTCTTCTGTACATACTTTTACATATGTGGCTACTATGTGTTTATATATGTGCATGTGTGTAATGTTAATAGACAATGATAAAAAATCTTTACCTTATTTCTGTAGAAAAAAATAACAATTAAAATTGGTTATTCTGTGTAGTCCAGATTTGTCCAAGAGGTAGACAAAGGTTAGAAAAGGTTTTGTTTAAGGTGTGGGAGAGTAGACTTAAATCCCTGTTCTTTATGACTAAGGGAACTTCATATCCCAGACATGTATTATCTATGTTTTCATCCTGCTGAATGGAAGAGGGCCAAAGAACAAGAGCACTGTTGAACTGATAGCTCACTATCAGATTCCTTTTACAGCTACACCAGCTTCTCTGCTCTGAGCCAAGTTACTATAGACAAGGTTGTTCACCAGCTAATTACAGACTAGTCTGTGTCTTTTCACCTTCAGTGCAATCACTTCCTACTTCCTTGTAGTTATTAAAATAACTCTATACATGTCTACTAATGAATGCTTGTGTGTGTGTGTGTGTGTGTGTGTGTGTGTATGTTTATGGCTTTTTTTTTTTTTGTGTGGGTTATTTCTTGGTAAGTTAATATATCTGCAGAAAAAACAATATTTGGTAAAAAATATCATTATGTTATAGCCAGAAATACCAACTTGGTAGTGATCCTGTGTGGTACATGTAAGAATTTAAGCCACTGTGGAGGCAGATGTCACTTTTGAGGAGATAAATATGTAAGTGCCCAAGAAGGTAAGCTCTTCCCCTAGTTTATTTTTAGTATGCATATTTGCTTCTTCAAGTTAGTGCTTTTAGGGAAAACAGACATTACTGGAAACAGTAAAAGCCTAGAGAGCTGTAGAAGAGTCTGAATGATAGAGATGATAAACCACTAGAAAAAATTGAAGGGGAAAAAGCTTCACAAGTCATAAATATACGGAACATTTCAAAAATAAGAAAGCAGAATAAAGAAGCAGTAAGTAAAATAAAAAGCCCAGTTTTGATTATGTTCAAAGAGAATGAATACACTGCATCCAGACAGTCAGCAAACAAGGCACATATGAATGCAGCAACTCATCTAATATTTAAATGGAACATTTTTACTGTCCTTTTACTTACTTTATAAAATTAAGAATTACTAAAAAGTTTGAAAATTAGTAGAAAATAGGTTACCATAAACATAGCAGAGGATCTTTATTGAACAAAGTTTGAAGAAATTAGTAAAACTGGAATATTGACAATCAAACTATTGCAGCAACTACACAAATTTTGGTGAGTGATTTTTTTCAATATGTTTGGTACTTATAAACTATGACCTTTTATTGTGTGTTGTTTTTTCTAAGATGGACAAACGGTAATTCATAATCAAAAGTGTAATTCAGGAGTTAGGTATATTATCTCATGTAACTGCAATGTCGTTTGACTTCCATACTGTATTAACAACATTATATTAGTGTTAAGCATTTGATTACTGAGGTAATTAAAAAAACTTTTAAGACATTTTATACTCTGAGCCATTTCACAGGAGCTATAAAACGATCCCATCAATTCAGTCTTCAGGAAAAATTGGTCCTCTGTGGGAGAACATCTCTCATGACGGCAGTCAAAGCACCTACTATAGCAAGATGTATTTGCTTACTTGTGCTTCACAGTGCAACTTTGTGCTTGAGATTTATGAGAAGAATAAAAATGAAATGCAGCATGTTTGTGAGCAGTGTGCAGATCTGCATGCATTACCTAAATTAGTAGATCTAAAATATTCAGGTTCATTTTGTATGTCCTTCCTGTTATTTACAGGATTTATCTTGGGAAGATAAGCTCATCTAGCAACTTCATCTTAGAGAGCTTTAAAATATTTGAAGAACTTTAAGGAATCGTATGCATTCAGTGCCTAAGAATTTGTTTCCCCATTCTAAGTAATTTAGAAATAGTGAAAATAAGTGAATCATTTATGGCATAAAATAGAACTAAATTAAGCCAGGGTGTCTCTCTCACTACAGGTGCTCTGTACCTCACTAAAACACTAGGCAGAAACTAAGAACTTCCTTCTAGATAATTTCAGGCAAATTTTCTACTTTTCACTTCAGAGATTCCACATTGTCAATGAAAGATAGAGAGGCTTTTGAAGTCCATTAGGCTTTCAGCTTTGCTTATACAGTTTCAGTGTTAATCCAAAACAATGGGTTTATATTTTTTTGCATAACTGGAGAACCAGGGATCAAAATAAACGTAGTCACCAACCCATTTTCCTGAGTGACTTTTATTTGAGGTCTGTCCATGACAAAGTCTGAACTTAAGCATTTTGCTACTATCAATTTAGCATCATAGCTTTCAGTGTCAGGTTTAAAACTTGTTACACTAAAAAAGACATCAATTTCTGAAGAAAGCCAGCTCCACCCCAGCTGAAACTAGCACTGATGTTTTCAGAAAACCTTGCCTTGTAAAAATGACACTAGTTTACTGCTCATATGCTCCTCATTTTTATACAGGAATAGTAATTTTTTTTTTTTAATAAACAACAAAATGATCACATGGCTAGTGACTTGTTCTCCTCTGAGTCCTCTTCATCATTATTTTCACTCACCGAAATAACTTTTTAATACGATAAAGTCTCTTAGACAAGTAATTCAAAAATTACAGAAAACGATGAATTGCACAGTTAACATAGTATACATAATATATAACCTGAAGGAAAACAAAGGGATTAATGTTTTTTTTTGGTTGGGTTGTGGTTTTTTATTGTTTTTGTTTTGTTTGTTTCTTTGTGAGTTTTTATTTTGTTTTATTTTTTAATTTTTTTTTATTTATAAACAAGGTGTTTTGTGAAATATACTAAATTAGAAGCATGGTAAAATGCTTTTTGTAAGATTTATATAGTTTCAGCCTTTTTTTTTGTTTTTTTCTTCTAGTACATACTTTTTAAGAAGAAAGTAAAAAATAACAAAAAAAAGGCAGTACTATTGTTTCTACAACCGAGTCATAATATTAAAATATACAAGAGAGTGTTTTTGTTTCTGCAGCTGATTTGCTAAAAATAATTTTGCAAATAGTAGACTATTTGACTCCAGAAAGCTCTAAAAGCTTTACATGATGTGGTCACTTGTTGCTTGAAGGGAAAATAAAAAAGGGTTTTCAAAATAATTGAAGATTCTAAAGCAGAAAAAAGGCCTGGATGAGTCAGAGAGCAAAGTACAGGCGATTTAGAGAAGCAATAAAGGAGATTGACCTAAAAAAAAGAGTTGACACTTGTCATAGTCTTGGTACAGGACAGCCATTTTCTGACTGTGGAACCTGGTGGTGGGAGTATAACATTTTTTAAAGAACTTTTAGTCAGAAAGATTCTCAGACTATGAAATTTCTGGTCAGGAACTCAGGGTTACAAATAACCTTGTGATCAGTGTAAGCTGGGGAGAAAACACCACGCCTCAATCATGTCCTTGGGCTGTCTGTGATAGATGAAAGGTTTCAATCTCAGTCTCTTATATTACAGATGAATAACCTCATTAAAGGCTGTTTAATGAACCCTGTGTATGTCATTCTAAATTAACCATGTGGTAAAGTATGATACAGCAGGAATATTGACTCTGAGTTTCCCAGATTCCAGGACTTTTTTTTTAATTCTTTTTTCCACTGAGGCAGGCCTGTATTTCTGATTCTGAAAGTCTTGTTTTGCCTGTTTGTTTGTTTTCTTGTTTGTTTGTTTGTTTTGTTTTGTCACATTTTTTTTTGTTTTTTTTTCCTGTGATGATTTTCCAAACACATTTTTTTCTATTTCATAAGGGAAGAGGAGAATATATGGGAGTTTTGAAAACAGACTATTTTATTTATTTATTTATTTATTTATTTATTTTATTTTCAACTGTATTTCCTTGTCCTGTTTTTCATAAAGAACTGGTACATCCCAGGTTCTGCACTCTAATTAATTTAAAACCATAACAGCAACATAATTCAATTTCTAGTTATGTGGGTGTCCCAATGCATATCCCTCCCATCTTTATTTCAAAAGACCAGCTCATGAATGTAGAGTGACACTCCCTGCTCTTCGGCCCACTGGCGTTCCGGCTAGCTCTTAGGTTCTTGGCCGATGGCAGTGCCAAGAGTGGGGAACCGTGTAGGGACAATAACTCCCAGCACGGAACCTCCAGAGCTCCACGCACCCGGGCTCTGTGAATCTCAGGGTGTCAGAGGTCACGACGGAAGGATCAGAGAGGACTCAGTCTCTTTGATTTCCCAGGAACAAGTTTAATGTAGGATAAAAGGGAACTGGAACGAGGGTGAGGGCTGGGACAACGAGAAGGGAGCTGAGCCGAGACTCTCCGAGCACCTCTGTGCCACGGGTTTTAAGGACAAGGGGCAGTCGGACCATGAACCAATGGGAATGCCGCGAAGGAGGAGTCGGGGGAGTGGATTACAACATTAAGGGCCAGTGGTAAGGACACAGGGGAGGGACGGCAGCTATACAATCAATGGGGCGTTGAGGAAGGGGTGATTGGCAGGGAAGGATCTAGAGCAAAGGGTTGTGTTTACACAGACAGACAGGGATAGGGGGCAGGATAAGGGTGATGGATAGGGAACTCTCTGGAAAAAGGGGAGGGGTTCACAATGACTGATAACTGGGGACAAACCATTTTTGGGACAACCGGGGAGTAACTGGGATATACCAACTTGAACTTAATAAACTTGAGCAAACAGGCGGCAACATTTCCCCCTTTCTTTTTCAAGAAGAGGGAGATGTGTGGTTTAGGGGAGAAAAGGGTACAGAAAACCATTCCAACAAGGGAGAGGGTGGAGGAGGAAGAGGGTGGGAATTAACATAATTAATTTGAGGTGGGGGAGATACAAGGTGTAAAACAGACTGAACTAAACATCTTCGTAATATAGCGAATGCGGCCAAAATTATAAAAATAACAAAAATAACCCATAACACAGTTCGAATAATGGAGGAGAGCCATCCAGATACACCCGATCCTGAGAATAGGTTGGCGACCCAGTCGCCAGTTTCTTGATGGATCTGGTGAATCATGCCCTTCATCTCGGAGATGGTCTTTCAGATGTCAGGGCTCCTGCTAGTAAGGTTTAGGCAGCAGAGCCCCTCAAAGTCTCTGCAGTCATGGTTATGTAGAAGCAGTAGGAAATCAATGGCCGCTCGGTTTTGAAGAGTGGCTCGCCTGGTTATCTCCTCGTCTTCGAGGAGGTCGCTCAGTGCAGTTGACGTCAAATTGGCCTGTTTGATCACCCAACACTAGAACTGGCCTAATTCACCTAGGGCCTGAGCAGCGGCCAACCATGGCAAAAACACGGACACTGCCACCCATTTTGGTTTGCTCCAATGAAAAATTTCGGAATCACAGTCCAGGTCTAGATCCTCTAGACTGTGCTTCTTAATGACCGAATCATTCTTTGGAGTCCAATTCTCAATTTGGGTCGTACTGGGGGAAAACAGGGACAACTGGCCTAAGGTACACAGCCCTCCGAGAAGGCGAGAGGGGATGTGTCCTGGGGTGACAGGACTAAACTAAGACAGGATGCCAGCCCACGCCCGGTCTCCACAGATTAAGAACATACCTTTCGGCAGCTTAAGAGGGCGAGAATCTAAGGTTGAAGCCATTTTCACGTGTGCCATGTTTCTGCACCACACCGCTGCTTGGAATTTCTTATTATCTTGGATCATCTTTGGATATAGGGTAGGATTGCTTGGGTAATAACGGAACTGAACGCAAAAGGGAGCCAGGGAGGAGTTCAATAAATCAAATTCTTGAGGCTCAGCGACTGCCCACTCTAGGTAGGCCTGCCAGTCTCTCCAAAGGAGGAGGGGATTCTGGACAGGCCTTTTTATTTGGTAAGATGGAATAGAGCGGACTACTCGCTGAGCTGGCTTACCTTTGTTGGCCTCTTTTACTAATTCTATTAAAGATTTTGGGTACTCTTCTGGCTTCAATGGGATCCCCACCAGGCAAGTGGTCATCGGGTTTCCTGCTGCTCCAGTGGACAACATAACTCATCTCACTGCAGAGACTTCGCCAACATTACCCAAGCATTTTGTTTGGGTTGGGTCACGATCCACGCGGCTATTTGGGTCACCAGTAGAGCTAGGAGCGTGATGTTGAGGATGATACTCGCTGCTGGCATCTTTGGATGGCTCTCTGAAACAAAAAGCAGACACTTTTACTCAACAAATAGGGGTAACACATTAAAAGGAAGAAGGGGGTTCAAGATTTTCCTCCTCCTCATCACTTTCAGGGGCTACAGGGGTGGCTTGCACGGACACGACGTTATCCTCTTGTTCGTCTGGTGGCCTGGTAGGATGTTTTGGGACATAAGGCTTCACCCACTTCTGTGGGATCCACCTTAGTCCTTGGGGCGAGGAAACACAAGTGTATCCTCACCCCCAGGTCACCAGATCGAACAGACCCAGGACCTTTTGGGTCTCTGGGTCTCGGACCAGCACTGGAGGGCGATGTTGGAGCCTATAGTTGCTGGTGGACTGGAAGTGCCGGGCCACTGGCAGTTGGGATCTTCATCACTGCAATTCAAAAAATTAATGGTGAACTAGGCCTTGCACAACCTCTCCTGAGGTGTGCAGCCCCTCATGGTCCCTTTTTGATGGATTAGGACACGTTTGAGCAATTGGTGGGCTTGCTCGACAATCGCTTGGCCGGTGGGGGAGTGCGGGATGCCTCTTTTGTGTTCTACTCCCCACTCTTGCAGGAATTCCTCCAGTTTCCTGGAGGTATATGCTGGGCTGTTGTCCGTTTTGAGCTCTTTGGGGACCCCCAGTACAGAGAAAGCCTGCATGAGGTATTTACAGACATGCTCAGCCTTCTCCCCCATGTGGGCAGAAGCAAAGACTGCGCCCAAGAAAGTGTCGATGGAAACACGTACAAACCGAAACCTCCCAAACTCAGGGATGTGCCTCACATCCATCTGCCACACCTCGCAGCTCCCCAGGCCCCGAGGGTTAACCCCCGACCCCAGGGAGGGCATGGCGGTGGTCTGGCAATGTGGGCATGTGGCCACAATGGCTCTGGCCTGATCTCGCCGCAGATGGAATTGGCGGACCAGACCAGGTCCATTCTGATGGAACATTTGGTGGCTCAGCTTGGCTTGTTGGAACAGATCGGGGAGCTGAGCCATTGAAACAGGGGTAGCGAGGGAATCAGCTATTCTATTCCCTTTGGCTACCGGGCCAGGGAGGTCTGTGTGTGATCTCACATGCATCACAAAGAAAGGTTGCTTTCTGTGGGAAACAGTGTAGATTAATGCAGAAAGCAACTCAAACAGCTTCGGGTTCGAGACCTCCTTTAGGGCTGCATGCTCGGCCCTTGCAACCACCCCTGCTACGTAAGCCGAATCTGTTACTAAATTGAAAGGTTCAGAAAACCTCTCAAAGGCCCTAACGACTGCATCTAACTCAGCAACTTGTGGAGATCCTTCCACATATTTAACGTCTGTTTCCCATTGCTGAGTCTCAGGATCTCGCCAAGTCACCACAGACTTGTGAGATGCCCCGGATGCGTCAGTGAAAACAGTTAAGGCTTTGAGAGGCTTCCTGCTCCGCACTTCTTTAGGGATCACATAAAATTTGGCGTTGAAAAATTTGTGCGCAGGGGCGTGGACTGAAACTTGTCCTTCATAACTATCAAATGCAATTTGGAGGATCTTGTTTTCCCGAAGCATTTGATTGAACATCTCTTTTGTCAGCCTATCCGGGGACGCTTTGTCCCGAGACAAGCTGACCGGCACTCGAATGCATGCAAAATCACACCCGGCCATCTCCCTAAGCCTAGCTCGAGCTCTCCCAATAAGCTAAGCCATCAGTTCCTGTGGCCGGGTGACACTTTTGGACCTTTGGTGGCTCAAGAATACCCACTCTATTATCAAGAGGGGATCCTTAGAGCCTTGGTCCCATAGGAAAATTGCCACACTTATGCGGGCTAATTCTTCAAACACAATAAACTCGAATGGTAGGGTCGGTTCATACCGATGCGCCTGTCTCTCAACCAGGGCATCCTCTACCTTCTCCAGGGCCTTCTTCGCTTCTGGAGTCAGGGTCCTGGGAGAACTAAGCTCTTTCTCTCCCTTCAGAAGTACGAAGAGGGGGGCTAGGTCCTCAGTAGTGAGGCCCAGCCAAGGCCTGACCCAGTTCAAAGTCCCACACAGTGAATGGAGGTCCGCCAAAGTCTTTGGATTGCTGTTAATGGCCAATTTTTGAGGCACAACGGTCCTCTCAGCAATCCGCAGACCCAGATACTTCCAGGGCGGCATCCTCTGAACCTTATCCTCCTGGAGTTGAAAACCTGCAGATGTTAGAACGTCAACCACTCGGTCAAGAGAGTGCTTAAGTAGATTGTCATGGGGGGCGCACACCAGGACATCATCCATATAATGATGGATGATGACCCCCCCCAGTTCGGCGCGCAGAGGGGACAGCAATGAGGAGACGTACCACTGGCAGATGGTAGGTGAGTTCTTCATGCCCTGAGGCAATACCCGCCAGTGGAGCCTCCTCACTGGGGCTTCTCAGTTAAGGGTTGGAACCGAGAAGGCAAACCACGGGGCATCATCAGGGTGTAGAGGAATTTGAAAAAAAACAATCTTTGATATCAATGATAGCCAAATTCCAATTTCGGGGGAGCATAGTCGGGGTAGGCATCCCTGGTTGAAGGGGCCCCATGTCCACAATGACTTTATTGATAGCCCGAAGGTCGTGGAGGAGCCGCCACTTGTTTTTCCCCGGCTTTCAAATAACAAAGACCAGGGAATTCCAAGGGCTTGTGGTTTCAACTATGTTACCCTTTGCTAGTTGCTCCTCCACGAGTTCATTGAGCGCCTTTAATTTATCTTTCCAAAGCGGCCACTGATCAATCCAAATTGCTTCATCAGTGGTCCAATCTAATTTTTGGAAAGGGCGCTCCACAGTGGCCGCTATCAAAAATCCCAAAGGGTTTTCGGGATCTCTATTTTTACCCCCCATTGTGACATTAGGTCCCTCCCCCACAAGGGAACCTGAAAGTCTGCAACGAATGGGCGTAAATTTGCCAATTGCCCATCCAGCCCCATAATTTGCACTACGCTCTTTGAAATTTGTGCCAATTGTGTACCCCCTATACCCTGTATTTTGCCAGCCATGGGTTGCAATTCCCAATGTGACGGCCATGTCCTTTCGGGGATGATCGTCACATCCGCCCCTGTGTCAAGCAGATCCTTCATGTTCACTAGTTCTACACCCTGCTTGACACTGCAATCTATGATTGGTTTATTTTTCACCACCACCTCTGCCCAGTATACGCCAGGGGCATGGTCGTCTATTGGGATATTCTCAGGGACAGGGATGTACAGTGCGATGATATGGCCTTTGGGGAGAAAGAATGGTGGGTGACTGCAACGCACCAAAAGAATGAGATCTTCCGGACTACCCGGGAAGGTGATCGGGGAGATCTCTATCTCTGGGGGTGTATGCTTTGTGTCTCCGATGGCAATGTACTTACATACGTGTCTATCGTCCATCTGGTTTCCCTCCAGTGGGTCCACAGCAACCACTGTCCAGTGCTGGGACCGAAAGAGGATGTCTTTTACAGTCATTAAATGTCGTGTCCGGTGAATTGTCCAAGCCTGTGAATTTGAACCCCCCTCCCCCGCGAGACCTGCCCCATTTGTCGCTTCACGCGGGGCAGGTTCACGCCGCTCTCTTAGGTTTTTTTTATTAACACATCTTTTGCCCTCGCCCCCAAGTTGCTCCCTTGAGTAGGGTGTGTGGCTGGACAATCCCTAGCCATATGCCCTGGTTGTCCGCAGCGGTAGCAATGCAGTGGACGCGCTGGTGTTGATGGCAGTTGCTGCGTCACTGCTGCGGTCGGCATCTTCCTCGACGGCGGTGGTGGTGCGGTCCTGGACATCCCTGCTATCGGAGCTTTCTTAGTGCATGCCTCGATCAGGGTGTCCAGCGTCGGGGTAGGGTAGAGTGGCAGGCTGAAGATAATCTGTCTACAGAGGTCGTTGGCATTGACCTTCGCCGCTTCTAGCACGAGTTACTCCTGGAGTTCTGCTCTTTCAACTTGTCTCTCTACCTGCTTCTGCAGCCTATTCACAAACTTAGTGAATGGTTCTTCTGGGAGCTGATAAATATTCATTAAATTAACTTGGGGTCCCTCCTCAGGTAGGGTGTTAAACACTTTCTCAGCGGTTTCCATAATCTTTATGATCACAGGCCGGGGTAACACCCTGGCCTGTTCCTCAGGTTTGTCCCAATCCCCCTCACCGCACAGGTGTTCTAAAGTTAGAGGGACTCCATCTGCGTCAACCGCATCATTACTGTGCAGAAGGTCAGGAAGGATGGTTTCCAATGACCTCTTCCATCCCTGTTTCCACAGCCTAAAGTCGGCTGAGGAAAGGAGACAGGAAAACAATTCCTTTAGATCATGGGGAACCATTTCGTTTGCTGAGAAGGTAGCTTTTAATAATCCTTTAAAATATTCACTACCTCTCCCAAACTCCTTCTGTGCCTTGCACAGCTCCTTCTTTGTTTGGAACGAGAAGGCTTCCCATTCTCGGGATCGCCCTCCCCTCCCACGAAAAGTCATCGGAGCGGCAAGGGGGATATTCACCAGTTCCGGGTTCTGGTTCCCAGGCCTGCCCCCCCCGATTCCCAGTGCGTGGGAACCGGATGTTGAGGCGTGGGAACCGGAAGGAGGATCGTGGGAACCAGGAGCCGGAAGGGGCGGGACTGGAGGACTGACTGAGTAGGAGGGTAAAGGGGAGGAGCGGCAACCGGAAAAGGAGTGGCTCTGGGGAGTGGTGTGGTCAAGGCCCACCCCTGAGGAGGAGGAACTTCTCGAAGGGAAGTGGGAGGAACTAGGGTAGGGAGAAGGGGAGGAGCTAGGGAAGAAGGGGTTGTATTTGGAGGGATGGAAAGGATTATGGGAAGAGGGAGCACAAGGGAATGTCCCAGCCATGTGGTCCCCGCCATCTTGTGCCTCTCGGGGGCCATTTTGAGGATCATATGTAGGATAGGGGAACATAGGAGAACAATGGGAATGAAGGGAAACTGGGGAACACTGATCCGGGGTCAGAGACTGGGGATTTGCAACATTATTTAACGGGGGATTTTGAACCTGGGAAGTACTTAACTGGGGGTTTGCAACTGGGGAAGCAGGGGAATGGGTAGGTGCTCTGACAGTTTGGCCAGGGCTGCCAGGGCGAGGGTTCTGAGGGAGACGTGGGGAGCCAGGGAGACTACTGCCACTTTGGGAGCCCTGAGCAACACAGCTTGCTCCGCAGGCCTCCCCCAACTTAGGACCAGGGGAAAGGGAACACGGCGACAGGGAAACTGGGGAAGATCGTGGTGGCTGCTCTTGCACTTTCTTCTCCGCAATTAATGCAGTCTGGATTAAAATGAAAAGTGTAACTAATTTAGACGCCGATTTTTCCCCCTCATTTACTAGCTCGGTCAATTTAACTCCAACAGAATTCTAAAATTCAATCGAATTTACATTATCGGGGGTTACATTCGGAAAGTGCAAGAACAGCCATCTCACTAATCTTTTGACCCTCCCTTTTGAAAACCTTTTATCCCCCCCCCTCAAGGATTCCCGCAACTTGGTAATAGACTCTCATCTGTTGAGCCGACATGCGTGCCCCCATTCTGCTACCCACGGCTCAACAGTCCTACCACCCCCTAGCCGCAAAGGCAAACTCAAAGAACCAAAAATAAGGGTCAGGACCAGGCTCTCACACAAGACTCCCCCTCCCACCTGGGGGAGCTACACACACACAGGGGGACACTCACACCCCCTCTCCCCCACTGGGGAACACTTACTCGGTCCTGACGTTGGCTGCTGGGGATGTCCGCGACCCTCAAGGCGATCCTATGCACGCCGAAGACTGCCGCCTTGCTCCCCGGGAGCGCCACCCGACATAAATGGGCCTGCTCCACACCGGGGTAGCTGCTGCCCACCAGTCTTTTGTAATCCACAAGGAACACGACCTTTTCGGGGGTCTCCTCACGACGGAGTGGCCCCACGTTGGGCACCAGCTGACACTGCCCCGCTCTTCGGCCCACTGGCGTTCTGGCTAGCTCTTAGGTTCTTGGCCGATGGCAGTGCCAAGAGTGGGGAACCGTGTAGGGACAATATCTCCCAGCACAGAACCTCCAGAGCTCCACGCACCCGGGCTCTGTGAATCTCAGGGTGTCAGAGGTCACGACGGAAGGATCAGAGAGGACTCAGTCTCTTTGATTTCCCAGGAACAAGTTTAATGTAGGATAAAAGGGAACTGGAACGAGGGTGAGGGCTGGGACAACGAGAAGGGAGCTGAGCCAAGACTCCCCGAGCACCTCTGTGCCACGGGTTTTAAGGACAAGGGGCGGTCAGACCATGAACCAATGGGAATGCCGCGAAGGAGGAGTCGGGGGAGTGGATTACAACATTAAGGGCCAGTGGTAAGGACACAGGGGAGGGACGGCAGCTATACAATCAATGAATGGGGCGTTGAGGAAGGGGTGATTGGCAGGGAAGGATCTAGAGCAAAGGGTTGTGTTTACACAGACAGACAGGGATAGGGGGCAGGATAAGGGTGATGGATAGGGAACTCTCTGGAAAAAGGGGAGGGGTTCACAATGACTGATAACTGGGGACAAACCATTTTCGGGACAACCGGGGAGTAACTGGGATATACCAACTTGAACTTAATAAACTTGAGCAAACAGGCGGCAACAGTAGAGAACATTGTCTAAACAACAGAAATATGATTCTAGCTTGAGTGAAATATTATCAGATTTCAACCTGATAGATATTTCATTGAAGTAGAAGCACTCTGATTTTGCAAGTATTAGATCCTATTAAACCCTGGCAAAAAGTGCTCAACAATTGTGGAGCTACCTAAAGTTAGGGACTAACTGGGAATCATTAATGACTTCTGTATTCTCTCCCTTGATCAGAGTTTTGCAGTAGAAGGTCCACAACCAGCATTTTCTCTGCATTTTCTGTTACATTTATAATGTTGTTATTCAGGGTTTACTTAGAAGCAGGCCACTTACATGTAACTAACCTTGCCACTATTCTCATTCTCCTTACTTTCCCCCTTTTAATATCCTTTCTGCCCTACCAGTTTCTGCTGGTATGTTTCTCCTTCTTCAAGTGTCGTTAGTGCACTACATTTTTCCTTCACACAGCTTTTTTCCTTCATATGGTGTATTTCAATCTTATTTCTTATATTTACTCTATCTTTCTCAACTTTATGTCACTGACATGACTTTCTGTCCCTACTTCCATTCCCTGGTGCCCTATCAGCGTTTCTCCTGTACCAGCCTTTCCAATTTAGTTTTCATTTCCTCCTTGAGATAAATCTAGTACTGTCGCAGATTTGTCTCTAACACCATGTAAGTACTGCATTAAAACTCTATTACTGGTAATTGAGCTAATGTAAGAGTGCAGATTACCTATAATTTATGACAAAGTAACTCTGTGTCTTAGACATTGTAATGAATCACTATTTTAATTTAAATGTATTGGACGCTTACCAAACCTCCCAAAGTGAGGTTGCGAATACTTGAAAGAATATTCTAAAACCTCTGACAATTGAAATAAAAGCAGTCCAAATCCGAAGTCTGTCAGGATGGTGGAGTTATCCCTATATTCAAACCATCTTCTCTACCATGAAGAGGGTCATATATGATTCACCTCTTGCTTCTGTATCATCAGCTTCTGCATATTGATTTTTTTTCAGCAGACAAATGAAATTTCAGTCCAGACTCGTGTATTTTGAATGGGATCAGACAGTAGTTATTTCACATACACTGGTACTCATTCATTGTGTTCCACTTTTTACAATTTAATCATTGCTATGAAGATAATAGTTTCACTTAGGTATATCAGGAGTAGATTTGGTCTGGTATTTTAGATATAAGAGAGTTTCACACTTTAGACATGTCAATTATGCTGTGCAGTCCTGAGTGTCTAGATTGTGCTGAGTTTAGCAGCTTCATGAAAGTGGCAAAATTCAGATTTTTAACAACTTTAAATTGGGAGAGGGGGGAATTTGGAACTGATTAGCTAAAGAACCTTCCCTGCCATTCTATTCTGAGTGTTTTGCTTGCAAGAAGTGCACTGATGGAGTGGTGACCCACAAATCAGTGTTTAACTGCACTGACTGTTGTGCTGAAGCTAGCTAGTTGCTTTTTATGCCAAGGAAGACAGTGGATATTTTATGTGCTGGCTCAATAATTTTGCTCATCTACATTTGAAAATACTTGGATGTGTTCTAAGATGTGCAACTCCTAAACCTAAGCATATGGAGTGTGTAACCACATGGAAGTAAAATCAGTCCACCAATGCAGTTTTCCCCTTGAATGCCCTTTTTCTTCTGGATACAATTCTAAGATCTTGTTAAATGAAACCAGGCTAAAAAATATTATTAGAATTAATAGACCTCTGTTGTTAAGGGAATAAAAGTATATATAAACATTTTTCTTTGTTTGTTGATACGCACTTAGGTATTTCTCCTTCTCTTTGCAATTTTAGTGTTTATATTTGTACGTCACCCACCCAGTGCATTTGTGGTGCTTGATGGGAGTGGTGTCTGAAAAAATATTTTCCTGAAGGAGATGTCAACTTGAAAATCTATTTCTCTAAAAGTTTTATGTTTTCATAACTATTACAGTCAATAAGTATGCATTACATGCTATTAGCCTTAGCAAGGTATTTTAATCTAACAGTTCTGCACCATGTTCACATTAATATGCAAATAGAAGGAGAATACAAAATTAAATGGAAATGAAAGTTGAAAGTTAATTGGCATTTTTGTCACAAAAGCTCAGAGAAACAGTACTTATGGTTTAATGGCAAAAAGCTAATGTGTCATCCTAGGGAGGGCTACATCAATTTAAAACGAAGAAGATTTTACTGAGGAAAAGTGCAAAGTGCTGCTTGTGTATGCAGGTTGCCTGCTTCCCCTATGCAGGTGGTCCCATCACCATAAACCTGGACTAAATTGCTGCCATTCATTAAACACAGTGGCTGTCTGGATAACTGCCTAGCACAGACTTACACAGGCCATCTATTTCTGTCAGAAATATGATATGTCACTGACAAAAGCTTAATTACTCCATTAATTAATAGGACAATTTTCAAAATGCCTTGCAATGCAGCTTGACACTCATTAGTGCCATTTATGAATAATTTCTCTCAGGGTATAATACACTATAAAGTGTAATTTGAAAGAGAATAATACATGTTTAAACCCTATGTATCTCTGAAACCAAAATCCATTCTTTGCTGAATTAGCCAGCTTTATGAAAAAGCATAGACGTATCAGCTAAATGCTTGGAAAGATACTTCTCTATATCAAAACACTTCTGTCACTGAACAGCAAGTCTGTGAATTGGACAGCAGTATTCTGGATCAGAGTCCATCCTGTCTTGTCCTACAAGAAATCTTGATCCCCCTCTAGATGTACTCTTACTCTCCTCAGTTCTTTGTGAAGGCCAGGGACACCAAAATGCTTGGACTTCTACAGTACTAGCACAACCTTATGTCCCTGAATGTTTATATTCCTTTATATGATTGGACAAATTAGAGGACAAAAGTGCTGGCAAAGATTATTCCATCACATATCTTCTAAAATGTAGAACCAGGACGGATTTTGAAGGGCGGTAAAAGTTCAAGAGAAAAATAAGCCAAAATAAGACAAATATATGGAGAAAGTATGAGCACAGCTCCGCAGTTTTGTATGCAAGATAGTTAGGTGTGGAAGGAGAAACACTTTTAAAGATTATTGCATTCCTCTTCTCAGATACAGGAAGCTTCAGTGCTTCAATGAGGGTCTTCTAGTGCCTGCTCTGCAACAGAACAGCTCTTTCCTATTGAATTTACAAGTTTTTAATTTTTTTTTTTTTTTTTTTTACATTCTCAGAGTTCATTCAACATACAGTCAGATCATAAATCTAGTCACTGGCCCTGAACGTGAAAATCTGTAGATGTCTGAAGTTTGAAGAGTATAAGCTACTTACAGTTACTACTGAGTGAGTAGACACTTCAGTTCTCTGTGCTCTTTGCAGACTTAAAAAATTAGAAGTTTTACTTCATTCTGCTTCTGCTGCTCATTAAACAAATCTTTTCTTACAGAAAACTTTATACCACTGTAATAGACAGCCTAAACAAAGATATGGAAATAATAGGACAACATGATGAAGGTTTTCACAAAAATATATAATAAATAGATATTTTATATATATTTATATATAAATATATATAAAATCTATTTATAAATATATATAAATATATAAAAATATATTTTAAATAATAATAATATATACATAAAATATAGTAACAAAGACCTGCTTCCAAGGTCAATAACGCTTAAGATGTTTAAGAAAAATTAATTAGTAAGGCAGTTCTTGAAAAATACTTTCTTTGTGTAAATGGTGATACAGTAAGACAAACTGCCTTTCAGGGGTATTAGTACAAACTCTCCAGTCCAAAATCAGGATTTTAGGAAGCATTATTTTAGGTTTCTAATCTGGGATTGTATCACCTATGATTTTTGCTTAGTATCCACAAATTTCACTGTCCAAACAACTTCCCCAAAAGTAGCTCAAAATTTGCTCAGTGTTCACCCTTAGAATATTTAGTTTCTTAAGCATTGCTCAATGTATGGCAAGAGGTAGTGTGGGCTGGGAAAGTGAAAATCATTACCACTTCCTCTGCCTGACCTGTTCACATGCATAGGTTGCTTGTTAGCCAACCAAAGAGGGTGAGCTGACAGTGTTTGTCTCCTTTGGCTCAGGATCTGACTCTAGAACAGCAGGGATGAGGGACCCAGTAATCTTTTCAGCCACCCCAGTCTTAGCCTGCTTGTCAATCAAAGCCCTAAGAATACACTGAAAAAACAGATTTTCTGAGGGTGGGCACTGAGCAGTTTCTAAAAATCAAAATCTTTGAAAAAGTCTTTGAATTTAGACACTCATCAGAGCCCTTTAGTTTGGTGCACATCTCTTAATCAGCCAAATCTTTATAGAATTCCACAGTTTGGGAAGCTTTGACATTTAAAGGTGCCTTTTACACAGAAAATTCCATTAACCTTAGTGAGAATATGGTTAAAGTCTCAGCTTGGCTCAGCTTGGAAATGTATGCTCCACCATGAGTCAATTGACACATACCCTCACCCCTGCATCCCCATAAAGAAAATAACAAAACAAAACAAACAAATGAACCCCGAAAAACAAAACAAACAAACAGAAAATAAACCACAAAAACACAAAATGAAACCCCACAAAACCTTTTGATTTTTCTTTGACTTCCCAGGAAGAATCCCATGCTAACACTTGCTCTGGAACTGATTTAGGCAAGACCATATTATTCAGTATTCATTGACTTAATATAGTCAGGTATGTGTTTTGCAAATGAAGAGAGGCGTGCTAAGTGGTACTTTTGCATGCTCCTATTCAAAGCATAGAGAGTATTGTTTTAATCTTTAAACAACATAATACAAAAACAAAGGGGAAAAAAATGTTGCTGAATGGTTCACTGATGTTAATTAGTGACTTCTGTCTTCTCTCAAAATTCAGTACTCTGTTTCCCTTCAAAACCAATAACACACAGAAGCTACGTCTGTTTGTCTTTGTTGCAGGTGAGAGGAAAGGGCTCCAAAACCAATGCCTCAAACATTTTTGTTAATTTTATGCACTCCTCCGCCTTGATGCCAATAAGAACTACTATCCCAAAATATTAGAGAAGCAACGGCATAATCTTTCCTCTCTCTAATATAGATACTATCTCCCATCCCTATAATCAGTGACTGGTGTACAATTTTTATTTAAAATGTCCTCACCTTTGATTTTGAATCCTTGAATCTAATGTACACACCTCAGCATATGGTACATACTTCAGAAAAGTATAAATAGATCTGAAGGCTTCCCATCCACCTAAGAGTCAGTGTAAACTAGGTGGTTATTTCTCTGTGGTGTTGTTATGCACTTTGTTGCATTGGAAGAAATAAGAAATCTTTGGTGGTCATGCTGACACATCTGGTGTGGCTGTCCATTCCCAATGAGTGCCTTTCTACAGGAAGACAAGCTTCTTTTCCAGAAAGAAAACCATAATCCCCATTTCCTCACTCTCATCTGAGTCATCAAAACAGCCAGTCATGATGATAAGATAAATAAGAGACTTATCTTGACTCAGTGTGAGCTGATGTCAGCCTTTACATCCCACATTGCAAGATAATGTTATAACGCTAGGCCATAATAACAATAACAAGGAGAGAAACAGCTTAAGAGATGAACTTCTACAATGTTAAGCCACAAAATTCCGGGGGTTGGAAGAAAAGATAGTAAAAATAAATTTAGGATTTATCATAGGATAATGCAGATTATTGATCCTTGGAATAGGAAGGCACATAAATTAAAACAACATAAACTACAAAAACCACAATTAGTCCAAGTTAAAAAGTAAAGCAAACAACTACCAAAACCCCAAATCTTTTCCAACATCCTTTCCAGCTTCATGTCATGAGCCCCCCACAATATAGTGCTCTCTCTATGGTCTGATGGTTCATGCATTCCTGGGCTGCCTGCTGCACTTGAAAGAGTGAAGAGGGTTCTCAGGCAGAAAATGCCATAGGGAGGTGTTATGATTGAGACTACCTGCAGCTAGAGTTTACCTTCTAGTAATTTGCATTGCAAGAAATTCACTCATCTCTCACTGCTCAAATAATTTTTACTTTCTTTTATTCTTAATGCTGCTTTGACCAGTGTTTCAGGGTTCTCTCCTCAAATAAGGAAGCTGTGGGTGTTAACCATCATCTGAACAGACTATAAATCCTGCTCTGATTTCCAATGCTTAAGGCTGATGTCATTATCTACTCCAGAGAGTTAAGGGAGATTTAGCAGCTGCCTACATTATCCTGAATTGCCTTCATATTCCCCACAACATATGTTTGTGTATGTGGGTAAATAACTGTAGATATTCAGAGACACCTGTGTGCCTACAGAGTTAGGTGATTCTGAAAAACAAGATTATCATCTGGAAGCTAAGGATTATTTATTTTCTTAAGTCTTTATTTTGTTAAGATTTAGGTGAACTTTATCCATGAAGAATGGATAAATCCTCAAAACATAGACCAAACCACTATTACTTACATCATGATATTATGGGGATAAAGGAAACCCTGCTGATGTACTGTCATCTTCATAAAAAAAGTCTCTATAAATGCTTTAATCTCAAGTAAAATGATTTAGATAAACTTTTCAAAATCTTTTGTCTGTACTACAGAATAAAGTAATAATTTTTGGGAATGAGCTAGAAGAAATGGATAATTTCTAAACAGAAATGTAGAAGAATATTTTAGAACCTTTGCACTGAATTATGATACCCATCCTCAGCTGAAGATTTTTAAATTCAGCCTTGATGATGCATTCTTCACATTCAATATCATTACTGTTACTCCCATAGTTACTATTCATATTCTACTCTTTGATTTGTTTTGTTGGATTCTGGTTAGCTATGGCCTGCTGTTCCGGGCCACTAAACCAATTTTGCATTAGTTTACATTTGCAGCCATGGCATTCATTCAGATTTTGCTTCTGTAATTGCCAGTGCAGACTGCATAGCATTTGACTTCATATTCATCAATTGCTGCTGTTTTATAAATATTAAGCTTGCTGTATTTCACTAAGTGAGAATTGTAAATTGTAAAATGTTCCATTCACACAGCACCAAATCACGTTCAGATACCAAAACATAAGTTCACCAGGGATATAATTGCACTTATTTTTTTTTTGCTAGTTACTTCCATTAACATGTAAGGCTTAAAAGACCTTCAGCTTTTGAAATCTTCTTCAAAATTGTTCTAAAGTGGCTCTTCAGTCCTGCATACATTAGACATACCGAGTCTTCCAGCTAACAGCTATAGTGCATGTTTTCTTTTTAAGATATGCTGCATGAATTTTCAACAGGTAATAAGGTTCTAGTTATACATTTTGAGGAATGTGTGCTTCTGTGTATGCTGTTCGCTGATTTGGTATTCAACATGGCTTTATGATATTCTGAAAGTATCTTTAGTACTTAGAAGCTAATGTCTGATGGCAGATGACTGTGTCACTGAAATACTTAACAAGACTCTAGAAATGGGCCTATGCAGACCCCACAAACTTCATTTCACGTTTATTTCTCATGGAATAATAAAACCTATTTTGCTTGTATGTCCTGAGCTAGGTTTGATCTGTTGCCAATCTGGGCCAAGGATATCACCTCACAAAATAGATTGTGGAACCACAGCTTCTCATTATAGGCATATTGATTCTCCTGTTTCTTATTTGTTACCACCAGCTGCAATGAATGTTTTTAAGCTACTGTATTGTAACAATTTTTCTAGGGTAATTTTGACAAAAAAACCTTTCTTTTCATGCCAGCTTTTTTATATGTTTCATGTTGTTTCATCTAACCACTTAACAGGTTAATTTTTTCACAATTTAAGGCTATGCTATAGATAGAATATGCTTTTAAAACCTAATTGTTGCTTAAAGAGTTGGTATTCTTCACTTCCCATGTTCAAGTTACCAGTTGTGTTAACCTTATTCACTAGAAGCATCACAGAATCATAGGCTGGAAAAAAACAGTAAAACCAGTACAGAAGGTGAGTACAACCATTAATGTAACACTGCCAAGTCCACCACTAAACCGTGTTCCTAGGCACCGCATACGCACATCTTTTAGAAACCTCCAGGGATGGCGACCACCAACAGAAGGTTCCAATGCTTGGTAACCCTTTCCGTGAGGAAATTTTTTAGCCAGTCTAATACTCTCCTGGTACAACTTGAGGCAGTTTCTTCTTGTTCTATTACAAATTAGCTCAGGAAAGGGATTGCACCTTACCCTTGCTACAGCCTCCTTTCAGCTAATTGTAGAGAGTAACATGGTCTCCTCTGAGCCCCCTTTTCTCTGGACTAAGCAACTCCTTCAGCCAGTCCTCACAGGACTTATTTTCTAAACAGTTCATTCATTATAGTAAAAATCTTTCAGGCTTCATGCTCTGAATGATCCTGACCACTTGAATCACTGTTAAGTAGTTGCAGCATGAATAGAAATAATCTGTTAAACTGTTACTGGAATCTAGACTGTTACCTCACTGGAGTTTATTCAGAGATCTCTAATCTACCCTGCAGAAGGTATGCTCTGTCTCATTAGGCTTTTCAGTGGTTCAGCTGTTACTTCCAAAGAGGTAGAGCAAATAAAGAACTGCACCAAACTGGAAAGAAGAGTTTGAGGAAGGAAAGAGAGTATGGAATAGGAACATAGGAACAGATGGAGAAAGATAGACAGAAAACCCTGTAAGAACAAGAAAGTCAGAGCGGGGAAGAGGTTATTAAGACCATGCAGTCACAGTAAAAGTGAAGGATAGAACATGGATATAGTCAGAAAAGGAGATTGAGAGCTGGTAAAATAGGGAAATGTTTGGGATTATGGTGTAAAGGAAACTCATGGTCTCATTCATTTCCATTAAACATTAATTGGATCTGCGTATATTGTTCACATATTTAATAACTGTTGATAGACAAGACATGAGAATATTAAGGAGAAAATTTGAAGAACTCATAGTTTTTTGGTTGCTTTGAAACTCTATCATTTCATATCTTGGGAATTCTATCAATATAAATAATTATAGCAGATGATAGGCAGCTTCAAATAGCTTTAGTTGCAGTAATGCATCCTTGCTATTTCTTTAAATCTGATTTTATTTTTCTTACAGTACATATGTAAATAAAATAAGTCACTATGTTTATCATTTGCATGTGGAGGAGTTGGTTTAAGTGATAAGACTAAAACCATAAAGAATGAAGGGAAGCTAGAGTTCTGTGTGTACCATGAGCAGTACATCCCTTCTCCCATCCTTTTTCCCCCAGAGATCTTTTCTTTGTCTCACTTTGTATGTTGAAGTTTCCCATGGGTAGAAAAAGTGGATTATGAATTTTAATTGATATTTAAATAATTTTATATCTCTGAGTGTTCAAGCATTCAAGCTGAACTTTATTCACTATGGTTTTTATTCACAATGAAGTAAGAAAAGGGATACTGTTGTATTGTCAATGGTATTCAGTTGTGATCTCTCTATATCCTATTTGTTAGTGTACTTTCCATAATATGCCTTAGGAGTCTCGACTCCTTATGCAATTATTGCGTAGGATATATGCAGTGGGATTCAACATAAAATTGAACAGTAGAGATGGAATCGTCAGATCTGCCAGCTTCAAGCTGGCTGCCATGCCACGAAGTTATGGAGTCAAACCTGCATTCACTGTCTTTCAGTCTTTTTTGGGGCCAGAAAATACTGTCTTTTCACTTAGTACTGGACTGACGAGTGTGATTGAATCTCATCTCCAAATACCCTGCTGCTTAGTGATTGTAGCTGGAGATACAGCTTCATATCTACCCAGGCAGAAAAATGAATTTTAAATTAGCGGTCCTGTATCACAAGCAAAGTGCTCTATTACTGAATTATCAGGGAAAATGAGTGGTATCACTAGCTTCTCCCTTTCTTCCAAACTTATTTAGAAATATATTAGGTCTCTGGTCATGTTCTTGGCCCTAATCTCTTCAGAGACACACAGATACGAATTTCATATGGATTTAAATGTTGTCTGAAGCTGGGAGTTCAGTGACTATGTCCTTAGTTTCCATTTTCTTCTAGAGTTAATTAGTATTGGCTATTTTTTGTGTGTGCTGGTCTTTTATACTCCATTATACACCAAGTTCTTTAACACCAAGTTCTTTAACACCAAGTTCTACCCAAAAAAAACACACAAAACACTGTCTGGACTGCACAGTATAAATTTCACTAAGTATCTGTGGCATAAATTTCCCTTGTGAATGTATAGTCTAACAGCCTGTCTCCAGGCAGCAATCAGGACCCCACTGAGCTTGGCAAGATGCAGTTGCTGATCCAGAGCACTCACAACATAAGCTCATGACAAGAAAGAACAGATGGAGACAAAGGTAAATAGCAGTGTGGTGGCAAACAGAGTAACAATGAAGCTGGGTCCATCTGTTGTTCCAGTAGGCACAGAAACTGTACTTGTCCTTTGCTGTGTCCCATTGCACCACTTCATCTCTTTGGGTACAGCAGGCGGCTTGGTAGATAAATGGACAGGGCTGCGCTTTGACTGAGGGGGGTGTATTTATTTGTCAACCCTTCCTTCCACACAGATTTTGTTCCCTTCATCCACTTTTCCTCTCAGCTCTGAATATCATCCCAGTTCTCTTGGCAAGGTGGATGGGCATGGTGCCCTCAGTCTCTTTGTGGAGCAGTGGTTAGGTGCTGAGTGGGGAAAATTCATTCAAAATTCTCAAAGCTTTCCTTTGAAACAAAAGCTCTCCTGAAAAATAAAATGGTCCAGGAACTGTTCTCTGGTTATGAGAACAAATGACTTGACATAGCTGGTGTCCAAATGGCTACCTTCTTTGATGCTCCAAAGCAAGCTCTCCACATCAATACTGCTTACTGGGAGTGTTTTTTCAGGCAGACTGTCCTTCAGCTGTTTCAAAACATTTGGTTACATGCTAGATGGTTCAGGCTAAAGCCAAGCCATAGACAGAACAATTAAGCTGTATCAGTTGTCTCAGGTCAGCACATGAACCCTGCCCTTATTTAGTTTGCAAATATAGGAGGAGTCTGAGCAAATAGACCTACTTGACACTTCATGAAAGATGCAAAATGAAAGGATAGAATGCAAATGTGTGGGGAAAGCACATCAGTAGTTGGAGAGGTTTTGAATGCTTGTGACAAACCACCCCTTCCAACTATTTTGTTTGGGTTTGGTATTTGTAATAGGGTGTCAGTTTTATTCAAGAAGAGGTGACCTTCACGTTCAGAAATTCTGAATGCTGGATCAATATAAATAAAACAGCAACTTTCTTAGGCACTAAATGGAAAGCTGTGAAAATCATTCAGGTTAGCGGCAGTTGCTTTTATTACCCTGCAGTACTGCAAAGGGACCACAATTATTTTAGTATTCTACTGCATCTCACACAGCTATCGTCCTGTGTGTCATTTAGTTACAGTGTCATAAACTAGAGGCTTGATTTTCTGAAGTGCTCAGTGCCAATCACCTTCAGTCCCCCAATCCACACAACTGCTGGCCATAATGCTCACAGGGCATTCATTTTTTCTGTACCTGTAAAAGTGTGGAAAAAGAAATAAAAGAAGGAATTGAGCAACCAGACAGCTAGTAGTGTGTCTGCAGAAGGGAAAGAGACTTATGAAAAATATGTGTATGAACTTGTTGGTTGGATATTACTTTCCAGCACGGTGAAGATGGGCAGCATTACTTAAGACAATAAAACTCATCCTGATTTCACTGTCTTGACTAGAATTCAAATTCTTATTTTCTGGCTTTGTGAAATATGAAAAACATGAAATACATTAATTTAACATATGGCTGCTAACTATAATCACAACTGAAAATGATTTATGAAACTATCACACTTGTAGCAAAAGGATTATTTCATTATAATTAAGATTTACATTGCTTCTTATTTTGAAATATTAGTTTTAATGGTCAAAGTAGAAGATTGACTTAGATATATTTAAATTTTGGTGCCTATGTAAAATCCAATAGGCTGACTTTTCATGGTTATTGGAATAGCTGAAAAATAAAGATTAGAATAGATATCTTGATACACTTTAAGAAATACAATTTATTGATAGAAGAGATATAGTAGGAGCAAAGCTTCCATTTTCATAGCTTCCAAGTTCACAGCTAAGCTCCAAATTCACATGACTGTTCATTATTTTAACTAGCAAAATTCTTGTTGTGTGTACAAATTAAAAGTGTGACACAAAATGGGATTTTGTTACTGCTATTCTGTATATACCAAATTGCATATGCAAGTAATCTTCAGTTTGAGGATTTTTTAAAAATTTATTTGTAAAACAAGAATTCCAGCTTATTAGCATAAAAGCTAAATTTAAGTTATTGAGGGACAAATCACATTTTTCATTGAACTGAGTCAATAAGAAGCAACAATTCTTTCAAATCTGAAGTGAAGTTCTGTAGGGCTGCCTAATGCCATAAGTAATAAGCAGGGCTTTGAAGTTTTTTGAAGGATTGTGTAACAAGCAGGTAAAACAATATTAAGTGATCCATTTATAGATCATATATTTAGTGATAAAAATACTTACAATTACTTTTAAGTGTAATTATGTGATGTAAAGAATTTTAATTAGAGTCACCCATGGATCCTTTTCCCTGTAAAAAAAAAAACTGCAAAGCTAATTGTCTAAAGAGAGCAATTAATTTAAATCAACACCTCTGGCAACAAAATAAACCTTAAGGAAGTAAACATGTTCCTCTTCAGACACAAGTGCACTTACCTTGACAAAAGCTATCAGGATTTGGCAACAAAGCCTAGCTTGACACTCATTCCGGTACTCTAAGACAGGTTCTTGTTAATCTAATACTTATTATTTATATTAGAAATAATAACAATGCTTCTTAATGATGGTAAAGTGGAAAAGACCTCCTCTGAGCAGTAGAAAACATGAAATTCTGTCTCTACCAGCTACTGGTTATTTTGGGGATGATAACGATGCAGTAAGCCCTTCATTTTCTAAAGGAGCTGACATTTGCTGATATACATAAATAGGCCAGCTGTTCCTTTTTTGGGGGTAAAACATATTATACAGTTAAATCTCCTCAAATTGCTATAAAAATCCCCAAAGTAAGGTTGACAGTCCTTCAATGGGGATCCTAGCTATAAATTCCTAAGTAATTAGAAAGAAAATAATTTTCAGTGTAAAGTAATGCATTCAGCTATGTAGGAATGCTTTTTTATGATCCCAAATGGCAATAATTTAGGATGTGAGAAATAAAGGCATAAAGACAATCATTGTGCTGTTTAATAGAGAATGTGATGGGTAATGAAGCAAGATTACAATTAAATTCTAGCATGCTGTGTCCTACAGGAAAAATCAACTCTAATGTTTCTAACCTTTATCAACTGACAATGTTGCAGCTATGATCTCATAAGTAGTTATCAATTCTGTGTGTTTGGCATTGACTAGGATTAATACCATAAGCCACTGATAGAGTAAATAATTTAAACAAACTTAGATGTACGACATTGCATGATGACCTTAGAACTGTAGAACACCTCTATGGAATGCAACTTCACATCATCAGAAGTACATACAGGCATAGTTTGCCAAATTGCAGTGTCTAAAATTAGGATATTGAGGCCATATTCTGTTATCTCACTATGCAGCCTGACTTTTTCACAAGTACTGAGCACTTCTGATCCTATTAATGATAATGAGATCTAAAAGCCCAGAAAACCTCTGAAAATCTGGCAAGTGTCTTTTATATATGTAACTTCAATTATCAAAGTTGAAAGTTTTAACTGAGAGATTTTTCTGATGTTCATTACATATTGAAGAAGCACGATCAAAAGGACAGGGCATTTCTTGGTGGTACGTGCTTAGTAAAGGAGTAGGCAACTAATGCAAACATAATAATCCCATAAATTTCAGAACAATAGACTTTCAGGGAGACACCATAGGTGGACATCCAACAAGTGGAAGCTGGAGAGTGCAAAAAGAATTGTTTTCCCATCTGTGGACCTGAAGAATCAACTGAGAAAGTCAAGTGTCATATTCTTCTGAGTCTTATGCTCAAGTGGGCTGGTGATGCTAAAGCTATGGCTTGTGTGGACATTTGATTTTGAGGAAGGGAATTGTTATCCACCCACACATGCCACCCTGTTACACAAATAAGTTTAGATCACATGTCAGTGAACAGCATAGTTCTGTTCCAGTGACCACCACTCCCAATGTCCCCTCAACAGCTGGCAGACATCCTTTCTTCTACGTTTTTTTGGTCAGAATCTCTCAGAAACAAGCAATTTAAAAGGAAAGCTATGTATAGTCATCCTTGTAAGTTGATAGTGCTGCCTAAACCTTCCTAAAGCTGCATCATTCCAAATTCTTGGAGTGACTGAAATACTAATGGGAAGTGTGAAAACAGCAGATATTTAACTTTCCTATTAATTCCCAACACTTTTCTGAATGACACTTTACTTATGTATTAGATTAACGTAAACGTGTCTTTGTGTCATTGGAGAGAAAAGCACACTATCTGGAGAATGGAAACTTAAAGAAATTTTCTGTGAGGTTTTAATACCTGAGTCACACACCTGAAGACCTCTTGATTTATTTTTTTTATTATTTAAGCAAAAAATTCTACTTTTTATCCAGAAGTAAGTTTCTTCAAATATTTTAATATATTTTCAGGTAATGCAAACTGTAATAACTTTTTATTCCTTAATATTAGTAACAACTGTTATATATTTAAATTCATTAATTATATTTTATTAAATGTGAAATGGAACTTTAATGTAAATATTTTTAATCAATTCTGAATTACATTGTACCATTATTCCTTTGTAAAATTATTGATGGTGTACAGTTTCTCTTCAAAGAGCTTTAACCAGGTGTCAACACTTGGTCTCTGTTTCGATCTTAAGCTTGTGGCTAACCACTGTTTTATACCTTTTAACCCCTCTAGCATAAGGTCAAAGTCACTCTGTACGGAAAAAAAGTGAGGAGGTTATCCAGACCATGCTGTTCCTAGTGATTAATTGTCCTTTACCACACACTTTATGCTGTTATCCTAAGATTTTTTTCCTGGATATCATAAGTAAGGAGATTTCAATCACTTTTAGTCCAATTTAATTCTAAAGGATAATACACCTGATTGCCTTCTTTTATCCTCTCTCTATTCAGTTCTAATAATTTCCCTTTTTTGTCCTTCTTTTAGCTGGACCCCATCATACAATGAAGCTCTCAGTAATTTTTCCAGTGTTTGTTGTCTGCTCACCCAATACTTGTAGTGATATAAATGGTTTTTTTTCCAATGTTAAGTCATCATTCATGTGAGCATTATGCATGCTTCATTTTTGAAGGCTTTGGAATGTAGTCCAGTCAAGTTCTAGCTCTGGGAGATGATACATGTCTGACTACTAAGGAACAGGACATCCATAATTTTCACCAGGTACTTCAAACATTAAATACTGTGCAAAATTGTATGAAATATTTACAGATCAGTCTTTTTTGTTTGGTTGGTTTGTGGTTTTTTTCCACCCTGAAATTAGCTAAAACCTTACACCTCTGAAACAGAAATCTCTTTTGGATAGTGTGAATCTTTTTTATATGCCATTTAGATACATGTTTCCTCTTTAGTAGTTTCCTGGAAGGACAAGTGTGGCTGGATGCTTCTGTCAGGTTTCCAAGTTGGTGTTTTGAGGGGGGTCTGCTTGCAAATTTGAAATGCTGAGCTTCAGAAATATAAAAAGGCTTTTTGGAAATTTACAACTGTACTTTCCAAAACCTTGGATTTCATAGACTAAGTAAGAATTTGTAAGCATTAGAAGAAAAGAATATTTTAAGAGCAGAAAGAGACAGAACAAAAATATAGAAATTTTTTAGAAAAATCTGTATTCTTCCTCCAGTGGCCTTTCAGGTCAAGTCCTTTCCTTCAGATTTGCTCTTGGTACAAGATCTGCTTTTGGATTTTTTGTGGCCTCAAATAATTCATCCAGTGACCTCTGACTCTCCAAGGAAAATATTGTCTGGCATTATGTCTGAGAACTCCTTGTTCCTACTACCCACAAACTTTTTCTTCCATGGAGATGTTCTTTCTCATTCCAGAGATTCTAATGCATTAGCCATGAAAACACCAAGAGACAGTAATGTTCAAAAAAAACTCAACCAATATATCAAGCAATAAAATTATGAACTAGGCATAAATGCATATATATATATATATATGCAACCTGTGAGCATCAAAACTCTCCATAACTTGTCTTCCCATTGTTTTTCTGAGTTCAGGAAATATTACTGGTAAGAAGAAAAAAACAATATAAATGTTTGGCTTACCTTAAAAAATATATAATGCCACAAATGCATAATGGTTGCACTGTCAATGTTTGAAGACACACCTGCATGGCAACATGTTACCCTGAAAAAAAGCATACACAGACAGTTCTAAACAAGCTGTACTTAGAAATGTAAGAAATACTGCTCTCTTAGCATAGCAGCCTGGCTGAGCAGTGGGTTTTGTTTTAGCTTAAGCAGATCTGTGTGGTACCAGTGGTTCATACAAGGCCTAGCATGGCAAAGCTACATTTTGATATCCACTTCTACATGAAGCCACTGCGACAAACCTCTTCAACTGACAGTAGCTGAATATGCTAACAAAGAATCTTATTGTGCCACACACAGATTCACACACCCCATCTCTTTAGGAATTGATAATTTGCAGAGAATTTGCAACCCTTAAAAGGACAGTTTGTTTTCAGTGAACTTCTGCTAGACGTAAACAGAAGATTAAAGTTTACTTAATGGTAGCATTAGCTTTAACCTCAAATAATCCTTTAATTCAAATAAACCCTTTAAATGCTTTTTGTTTTAGTCTTTGTTAAATCTGCATTTTATGTTATAAACTACAATTCAGTGTTTTACTCATTATCTGAGGAAGTACTTGGAATTTCACATAATTTTGTGTTTTTACTGCATTTGAAATTGTTATAAACTGCTAAAAGTTGAAGAAACAGACTGTTTTATTATAGCACAAGACTATGGCATGGTCTAACAATAATTGGGAAGCACTTTTTTTAAGGACTCTCTCCAACATTATATATAAACAACAGTGACAAATAGCACTTATCTTATTAATACTTCACGACTAATCCATCAGCTTTAACTAAGTCTCGGATGACCTGAAACTCTGAAGATTTCAGCCTTAGCTTGCATGCTTCAACAATTTTATTGTTAGCTTTCTTTCTACATACATAATGCACAGATAAACTTATCCACTGGGGCACTGCCTTGTCTTCAATATTCAGTAGATTAAGTGAAGTCCCAACCTGAATAAAATGGAAAAAGAAGTAGCAATGGTAAATACATTTGCAACATGAAGAAAATAGTATTATACATCACAATGGAGAATAAAATGCAGTTTTGGTATTTGATAATTTAAATTTAATAAGTTAAATTGTAGCCCTGAATCTTATATGAAAGGCATATGTTTTTACCAATATGAAAGTAAATTAAATTTTCTTTCTAAGTAAATTGATGCAAGGAGAAAAGAGGATAGATAGGCAATTTTTCAGGGATCCAACTTAATGTCAAGTCATCAACTGAACAAAATCAGTAATCACTGCATAGTTCCTTACAGGGAAATGTTATCTCAAACTTCCCCATGTGTGACTAATCAACAAATCCCTATAAAAGAAAATGACTCAGTGGAGATGAGCACAGGCAATGTGTTCAAAAGGCTCAGGAACAAACATGAGTAACCACAGCTGCTATAAAGAAAGCTGAACTTGTTAAAAAAATGAACCAGAGGGTCAATTTTGTTTTATATAAAGGGCTAAGTAATTTGAGTGGTATTTAAAATGGCCTTTCCTTTGTTAATCAAAAAGTTTAAATGCCTTCCTAAACTGTCCAGATCAGCGTGGAGGAAGCATCTAATGGCCTCAAACCAACTTGGAATATAAAGTTTGAGAAACTAATACAATAAACTTTGAAGACAGTAGCAAGTTTGAGCTCTTCTTGTGTATTCCTTACAAGTGACTGGGGACACCCAGTGTCATGGTAGTAAGCATACAGAGATTTCACTCTAAATATATGCCTATCTCTTTATATTTTTTATTGGGGAAAATTAAATAAATGTATTCAAATAAAGGTCAAAAGTTAGACAAACAAAGGCACTTACTGTTTAGATGCTCTCCAGATAAAAAAAAAGTGCAAATGCCCCCATCACAATACACATCTCTTACAAACTATTGTTTTTCATGTTCACAGTATCTGTAAGATTTAAGCATGGATTTTTGTATGTGTGATACTACAGCAATATTTTGAGTTACGTGATTTGAGAAGTTACAGGATTGCAAGAAGTAGCAATGCACAATCAAATATTTTTATGATATTTAGTTGCTTCAGTTTTACAATATCATGCTGAATCAATTAGATTTGCCAACTTGTATTCCCACTCATTTCTCACTCTTTCTAGTGAAAAAGCTAATTTTTTAGTTCTAAAGGAACGCTTCTTCATGTTTGCAACATTAAAGGCAAAAACAGGAGCTGAAAATCTCAAATAACGTAAGAAAATTTATTAGTTTTTTCATTAGAATTTTGGACTGGAATGTCAAGTTATTGCCATCAAAACAATATGCAAGATGGTTGAAAGTTTTAAAAAAAATCCGTTTTCAATTCTTTCTTGTTAAAAAAACCCCCCAAAAAATAATAAAAAAAAAAATGCAATCACTTCTGTGAATATTTATTATTACAAACTATATAAAGGGAAATGAACAAAGAAAATGCTACATTAAATTTTACATATGGCTGTTTCCTATGTATATTTGAGACTGAAAATAAGAGATGCAGCTGCAGAAAGTTGTTGTACCTACAGTAGCGGGACTCTGAAATCAACAGTAACAAGACTGTGAAATCAATTTCTCTCATTTTCATGCCTAGGTATTTATACAGAAATTTCTTTACACCTCCTCTATGGTATAATTCTATGGTTTGTATGTGTGGAGGAGTCTGTGAGAACATTTTGCGTACAAGATATCAAACAATAAAGAAGTACATGTGTAAAGTAATACACTTGCTAGTACAGCTAAGAATTGGGAGTAAACCATAGTTGTTAACCTCTTTTCTTCAGTGGGACAGAAGTTAATTGTATCCCATATGGTTTTACAATGATAGGTTTCCTATGGAAAATTATTTCTTCTTTTTCTTAGTATGTATATTATGAAATATCCTGCAGTTCGACAGGAATAAAGAAAACAGCAAGATCATGTGATAACAGTCTATCTCAATAGCTTTATTTGTTTGACATTTTAAACCCTCTCATATGGTATATTTTAAACAAAAGAGCTATTCTTTCAAGAACACCAATGCCTCAGATTATTGTCCTCTCTCTTGGAGCAGAGTCTGGTGCTTTAGGTGAAGACAATGTATAGTTTAGAGAATAGCAACCTAGAAAGGTAAATAACATGGTCTGTTGACTAGTTATTCTGTACTGTGAGAAGAAAGAGTTTAGATATAGTCTTTAAAAAGAGAACAAAAATATAAAGATTTATTTAAATGCTTTGAAATGTAACGTCTCATCCTGTGGTCCAAAATTCTATGTACTTGTTTCATATCCTATAAAAATGCATTTCTTTGTAACCATTCTCAATTTGATTTGTCTCAATGCAGCTTACATAAAGACAAACACCTAGAACATTAGTAGGTAGAATGATGGAAAATATGATACGTATGCACATCTGTTCATCCCTGATTAAGGTAAATGCTATCACTTTATTTTAATCCTACTCTCCTTCCTGAAAAGTCATCAGTGGGACAAGTTTAATCACCTAGAATCCCTCAGAATTAAACACTGTTCTGGGCTGAGGGAGCCTTTTTACCAGGATGGTAGCAATGGCATCCCTGCTTATACAGAATTTGGCGTTACTGAGACATTTACTCGTACATGCCCAGATTAACAAAAGGAGAAATAGAGAGCACTGGATGCCAAGTGGGTACAGGATTTCCGTCTCTGTGGTCTCATACATGAGGAAGCCTGCTATAACAGAAGTTGCAAGTGACATTTGAACTTAGGGCAGTGCACCTCTTGCTAACTCCAGGCCTTTAGGAATATTACCTTTGTCATGTTCATCATACCTATGGCAATCTTTTCGTCTAGTAAAAATTCTTTCTCTCTTTTCAAATCTAGATTTGAGGTACTGCATTTCAGATCTGAGAAGGAGTAAATTTCACTGTGTATTTCACAAATTAAAGATAATTTAAAGGTTTCACATATTTTTCACACATAGTATGCATAAAAGTTCAAATTATTTTAGTTTGAGTTCTGGGATGTAAAAATTGGAATTATAGTCTGGGTTAGGGCCTGCCCTTTCTTTTATTGCAAGTGAAAATAGTGACCAGCTTGAGAGAATGATTCATTTTCTCCATCCATGTTGTCAGGTGAAATTGTCCTGTAGGGGTGATGTCTGTCAACCATCAGTACTGACAGTGAGAGCTCAAGTTCTGAATTTAGATTATATGATTTAATACTATGGGTTTGTAATATTGTGAGCTGAATCTTATGAGTCCAGTAAAGGTTTATGTTTATAATTATTTTGGGAAGTTTAAACTATCATCTTGATTCTTTATGAGTGGAGATTTTTGATGTGTCTTGGTTCTTAAAATTCCACTTAATCTTTTATTCTATCTTTAAAGGTATCAGTAGCACACACCTAAGGAAAAAATATGATACATGTAGGAAGTTGAGAATCAGCTTTTCTCTCATATAATTTGATACATTCTTCTAATTTCTGTCAATCAATAGTGCAGAACTGTACTGATTTGGGTTTCCTCTAGATTTTTATTAACTTGAAACAAAAGTATTTTTAAATAATTGAACAATTATTGTTGTTATTATTAGTAATAGTAATATTTAATGGTGGTCATAATTCTTATGATATTATTTTCTTGTGACTACCTCTGTGTCTTACTACAAAGTTTATGTTGTGTAGCTATGTATCACGAAGTTAAACTTTTTTCAGTGGAATTGAAACTGACTGACAGTTTTAGCAGGTGTCTCCGACCTTTCTGTTTGGGCATCTTATATTTGAGAGACATTAGACTGAAAAGAGATTAGCAGTTGTGTGCTTATATGTGTAAAGACATTTCTTTGAGAAATAAATGGACAAGAGAACTCTTTGTTATTTTGTAGCAATATTTGAGGTCTTGACTGAGTTCTACTTTAGGCAGTGTTAACAGCTGGATTTGACGATCTTAAAGGTCTCTCCAAATCTTATTAATCTATGATTAGTTTATTTCAATAAAAATCACATGTATTTCATACAAATCAGGTGTACTATTTCTGTTTTGGAACCAGAGAAATGTTATCAAATATTTCCAGGATACTTCAACCACCTTTAATCTTTGTGTTTCAAAAGATCTGAAAAAAAAATCTATAGTATGGAATAATCTCAGCAGCACTATTAGAAACTTTCTATGGAAATTCTATTTGTTTAAAGGCCCAGAAAAAATTAGTATAGTGAAGAAATACTATATATGAGTTTCTGACCAGCCCTACCCTGAGTAGGACTTCACTTGCCATATGCTTGAGCAAGATTTGCAGTCACTAATTCCACTACATTGAAAATAATTAGAAGTTTTTCAAATTACTACTTCACACCCACCTGTAAATCTGCTGACCTATGAAATAAGATTTTCTGTTTTGCAAGCATTGTAACTTAGTCCTAGATTCTGCAAGGACATGCAAGGGAATATTGTCGCAAAATGTTTCAAGTCTTCATTCCAAAGTCCACACATATTTCCATTTGTCTGCTGTTTCAACCTTTTCTAATTGGACATGAAATTTTAAATGTGAGGATATCCTGAGTATATTTCTTCTCAGTGGCTGTTACAATGCTGTGTTTTGGATTCAGAATGAAAATGGTGTTGATAACACACTGATGTTTTGGATTTTGTTAGGTGGGGTTTATCCTAAGGACTTCTTCCTCATCTGGTGCTCTGCCAGTGAGGAGGGATGCAAAAGAAACTGGGAGGGAGCACAGCTGGGACAGATGACACAACTGACCACAGGGATATTCCACACCACAGAACCATGTGGTTAATTAAATAAATTAACCAGTGTGTAAACTGGGGGAAATTACCTGGAAGGGGAACCAATCAGGGCTTGGCAATTGGTTGGCAGGTGGTGAGCAATTGCATTGTGCATCACTTGATTTTTTCCCTTTTTCTTATCATTATTGTTATTCACCAATTTCCTTTTATTCTTGTATTTTGCTTTATTTTTAACTATTAAATTCTTCTTCTCTCAGCATACAAATTTTATATTGATTCTCCTCCCCATTCAACAGGGTTGGGGTGAGAAGGGAGGAGGGTATTGAGCGAGTGGCTGTGTGGTGTTTCATCTCAGCTGGACTTAAAACCATGACCAAACCATCACAATTGCTAAAATCACAAAAGCATTTATTTTTCACTGTATAGCTTTCAAAGTTACACTCCGTGCATGGTAGTAAAACTACAACTTTGTAAAACTAAAACTTTTTAAACAAAGATCTTAGTTTTGCAGTTTGTGTGAATTTTATGAAAATTTATTTGAAAAACCCCCAACCCAACAGAATAAAATTAAACTCTGAGCAACTGTATCCACTTCCTAAATTTTGTCATACCAACCTCTAACACACAAAGGTCATAATTCTCTGTTTGTTGTAGTAAAAGTAAAGAACTTTTCCAAAAATGATAAAACTTTGCTAAGTCTGCATTAAAATCTTATCCTCTCATCTGAGAGGATGTTATGTTCCATGCAACATGGAATCTCTTGTGTAATATTTTTTTTTAATACTTAGGAGAAGGAAATAAGTTTATATTCTCATGTTTTTTCCTTAATAACTTAAAAGCTTAACCATAACAATAAAAAAACTCTCCAGAACTCTAGAAGTTTATAATAATAGTAGAAAAGAAAAGTACTTTATCAGAGATGAGAGCTGGGAAAACATCCAAGAAGCTTTACTGAAACTAACATAATAATATTTTTGCTATGTCAGCAATGAATCAGAAGGAATCTGGATAACGTGAAAATGCCATACATATCATCAGTTTAAAATCTTTTGCTTGTCTTCTTTTTGTGCTTGGGGCATGCACGTGGAGAATATATGCTGCTGTGTATTTACAATCAGCAATATTCTGGGGATATAAAGTATGTGTCTGCAGACTGGGATGTGTTTTTATCCCATGGTTTAAACTGATGAGGAAGTTTTCTTTCTAAATCTATTTAAAAGTCTCTTTAGAATGGATTTTCTTAGTTCATTTGTCAATAATAGTAACCTGTTTCCTAATCCACAGATGTTATTGAAAAATAACCTTTTAAATTACTTTATTAAGGAATTGAGTCTTTTTCAAATCGAGATATTGTAACATTTCCTGTGTATTATCAAAGTACCCTGTGGTTATTTCTACCTAACACAGACTAATGAGGATCATGAAACAAAGCACTTTCCCAAAGATAAGACAATGTTCTATCTAGTGATGCTTCATCTGGCAGGAGCAAGAACTTCTAAGACAGCCTGAACTTCTAAGAGGAAGGATGGTATTTCCAGTTGCCACTGAGATCTGTGGAAGCTCTGGTACGAAGTGGCAGCCTGGGATTCTCTGTAACTTCCAGGGGAGCACTGTAGGACCCAAGCACAAAAGACCTTTTGTTCTTATTCTCTTTGAAGATTTGTTTGATTCCTATAGGATTGTAAGTGCTTCTAGTTCTGTTTTGATGAAGATGATGTGACTTTCTCCAGTAGAAATGCATTTTCAATTTCACTTCTTTGACAGCGAGAAGGTTTTCTTCTACTTCTCCTATAATGTGGATTAAAAAAAATATGGTGGACAGTATACTTTATCTGAGAGAAGACATGACTTAGCTTTTCTGAAAAGAAATGAGAAAGCACTGTTTTCACACCAATTCAAATCGCTGATTGATAACATTCCTTGAAGATCAGGATAATATAAGCAGTAAACTTATGTTTATTTATTGTTAAGTTAGTAGTTTACAGCAGAAAATTACATTTAGGGAATAATTAGGTGTAAATCAGAACTATTCATAGCACATTCTCTTCATTTCATAGGCAGTCGTGGCAGTATTTTTTTGAAGAAAAACTAATTTACTGGGACATAAATAAATTATAATTATTATGTAATTACATAATGGAGATAATAAAGAAAAACCTAATTTTTCTGAATCTTCACAGATGTACTCATTGCATGGGGAACTGAGTCCCCAGAACAGCATGGTTTGTCTGATCTATCTGACCATGTCTGCAGGAATAATTTTTATTAAAGACTTAAAGTCCACATTCAATTTAATTACTTCCATAGCAGAAATCACCTCTAGGAGTCTTTGGGACACACCACCTAGGGTGTTAGTCAACATTTTAAAAGCATACAAATTGGACTAGACACAGCTGGAATTGCCACAGGCTATTTTTAGACCAGTCCAAAATTCTTACCAGTACTCCTCCTCTGGTAATCAGCCAGTAACTTAATTTTAATCGTTCAGATAATGATCTAGTTTCAAGTCAATCTGTTGTCTAAATTCAATCCATCATCTCATCTCTACAGATGACTACCAGGAGATTTCCTGGACCACCCAAGAATTAATGCATCTGGAGTGATTGCTGTGGAGACAGGCAGAGCCCCAGTGTGTAACAGGACAGGCCTAGTTTTACCACAGAACATACTTGTTTATATACTTGTAATTGAAGTCTTACAACTCTTAACCCCTGCAGACTTTCCTTTACTCTTTTTTACTGTACTCTTTGAAGTACACTGAATAGTGTTGTCTTTTACTGACAGTATTTTTGGGATTTGGTCCTGGTGCCTGTCAGTACTGCTGTTCCTGCCCCTTAAATACATTCCTCTTCCCATCCTGCTTCAAGCTCATCAGCACATGTGGAGGTACAGCTGCAAAGCCCAAAATGTGGCAGGAATTACTTGCAAGGCATGACAGAAGTTCCTATTCCTAGCACTGATGAGGGAGGAGAGAAGAGAGGAAGAACAAGAAGAAACTTATAGCTGAGATTAGTGCTAGGAACCATACATAACCTGTACTGGCTTTCAGCAAAGCAGAAGATGGCAAGAATGGGAACAAATAACAAACAAGAACAGGGAGATATTTCCTTAAGACCTAGGAGATTTCAGAAGAATGTTTTTGTTAGTCCTAAGAGAAATATTTGACTCAGAATTAATTCGTGAAGTGCTATTTAGATGAAAATTACTTCTAATCAAGCTTTGAGAAAAGTCAATACATTTCTGAAAGACCACATAAGAGATAAGGGTCTTTGAATACATTATTTTTTAATTGTTTTACAATTCAGAATATATTGCAAGTTTGAAATATTGATTAATTATGGATGTGAGTAAAATTTCATTATCCACAGCTGTGACTCTTCTGTGCCCTAATAATAATATTTTTTTCAAAACTGGCATTATCTAATAAGCCCCTATAATTTAACTTTCTGAAATGTGGTGTATTATGTGTTGCTTAAGAAAGGACAAGGCAATCATGCATTCTGTAAGGTGATTGTACATATGTTTTATCTTCAACAAATTTGATAAATTTCTCTGACTGCATATGCACATGGATTTTCTGATGAAAAGTTAATGCAGACTGTTATTCAGGGAACAAAAGATAAGAATTTAAAGAATTTATTTATCTTTTTTACTTTTTTTAAAAATTGCTTCATTAGAAACAAATTAATTGTTTGCCATGTGACAGTGAGAGTCCAAAATACATCTGTCTATGTCAGATCTGCTTGGTTGCCTGTTGTAGTTAACCCAGCAAGTTTCAAGTACAACTCAAAGTCTCAAAAAGTCCTTTCTCTCTGTACAAGTACTTGAGAGAAGAGCCAAATTAATTCAGGCACACTGAGCTCAATCTAATATTCAGTCCTGAAGCTGTATGAAGTGTGCTTTTGGTTGTTTGCATTTGGCCTGCTATACAGACCCACTTATATAAAGAAGATATAAGTGAAAGTGCTCCAGTCACAATTTAAATGTAATGAAAATTTGCCCTGGTGGCATCAGACTACATGAGTATGACCCCAGGGAAACTAAAGAAGAATTACTGCTGATGCACATGGCTGGGGCATATGTGTGGATTCAGGATTGTAATACCTAAGTGTACCAGAGTGTGGGATCCACACATTTCCATGACAAAATAGAATACTTGTCCTTACTCTCTATAATATAGGTCAATAAACATACTTTGTACTATTTTACAATTTATTTTCCAGTTTTAAGTGCCTGTACTCCTGAGACTTAAACAGATTTTCTTCAAGGCATGAACAATTTTTTCTAATAGTAAAACTACTTTCCTTTGTCATCTTCCCAAATTTCAGTCCAAATTATTTTCTCTCAAAATTTTTTAGTATCTTATTCTGATATGGGCCTTCCAAAAGATTAAATAAGTTCTCTCTTTTCTTCTTGTTACAATAGGAAGTGATTGGGTATTTTTTCCATAGCGTAAAGTCTCTGTCTAGGCAGAACTTCTTTGATTCATGGGATCTTGTGTAAAAAGTTTGCTTCCCTCTGTTAATGGATTCAGTGCTTAAACAGTACCAACATTATGCAAAATAAAGAGCAGGAAGTTGGTCTGCTGACTTTCTTCATTCCTCATTGGTATAGAGACTGCAGAGGCGATCATTAAGCACTTTCTGTCCCATCTCCTGGTTCTTAATTTGGGGATGCAAAACAACAAGTTTTTTAGAAGGTTCATTGGGACATCGTGTTAATGCTTTTGTTTATACTGGCTTGTGTTTTGGCAAGGCAAATGTCTTGCTCAAAATGATTAGGTGGTGAAAGTAAGTGGTCATGTTCTTCACAATATTTAGTTGTTGTTTGTCGTTGTTCTCATTTTCCAATATACACTTTCTCTATGTATTTTTATGAGAGAGAGTTTGTAGGACTTCTCCCTTTCCTAGTTTGTTGCATAAAAAGATGAATCATATCTGCCTGAAGGGAGTGCTTCTTTGAGATAAAGGTCACAATTTGCTCCATGGAGAGGGAACTCTCTTTTTCCTTGAAATTCAGTTTCTTAAACTTGGTGACCATGAAAGACTGATTTATACTGCTATGGCAGAGTGGTTTAATGCTGCACTTGGATTTGAAAAAAAAAAAAAAAGAAATGTGTTTGCAGTATGCAGCAGAACTAATTTTAAAAAATATATATAAAAAAGCTGAAAACCTTGAAGTCAAGATAGAAATAGTTAGTTCTGAAAAAGCCTATGGTTTCAGCAAAAGAAATTCATCTGCAGCTCAGTGAAATACAATGCAGTGCAGCCTGCTTTAAGTGACATCAGTCTAAGCAGTCTGTCAGACTAAATAAGGAGCAAACATTTTGTTAAATAAGACTGGTTTCTAAATTGCTAATCTTCATGCAGCAGCCATTCACTTGTAATTTCAGTGGCATTGGAAATGGGCTTTCTTTTTTACAAAACAGAAAATAAAACCAAGAATTTTCTAAGGGAAAAAAGGATGTTATATATACAGAGAGTAATTTGAAGAATTTCGCAGTGCTTTACCCTTAGGACAATTTCTGTGTCTTAGAGGAGGTGCCTCAGAATCCAGACATGGGAGTGTGTAGCTATAACAACCCGTATGAATCAGAGATTATAAAACTAAGTATGACTTGTCAGGGAAAAAAACAACTAACTGAAGCCCATGTAAAACTTGAGCTCAGTTTAAGAAGATGCAGATAGCTTTCTGGAAGAGGAAAAAATTCTGATCAGGATTAGACACCAAGGAAAATTTCTTGTACTGTGTACAGAGTATACATCATAAAGACAACCCTAGTAATGTATCAGGAACTTAAGTATAAAATTAAGGATCAAAATGATCTAATTTCTTGGCTAGAAGTTAATACAATAAAACCTACCATGGATAAGCAAAATACTTGAAATATACAATTTTTCCAAGGCATTACTACTTTGGATGTGCCATATTTTTCTGTTCAATATGGGACATATTTGAATACGACCCACTTAGAAAACTGACTCAAACATTATGCTAGTGACAGGCACAGAAAGATGAATACAGAACTGGGAAGAGAGTACAAAAAATTTAAATTAAAAAAATAAATATATACAAAATAAAGAAAAAAGGGATTATGCTAGACCAGAGGCGGTAGAGTGAAAAACAACTATAAGGAAAATAAAAAGAGGAATGTAGAAATATGGCATGTGTTCTAATTGAAAAAAAAAAAAGATTAAAATCCTCAGTATACAAATTAATTAATTTTTACATACTAAAACATTTTTATTATCCAATTATGAAAGGTTTTTTTATACATGAGAAACAAATGGTAGTTGATAATTTGTCATATAAATGAGAGAGATCTCCTGTATTTTAAGAATTGAATATTAATTTATTTACATTTAATAAATGATTCACAGGTGGAATTCCGTTTTTAGAAAATGCTGCAAGAGAAAACATCTGTGAGACCTGATCAAGGAGCAAAGATGCTGTAATCTAATGTGCACCAGCTAGTGTCTTGTTCATATAGGTATGTACTTTTCATAAAGTATTACTTAAAAGAAGAAAGATTAACCAAAATTGACATTTATTATTTTTAGTTACAGTTGAGTTCAATAATGCAGTTTCCCCTCCTTTCTTTTCCATCCACTCCCACTCTTGTAGCTAAGTCAATCAAGGTTTATTATCAGATAAAAAAATTTGAAAAATAAGTGTCGTTATCATGTATTATGAGATTTCTATTGTTTTCTACTTTTATCTAGGAAAGAAAGATGAACTCTGCTTTTGCTGATCAGTTACCACTCGTCTTGGATTGGGGTGTGCAGAATCATGGAAATTCATTATCTGAACATATTGAACCTCGAAAGGCTGTTCAGTTCACTGGAACTTCTGGGTGAAAGCTTGAGTCAGTTCTTATTTTTTTCAGTGCTGGCTCATCCATTCATAGGCCTGCTACAATAATTTCGCTCTTCTAAGGTAACTGTAAAAGGCTAGAGAAGATTTAACATCTCTATTCTGACCTCATACAAACAAAAAATAAGAAATATAGAGCAAATATTTTCCTTTTATTAAGCAAATGGATGCTTATTAGAATAATAATAAAAAAAAACAACTTAAAATTATACTGAGTTAAACCAGAGGTTTATTTAACCCAGTGTTACTTTTCTGCCTTTGGCTAGATGCTTATTAAAGGTCAATCTATTTCCACCAGTGTAGTATCAGATTTTGACAATTAGTACTTAAGATCTTCTGTAGTGAAGACTTTACTTCTGCATCACAGTTTAATAGACCTTGCTGGATATTTCTCTTATGAATTTCTCTAATCTACTTTTGATCCCATTTGTACTTTTGACATCCAAAATATCCTGTGGCAATGAGTGCCAGAATTTGATTATGCATTCTGTGAAAATCTGCTTCCCTTGATTTGTTTTAAACCAGTTGCCTTATAATCTCTTTTGCTGTCACTACTTTCTGTGCTATGAGAAACAGCAAAGAATGTTTTCCTATTCATCTGTTCCATGCCATTCATTATTTTATACACTTTTATCATACCATACCACCTGTTTTCAGAACCTGTTGTTCTATTTAATTTTTCTTTCTACAGAAACTATTTATACTTCTGAGAGTTTTTCTTCATATCAGTTGTATCCTTCTTGTCAGCAAGTGACCAAAACTGTCCAGCAGTATTTGAGATACTGGAATGCCACAGAGGTATTAGTGACACAGCAGTGTAATCTGTTCTTTTCTCTGTTTAATAGCTCATGATGTTCAATTTGGCTTTTTGACCTCAGGTGAATTTTCTTAAATTCGGATGCAGATCTCTCACGTAACTGACTGAAAGCAAACTTTAATCCCATAAAAATGCAGGTACAATTAAAATTGTAGCTCCCTCTGTGCATTAAAATTTTTGATACTAATTTTTTTTCCCAGAATAATTTTGTCTGAGATTTTTTCTACTCTTTCAATTTGTTTACTTACGACTATTCTCAAGTATCATTAGCCATCAAACCTTTATCAAGCCATTACTCATCCTCCTGTATTAGGTTTGTTAGGCAGTTAATTTGATCTGCAAAAATGCCTTTCATGGCACAATCCCATGCTATTTTGAACACAAACCATTTATGTCTACTAGTATTTTCATATTAGATAACTAGTTATTGATGCAAAATATCTTATTTCCAATGACAGTGTAAAAAAACAAAACCACAAAACCCCACGTCTGAACTATTCCTTCCTTCTGAAAAAAAAAAAAGTCTTTATGCTTCGCCATTATATTTCAGTTAACATGTCTCTTATTTCCATAATGTTGATTAGTGTTGAGTCAAACCTTAGTACTTGTTGTTGTAGAAAGGCTGAAACTGTTTTTATCTGTAGAATTTCTGTATTGGGAGAACTGAAGGGTTAGAGAGGGAAAGAGGCAAAAATACTCCTTCCACATCGGATGAAACCTAGATGATATTCAGTGCAGACTATCATCTCACAACCACCATTCCAGTGAAAGTTAAACTTTCTGCTGCACAGTGAACCTATTAAATTGTGCATTTAGTCATAACCTGAACATGGTATTTTCTAACAGGAGGAGTATCTTTTCTTGCACTTAATTATTTTGTCTGTGTATTAAAAGGAAATTTTCTGGAATCTTTCTAATATTTTATATTTCTGGTATTTATAATTTCTGGAATCATCACAGTCAAAGAGAATCAAGTGAGTTAAAGTGCATATTCGCTTAGGGGTAACTTCAGATCCAGTCACTCAGGAGTGACTATTTGTCTGTTGGGCATTGGACCTTTTAAAAACTTAGTTTAAAGAAGGAAGAACATCTGTACCTAAAATGGAAAGAGTAATATTTCATCTTCTTATAGAGATAGTAACTGGAGTTTTCTTCTTTTACTATAAACATAAAAAGGCAGTTTGCAGTTGACATCCCGTGCAGGAGAGACAGGAGGATTTGTAGATGCTTCTTAGTTTTTCAGTTTTATTTCTGACATATATGGAATTTTCCCTTTAGCCTGCTTCTAATACTGAACCAGTAGTATTCATCTAAGTAAAATATAACCAGAAATAAAGGATCATGTGTTGTGGCAGCATCCTGAAATATTAGTATGTGGAGTCAAGTAAGAGAAAGAAAAGAAAAAAAAAGAACAATAAAAAAACCCTTAAAAAATACTAAGAGGTTCTGTCCATCACCTGTTTAGCTAAATGTTTTTAGATTGACAATTGAAGAAAAATGTGTCAGAAAAAAAAAACAAAACATGGGAAGCAGAAAACAAACCCAATAAACTAACTGTCTGACAGAGAAGATTAAGAATTCACATAACAATCAAGTGGATTTTAACCTATGGCCAAAAAATACTATGAATATAAATAAGATGATAAATTATAGATATATATAAGTTTATATATATATATATATATATATATATATATATATAAACATATATATATGTTTAAATTTTTAAGTGATTTTCATCTTGCAAAATCTATCACCAATGATTTTTCTCTTATAATAGAAGTCAGTTGTCATTTTCACCTTTTTTTTTTCCCCCTCAATTCCTTAGAAATGGTATTTCTATAAGCTTGACCCTGAGAAGTGCTTCAGATTTTTCCCTCAAAAGCAAATATAATACTTTGTAATTTTCAGATGTGAATTCTTACTTCTTGACAGCTGGAACAATAATTTCCTGCAACAGAAAATGCCTTAAATCAGAAAAAACAGAAAATTACTTAAATCAGCATAATTTTATGGTATTTCACTTTTTTTCACATAAAAATGCATAAATATTCATTTCCACATTATTTTCAACATCTTCAAGAGTTTTAGCTTTGCTAGTCCATGATATAGTACATAGACACTGTGCTTATTTTTTGTTTTGGTGAAAAACTGCTGTTTAGAAAAATTTTGGTAAGGTTAAACTAGGGTTTTAGCCAGCTTATAATTAGCCAAAACTATAACCTCTGAATTTTAAGATTTGTAACAGAAAAGATCACAACCTTTTAACTGTAGTAGACACGTAACACAGTACCCTAATAATTGAACAGCACCAATGATTTCAACATAAAACCACAAAAGGAAGTAAGCTGAGATTTCTGCTTTATATCTCCTTAGGTTGTATTTGAGATCTAAAATTATTTTTGTTTTTTCTCTAACAGGTAAATAACCAGTTTATCTTCATTAGACTAGATTATGGGAAATGAAAGTGCTATTGAAAACAGCAATGGAGCAGAATATTGTCTTTTATCAAGAGCATTATCTTGTAAATGTCTTAAGCTGTCTGGTTACTATGATAAATAGGTTGGGGTACATGCACACTTTAATTACTAACAGTGAAATCTGCTGAAATTGAAGTATTGCACTTGGTAAGAGCTATTAATTTTGAAATGACCCATTTAATAGTGACCTGTGGTATCAAAGTATGGATTTAAATTTGTAATTAATAAAAGTCCATTTCTGAAAATGTTAACACAAGAGCTCAATAAAAATGCTAACTAGGATTCAAATACCACAGACATTTTATTGACATTTTAATACATATTACTTATGCTAAATACTTTTGTACACTCAGAACTAAGGATGAGAGGATAACAATGGACATATTTCCCAGCTAGCAGTTAGGAGATCAGTGGCACACTTAGTGGACTAGCTCACTTTTGTAGGTTTTAATCCTGCTTATAATGGAGGAACATGGCATGACTTCTTTTTGAAGCTGCATTTACAAAATGAACCATTTAATCTCAGACTGCAGAGAACAAGAATTCTGCTTAAAATAAAAAAAAAGAAAAAAAAAAAAAAAAAGAAAAGAAAATTAACTAGGTCTCATCAGACTATGTTTTTAATGTCCAGGAGATCAGTAAAGTGAGCTCTCTGTGATTTAATAGTGAAAGTGTCACTGCTGGTATAAAAACAAAAGCCGACATATTATCTGTCTGGTTTCTTCCTCCTGTATATCTGGAAACTGACATTTAAGACACTCAGAACACCTCATAAAATCCTGATTGCATATGTCAGAAAGTGCAGAAGTTTGTCCTCTGTTCTGTAGGACAGAATAGGTACATCTTGAGAAAAATACCCAGTTTTATTCTAAAACATAGTCCCCTTTTCTCAGACAATCCAAGGATTAATTATCCCAGTTCAGCAAAATATTTCAGTACTTATTTAAGTACGTCTCTCTCCATTGCTGATATTTAAGTCTGTAGGATTAGTGTGTCTTGCTGAATGATGCTCTAAATTTATAGCTATTTTTATTGGTAGACAGAGTGCCTTAATGGCACAAATCTTTAAACTGTAAAACAGCAATTGAGGTGTATCATACATCTATAGAAGACTGAAAAAAAAAGATTTTTTCCCCACCTACCTAACTTTTTCCTGTGTTAAATATCAGGCTTTGGCTGATAATTATACGTGTATTTATCTCTCCCTCTTCTGTAAATATATATATATATATATATATATATATATATACATGCATACATACATACATATGTAAAATTTATATTGAAGACTGCAATTTTTAATAGAAGAGATTTTTTTTGAGGAAAAAATCTGCATTACAGCTTTCTATCTTTTTGAGATATTCTGGGACCCCCTGTAACATAAGCAATTAACAACCACCATCAGTTCTCTCTTATTGTCTGCAGTAATATCACTTAAAATTTGGTTAAGAGAGACCTTCCTGGTAAATTTTAATGCTTACATTCTTTTGGTGTCAGTTGTTTGCTCTTTCACTGCTTCATTTTCATTCTGCCATTTGTGAGTGAAAAGTGGTGAGCACTCTCTGGACAAACATGTTCCTGCCTTTATTTACTGAGCTTCCCATCAAGAATTATTTCCCACAGGCAGGAAATCAATATAATAGCCTAGATATTACAATGAAACATAACCAGTTACAGTGGCCATATATAAGACTTGTTTAAAACAATGTAATTATTTTGTAAAACTACTTATTACAGAGTTTAATAAATTAGAAATATTTTACTTATTTGTGATTGCTTTTAACTTATATGTGACAAATTCTGCTCTCTTCAGCTGTCTAACCTATCTGTTCAGGTATTTCAAAGCTCACAGGTGGCCTATACCTCTGGACTTCTATTTGGGGAAAATCTTGATAGAATAGGTAAAAAAAAAACAGAGAACAAAGTTCTTGTGATGTCAAAATACAGTTAAGAAGAATATGATTCTTAAATACTACCAGGACTTTATCCAGGCATAACATTGAGTTTTAGTCATCTAAACCCCCCAATTAAAAATGCTAACACAAATCTGAATATTGAAAAAATTTCAGAACATGGAAGTGCTCATTCTGGAAATGCACATAAAAAACTGTAGCTCAAAACAGTACTTCATGCCGTACTGAAATTTCTTCTGATTGCTGCTCTGTCCTTAGCATGATCATCTAAATATCCAGCTTTCTTTTTTAATTAAATTACCCAAGAATAGTTGGCAGCCTTAGTGATTCTAAATATCTCTTTTTAGAATTGCTGTTAGATTTTGTTTAGTAGAAGGAGTATGGGTCTCAAAACCATTAAAGTTTTTTGCCCTTACCTTTTTAAAAATGAGATACATGCTCACTTGTCTACTTTGGTGCAAAGTCAAAATCTGTGTTCTGTGTCACCTTAAAATTTATATTATCAAATATAGTATTGTTATGTGGTAGGTTGACCTTGGCTAGCTGCCAGATGCTTTCCAAACCCCTTCCTCATTTTCCCTCCCCAACAGGATTGGAGAAAATAAGATAAAAAACCTTATGTGCTTATATAAATACAGGGAAGTCACTCACCAATTACTGTCACAGGCAAACCAAACCTGACTTGAGCAAGATTAATTTAATTTGCTGCCAATTAAAATAGATTTGGATAGTGAGAAACAAAGACAAATAAAACTAAACCTTCCCTGGACTACCCTCTGTTTTTTTAGGTTCACCTTTACTTTTTCATTATGGACTCCTTTGACTACTGTGGAAAACCTACTTGAGTATGTGCTTGCCAGAGGTGGCTATGCCTTTTGGAAATATCCATCTGCTCTAATATGGGGTCATTTACAGCTTGCAGTGTAGATTTTTATTATGGTGTAGATCTCTTCACAAGCTACAGGGCAATCTCTGCTCCAGCACCTCCTCCCACTCCTTCTTCACTGGTTTGAGCTAATTAGCCCTGCTGAAGAGCATCATGTTCTAGTCAGAGAGTATTGAAGTGGTATCTACAATTAAGCATATGTGTAAATTCTTGCAGGAGCAGAGTTTAAATTTCATACCGCTCCAACAAATAGACCCTGTGTGGACCAACTAATAGTGAGCTTTATATTCAGACAAAGCTGATATGTCTCCTTAAATAATTTAATATTTCAGTTTATAATATAATTTTAAATCTTCCCTTCTTTAAACTCATGACCGGTGTTTACTTTGTTGAGAGAAATTGTTTAATCTGTGCAGAAAGTTCTTGTAAGTAAGTCTATTTCCATTTAGCATAATGTTACATCTCAGCTAGCTACTTTTGTCATTTAATGTTAGCAGTGCAAACTTCAATGAATTACTTGACTTTTTTAAGTTAATGGACCATCACAACTTCAGTTGTTTAGGCTCTTGGAGTAGAATCCATTATTCTAAATTTGTTTCATATTTTTGTGTAACATGTCATGCAACATATTTTTGTGCAACAGGAAATGCATAGTGGAATATGGATCATTGTACATTTCATCAGAAGAACTACAATCCATACTTCTTTGAATTAATAGAATTAAATTTCAGATTATTGAAATATATGTCTCTACCTACACAGTTTTTGAAGGAAGTTCTGTTTTACTTTTTAATATGGAGTGTCACTTGTTTCAAGTGCATGACAAAAAAGCTCCACTTGGAGTCTAGTGTGTTGTTGGTTTCATTACTCTGCCGAGACTGATGTGACGAATGTTTATTTAAAAAAAAAATAGCTATTTTCTCACTCAGGCTATGTTTGTATTAATAATAGTTTAGTGACAATTTTTTAAGTCTTGATGTTAAGTAGCATACTGTAATTTTTACCACAGCCTAAGCTTTTTTCTTCCATAGAACAAGGCTATCTTGGAAATGATCCAAAGCCAGTATTATATGCCTATTCATATGTGGAAAACATGGTGTGCCATTTGGTATGGGCCAAAGCCACACCAAGATATATTATGTACATATGTGATACAATCTGTAATGCCAAAAGAAAGCCATAAGCCTGAGAAACTGTCTCTTCATTCAAATTGTATAGCATTTGTTACAATTATTAAATAGATCCTGAAGACATGGATCAGATTTTCAAGCAAGTCAATTTAGACAGTAAATAAAAAGTTAAATATATATGATGTTACAAACTAGACATAGCTGGTAGCAGAGAGCTATGTTCTAAAACATCAGGGTAATTTAATTCGATAATTATAAACAAACATGCAATTATTAGTCGATATTTTTACTTTTTTTTGTGTCAAGAAGCGCAGAGTTAGCTGGAGCACGTACATATGATGCTTCACAGTTTATTAATGTAGTACTAAATTCTATGGACTTTTTAGATGATTGGCACATTATTACCTTGCTTCTAGTAGGCTGATTTTATAGAGGTTTCTGTCAGGTTAATCAGGATAATGTCTTTTTAAAAGCCATTTCTGCTTCTATAAGCATTTACAGTTCCCTGTTTCTCCCACTCAACAAAATGAAAACACATCAGTGTGTTTTATTGGTCACCAGCCATTATGTATTTTTAAATAAGGCTTTGCTAGGGAGCGGTAGTATACAAATCTTGTGGCATGGTGAAACCTTCACACTCCTTTATTTACTACAGTTGTCCAGGATCTATAATTTTAGTGTAAGACTGCTCTTAGCTTCAGTCCCATACTGCTCCTTGTCTTGTGTCAGCTCTCCTGCAAGTTTAGGCCTCTGATATACTATGGAACTAAATGGAAATCAGCAATATTATGTTACTGATGTGCATAAGAGGTAGCATGGCTGCACTGAAAGTGAGAGGGAAGGGTCAGATGACACAGGATGATTCCCCTACTACCTGGTTGTTCTATGAAGCTTAACAATCCCTGTTACTGAAAACATTGTAAATGGAAAACTACTATCAAGTGCAAAAACTATTGAAACCAATTCCTGAAAAATGGCTTTGTGAGAAAATGAAAACCACTCTAACTACAACCCAAGAGCTCAAAATTATTCATTGCCTTTTCCTGTGAAATAGAGAATAAAAAGAATATACCTGATCTTGACTGTAACTATTAGGTTATGGGAGAGATGTTCTCTCCTTCTCTCTTCCCACGTCCTCTTTCCCCTTCCCCCATCCCTTCCCAGCTCCCCCTGTCCCAATATCCATGGCTCAGAAATCAAGTTAATTAGCCATTCTCCATTTATTTTTTTTTGGTCAAATTCAAATAAATACAGATGTGGTAATTTTGAAAATGGTCAAACAAAAAAATCTGGGTCTCAAGAGAAGCCATTTTACATCTAATTGTTCTATGAGAAGGCTGTCTGAATAATGTTGCTTTCTTCACAATATTTTGCTCACTAGTCAGAGAAAAACAAAAAACAAACCAAATCAAAGACCCCCCAAACTTGAAACAAAGAACCTAAAACACCTTTCCAACAAAACTGAAAGAATTAGCCATCTATTGACATTACCTATTTTGTCTTTTTCCTTCCTAATTTGAACACATATATCATTTTTGTCTTCTTGTCTGTGAGCACCCATGGATAACTGCCCCAAGGCATATTCATTTAAGGGGAGCTTTCCAAAATGACAGCAAATCCTTTCTGATTAGTCTCAAGGGATTCCAATTCAGTATCCAAGACATTTTTTTTCCTTTCAAACAGTGACTTACATGAGCACTTCACCCTCATCTAAACGCAACTCTCTCGAAAATTACTGGTGTCATAAATGACCTAACAAACAACTGAGAAGATGAAAAAAAACTAAGCCAGAAGGCCACATTTTCTTATGATTTTTCAAACTTGTACTCTTCCTTTTCTCTTTATACTTTTTTTTTTTAATTTATTTTTAAACTTATTAAAAAAAGGTAATATTTGAATGGAATAAACCTTCCAGTTTTCCATTGTTTTCCTTCCTATGAAATCTTATGCTTATCTCAAATATAGTTTCTGACTCTTCTGTACTTCTGTCTAAAGACTTTTGTGTCTCCAAGACTATTTACCAAAACAATGATTTTCATTTTCTGGGGAAGATCTAATACAAAATTACATTTTATTGCTTCATGTAACATAGGATCACAGTGTCTCAAAAGCAGCACTGGAAGACAGAATCTTTCCCTTAGGTACTTGGGTGCATTTCAGGGAAGTTTTCTTCCTCAGGATAATCAAGGTAAAAAGATAATCCTCAATTAAGTTAATTAACAATCAAGTTAAAAAGATAATCTGACAAAAACATTTCTCACCACACTCAACAGGACAATGTTCAAATGTCCAAAACACTTGCCTGGTCTGATGGAAGTTTTGTTTGCCCGAAAACCAAGAAAAAGTGCAAACAGAAGGAGAATTAGCTTACTTAAGACAAAGAAAATTCACAATAATCCCTTAATTAAGCCATTTTCAAAAAGTACATCTCTTTGTACAAAATGTCAGTTGGCACTGTATGAAAAGCAGAAGTGACTGCTAACTCAGTGCATTTATTTGACATGGTAGGAGAACCTTGAGCAAAACTGGTGCCATTCCTGGATATGTTTTGTTTTCCCTCTCTCTACATTTGCAAATAGAAGAGATTCCTAGAATTTTTCACTTAGTGAGACTTCAAGATAAGCAAAGCTGGGAAATGCAGATACTAGATTTGACTGGGCTGTATGATTGTCTTTTAACTTTACAGCATCTTGATTCTGTGGGTTTTTAGGATTATGTAATTTTAAATGTCTGTTAATAAGCTAAATCTTAAATGACTAGTATTATTAAGTATTTGGATGATTTAATAAATTTTTCTTATTCCTTTATTTTTCCTTGCCATTTTCATATCTGTGTTTTCACCATGCTGTTTTCTATTTTTTAATATTTTTTTTAATACAGTGAGTAAAAAAGGAATTTTTATCCTTTATCAGACCTGGATTAGACCAAAATAAGGAATGTAGTTTTCAGAAAACCTGACTTTTCTGTCAATCTGAATAGAAGATTCTTAACAACACACAAGATTTTTAAGGTTGTGTTAGTAAAAGTCAGCAGTCAAACTATTTTAATTTAAACACACTATGTAGACCTAGAGAGTTCATTTTACAAGAAAGATTAGAGGCACTGGAAAACAATATGAGTGAAGGTCTCTTTGCTGTTATGTTGATGTTTCTGGGAAAATTGGTGGTGATAGTGTCTAATAAGACTGCATAACATTGTAAAATTTCAGTCAAAAAAGTTAAGACAATGGAAAAGACAGGGTCATGGTGATGTTTTTCCTGTTGCATGACTATGTTCCATCTTTATCATCTTAGAATCCTGTTATTTTTGACTCTCTTATTTACTGAAAATAAAGGAAATCTTTGCTGCATTTCAGTAGCAATGAGTAAAGGCAGCAATTTGTTGAGATTTTTCTTAGTTGATATAAAAAATCTTGATGTATGGTTATATATGAATCATACCAAATTATGTTTGGTTTCATATTTAGCTGATATATTATGGCATTTTAGCTAACATTTAGTGCAAAATGTTTTTCAGGAAGTTAATTGAATGCATATTTTATTAAATCTTCTCATATTAGTGTTATTTAGTCATCAGGTGATGCAGAAAGGATTAATGTAAATTCCATTCAAGCAAATCACACTTCACACTGAAATCATATTATAAACTGTTACTAAAAACCATCTTAGAAATATGACTTGCTGAAATGTAAAGACAAAAGGTACATTTCTGCGTTGCTGAGAAGGAAATTGAAATCAGAATCTCTGAGCTTAGTTGAGTGAACTTAAGTGGATATTGTTTCTCCTTTTCCTGTAAGAGACATAAGAAAGTAAACTCAGTGGAGACTGGAAAGGAATTTATATGCATAATTGATAATAATAATTTAACAGCAGAAAATCCAAAGCTTTTGGTCATTCTGAGTAAATTTTTGTACACATATGAAGATTTTATTTTAGTACAAAGTGACTTTAAAAGAACTTTAAAATATTGATTCTTTTTTTCTTCTTGGATATCTCTTACAACAACATGCCTGTTCAAAGATACTCTACAGAAATAGACTTGCTTTGGTAAAAATATTTTACTGGTCCTTAATATTATGTCCAGAATTGTGGTTTCATCTGTTTTATTAATATGTTTATACAGTGATGGGATGAAATAAATCTGCATTTTTTCAGAGTTCATTTTTTTTTTAAAATAGGATAGAAGTAGTAAATTTTCTGCATTCTAGAAAGAACAAAGTGACTACACTTTGTAATCCTACTAGCATTAATCATGGCACATTGAATTATTCACATCAGGCTCTCTGGGCTATTGATGGCAAACATCTACAGTATAAAATAAGTGAAAGAGAGAAAGGATAACTTGAGAATTATGCTTTATACTCAAATTCCAGTTCCTTTGGGAGCTGGAAACATTTATTTTCCTTGTATTTTGAGTAAAACAAAATTATTTTTTCCTTAAATTTTGCAAGGATTAGGCATCTATGCAACTTCCCTTTATCTTCTGAATCAAGTTGTTGATGAACAAGGATTGTTTATGTGGTACAGACTAAATGGGTTCATTTTTTTTATTAAGAGAATGAATTACATCTTCCCATTTTTTTCTGTATCCCACCAAACAGACATAAGGAGTTCTATTCCAGAACTGAACACTCTAAAAGACAATTCAACATGATCTAATGATAACTAGTATAAGTAATAAATAATGATAATAAAATATGTCAGTATTTATTGTATGACTCATCTTAGGCAAAAATCCTGAAGTCAAAACAGAACTGCACTGAGGAAAGCCTTTATTACACAAAGCAGCGTGAGACACCTGCAGACCTTTTCTTTCTCCGTGGGTTTCTAAAGTGCGGGTTCATGTGTTCTTCAGTGGCAAAACTGGTTAAAAAAATCACTTTTCTAACACCACTTGCTGATTCCTGGCTCTGTGTTAGGATTCGTCACTTCTTCAAATGTACCAAGGCAACTATTTGTAATGCTGTGCTGTAAAGCGAATCATTGACGTGAATAACAAACCTTGGAGACTTTCATTAATACAGTTCACTTCAGGGATCTGTGCTACATTATGGCCTTACAAATGTTTTCAACAGCACAAAAGAGAGGATGGTGAATAAGAAGGAGCAGTGGGGGGTCAAGGTGTATGTATTTGTGTAGGGAGCGAGGACCTCTTAAATTAGCTTCACTTCCAAGGAAAAATATATGTGGAACTATGATCTTAGTCTTCCACCTTCTCTCCTCTTTATGTACAATTTCTATTCACATTATTTTTTTGTTCCTTCCTTCAGGGGGTATTCACTACTTAAAGCAAATGTCTAGTAGTTGAAAATTCCATTCTCTTCAGCAAAATGTAATTTCTCAGGTTAGGAGGGCCCCGCTGAACTCCCAATAGCACTGCATACACTACCATAAATATCTACAACTCCCATCACAAAGCAGGATTTTTAACATATTATTTTCTTTCATATTTAGAGAGAAAGGAAAAAAAGTCAGGCGTAATGATGACAAATGTCACACATTGCCCATGCAGTCAGTCTTTCTTCTACTGTGATTAACAAATTCCTCTTTCACTTCAACTGAAACAGATGCTGAACAGCTGTAGATAGACTGAAACAGTAAATTGAAATAATACATTAACGAGCACTACCCATAATCTCTCCAGTTTCATTCTACATCTTACATTTTTCTGACATAATACCTGCCTATTTCACAAAATTTTAAAGAATGTCAACTAGTGCAGGTATGAAAAAACCCTACAGCCTGAGGAAACACTGCATATAAAATGTACTGACTAAAGGCTACAGCTTCAGTAGAAAAATCTGACTTGTTTTTTGGGGGTTTATTTTCAAACATTTTCTGTTCAGAACAAGACAACTGTTTCACTTACTAATTAATGTAAAACTATTCAAGTTATTTTATATATTCTATTCAACCTCTCCTCTTCTAGCCCATTGCACAGGACCATGTGCAGATGACTTTTGAATATCTCCAACAGAGGAAGTATACTGGTTTTGGTGGGGTAGAACTAATTTTCTTCAAAATGTCTGGTATGGGTATGGGGCTATGTTTTGGATTTGTGCTGAACATAGGGTTGATGATAAAAAAGTGTTTTTGTTACTGCTTAGCACGGCTTACACAGAGCCAAGGCCTCTTCTGCTTTTCATACTGCCAAGGAAATTGGGGGTGCATGGGAACTTGGGAGGAGATACAGCTGGAAAAGGTGACCCTAACTGACCAAAGGGATGCTCCTGACCACATGGCATCATGCTCTGTATGTGAAGTAGGAGCAAGAAGAGGGAAAGGGGGTATGTTTGGAGTAATGCTGCTGGTTTTCCCAAGTAACAGTGACATGTGATGGGGATATTCTCCTGGGGATGGCTGAACACCTGCCTGCCCATGGGAAGCAGTGAATTAATTTCTTGTTTGACTTTGCTTGTGTGTTCAGCTTTTGCTTTCCTGCCTCACTGATGAGTAAGAGGTGCACTCCTTATTGGCTTCTATGTCATTAATAGAAGAAAATAATCATCAAATCATTCCAGGAACCTCCTGGATTGCTTATGTCCAGTTGGGTTGTGTGTTGGGGGTTAGGTGTCCTTTCTTTAGTTCTGGCTTGCCCATGGAATTTTACCCATTAGTTGCGGGGACAACCTAACTGTGGGTACTTGGTGGGTGCTTGACAAAAGACAAAGAGTTTGGCTGGGCCCAGGTTGGGGGAAGGGGGCAAGAAAAAAGGAGGGTGGGGACAGTTTGGCTGGCTTTCTTCGGCTTCGGAGAAGGACACGCTGGGGGCAGAGCAGCTGTGGTGGGGAGAAGGGAATTTTGCCATCACCCAGATGGAGCTGCTGCTTCTTCTCCTTCTCCCCTCTTTGTTGGTGGCCTCGCACCCCGTGTCCTGCTGGGACGTGTGGCAGTGCCAGGCACCGCCGCAGAGCTGCTGATACACCTCATCCACCAGCCCAGGGTCTCAGCTCATCCCTGCTGATACACCTCATCCACCAGCCCAGGGTCTCAGCTCATCCCTGCTGATACACCTCATCCACCGGCCCAGGGTCTCAGCTCATCCCTGCTGTTCCAGCCGACTGTTCCTCGGAGCCCTGCAGGAGCACCGGGACTGACTGCCCGAGGGGTTTGTGAAACAAAGCCTCTCCTTCATCCCGTCTCAGCCGAGAGAGCTGTCCCAGGGTCCCTGGTTCTGTGTTCTTGTTATTGCTGTAGTTATTGTTTGTTTGTTTGCCTGGTTATAAATACTAGTAAAGAACTGTTATTCCTATCCCCAGATCTCTGCCTGAGAGCCCCTTGATTTCAGAATTAGAATAATTCGGAGGGAGGGGGTCAACATTCTTTCATCCCAAGGGGGGCTCCTGCTCTCCCTAGCAGACACCTGTCTTCAAGAACGGAGACACTGTCCTAAACCTCCTCCATAGATGTAGATAAAGACCCCCATGAGGACCAGGGCCTGCAAACCTGAGGCTGTTCCTGTTTGTCTGTAGAGGACCTAATACACTCATTATTTCTGGTTAGGTGTCTTTTAACAGACACCCATTATAATGTCACTTTCACCTTTCCTGTCTTTTATCCTGACTTGTAAGTTCCCTGATGGTTTCTCATCAATCCCCAGGCAGAGCTCCATTCACTCTAAGTGCTCTTAGACAAAAACTTCAACTCTGTCATCTCCCTGTCCTGCCTTTCTTGAAAAGCCTGTTACTATTGAAATGATAACAGTGTAACCCTAGAATTTTTGCACACTTGTAGCACTTCATAGATTTTCAGGTTCCCCACACACAGACCTTTTTATCTTCTCTCTGACCTGATCTCTGCATCATTGCAAGGGAGATCCATACCATATTGAAAATCTGGTATTCAGTCAGCAGTGATTACAGCGTGTGGTACGGGCACAGAGGACAGCTTCTCTTCAGGGCTGCTCTGAATCTGTTCTCTGTGTTTGTACTTTGGATTGCCCCAACCCAGGTGCAGCACTTTGCACTTGGCCTTGTGAAACTTCATGTACTGTGAACTTGCCCACTTCTCAAGACTGTCAAGATCCCTCTTCATCACATCCTTTCCTTCCAGTGTGTCCAACTGCACAAGCTGACATCATCCCCACACTTGCTGAGGGTACACTCAATCTCAGTGTCCGTGTCTCTGGAAAAGATGTTAAACAGCACCAGTCTTGGTATTGACCCTTGAGAAGCCCCACTTGTCACTGGTCTCCACTTGGACACTGAGCCATTCACCACAACTATTACAGTGCAATCATCCAGGCAATTCCTTATCTATTGAATGGTCCATCAAAAAAATCCATATCTTTCCAGTTTAGATATAAGGGTGCTGTGTGACTCAATGTTAAACATTTTGCACAAATCTGGTTAGAAGACACCAGACGCTTTTCTGTTTCCAAAAATATGCTGTAATCCCATCACTGAAGGCCACAAAGTTTGTCAGACACCATTTGCCATTGTTAAGCTGTGAAAAGAAATGGAATTTATCTCACCTTGAAAGAAATGGAATTTGACTTTTTCTTTCTGTGCAAATCATTGCCTGGTTATAATGATTTCTTAGTAGATAACCAGTCAAAAGATTAATAGAATTAGAATCGTTGTAAAATAAGCCTGTTCTCACTGACAGCTAGCTTGGTTTTTTTCTCTCTTCCTTTTGAAAGATAGTAAACAGAAACAAAGCCTGCAGCAATACAAAGAAAGCTAGCACATGAAAGAGGGATTAGCTTCAGGAGGGTATGACAGATGTAAAGTGCTTTGCACACATTGCTATGTGATGTTCAACATATGTTGTCAATTAAAAATTGCTTAAGAAATATTTAACAAGGCAAAGCTAACATACCCCTAGTTTGTATGAATATATTGAGCTTATGCATCACTGCTTCTCATTTAATTTTTTTCAGTTTTGTTGTAAGCTGAAGAGAGCCTTATATAACATGACTCCCAGCTAATTTATGTTTAAAGTACCATTTAATTCAAAGTATTGGAAAACTGCATTTGTTTCATCTTCTGGTAAGATGATGACTGGGTAATTTAGCAAGGCAGAGAACCTGCTAAACTGATTAAAATTAATTTTCTGCAGTAAAATATAATTTGCTGCATTTTTAAAAATAGGCATCTAAATACATTCAAGATGTCATAGTCTTTGGCACATTCCTTACCCAGACTTTTCTGATGCCAGCTACTGGGAGATTTTCCTAGTGGACCCCAAGGCATAAGACACAAGTTCCTAGGGTAAATTCTCTTTTATCACATTTATTATCTTCTATCCCTGAATCTTTCCACATGCAAGACATTTTGGTTTGTTTGGGTCTTTTTCTTTTTAAATTATAAGATTTTGTGCCCTATTCAACCCCCAAATAGCGACTAGACATTAATCTCTGTATTCTTCCCCAAATACAAGCATCTTTCTACACAACTGTACTGTAAAGCATCCATAAAATAGCAACAATCTTGTTGAACTCTGATGCCTCAAGATGTCTTCACAAAAAATGTACTCCTAATATTAGGATATTTCTGAAAGCACCTTTTTTTTTTTTTTTTGTTTTTGTTTTGTATGGTCACAAATGAAGAGCTTTTTACCCCTGAGAGCACCTGAGAGGTTTGCAGTCATCTATGAAAAACACTACTTGTGGCTGTGGTCTATATATTAACTTCTTTTCAGTGGAAGAGGAACTGAAGAAATAGGCCCACAGATATTTTGTAGTATCTCTGCTAATTCCTGAAATGTTCTCACAATGAATTAACCTTTCAGTTAGTCTGTAGTTCCACTTGTAATATTGCTGTCTTGAACCTCCTCTTATGGAATTCTGTTTCCAATCATAAAAGATGAGTGTTTAAAAATAAAAGTTACAGTGTTTATTCCAAGAGTCTTTGTACTTGTTAAACACATATTGTACGCTGCTGCGTACATCATCTGCCAACCAAATGTCAGTTCAACTCCTACTTCCCTTTAAATAAGGTATAAAAGAATTCAAGAGATATTCATGGAACTGTGAACTGAATGTGCCTTAAGTGTGTTCTGGGAATTTATACTAAATTACTGTGCTGCTAGATGTTTGGCTATGAATTGAACTATTAACTATGAAAAACTGAAACATATGCAAATATTGCAATATACGTTATTTTAACGGAACATTATAGAACAGATTTCTACCTCTGTGAGAGACAGAAAAAGGCATGGTGAAGAAAATAGGATGGGTTTTCTGAATATATAAAACTGGAGCTACTGAGTATTTACGTTGGTTTAAATCCTTACTTTTCTTCCTGATCCTTTTTTAAATATATACTATGAGATTATAAGCATAAATTTTAAAAAAGTGACAAATTTGTTGTATTGATCCTAAAAACTGGTAGATCATGTTGTACAATCCAATTTAGAAACCAAACTAGAAAAAGAAAATATATGCAAAGCATATTGGGTTGTTTTTTGTTTGTTGTTTTTTCTTGTTGTTTTTTTTCAAAAATTAAATTCAAGTCTGATGACAGTGTAATGTCTTCAGAAATTTATTATTATTATTCAAGTATACCACACAAGTATTTTAGTAATGGCAAGAGTATTTGTATATTGTATGTTCTGGTAGATACACTACTAAAAGTAGTATTCTTTTAGTTTTGCAGATCTAAACTTGGTTTGTTGCTTACATACACCTTTTAGTATTGTTTGGTTAAGTATAACCTACATGTTCACAAGGCGGATTGAAAACCATGAGGGCCTTGGAAGTCTCAAGGCATGGTAGCTTATTAAGAGAAGAGAAAAGAAAACTTAGGAAACAGTGTATATTTTAAGACTTTTTTCTTGTCCACGCAGACCTTGCCTAAGGCATCATTACTGGGAAAGGAAGGCTGATGTGAAATTTACCAGCCATGTGCAGAACTTGAAGTTCACACAAACAAATGAAAAATGGCCTATTAGTGAATAGTGAAGCAACATCCTTGTTGAAGTAATTTAAACTGTTTTACTGTGTTGGAACTTAATATGAAATATATTTTTTCCTTTACAAGGAGTAAAAGGTCTTCAGTATTCTAAAATTGTACCAAAAGATAACACTTGTTAGATATTTGTATTCTGTTATGGTTTGGTAGGGTGTCTCTTAATTTTTGTTACTACATTAAATTTAGTTAATCAATGGACATTTTTAAATAAACAAATTATCCTGGTTTTATATAGGAAAGGCACAAAAAATCAAAGTGTATCAAATCCATCCCAGAATATTGCTTTGCCATATTTTCTCCCATTTTTCAGGTACCGGTTACTTTTCTGTTTTGATTTTAGTCTTATGGTCCAATGGCCCAAATTCATTGTGATTTCTTTTTGTTTTGTTTGGTTTTTGTTTTTTGTTTTGTTTTGTTTTTCTTTTGAGGTTTTTTGGTTTTGTTTTTGGTTTTTTTTTTTAATAAACCTGCCTGGTTCCAGGCAGGACAGGGTTAATTTCTACAATTGTCATAAGGGGACATAGCTGGGACCCAGATGTTATTGTATACCATCTCACCTCAATGAAGGGGAAAGGAAGACTCCTTCCAGAAGGAAGGGCTCTCCTCTGGTTGGGCTGGCAGGGCTGCAGTTGTGTTGCAGGCGCTGTGGTGAATGTTCCAACATGTGATGCTCTCTCTGTTTTGTTATTAATATATTTGCTGTTAATCTTGCTTTTTCTTAACACGTTGCTTTTTCCAGTAAATGATCCCCCATCTTTACCCATGATCTTTGCCTTTTTGTGCCTCTGATTCTCCTTTCCAGGAAAATGAGGAAATGAGAAAGTGGCATGCAGTTTAAATGGGAGTACTAAATTAGAGAATATCCTTCTTAAACCACACCAAAATCAAAGTTGGTTTTATTAGGTTTCTTATATGAAAGAATATTTTTTAGTTTGTTATAATGATTTGCTAAGAACTATGTTAGCATTCATATACAGATATTCAGCTTTCTGTGTGAATTTCCAAATCTTGAGAGCTAATAGTAACTGCAACTGCAACTTCTGCAACGTCATCACTGTCCTCACCTAAGCAGTGCCAATTAATGCCAGTCCTGAATTTGCAGAAGTTATGCAGGTATTTAGAAAAATCATAGCATATTTGTGAGGGTTTTGCTAATCTACAGTATTTTTTTCAGTCATAACAAAATGAAAAAATATAATTATCTGTTTCATTAGAATAATTTTAGGTGCATCACAGATGCAATGTTTTATAGAAGTTTACCCCTGGAGATATGTTTATGTCCTCATTTTTGGCACTCACCTATAATTTTGATGATCTGATCTTTTTTAAAAGTCATGGCTGAAGGGCGTAAAAATATAAACTCCTTTAATTATTAATTAACATAGGCAAAAAATTGTGCATGACCCCTCTCTTTTCTACCTACTTTATAGAGGTCTTCAGACCTTATAAGAGCAGACAGAGAAGTTGTGTACTGTGGTGGTGAGCTGGCAGGGATATCCACATTAACTTTTGTTAGCACTAGCACCACACTAGAGTACATTATGGCTGTTGCAGCAGCTCAAGTGTATCTGTACACTTAAAATCTCTACATTAATTTCCCACATCAGTAGTGAGACTTGTTGAAACCAGGCCTCTCTCTTCAGCCTGTTAATGCAATTGCCAACTTATACCAATTGCAGAATGGCTAATCGTAATTTTTTTTTTTTATTGATGGCCTACATATGTCAAAAACTTTTGGCTGTTATTTGTTTTTAATGTGAGCTACTTCTGTGGAAATAGTCACATCCTCTCTATCCCCTCAGGCTGTAACATGGTGGCAATGTCTTTAGGCTGTGCTTAGCAGAAGGCAAACTTGGGGGCCAGAAGCTGGGGAGAGTGAACAAATTAGAATTTAAGGAGATTTATCTTACTTTTCGTTCTGTGTACAACTTCCTGCATGTAGGTCCCATGATAGAGGATGTCATCTGAAACTAAGCTGGTTGTGCTGTGCTTTGAACTTTCATTGTCTTATGGAAAAATCTGAATGAGAGGGGTTTTTTCATCTGCCAGTTTAGATATTGAATAGAAAGTGGAAGTTTACAACAGCACAGAAGTGGCTGAACAGGTAGTGACAGTTGAGTTTGCACTGAAGGGTTCCCTTATGCAGAATTTAGTGCTGTCAGAGCTATCTGTCTAAACCTGGGTGATGAGAACACAGTTTTTAACCCTTTGGTGAATTTTAATCCAAGTCTTCACATTGACTTTACTTAATCATATCTCATCTATCTTATGATGGCTGTAGAAAGGCATGAAAAATCCTGATGTGCAGTGGCCCAGAAGTACAAAAATCAGACTCAAGTCCTTCACAAAAAAAAAGTCCTCTATGCATCCAGTTTCTATACACACAAGACTAAATTCCAGAATGTGAACAACTGAAAAATATTTAACATGAAAAGGTGTCTGAAATGGAAATGATAAAAGTAGGGACTTTGACTAATTTTCTTGGTTTCTGTCATTTTCAATGTTTGCTTTTTGTTCTTTCATACACCACATTCTTAAAGCACGTCTTTTGCTTGCTTTAAATTTTCATGATTCTGTTGGTTGTTTCCAGTTTTTAAATTAGAAAAAAATACTAATTAATTTGATTAATTACTGCCTAGTCAAATAACAGAGGGTTTTTTTTACATAGTCTCTGAAAAAGAAAATTCATTCTGTTTCTTCTTCCAAAAATTTTACACCCTTAAATTATCTACAATGCGGTATGGCTGAAGTATTATGCTGCTGGAAGACACTACTTGAGAAAAAAATTTAAAAAAAAAAATAGAATAGTGACTATCTTTAAAGCCTGTGTATCTTTAGAACCTAAAACCAGGTACCTTTGATATAGACAGTTGCATAGGGAAGCAATTTTCAAAGCACACTAACACAGAGCTTTGAGGAAATCAGTGCAGCATCTGCCCAGACGCTAGAAATTGCTTAGGACTTCTTGTACAGTTTTGTAATGCAGGGAGTTTATGGATTCCTGTCTTATTTCACTTATGACATTGTATATTTTGAGGAGAAATAGATGAAGTGAATTTCATTTAATATCACAGGACGATGGAAACTGGTTTCATTTTGTCACATATTTCATTAAAATTTCCACAAATTGGCTTCTTTGTCATACTTGGGAGCTTTACTTTTCACTATTGTGACAGAATATGAAAAACTTTGTATTTCCTCACAATAGAGTTTGAGGTCACAGTACTTTTGATGTTAAAATGAACTTAGTTCAAAATATGGAAAAAAATATCTCATTCACAAAAATGTTAATTGTGTGAACTTTTCAATTCATGCTAGAATACAAATCTTAGTTTCTAAAAACTAAGACTTATAGACCTATTCATAACATTAACAAGATTTATAATACCACTGGATCTACTACTTTACATTCAGATATGTAAATAGTCAGTGTATCATGACTGAAAAATCTCTTTGCCAAGGCAAATTCATCATAGAGAGAATCTCATGGATTTTGTAGCTGAAGTTGTGCTGGTCAATTAGACAATAACAAAGAACATTAGTGGACATTAGCTATCATGTTTATTGCTAAGTTTCTGTGAAGTTCTTCAGAATCATTTCAGCTCATAAAAACTGGTTCTGGTTCTTTTCAGCCACCATTGAGGAGGGAGCATGAGTAAGGAAACACTTCTAATAGGCATATTTAGACATTGCCACTCTTTGTTTGGTAGGTAAGGACACATCAAAGAATGGTTACAATCCAGTCCATGTTACACAGTCTCAGTGTTAGTGAACAATCCCAGGATTACTAATGCAGATATACTTAAATTGTACTGATAAATTCAGCAACCTTTTAAAATATATCTATTATGAAGGGTAAATTAGGGCTATAATGACTTTTCTTTCTTCCGGTCTCACACATATTTTGTACTTACTTATTCCTGGCTTTCACTTTGGTTCTTCTCTAGGTCTTTCTTTTGCCCTCTTTTTCACCCTGTTTTAAAAATAATGATCTATATATCTCTCATTGCAGGCAAGAGCAGTGCCCTCTTTCTCTTTGTTCTGTTACACTCCACCCACTGTTCTGTTCTCCTTCATGGTCCCTGTTCAGTTATCTTCTCTAAGCTTTTTATCCACATTGTTTCTTGTCTTTTGCTCACTCACAGTCACAATGAAGTAGTGGCATGTTCAGGTCCCAGGTCAAATGTATTAATTTGGAAATGCTGGATTCCAACTTAACATTTACAAATTTAGGGGTGAATTGAGATGCTTTTAGAAGGACTCTAGAGTTTTAAATGTGTTTAGTGATTTATCTATTTTCTGAAAGAGAGAAAAAATAAATAGAAATTAGTAATTTGTTAAATTTACTATATTGAATTGACTTACTCATAACAGGTCTTTATTTGCACAAATCTGAGATGAAATATAGTTAAATGCTTAACCAGGCTACCAGAAAACAAATCTAAATTAAAATTGAACCTTTTATGTTTTTAATTATGAAAAACTCTAGGAAAAAAAATAAAAATTAAAGTGTAGAGTAATGCAACATTCCTTTTTGGTATCCTGAGCCCAGCTGGAATAACTGCAGAGCAGACTGTCTTTATCACAGCAACACTCCAGCAAGGTTAAGCTTCTTACCTTTCTTCCTTTTTGGATTAGACTTCTATTATACTTGCTGTCAAGACACTAAATTGACATTCTATGTTGACTGCCATGCAGTCTTGTTATATTTCTTGTTTATCTTAAAAATTAGTTTCTTGCATATTTAGCTATTGATCTTTGTTCCCAAATCTGTTTATGTTAACTCTTAATATATACACAAATATCTTTATACTATGGAACAAAGTTTTTCTATATAAAAACTAATGCAGATCATTCAATAACAAAAAATAGGCAAATTCAGAGAACATAAAGAGCAAATATAATGCTGTTATAAAATAAATAAATAGTTCACATTTTCCTGGCATTTTGTTGATATGTATCACCTCTGTATTTGACTTTATAAATCCAAAATATGTTGCTAATATGTTCAAAAGATGAGAGTATAGACTTCCAATAATTATTCCTGGTAATCAGTTGTATGTTTTTAAAACATGAGCTATTCTTTATCATCAAAAGTTTTGGTGACTTCAGAGGTAGCAAATGACTTTCAGAAGACCACAATGTTGAAGCTGCTGGTAGCTTAGGCTAAGCTTTCATATTACCATATTCTGTTAAACCCTGTAGCCTGGTTTCTTCCTAGTCTTCTGAAAAGAAACAGGAAAGGTCATCTACAGTCTTTGCATAGCATATGTAGGGAAGTAGGAATGATAGTCATCTCTTGCTTTGCTGTTTGAAATAAAATCTCTCTGGAACTCTCCTGAGTGTAATGTGGGGGGAGTGGAGGTGATGGTGGCTGAACAGCCCATATAGCCTGTGGTTAGCCTGGTGAAATCAAACTGGCACGCAGAAGAAAGGTTGTTTTGCCTCTTAGTAAGTTGGAAAAGGAAGTATTCTAAAAGGTGCCTCTGATTTGTTTACACTGGCTTGTTTTTCTAGTCCAAAGGTGTTGACTTCTAAAGATTTTTGTCTGTCTCTTGACATTTCTTACAAATACTTAGCTGTCAGTTGAGATTCAGAGCTCCTAGTCTTCTCTTTAAGCTATCTCACTTATTCTTTAAAGGTGAGATGAATTATGTTCTAAAAGTGCCTGCTATCATCTGTTACCAAAAAAGGAAATCCATCCATATGCAAGTGTTTATAAAGTTTATAGCTAGGTAAATTGAATTCCATGCCAAATATCATTGAAATCTAAACTTTTTGAATTAATGCTAACTCTCTAGGCTGCCATACCCAGGTTACATTTTAGTCTTACAGATATTTGATGTCCAACATGCCCAAGGAGAAGCCACATGCCTAAAACCTAGTCCAGCATCTTTGATTATTCAGTCCTTTTTTTTAATTTTTTTTTGGGGGGGGGGCTTGAGAAGTACATATTTTATTTACTTTTATTTGTTATGAATGCTGTTGCAAATAAAATTTTTTCTCATTGACTTCAGACTGTATCACTCTTCCATGTTCCTTCACTAGTATTTATACTGAGTCAAACATAGATGATGTATTTTATCTTTCAAGACTTTTCACAGGCTCCTGCTTTGTTCTTTCATTCAGCACTGAGGGGCTGACTCCTGATTCTGATAATAGAAATTTAACAAGAGAATAAGCAATTTTTTATGACTGCTCCCTTGTCATTCCTCTTCACCATTGCTGTCCCACAGAATCATGCACAAAGCACTTTAACAATGTTTTTGTTGACACCTCTCTTTTGCTGTGATGCTTAGGAAAAAGTAGCAATTAAGCTGATGATGTTTTGAGATCACTGCTGATTTTTTTTTTTGTCTAATGTTGTGTCATTATTTCCTTGTAGTCTCATGTTTCTGTCTGTGCCTAGTTGCACTATCTTATATTTAGGGAAAGAGCTATCTAACGCTATCTATCTGAAAGTTAGGTGGACACCTATTCCAAACAAGCCATCTTTGGTCCCTTTCCAGTTGAGCTAGAGAGATACCTAAATAAGTGGAGTTACATCACATTCCAGAATTCACAGAGGGAGCTTAGCTTGGCATAAACAGCAAAGCTTAACCTAGAAGTCTAGCTTTAGACAGCTAAAGGTAATTGAGCTTAATCATATTTTTAAATTTTAAGTTGGCTGAGATATAGACAAATTTTCTTCTGCCTTCATTTAAGTTTAAATACAGTGGGAACTAAGTCCATAATTGAGTGTGGACTAATTACCAAAATTAAACAGCTACTAACACAAAACTGAAAAAATAGTCACTAGAGTTAAATCAAAATCAAAACTAAAAAAATTTTTGTAAAAAAGAAAACAACAAACTGTAAGGAAAAATCCGCTTCTTGGAGCAAGAGTTGTAGTTCCCTACAGATCAACCTTCCCTGTAGTTTACTTTTCGTGGGCACTAATATTCTAATACTACTGACCATTTCAGTTGAAATCACAAAAAAGCTCCCCATGCCTCACAGTACTACAGTAATAGAAATAATGTTAAGGGACACATTTTGATCAGTGATTAATTAGTAACAATGTTTCATCAGAAAAGTTATATCTTTAAATGTACAGTAATCTTTAAATGTAATGTAATGTTGCATTACAGCTTAAAACATAATGACTAAATGCAGATATTTTTGAGTTAAATATTTTATGTGGGCAGGTAGTGAGAAAGAAAAAAAATCTAATGTAGCTGGTTACAGATGATGCAATCTAATGTAATTTAACAGTTGACACATGCCATTACAGATTAATAGCATTTTTAGACTGAGATTAATCACTTTCTTTGTTATTACAAAATTAAAGGCAAATTCCACTATTTTTAAATAAAACTTTTATCTCCATCTGTCAAAGAAGAGCAACAATACACATATTGACATTCATGATTATCTTCATGGTTTTTATGTAAATACATCTGTCAGTAAAAAAAAAATTCCCACGTTTCTAGCTATGCAATTTTAAAACTCTTTTAAAGAGTAATGAAGTTAATATTCTAATAGCTGTACATTTTGTAATACTTGACTTCATATTTTAAGCAGCACACAAATGGTCAATTCAAACAAAATGTTTTTGTTTAAAGTAAGAAATATATATTTAAAGAAACTATGGCAAGACAACCTCAAATTACTGGTGAACACAAAAGCTTCTAATCTTTTCTCTATATATATTCTGTGAGCAGAGAGTTGTTGATACTTTCCTTATGTTGCTTTTGCATTTTTTTCTTGATGTAGTTTTCCCCATCTTTCAGAGTACACTGTCACCTAGAGTAACTTTTAAGTATTCTGGTCCTCTGAAGCAATGACCATTGAGTATAAGAATTGAGTATAAGTACATAGTATAACGTCTTCATGTGGGTAAAGGATTAAACCACAGTGATGCCACCTCTGTTTAGACAGAATATGAGTAGTGGAAAAATGTGCTGCATAAAAGCTTAAATGCAAGATGCAATTACTACTTCAATATGCTATGAATGATTTTTCCACTGCAAGTGTATCAACTTCTGATCAAAAATATTAGGCTTAGCTGATTTAGTGACATCTGAGAATCACAGTATTTTTACCACACTCTATTACTTGTCCCTACTCCAGAAAGCTCTTGTTTTGCAGAAATAATGTAATTATGAATTATATTTCCACACTTTGAAAATTATATTTTCTTACTTATAAAAATTAATTTCCTTTGGTTTATATAAAATCAAATGTATCTGTTGTTCATCAGCAACTCTTTACAAGGACAAACATTGATTAAAGTCTAGGTTAGATATTTCACTCTTTGAAAACAGAAAATCTTTTTTTATTTCCTTGAACTGCATAATCTACTCAACTAATTAGAAGGCCATATATGGTGCTGAATACCTTCTGAAATTTTTTTCCTTAGTTTTTTCACTTCTTTAAAATTATTATGGTAGATTCAATTCACAGAAATAGCTAAGAGTTTCTTACCATTCAAAGATATATTTTTTGTATTATAAACAATTTTAACCACTATAACTTTCAATAATTAGGTAATATATTTTGCCAGGCTTGGATGTTGTAGCTATTTCTCTACCTCTTTTTTATTCCTTTTTTTTCTTAATTTTTCTTTAAATCTAGGATGTTGAAACTTCCTATGTCTTTTCTTGACCTTTGTATTTAGATTTTTAACATTTCACATCGGATTTTTAGTTTATTCTAATGTGAGAAGTGATTCAATTTCTAGGATCACCTAAAAAGTTTATTTTTCATGTCCACTATTTTTAAAAGCCTGCTTGTGCTGAAGGTGCCTTTGCTCTCTTCCCCTGGTAGGTTTTGATTAATCTTAACACATATTTGAGTTTGATTCCCATGTGAAAACTCTGCGTGGTTCTTGGTGTGCACTAAATGTAAGGTAAATAGTCATCTAGAATCTTCACAATTACCTGTAAATGCTGAATAACTTTCAGCATTTCAGTTGTACTATAAAAGGTGATCCCATTCAACATTACATACCTACTTTAACTGAAAATTGGAATTTATGAAACATATCCTACCACAGCCAGAAATTACGTTTTCTTATTCTAGTGCATCTCTCCATTCCCAAGATCATGTACAGAACACCATTGCTAATAAGGGACTATGAGAATGCAAGTTAACTACTGGTCTGGTTTAGGGCATATTTTCATTTATCTATGTTACAAGCTGATAACGTTCATCAACTGATTTCTTTAGTGTCACAGCAGTGAAGAGATTCTGAAAGAAAATTCTTGAAGTCATAGTGTCTGAATGAGCTGGGGTAAATGTAACACAATATAGCAAGAAGCACAGCAACTTTTGTGGGACAGACAAAATGAGATTGATAAAACTTATCATCCTTGGCACAATAGTGGTGTGGTAAAAGATAAGAGCTTGGAAAGCTGAGACAGGTGTAATTTTGAACAGTATTGGAGGTTTGAAGAAGTCAATGAAAAGGAAGAAACTCATCTCACATTAAAGTGAGGCCATAATGTAAAAAGATTTTCTAGAGTTTAGCAGAAGGGACTTGAGGTTTAGACAGATCCTCCAAAAGATCTTTTATTCAAATACCAATAATCAAATAACTGACCATTTTATAGTCACTTAGTATTCCTCTTCCTTTTTTTTGTGAAGAAGAAGAGGAAGAGATCAAACAACCTATGTTCTACATTAGTATGACTAATGAGAAGGCTAAGGAACTGCATGTTCTTTTTTAAGGGATTTTATGTCCCCAAAGGAAAACTGCTTATAGAAAGATAACGTGACTTTGCCTTAGTTGATATCCCCTAGCAGAGAGCTGGTGCCATGTGGTTAAGACCAGCAATGTGGCTGGGAGAAGTGTGCCAGTGGGAATACAAGCAATGCATATGAAATGGGAGGTGTAATTCTCCAGTGAACTTTCAGTCTTTAACAGTATGTCAGAGGGTATTTCCTGCTTGTTCAGTGAAACATGAATAGTTATGTTTTACACAAGGAAGCAACTATCACCATTTTAAGAGAGTGCTTGTGCACTTTTTAAAAGTTAATTTTAGCATTTTAATACTTTTTCATGCCTTAAAATGTCAGTATGCATCTGTACAAGTGGAATTGCCCAACTGTGTCTTTAATACATTTCTAAATAGTCTATTAAAAACCACCCTTAATTTCAAATAAAAGACATGAAACTGGCTGGGTTTATTTCTTATTTTTATAGTACTTAATCAAGGAGACAAAATGTATTTGTTTAAAGAAAACAAATCAAAGCACTTTGGATTGACATGGTTGCCACTGTAACAGGATGATTCTATTATTTAAATACTCAGAGGCTGCTTTTTAAATCATTCTTGATTAACAGAGCATTTATTTTCTGTTTCCTTTGAACTAGGAGTTTTTCTCCTTCCTTGCAGTTAACATATATATCTCAAACACCAGCTTGTCAACTGATGACTTTGAAGCTTCAATAGCTATGCATATTAAACTGCACTGGCAGAAAAATAGCTGTGATGTCAAAAAAGGAACTTGGAGGTTATAGACTCTCAAGAAAGATTAGGACAAAGCTTGCCAATGACAAAGAATTAAAAGAACATGACAAGGAAAAATCAAAAGTCTTCAGTAAGCATTGTTTTGGCTTTGATTTTCCTCTGTGATGCATTAGACCTGAGTATGTCACCTGTACAAAATGGTACAGAAACAGCTGGAGATAAGCCAGACTGGCTTTTAAGAGATTAATGCCCAAAACATATAAATTTAACCTGATTTTAACAGCACTAACTTCCTTTTCTCAAGAAGGTTAATATATTGTTCCTCTCAGTTTGAAAGTTGTTACAAAAAATATTAGTGCATTGCCTCATTTTGAATTTGTTCAATTGTCCCCAGAAGGGATGGTGACTCGGACTGCAATGGTTCAAAGTGAAAAGTTTTGTTTAACCTCAGGAATGTTGTTAATGAAGTACATAGTGACCGGGAACAAGGCAAAAATAGAGGAGCAAGCTTTGGTAGTTTTTTCTGGCTCAGTTGAGCTAACCCTGTGTTGTAAGTGTACTAATTTGCTTCATCCACAAAACATCAGAAATCACCTGTGGAAGTGGATCTGAGAAGAAATGTTTGCAGCATAGTGTCATGGAGACTAATACCAATTACTAGCTACCTCTGTCTCTGAAGGCTGAGCCTAATGTCACTATTTAACCATAAACTTGCATTTAGATTCAGATGAAAACTTTTTAAACTTTTTGGTTTTTTCTTGTCTTCCTCTTTTCCCATTTCTGCCATCAAAGATAGTACACCAGTTGCAGCACTAATTTCAATAAGTTGCCACCTTTTGATAACACTTCTCAAGGATATCAGGAAAATTAAAGCTGTCAAAACTAGACACAATCAAAATTTGCAAAATTCATGGGCTACAAAACAGTAGAGGGTTTGCAGTAGGCAGTCCAGATGATCAGGTCAACAGGAGATACTATTAAAAAGATCATGATGAATGGTGAGAGGTAAACACTGCCATGCTGAAAAGTGTATTTATTCAGAAAATAAGTCCTACCATATTAGAATTTAGCACATTAAATACTCATACTGCTGCATTTTAAGGCATCTTATTGCTATCAGTATTGCAATGGAAAGGTCCACTACTTGCATGTGGTGCCATGGAATGGTATTAAATGCTGACAATAGAAACATGGACTATGGCTGGCTACCAAACCTACCAATAGCCATTTTCATGCACCATAAAGTAAAAATTGAATTGGTCATTTATCTAAAATTTCATTAAAGGAAATTGCGTGACACCATTAGAAAAGTGTTAGAGAGCTCTGCTTCCTGGTGGATGTTCAACTGTCTTGCAATAAGAGGAAAAACAAAGTTACCGCTGAAGAAAAGCAATGTAAGAGCATCAGTGTCGGTCCCCCAAAAGAGGCAGGCATGGTAGCCAGCATGATGCTACAGCAGTGCTTTTGATGTACTTGTTAAACCAGAAAAAGTAATTGAACTTAAGTGGGAATATGCCATATGCCTCTTCTGCATAAAGGCTTGACCTCTGAGGTCTGTTAGCTATCACTTATTAGTACATTTAAAATGCAAATTTTAAAATCTTATCCTATTTTATCTTCTTTTGCACTAGACATATGAGCAACTATCAAAGAAAAACTATCCGCAAATTTCCCGTTATACATTTTAAATTAATTTACTCAGACTTTTTTCATCCCATTTCTTTGAATTTTCTTTTTTCAAGTTCTAGAGGAAATAAGTTTACCATCTGGACTGTCTGCAAAAATAGGAAGTTTCTAAATATTAACAAAAGCAAGATTTAATGCACTAAGTGACAGAGACTAGTACATTGAAAAGTTCTCCTAAGTCTCATGTTCATCAAGAAAACAAGTTGTTCTGGCTTGTCTGATTATTTTTTAAACCAAATAAACTGATCCACCTCAACAATCTCAGCCTGACTCCTCGCTAAGGCTATCTCAAAAAATATCCACAACAAATAAATTAATTGCTGACGGGAAGGGAATAGAAACAGTGGAACTTGCTTCATATTTAGAACCTTACAGCAAGCCTTTTCAAAGGTTTATATCAATACTAATTTTAGATGGTCTTCTCACTCCCTTTTCTGTTCCCTCATCTCACAAAAATGAAAAATTATACTGATACATTTAACAGACATTACTGTGAAAAAGCCAGGATCTGCATCATACTAAAGGACAAACAGAATGCACTATAAACATAAAGTACAAAATATTTGAGCCAGTTCAGAGTCATATTTGAAATGGAAAAAGAACTGGTGGTAGAATTTGCTATCTCTAAAATTATTAATAATCAATTCATTTGTTTATTTCTTGTTTTAAATGCCTCAAAGCCCAAGGACCTGGTCTTCCCAATTTTGCAGGATTAAATAGAAAATACATAGTTGTTTACTTTGTCTCAGATGTGGTAAACACTGAAATTCCCAAATTCTATGTTTTGAAATTCTGTGACTTTTACAACAGCTTTTCCCTACCATGTGAGAGTTCTGACCTTTCCCAATTAAAGTCACCTGCTCAGTTAAATTGCAGGGGGATTTTACTTGTTTATTTTAGATTTCAAAATAAAATATTTTGAACTATAAGGTTTTGATATTTTCCCCTGTATCACTAAAACCTTTAATTTTTCATTACATGAGACTGATAGGTGTGCGAAATGAGAACATTAATGAGGCTTATATATGTAATTACTCATCATACATATCCCTAAAGAAACCCTGAATGTCTGTTACTGCTTCTCTTATTAAAAAAGTTTCCCTTATTGTCTATTCTGATCTGCATTTCCCCCCCCCAACCCTTAAACTACCACATCTGATTGGATCTAAAATAATGATCTATACTATGCCCAGCAAAGTATATTTCTTCTTTTGAGCCCTTATAATTGTGCCAACTGTATAATCTTTAAGATAGGAACGACACAATCTTAAAAACAAAACAAAACAAAACAAACCCAACGTTTCCTGGATCAGAAAAACTTTGAAAGAAAAACATGCTAAAATAAGAAAGAAAATATTATTTGATAAACTCAACTGATAATAAAGGAAAAAAATGTAGCTCTACTTACAGAACTAATCTTCAATATTTGCATATAAAAAAGAGGAAATTTCACTGCATATGTGACAAATTAGATTGTGTCTATGAATCATTTATCCTTCCTGACTGTAGACTCATTTTGGCAGGGTATTTCCACTAGGGCTACGCAGTAAAGCAGCATATTGACCTTAGACAAAGTAGTCACTTTCCAGTCAGACATCAACTGTTTAGAACTGCTGCAGATATATATTTGGAAATTGTTTTAGACATATTCTATCAGTGCATAATAAAGTTCAGGTTGCCTTTAATATATATCATAATTTTTTCTATATGCATATATATTGTATGTGTATAAATACGTACACCTCTATCTCTTTATATTGATATACCATTTATACTGTCCTTGGAGAACAACTGGTTGGTAAAAAACTTTAAAACTGACAAGATGTCAGATATGTTTCTGAGCTTCCAGAGTCTGAAGTGTTTGCTTTTCAGTGCAGAGCCTGGATACGCTTGAAATTTGAACAATAAGTTTAAAGGCTACCCCTCACAGACCTAAGGGTCCTGGCTGGATTAAACTTTCCAAAGGATTTCAAGCCAGAGTGCGTGGAAGTCGTGGCACAGCTAACTATTCCAGAGCTGTGACTGTTGGACCTTCTGCACCACCTACGCTGGAATGCTTGACTCTCTGAGCTGCACCAAAATTGTGATCTTACCCTAATGCTTTCCTGATAGGATATCTGTCTTTGCAGTAAATAACTGAGAATTCCTGAGTTTTTCCATGCTTTCAAGATCTTGCCTCCTTATTGAATGGGCTAGAAGTCCTGTCTGTCTTGGTCTTATGGGGCTGCATTATTGTACTGAAAAAAAATCAAATCTTTAAAAGATTGTAAAAGGGGAACTACTTCATAAATAAATAAAAAAAAACAAAACACAGATCCCCTTTCTTTTAATAAACTGATATAATTGCTTCACTGGCAATTTGCCATCTTTTAGCCATCTTTACTCGGAATTTTTCAACTAATGCAATCCAATTAAAGTAAACTGTTTTGAGAAACTGTGCTTCCTGTCAAAAAGACAAATAACAAATATGTGTATAAAAAACAAGTTAAAATGGAAAATTGCCTTTACAACAATGAAAAAACCTGTTTAAATCAGGACAAATTCCTCCATTTTTATATGAAAAATACAAGAAAATTGCACACTTACTATGAAACATTTACATTAATATTCATGTTACAAAAGAATGGAAGATGTAAGTGGAAATAAGTTACAATAAAACAGTGAGCAATCAAGATATTTCTCTAGTACCATATGAAAATAAAATCAACAATAGACTGCAAAATCTTTTAATTTTGTTAAAATATCATTTTTAGTGACAAATTTATAAAAATCTTGTCGGCCTTCCTAAGTTTAAGAAAAGTTAACATTTAGGTTTGCTGGAAAGTCTAGTGCCTTAGCATTTCTGGGTTTACACTGTTTAATGAGAAAGGTATGGTACAGTTTGTAAATTTTACTGACTTGACTTGGCACAGTGTCCCTTCCACCTTTTCAACCTCTTTCCACCGTGGTACTGAAACAAAGGTAGGGCTTATAGGAGTACCACTCTTCACTGGTCAAACTAAATAATTTATTTCATTGAATCATAGAATAATTTAGGTTGGAAAAGACCTTTGAGATCATTGAATCCAACCATTAACCTAACACTGACAATTCTGTCACTAAACAATATCTCTGTGTGCCACATCTTTGTCTTTGAAATACTTCCAGGGGTGAGGATTCAGCCACTTCCCTGAAAAAAAACTATTACAATTCTTGGCAGACTTTTCTGTTAAGAAATTTATCTTAATATACAATCTAAACCTCCCCTGGCAAAACTTCAGACAATTTCTTCTTGTCCTATTGCTTGTCACCTGGGAGAAAAGACCAACCCCACTTGGTTACATTTTCCAAGTTGGTTATGAAGAACAATAAAGTCTCTCACCCCTGGGCTTTCTTTTAAGCTAAACAATCCCAGTTCCCTCAGCTGCTCCTCTTAAGATGTGTGCTCCATACCTTTCACCACCTCTTTAGCCCTTCATGTTGTTAATGTTTAGGAAATCTATTTAATTTTGAGCAGAGAATATTATTAATTGTAATGTTTTTAGCTACGACTTCAATGATCAAAGTTAAGAGCATTTCTATAGAAGAGATATTAAAAGGCTGTAAAATACATTGTTTACAGGAATTACTAATAATGCCTGAATTTTTGGTGTTGTTTTTTTTTTAAATAGATTCTTCATATTATGAAAGAGAATGTTATAATACTATAAAACTCTGTCAATAATAAATTAAAATAAAATAACTACAGACAGTTAATACAAACCATTTGCATCAAACAACAAGCAATGTTAATGGTTGTATTTTAAATTAACACATGAAACTAAAATAATTCAGCATTCCTTGAACAATCTTTTTGGGATAGACCATAATTGTCACACCACTTACATTAGAAGGAAATGAAATATTGCATGACAATTTTGCTCAGATAGCACTTTTTGGAAGTTAGTATTCTAATGTCATTGAGGATGGGCATAACATTAATAAAGAATTATAGTGTATTTGGAAGTAGACATATTCATATTGAGCAGTATTATATGACAGAATTTGCATGCATTAGAAATAGTCAGATAATTGGGTAATAGCTGAAGTCCTGATGCTGGACATAAAAAACTCAAGGCATCTTGCATGAGCTCATCTGGGCAAGCTAGCCATGAGCCAATTTTGAAATGTGTAGAAAGTACTCCTATGTTTTGTGTATCTTCATTTGCAGCTTTGGCAGTAATTCGTGTTGCTGTCAACTTCTTAGTGAAACACATTTTCCTCTTTTCAGAGCCCCATTGATCATTGAATATTCAGAGCAGACATTACTGATAGTAGTAAATCTGGTTCAAGAATAACAGGGAGAAACTAAATCTTTCTATTTTATATCAAGACCTAATTAGAAATTCCTTTCTTCTTTCCTTTCATCTGTTTGCTGGTGTGACCAGAAACAGAAATGGTATTTTAGCTGGAAATATACTTTTGATTTAAATAGTAACATTACAATAAGAGGTGTTTTCACCACTGTCTTGTATGTGTCCTCTTTCAGGTAAGCATTTAATTTGCTTTTTGACCTCCACTGCATCACTTTTTATTGATCTGTCAATACTGGTGTCTGGTTTTTTTTTTCATTTGTGTTGCACTTCATTTAGAACTCAGGCATACACAAGTAGGTCATATTATTCCCTCCAACATTCACCACTTTGCCTTCAATGAAAGTTATTTCATCCAGAATTAGGCTGCCTGTTCACCAAAGTCCTTTTGAAGTTCTTCACAATATCCTTGAGAGCTGATTAACCCAAATATGCTTAGCTGTTTTATTTGCTAATTAAACCACCTCATTCCTCACCTTTGCCAAGTTACTAAGAAGGATATTCAACAATGCAAACTTCCTATGTGGTAAGTTTGCACTTACCACTTTTATATACTTGAAAGTAATAATTTGTATTCACTTAGCTTGTGAGCTAAGCTTCACTTACTTCTGCAAGACAAGGGATGTCTATTCTGGATATAATTCAATTATATCAGAGTTTAATCTTTTCTCCCCCACTTCATACAACTGAGAAATATAATACATTGCAGCCGTAGCAGAAATAAACAAAGACATGAACAGAAGGATAGCTCATGCTTGATGCAAAGTTTTCTTTTGTTTTCTATCTTTATAAGAAGAGTTTAAAGAAAAATGCAGAAATGATCATACAACCATTCTGATATCAGTGAAAAAAATAAACAGAAATCTTTAAAGTGACATAGAATTTAAAAAAAACCAAATTACCTGGATAAGCAGGGATGATACATGAGAGAGGTGCATTTTCATATTAAGAATGATAATTCATTACTGCAAAATAACAGTTGGTTATTGGAGACCAGGTTCAAATAGAGATCTTTATTTCTCAATTGCCCTTTATCATGTAATATCCTTACATCACCAAAAGTATTTTTTTTTAAAAGTACTTTTTCTCAGTGGTAAAAAACATTCACATTTCATCTCGATAGCAAACATCAGTACTGAAGAAGATAATAAGTAAGCAATATTTTTGACTAATACTATGAGAAGTAAAGAAATTATTGGACAGTTATTTAGCTAGTTGTGGAATGATCTTTACAACCAATGAACAAAGTAGACTACTTGATTCTAAATTTATAAACATAAAATGTAACTGACTTAATTTTTTTTCAGTTCTGCTGTATTCATTCATTTCAATGTCACTTATTTTCTGCTTCATGCAATCCTTAAAAATGTCAGCCCCAATATTCCTCACAAATAGATGATTTTTACATCAAGAAAAGATAATGAAGTTGTTTCTTCATTTTTAGCCCTACGGTGAACATGTATGGTCTTAATGAGAAGGGTTTTGAAAAAAAAATTGAGGAGCAAAGCTATTATTAGAAATGTCTTTTGTGAGAAACATGAATGTATTATCTAAATAAAATATTAATGCAGAAAAGATTTTAGGCCTAATGTCATATGAATCTTGACTGAAGACTTTTTTCGTGAAATCTTTATGTATTTAAAATGTGCATATGGGTAATTTGAAATTTTGCATTTATATATATGTAAAAGCAGAAAGTGGTATGTCCATGAACTCAACCTTAGATACTTGTAGGCTTCTGTCTGTGACTTTGGGGTTAACTAATTTGAAAGTAGACTAAAAGGCTTGTAAGTCACCTTCCTGTTTATTTTTGGCTTTTGGCACATTCTTGATGTTGTATTCCTTTTTCCACTACCTTTTTCTGACAAACTATAGCTCATGTTAGACAATCTTTTGACCTATAACTTATGGCAGTGTCTACTGGGTGGTAATAACAATAATTAGGCTTTTGAAATGTGAACAGAGATGTCCAGTATAAATAGGGTCAAAATGAACATCAAGATACATGCACAACATAAGAGACATAATCTGTAGATCAAACCTTAAATAAATCACTATAAACAAATACTTTTCTAGAGGTGTTTTTGTGTTTTGCTGTGTATTTGCTTAGGGGGTTGTGTGGGGGTTTTGTTGTCGGGGGTTTTTTTGTTTGGTTTCTTTTGTTGTTTTTGTTTTTTGATTTATTTTTTTTTGTGGGATTCACTTGACTTTAGTTAATAAATACTGATATCTGAGAAGTGCCGAGAACATCAGGATTATAAATGATGTTCACTGTCATTCAGTCAGATGCAGATGTCTAAATCATAGATTCCTACATTAGGACAGAGGTAGCCCACATTTTTTCTTCAGTTTGATTAACTCACTATGTCCAACTTCAGACTTCATGTCTCTTGACCTCTTCTTACGAATTTATGCATTCAACCCTCTTTTCACACTCACCTCTGCTTGGACATTATCATTCTAATGCATCCTGATTTAATACTCATTTAGAATCATACAAATGATCATTATTTTAGCAAGCTTTGGTTTATGATTTAACATGAAGTGGTTGCTTTCTGCCAGAGAAGACCGTAATATTCTTATCTATAATTTCTACTAAACTGAGCTGATTCAAAAATTAACTTTTTTTTTTTTTTGCTTGAACATTCTGCCTTGTTAACCTTTGAAATTTTCACCTGGAAACTATTTAGTCTGATGACCTTTAAAGTTATTTCTGTTAAATTTTCATGTGAATCCATAGATTTCTTATTTTTATTATAGGTATAGTATCTCTATATATCTATTAGATTTAGCCGAATCCTGTCATAAAACCCTCCCCAAATTACAATACACACAAATTTTATTATAGAACAGTTAATGTCTTTTCTGGTAACATAAACTTTTTTTTTTCCTATGAGATTCAATGCATTTGCGTATGAAGTTTCAAATATCTAATTTCTAATACTAAAAGCAGCTTTTGGTTGGCTGATTTCTGACAGTCAGGCCTGCCTAGTTTTAAACCTCCAAGAGGGGTACTTGTGGTTTAGGAAAAGCACTCCCTATTTTAGTTGTTCCACTGACAGTCTCCAAACAATTCTCCTGCTCCATCACTTTCCCTCTCCCTGTCTTCCTGCTCCATGTGGCACAAAAGACCCAGGCTGTGATGTGAACAATTTACTAGAAAAAAAAGCAAGGAGATAAGAAAATGAGTAGCACAAAGGGATAGTAATTCACATGCAAAATGCTTACTGAGCCTGACTGGACCCAACTGCAGCCACAATATCCTGCTGCTCCCTCTGGCTTGGGACTGGCATCATGCTCCCCTGGCTGCAAGGAAACCCTTTTTCTTGGAAGAGAAAATTTCCTTGTATCCAGGGTGAAGTGGTATAAAATAACTTTCAAGTCCTAGCCGTGTGCCCTCCTGGCTGCTGGAGAAATTTACCCTGTCCCAGCCAGAAGCAGAACAGTATAATACATTTATTATGGTCTACTTGATATAATGCCCTATTATTTTCCAGAGTTTCCCGGAGCGCTGATTCAGTTGTCCAGAGCTGTCAGTTACCTTTTGAAGGTTCCTTAAAACAGATAAATTCTAAGTTGTACACAGGACATGTTACTCTGGCACATTTCTTAAACACCTTCAAAATACTCTACCTATGCCTTATCATTTTTATATCCTGTCAAACCACCTCTACACCACTGACAAATATATATATATATATATATATATATATTACTCTGCATTTACTCTATTACCTCCTTTCTTATTGTTTTCCAAAATAATTTTGTCTGTTTTGTCAATCTTTAATGTTGGGTTGATGTCAGGAAAGATGTTTTTACTACTCAACAAAAAGAATTGCCTCCATCTCTCTTTAGGTGATGCTGTAAAGTCTTGTGTTTCTGTGAAGGGTTTTTTTAACAGAGGAAAAATTACCATCCACAGCACAGTAGTAATACTGTAATAGCTGCTGTGACATAGGGCCCTATTTTATGCAGGAAGTTAATGAGCTCTAACCACTCTTACTATTATCTGTAAGCAAGACAACAAAAAGCTATTGAACTAAGCAAGAAAAGGAATCAGAAAAAAGAATTCCAAAGTGTGATAACTGAATTTATACTAAATAATAATGTCTTAGCTCATTCAGGTGAGTTCTGCTGATATTTGCAGCAGGGGTGGCAATCATATTGTAAATTGGATACTAGGTAATTCTTGCAAGATGATGGAGTATGGTTCTGATTTCAGGTGTCTGAAATATTTAAAATACCCTAAAATAAATGTGACCAATTTAAAGTAATGTTGTGACAAAGAAAAAAAAATAAAACTGTTGTGAGGGGAGATATAATACACAAGTATGGGGGCTTTCAGCACTTGTCTTTCAGTTACTCCTAATTCTCACAACCCAAATTAAAATGATTTTATTTATTTATTTATTTATTTATTTATTTATTTATTTATTTATACTTGAAACTTTAGTGCATTAATCATTACTACAAGGCCAAGTTCATTTCAATATTTTCAATCAATGAAAGTTGAAACATGGATACTCTACCTGGGGAAATCCCAGACATATAGACTACTAGGCTAGGATGCAATATAAAGAGAAATATTAGTTGTAAGCTACCTGCTGCTTGCATTCTTTTACAAAAAATCTTCAGCATGTTCTGGAAGAATTAAAGTACTTGGTTAAAGGGAAGTTTATTTTGATACATTGCATTATCATTTTGAAGGTTCCTAATTCTTCAAATTGTTTAAGCATCCTTTATCATCTGCAATAATTTAATATAGATTCTAAAATCACAGAACATTTTCACTTTGAATTCTATATTTTGAAATTGGAGGTTTCATTTAAACATTGTATTATTTTTGTATATTCTTGATATATTTGCTATTTCATAGCTTAAATAAAACCTACATAAAAGAAGCAGCAATATCAAATGACACACTTTCATATTTTTACTTTAGACATAAAAAATATTTGCATTATGAAAATGTTTATGCTGTCATAAGTATAAATTATTTCAGTCTTTTGCTAAGATTTTTTAAAAAATTTTATTTATTTTTTTTTTATTCTGATCAGATTTATTATCAATAAATTGGCCGGTATGGATTAAATGTATACAGAAGCAATCTGTAAATATGAATGGAAATAATTACTTTATTCCTTCTCTTCACCTACCATTGTATTTTGAAAGCAGTAACAGAGATATTTTGGACTGTCTGGGAGGAATACGAAAGTGTACTTTAATAGTAATATAACATTTCAAATGTGTATGCTGCTTTTTTTCAATTTGACTACATTTGAATTAATTTGTAGACTATCTCCCCAGTGAGTACTTTAGCCTTCACTCTGACTTTCCGTGAAAACTCATTTTTCCAGTGATATTTTTACCTTGAATATTGTATTTGGTTCACTTCTCTTTCAATTTAATTCAGCTGGTAGTGGAGAGACACTAGATGTCAATGTGAATGAAAATCTGGGGTTTTTTTAAATTCATTATTTTTTATCCTACTCTTCTGTGAACAAAAGAACAAGTTTCTGCTTTCTTACATGCAGTTCAGGCCCCTTAGGGTGCCTAAAAAAAGCATTTGACACCAAGTTATTCAGGTAAATGAATTGTTCTCCTGACTCTTCACTAACTTAGATGAAGACATCCACCTTGTAAACATTTGAAGATGTGTCCGTATGTATATGCAGAAACAAGAGAACCCAAACAGACAAAAACAAACAGAAGAACCCCATAAACTTCCTTCAGTTTAGTTCACTGCAAAATCAATCAACCAAAAGACACAACTCCTTAATATATTTCCTTACTGATTCACCGTATAGTTCCTTTCTTAGTAATCTTGGTAACAAAATTTATGGTGTACAGAAGGTTTTAGAGAACAAAATGTTAAAAAAACACATACCCAAACAATTTCTGTCATCCTTTTCCACAAACACTGCATTTACACCGTGGGCAGAATCCCTGCCTAGGGTGCTGTGAGTTCCTAGGGTGAGAGGGGTGTTCTGAGTGTGTCCTGCCCTTAAAGGAACTGTGATCTCTGCAGCTCCCCTCACTTCTTATCCTTTGGCCATCTTCCTCGGAGCATCAAAATTTGAACATGTCCAGAGAAAGGCAACAAAACTTCTCATAAATTTTGGTTTCCTTTGGAAAGGTAGAAATGGTGTCAGTGAAAATCTTCTTTTCTCTTAGAATCTGGTCTTGAGAAATCATGAAGTGGATTTTATCCCAGATCAGTCCTGTTCCTTTATAGAGTCATGAAATTAATTGTCCTTTGAATTCGAATCCTACCCTTAAAAATGTACAGAGGAAAAGGAATATTTTTTGTAAATGGAAATCACAGAATGACTACTACTGCCTCACCAAATTTAGATGACTTTTAAATGTTTTTCAAAAAACAAGATTAAATATAATACATCATCAAAATTAAGCAATAGATTTAAGTCACATCTTAAATCTAAAAATCTAAACTGTTATAATTTTTCTTTGTCTGATTATGAGTGAGGATTGAAGGTCCATATGATTCTCAATCCATAAAATGAAAATTATATGCAGTTACAGACATGCCAAACAACTGAGTGACAGCAAACATTGAATCAAATATGGAGAATCTCCAAAGTTCTGGAATTTGCTAGTTAGCCAATGGTTATCAAATGGAACATCTGACAGAGCCATGTTATAACCATTACATGTACAAATGGGATAATGAAACACACAAAGTCAGAAAATCCTATGTTTTCTGTAGTATTCTTTCCATCTCTGAGTGTTCTCTGGTACTACCCACTTTTATTTTTAAATTCTCCTTCTGTTATAGAATATTACCGTCCTATGAGGAGTCACACCAGTGATGAGTAAATGTACAAGATACCTATTTCCTAGCTTCATGCTTGTTACTTCCCATGCTATACCTGATTAAAATAAAAGAGTGGAAGAAAGAAAGACAATTGAAAGAAAAATAAAAGAAAAAATGGTGTAGGTTGAGAGACAAGAGCTTAGCCTTAAATAGAAACTACAGGCAAAAAAAATACAGAAATAAATTCCAGGAACTAGGAGAAAAGGATTTAACAGACATAAAATAGAAAAAAATGATAAGGATCATATTAAAATTAGCATAATATGTTATCTACATATTAATGACAAAAAGAGATAAATACTATCTCATTTATTTAACTTGTGTTTACAACTGCCAGGTGTAGATGGCACATTTTGTACTACAATGACAGAATAAAGGCTATGAATTGAAACATAAAAATTCATTCTGCAAGCAAAATTTATTGTAGAGTAAGGCAATTGAAGGATTTTTATGTGAAATGGCCACTGCCATATTTACTGGCTACCACAGAATAATTGTATTGATTTTTTGGACACCTTTTACCTCTCTACAAATTAGCTACATCCTTGCAGTTTTCTATTCTTTGGGTCTGTGGATTGACTTGTGAGTGGAAACCAGCGATGTGTGATGTTAGTATTAGAGATTTCATATCTTGGTATTAAAAGAAAATACTGTGTTTGATGTATCTGAAATATGACCCATGTCTGATGATCCATGGTTCTGCAACTTTTATAGGCTTCAATATAATTACAAATCCCAGATGAGAGGGAGATGAGAGCTACCCATGCAGAACTCCATGCCCTTTTCTTTAGGCTGTTTCTGACATTCCCCCTTAGCTCATATAGATCAGTTTAAGTGCACTACAACAAATCACAGTGTGTAACCTGATTGGTGCTCATGTTGTACATAAACATATAAACATAAACATATAAACATATACATATACATAAAAGACTGAGCTAATAGGAAAACAATATAAATAGACGTGCATAGATTTAGCAGGGTAACTCAGGGTGTCTAGAATGTCTTCCATCTCCTGCTCACAAGACTAGCAAGCCTACTGCAAAAGCCACAGCCTCTTTCCTGCTCCTTAACTATGGAAATAAAGGTCAGTAAGAGTGGAAAGAAGCTGAAGAACGAACATACATCATCCCTGCTGAAATCCTGTTTCTTTTCCTGACCTGTTTCATGTCCTCACACTGGAGTTGCAAACTCCAGTCTAATGTGAATAAATTGACTTCAAAAGAAAGACAAACTACATAAATTACCACAAAAAGTTCAAGGTATTGGAAGTGAAGGACAATTCCTCTTTAGAGTCCAAAGATGCGAATCTCTTCAGTGGACAATGAAAAGATGTTGCAGAGGTGATTCCAGAAAGCCATATCAGTTCTACCTGTCTGATTTCTGTTTTCATTGACATTAGTGCATTTCCTATTTTTCTTTTTTTTTTCTTTTTTTTTCTTTTTCCATTAGATTTTTCTGAAACAAACAAGAAAACCTCAAACAAAGCAAAACTATTAAGGGTTTCTTTTATTTCTGTGAGCTGAAGTAGAAAAGAGGTACTGGATGGCAGATTATGGAATGAAATTAATTGCTTATTCAGCACTAATTTCTTAAACCTTCTACAATTTTCAGAAAGTACTTTGTAAATATTGTTAGGCAAAATAGCAAAGAATCCCATGATAACATTTAGATGATTTTTTAAACAATAAAACACCTCAGCACATGAAAATATAGTTACTAATGTACTTAAATGCCATAAAATAAAGTCCTAGAAAAGAAAAGGCCCTCCCTCCCTCCTTCTTTCTCTTTTTCTCTCTTTCCCTTTTCCCCTTTTCCTCTTTTTCCTTTTCTCCTTCCTCTCTCTATTCTTTCCTCCTTTCCATCTTTTCCTTCCTTCTTCTCTTGTAGTAGAGTAAACTTTCAAAAGTGCCTCTTTAGAAGATAAATCAATGTGGCCCCATAAATTAATGATGGTCAGTGTAAACACACACATAAATTCATATTCAAGGATGTATTTTCTATCACAAGGAATCTGAATTCAAAAAAAGACAAAGATTATAGAAAAAAAATAACTACAGTGTAGCAATAATATGTCAGAATATATGAGGAAAAAAAAAGATGAGTGAGTATAACAGTAATTGCCCATAATGTTTCATTTCCTTTATCATTATCTTTTTCTTCCAAGAAAATACTTTTTCATATTTAGACTTATATTTATAGCTGAAAGAATTAAAATTATTTCTTCCTATGTAAGCAATTCCTAAAGGCAGATAGGACCTGAAAATATCTTTAGGAATCCAGCTAACATCAAATCAGTCCAACTACAATTAATGGAAAAGTTCCTTTGAGAATATTTTAAAAACAAGTATGTGAATATGATGCAATCAAGTCATAGATGTCTCCAGAAGGGGTTTGTTGGGCAGAAGGAATCAGCAGGACTTAGACATGGTTCAGGTATGAAAATTTAAAGAGAAGGCTGAGCTGAAGATGCATATATATATCTCATCACTTATGAAGATAGATATATATCTACACATTATATACCTTTGTAACAGGTAGTTAAAGCTAATCTAATTTTAAACAAGTTAGACTAAATAACTTTGGTTCCTTTCATTTTGAATTGTCAAAAATTAATATTCTGAGCCTTTGGCCAAATCATGATACCTAAGGAGATCCCATTTTATTTCTGTCTAAAATCTTTTCAATTCATTGGTCAATTCCAAATATTTAAGAGAGGCAGAAATCTAACTATTCCTCTGAATTTCATTTAGTGGAATTTCCAGCATGACTGGGAAAAACTGCATGTGTTCCCATTGACAAAAAGGCAGAAAGAGAACAAAATAATCTGCTCTGTTTGGCGGTTAAATTCTTGCCAGTCTTTTCATCTGTACTGATTTACATCAACCAGCATTAGGACTGAACTATTTATACTGGTGACTGTATTTTGCTCAGCCAGCAGCAATAATGATATTGCAATTATAATACTTCAAAAAGTATCATGTTAAAACCAAGCATTTTAATGTCCTGAAAATGCATTTTCAGTACTAGTATGACTAGTATGGTGGTGCAGACCAGTAAAGAGCTGCAGACAAGTAACATGAGTTTCTCAAGCTATATCTATCGCACTAAACAAAAGAGGGTGAAAGTAAAATGTACGCTGCACTCTCATCCCTTTTGCACTCAGCATTCCAGCTACTTGGTAACTTGCTCCCTACACCAGTTCAACAACCACCTTTCCCTTAAAAAACTTGTAGGTTAGTGGATACTTTGCTTCATCTCCAAAGACACTTGTAATAAGGCAACGCTACTTCTCACTTTCTCAAATGTACACTTTTCTGTCTCTTAGATGCTCTCAAATCTCAGCCAGATGCATACTTTCAGGTTCACAATAAAAAATAAAATTAAAACACCCTTGGTGGGTTGCCACATCATGACACCATTATGCCTAATGATGAAGTGAAGAAACTGTACCAAACGATATCATATTACACAGCTACAGAGGCCCCTGCATAGAATCTAGAGGAGATCCAGAGCTGGGTGCTGTGCCATACAGATGAAATCATTCTTCTCAAGAAGGAGTTGAAATCTTTCTGAATGAATTCCAATGGACATTGCTACTTGATCTTTTGACTGAGGATCAGTTCCTTTTACTTGAAGCAGTGTGCCTGTGAAGTTGCTCTCTTTTACCATATTCTCTCTTCTTTGGGATAGAGGGTGTGAACATAAGAAAGAAGAAAATATCTGTTCTTGTTATTTTCACTCTATTGTTAAAGGATCATATCTATTCCTTCTTTGTCACCTACTAGCAAGCTATTCAGTAAACCTCTGATTTCATTTAGCAATTGCAGCACTAATTACAGTTCTTGGTCTCCTCTTATGTATGTAGAAATTTGGAGTTAGTCCAGAAGTTTCTCAAGGCCATGAGGAGCTCTTCCAGCTGGGGAGTTGAAAGGAGGCGGAAGCTGAAGCCAAACTCTCATCCTGCATTTCCTTTCCCTGTTTTTGGAGAAAGGATGAATGCTATTAAACATGTCCTAATGTGCCTGCATGGAGCTGTTTTTTTCTGAGGTTTTCGGGTTTTTTTTTGTTTCTTTGTGTGCGTGTGTGTGTTTTGGTGAATCTAGAATTTAAATGCATTAAAATTTTTAAATACCTAAAGATTTTATAAATTAATTTATTATATTATTCTATAATTTGAAGAATTATTTATTTCAAAGTCAACCCTTTGTTTTTTACATCTATTTTTAACAAAAATATGAGAGGGATGCCAGCTCTTCCATCTCTCTCTCTTTCCTCCCACACAAAGAAACAAAAATTTTCTGAATTTTTGATTGAGTATATGAAGCTAAGAATATAGGTTTTGAAAAATATAGAAAATACAGAGTAATTTAAACCAGATAAATCCAGGACAATTATGCTAAAGATATTTAGTTTTATGCAGAAATGAAACATGGTTGCAAACAGATATACTTTTCAGACTAGGTTAGTTGAGTTTCTTTAATTTACTCACCTTATATTTGGTTTCTTTTCTGTGCTAATTATTAACCAAAATATCTTTGGCTAACAAATCAGATGTCTTTACATTCCAAGAGTCTACATACCCTTCACATACTGCAAATGCTTATAGAAATTATTGCTAAAAGTAATCAAACTGGAATTACTCTTCCATTACTTTACATATTTTCAAAGTTGCCTATACTGAAGCTACTCAGCAAGGTGCATTTAGTTTTGTTAAAAAGTAATAACTTCTTCCTAAAAAAAAAACCAGAAACACAGAATTACAGGATGGGTGTGGTTGGAAGGGACCACAGGGTGTAATCTGGTCCCACTTCCCTGCTCAAGCAGGGTCATTCTAGACCACATGGCATAGGATTGTGTCCAGATGGTTCTTGAATATCTCCAGTGAGGGAGACTCCAGAACCTCTCTGGACAATCTGTGCTCATGCATAGTCACCTGCACACTGATAAAGTTCTTCCTCATAAAAAATGTATTTTTTTAATTTTAAAAAGGTGGCTTTACATGGTATTTTGATTAGTAATTCTGGGTAAATGTGGTGTTGATCCCCTAACTCGTCTAGGCTAGGATTAAGCCAGAATGAGTAGATCTCTATTTCTTCGATGCCTGGAAGAAATCTAAATACTAATATCCTTTTAATTTGAAGATGGATGAAGCAATACTTACAAATAAGCTATAATCACAATTATGACTGATTTAGGTGTTCCTTTAACAGCAAGATCGTTTTCAGGATACTCCTCTCTTGGCTTTTTGCCTAGTATTAATATTTTCTATTACTGAGTGGAAAGATACTTGGTTTAACTCTGTTTGAAGAATCATAAGCTTACTTTTGCAATACTACTAGTTCTTTACTTGGTTTTGTTGATGACAGGGAAAAGCTTGCTTTATTTTTATTTTTATAAATAAAAACCAACAAAACCACGTGAACAAAACCATGGAATTTCCCTCCAAACTACTCTAAAATCTAGATACTTTCACCTTAGAGTAAGAAAAAATTAAAAAAAAACAAAAACAAAAAAAAAAAAACTGCTGGGAAAGATTGAAGATACAGACATTTTAGATTATTTCTTCTGCACAAAAAGAATTCAGTCCATAAATTCAAAATATCTCAATTTATCCAATATCTTTGTCAAACATCTATCTCTATTCTTTTAAAATGCTATTATTCTATGAATCTACATTAATTTCTCTGGTTTTGGTAGAACCACACAGTTTCAGAAAATATGACACTGTTAGCCTAAAAAAAATTGTCTGGAACTGTTACATTTTATGCATGATTTTCTGTTCAAAGAGAGCATCAGTGAAAAGTGCCGAGGACCATTCTGGGCATAAATATGAATAAGTATGAAAATCAATATCTATTTACTTAACTGAAACAAGTAATTTTATTGGTTACTGTTTACACTACTCCTAGCAGAAATTTTATTAAAGTTCTTAATGCAAAAACTTTTTTTTTTTTTTCTTTGGGAAAAAAGCAGTACTCAAAGGCTATTGCTATTTATATACTTTCATTAAAAAGGAAATTAGTAGAAATGCTTTTAATTCAAATGCTAATAGGGAGAAAAAAAACCCTTTCATTTTCCATGAAGGAAAAGTAATTTCTGCTTATATTAAGTGTCTGTATGAAACATTTCATTTCACTTCAAGAAGGTTTTTTTTTAAAATTTTATTTTAAAATCCTTGTTTGACTCTCTTAGTAATCAATATGCCTTTCAAAGATAGTGTCAACTGTCATGAATGCCTGTTACTTCTTTGCATCTCTTCAGGAAAACCTTGCATGTGTCGTGCGTAACAAAATATTTGTTGGAATTAACGTCACTAAGAACAGTGAAAAATTACTATCTTACAGACTAAAAGGTTGATGGACAGTAAAAAAAAAAATGGTCAAAGATATATGGGAAATACAATTTATGACCTGATTCAAAGCTGAAGTAATTTTGGAGTCTTGCCATAGACTTTAAATGGTTTCAGAAGAAGCCTTCATTAAAAACTTAAGAATTCATTTTTAATCCAAACCCAAATCTGTTTTCAAATATTAAGCAAGAAGTTCAAACTGTGCATGCTTTAATGACTTGTACATAGGATATATCTGAATTTTAAGGTAATTAAACTCTGAATATTGTTTTCATTCATGACAACATGCCAAATCCTCTTCATCAAATTTATCTACTCAAATTCCTTAGCATAAACATATTATCTTCATGGAATTCCCAGTATGGCAAAGAGCTGAGAAAGACCATGTTCTAGAAATAGCGTCTGGATGTCAGACCAAAAGCCTTAAATATTAGTATTTTATATTTATCTTTAGGTAACTCAGTAGACTCTTATGTTTCACTCGTCCAAAGTAGCCATTTTGAGAAACAAAATAAAACTTAAAAACTTCAAAAAACCAGAAACAGAGGATTCTCAATTTCCATTTCAAGTTCTGAGAAGATAGTGTATTTGCCTAAATGTTAAGAACCAGTTATAAAAATTATTTGGAAGATATCTTTGCCTGACAAGGAGCAAATGAGACCATATGACGAAGTCAATAGTATTGATTTTATTTAACAGTACATGCAAGGGAGAGAGTGAGAGTTAGAAATAAATAGAAAAAGAGGTGGTGGGGTGGAGAGAGACAGAGACAGAATAAATAGAAAATATCACCACTCAGTGGATGCTGATAGCAGTCTGTTGATCCTCTTCTTCTGGTCTTCCGGGTGGTGAGGGTTCCTCAAAACATAGAGTTCAATAGGTTAATACATTTGGGCCAGGTGGGATACCTCCTCTGAAGGGCGCAGCTTTGACACAGTCTCTTGGGGTAGACTCTGGATCTCTTGCATCTCTTTGAATCACGTGCAGTGCTCTGCTGCAAGGCCTCAGCAGTGAGTCTGGGGAGCGCTCCAGGGGTCTTTGGTGGATGATGACACCTCCATAGCTGTCCCTCATGTAAATGCCCTGCGTATGTCACCTTTCCAGGGTGAGGGGCTTGCATTTGAGCCAGTTTGTGTAAGGCAGGATGGGTGCTTAGTCCTTTCAACCAGAGGTTATGCCATGCATCCAAAACCTCTCCTCCTCCCCTCTTTGTTGTGGAGCTAGTGTTGCAATCTTGGCCTCAGTAGATAAACTTTGAATTATAGCCTCCCCCACCCCAAGGCTTGCCAGTGCTGATTTTCAGGACAGCTGCTGGGTTTGGCTTTCTTTTTTGATATATTCTTCTCTGTCAGTCTTGTTTACTTGCCATATTGTGCAAAAGTCCTTAAAAATGTTCAAGCCATTAACAGTAACTTTTCAATCTCTGACACTAAAACACAATGACTCAGCATAGAGGAAACCTGAAAGATTCTGGGCTGCCATTCATGCCAACAGCTTTGTATCCTGAAACATGTCCTAGGGCACTTGAAGAGAAAGACGTGAATTCTGTCCTGTCAGCAAAAATCTGAAATTTAGAAAACCAGGATTGGTCTTGATATGTTTAAAAGTGTCAGGGGAGGGGAGAAAAAAGCTGGTGAGGTTTGAGATGTGAAGTAAAGCAGTCAAAGTGATAACTGTTGAGAGAGATCAGCACACCAGATCATAACAGTTGTTCTTTTGCTGTAAATGTGTAGGAAGCTTGGACAGCTCTCATTAAAAAATGGTTTTCTCTTAAGGAAGTAATATGATTTTTAATTAAAAAAGCTTGGAGAAAAAAACAAAGCAAAACAAAAAAAAACAACAACAGCAAAAACCCCAAGACCATTTGAGGGATGGGTAAATCCTGAGGTTAGCAATGTCCTTCTTGATGCAACTCTGAGGGGAGGTCAATGAGCTGGGCATCAACCCATGTTGGAAAGCTACCAATTCTGAGAAAAACTGAGAGTTACTTTTCCTGAAGGTCATGGTTCAGGAGGTTTAGCATAACTCGTGCCTGAAGTGGAAAATTTTCTGGGTCATATAGAAGAAACAACAGTCTGTTGGTTTTATTCCCTCTTGTCTGGCTTTATTGTACATTGGACCCATTGAAATTCATAATGTTCATCTGTTCATGCTTTGTGAAGACCTAAAAATTTCTGTTCTAGAGCTGTATGGATCATTTTATAATGTAGAAAGTCATATAAAAGATAATAAAGAAAAAATTCTGTGTCTTAAAAAAGTCATTTCATTCCTGGTCAAGGTTAAGGTAAAACTTGGGATAGAGACATGAGTAAAAGGATTAAAAAAGTAGATCTAAAGGAGTGGAAATTTAACAAATTTTCAAGTACTGTTCAACAGTTAAATTCAACAAGGAACTGAAAGCCACAAGTCTTAACAATTACATCTTCATGATTCTGCAAGCAGAACTCGCATGTATTAACAATTACATCTTCATGATTCTGCAAGCAGAACTCGTATGTATTTCATCACTTCATCAATAAACATAGCAGGGGGGACAGTGTAAAACATTTCCATGAAGTCTGAATAAACAACACTTATGATTCTCCCCTCACCTACCTAGGCAATCATCTCATCATAAAAAGGCTATCAGGTTGGTCAGACATGATTTCCCCTTGCTGAATCCATGCTGACTGCTCCAAATCACCTTCTTGTCATTCATGTGTCTGGAAATGGTTTACAGGATTACTAGTGGCATCACTATGCCATAGTGATGCTCTTGGTCCTACAGTTCCCTAGTTGTTCCTCTTTGTGTTTCTTCAAAAGAAATGTGCTATTTACCATCTTCCAGTTTTCAGGAATCAATCCTGACCTCCAAATTCTCTCAAATACAATCATGAGTGCCCCACAAAGAGATTGGTCAGTTTCCTCTGCATTACTTGGTGTATGTTCTAAAGATCTGTGAACTTCCCTACAGTTTGGATAAATGTCCAACCACCTTTAACTCTTAAACTCTTCCTTAGTTTACTTCAAGGACAAATAAGTCTTTCTGGCTCCAGGCTTGTCCTTGAGACTTGAGGATCTAAGACTGTGGGAGGCAGATCTATCAAGAAAGTATGACTTGAAGAAGACATTGAACAATTCAGGTGTTTTTTTTAGTATCTTTGTGACCAGGTTGTCTGTCCAGTTCAGCAGCTGGCATTTTTCTTTTTTTTATTTTTTGCTGCAATTGTACTCCTCTTCATGTTCCTCAAATTCTTCAACATTCCAAATCCAGATAGGTTTTACAAACTGCATCCCTTCACACTTGGACGCTTCCCAAAGATGAAAATATATGCACATATACATTATGTACAGACAGAGTCTCAAGCTCTTCCAAACTCTTTTCTAATGGTAAATTTGAAAATGAAACTAATTATAGGAATGAGTCTTCCTATTAACAAATCGCCACTCTCTTACTGTGTGCATATATATATATATATATAAAAAATACATGTATATTGTTCCCATGTTTCCATGTTTCTCCATGTTTCCAAGAGTCATTCTGTAGATAAATTTTGTCTGTTAGATGCTGTTGGTGGCTGAATATATTAAATACATTCATGAAAGGTATCTACTCAGAAATCTAGGTTAGTGTTCAATCTGGTGATGATTCTAGATATTGGAGGAATCACTTTTATTTAACCTTGAGTCTTACTGCAGTTACAACAACTTGTCAAATGATTTTTTTTTTTTTAATATCTTACACACAGCAGATCACCTTATATTTTCTGAAAAACTGAGCTAATGTTCCATGTTTGAATTCAAACTATAGGACCAAGAAAGTTTATTAAAATGAAATGGAAAATGCCACCAGATTGCATGAAATTGTGGATGTGACTCTTACATCCTGAGGGAACTTCTTTGTGAAAGTAGCAGGCTTGGTCAGATCTATGTCCCTTTGAGCCTTTACAAAACAATCCTAAGGATTTTCTGATGGATTAAAGGGATTTCTAGATGACTGTGAGGTAATCCTATAAGACTAAATCACATGTAACATTGTCCTACAGGATTTGTGAAGGACTAAAATATTATACTATAAGACCTGTAAGGATTCCCTCAGAAACACAAGTATAACTGAGTAGCTTTTATGATGAATACAAGTTGTAGGACATGCAGGAGAATACATAGGTAGTAATGCGCTAATGTTTATAACACCATGTTTTATTACTCACTCAAGAGTAATTCATTCTGTATTAAAGGCCAGTGTTAGGCATTTAATCTGTCAGAAAACGTTCTCTTTTTTGCTTTCAATTAAAGTAAGGCAATTTTAATATATAATATATGGAGCATAATTTCATTTTCTAACTGCCAGTTGAGACATTGCTTTCCATCTTCTGTTCAAATTTAAATGTATCAAGAATTACAGAATTATATTAATTAAATATAATGAAATATATATTTAGGTTTAGTCAGACATATATAAGTTCAGTGTTAGGTAGTGATCAAGAAATATTAAATTTTAAGGAAACTCTGAATTATTTGAACATTAATTTAAATTGAGGTCCCACCAATAAACCAAACTAGTCCATATATGTGTAGCAAAAACTCTACAACACAGTACAAAACATCTATAGTTAGCTGTATAGTTAGCTCTTAATTCTTATTAAGCATAAGGCATAACAATAGTGTTAGCTTGAAATAGTAAATTCACCAATTGTTTAATTTGTTGACAAATCTCTACAATCCCCTGCAATACAGAATTATATTTAGTATGAGATTTTCTCCTGTGTCGAGAAACTTTCTTCTTCATCATCAAAAAAGACAAGTAAAAGCTTTCTATGTAGTTCTTTTTCTTTCTTTTTCTCTTTTTTCTTTTTCTTTTTCTTTTTCTTTTTCTTTTTCTTTTTCTTTTTCTTTTTCTTTTTCTTTTTCTTTTTCTTCTGTATACTGTTTCTTCATTTTATAGACTATGCTGCAGGTTTGCATGAAATCAGCTGGTTCTTCTGCAAAGATAAATTAAATTTGTGACCTGAGACTCTTTTCAATGGGAAACCTTAACACTTTGCTTTGTTAAAATACTAAGGAACTTATGTAGGCATCATTTTGACAGTGGGTTTGTACTGAAAAGGAATCCTTTCTCTTGGTGTCTGCATTGGTTATGTTTGCCAGGAGTCTTTCAGGTCACAAGGGCCTGTTGTATATATTACAGTGTTACTACCTTTAAGACTCCACATTATTTATCAAATTCTTCATCAGTGATAAAATTTTTCTTCTTTTTTTTAAAGTTTCTTGGACTGTTATATACAGCAGGACCTGTTGTCCAGGTCTTCATAGTTATCTTAACATAGAATTAAATGAGGAGCTTTAACAAAATCATACTTTTGCATATGCACTTTAGTATTTGCGCAATGTTGTCCTTGTAATACAGATGCATCTATGCCTGCTCCCACAACCATTTAAAACTGATTTAGCTTCTGGTTCTAGCTACTAATTTTTGCTCTTGCTTTCAGATATTTCTGTTTGCAGTTGATTGTCCAGTTTCTTCATTATCCATCATAATCTTTTTCAGGATTTTATTTTTGTATTACTTCTTACATCACAGTTTATTATCCAGTTTTCTCTTGCCTTACATATTTTTCATAGGAATTTGTCTGATGTTCTCTGCTTTTTCTTTAAAGGAGTTGAAATCTCACTTTGTTTTTCTGGTCATACAAATTTGTAATTTCTCAAATATTCCAAGGACGCTGTACCTTTCTCCATGATATTACTAATGTTCATTGTTCCAATGCTTCATATATCAGCTGTTGCTGGGGTTTTCACATTCAGTTATAACTTGTTTGGATTATTTTTCGTTTTTGTTTGCATGATTATTTTCTTTGAGGCTTTGAGTGTTTTTCCCTTGTCAAGGGTGAGGTATAAAGAAATAGTAGTTTTCTGGGTATAAGAAGGTGAAATATGCAGCAAATTTACAATAATGTTGTATAGTAACAAGTTTTAAAGCCTCATTGACCATGACTCTCCTACTTGTACCTTGTATAAAAATTTATACATAAGGAAAACAAAAAAATGAACAAAGATAAACTCTTCACTAAATTAGCAAATGTGTTTGTTATTGTTTGTTATACATTGTTATACATTAGGATCTGAAACTCCAAAGAATTTAAAAGAATTATGCTCCACAAAGTTTTAGAAAGCGTGGTTGGTCGTTTGACCTCCTGCTATGAAATGTATGAGTCTCCTCTAATGTCTTTTGCAATTAAGCTAGATAAATGACAGTATTTATCTTGTTTTCTTTGTAAACACAAAGTAGAAGGCTCAAAAAAGACCACAATTGGGTAGATATTTCCTTTAATAAAGAGAGACTGAGACTAAGACACACATTTTTAAAAGATTGGATATTAATTAGTATGAAAGTAATGTCAAAAGAATAGAAGAGGAAATTACTTAAATATATTTATTGCTCATTCTAAATGCATTTATATGCTGCATAGAGAATGATTGAAGCATTTCAAAGATTATCCACACCAAAAGCCACAATTCCAATTTTACAGATCTTTCTTCTGTATTCCCAGCACATTCTGAGGTAGTGAAAGCAAGAGAATTACACAATGCCTTCAGATTGTTAACTTTAAGAAACATGATGGTCAGCATTTTAGGCCTCTTACTTCAGAAGCTAGGCTGAATTTTGGAGAAATCATTGTCCTTTTGAAGCCTGAAGACTGCTGCTGTCTAGAAAAAGCAATATTATTCCCATTTTTCAGAGCTGTCCTGGTAATTTAGCCAATATAGACATAAAACTGGTAATTGTCAGGAAATCTCTTTATTCCCCTGTTTCAAGTTTTCTTGAGGGAATGGACTAAAGAAAAGTAATTTTACCATGGCATATTGTCTGATCATGAATATAAAATTGTGTAAAAATCTCACATTTTCTGCTCTAATAAAGCTCTGCTTCAGTATAGAGAGTACTATAGAGACAAGGAGGCTCCTCCTTCTTGTCCTCTGCAGTTAAATAAATTGAATATATCTTTTCTGAAACGTATAAAAGTTAGACATCTAACTTTCTCAGGCTGGTCACCTTTTGTCATAGTCAACAGAAAGTCAGGCATAACATGAGAACAATTCATCTCACCCCAAAACAGGCACCCAAGACAAATCAGTTGGAAGTGCTTGGCAGTATCATTTCTTCTACCATAACTATAAACTTGGCTTACCAGTGCAGACATCCAACTTCCAAATACCTGCAGTAAGCTAAGATATATTCCACTTAGAATACTATATTACCTGGAAAACCTATAAGTTTTCACTGCTGGAAGACATAATTTATTTGCACAGAACATCTGGTTCTTTCTTTGATAAGTGAGTCTCAGTAACCTCAGGCACAATGGTAAATCTCTGCATGGTGTGAAGATGTTCTAAAACAAATAATTCATGAATAAACTTGGACGGTCATATTCACAATATGAATCCCAAGGAATTTTAGTATCAAAATCAAAACATGTAAGGAAGAAGTGAATCTTGCAGAGAGGTTGTAAGTTATTTGCTTGTCCACTGCATATCTTGAAAACACCTGTATTCTATGATGCTCAGAGTTCATATATTTTTATTTCCAGAGTACTTACAATCTCTCAGGGCCTACAGTACTAATCCAGTAAGCGGATTTTTGCTCATAAACTACTCAGTGATTTGACATCTTCTTGAAGGGCTTTTCCCCCTTTTTATCTTTGAAGGTTTTACTCATTAGATTATATGTCTCTTTTATAACCTGCTCCTCTGGCCTTCTGCTTCAGAGCCTCAGTAACTCTAGTGCTTCCTATTTCATTAGTCTGTCTTTTCCCCTGCATGATTAGATTGGATATATAAGTACAGATATAATTCTGCCAAGGCCCTTCTAGACACGTTCTGCCTTCCATTCTGCCTACACTTTGTCCAAGACCAGTTACTTACTGTAAAAGTCAGTTCCGTGTTTATGGGCACAAGAGATACGTGGAGCTACTTGAGGAAGTCCATCAAAGGGCCACAATATTGACTAAGGGACTGAAGCACCCGTCATGTGAGGAAAGGCTGTGAGAGCTGGGACTGCTCAGGCTGGAGAAGAAAAGGCTCACAAAATTTATGTGAACAAAAAAATATTTTTTCTATTTTTTTTTCTTACTGTGACAATGGTCAAACACTGGAGCAGATTGCCAGAATATACGTCCTTGGGGATATTTAAACCTTGAATGGACATGGTCCTGAGCATGCCCTGCTCCAGCTGCCCTCGCTCTGAGCTTAGGCACTGGACTAGATGATCTTCAGAGATGCCTTCCAACTTCAACTGTTCTGTGGTTCTCCAGTTAGATTAGAAATATAATTTGAGATATCTATCCAGATTCTTCTTGTAAAATTTACTGTTTTACTGTTAGGCAAGCAAACCCTTATTAAGTTCTATGCTTTCCTGCCTTCCTATTGAAGTCCAGTAAGCCCAGAAGTCCAATAGCTAGCACTATACTAAAGAGGCTGTGGATTGTCCTTTTTACATGCCTGTTCTCTCATGCATACAAATCTAAGTCTGCAGGCAGGCAATTTGCTTTGAAAAGCAGACTCCTGAAGTTCTGACATACAGACTGTCAATCAACATCAGTTTCATTGGACAGGAGAACATTTATCTTTGTCTTTATACACACTGCAGGTGTTTTCCTCCTTCATACACCATGTGCTCAACATTCCTGTTCCTGGATTCTGTATGTTTACTGATCATACTTCTGTCCTCACCATGGGAAAACATCAGAAGGTGACCAATTGTCAAAGTAAGCCCAAGGCAAAAGAGTAGATCACTAAGGTCACACCAGCAAGCTCTCTGAACAGCACTAGTTATGTAGGATGAAACGCTCCTCTGAGAAAACATCTGCAGATTCAAGTACCTTTGCACCCAGAAATAGATTGCTCCATAGGATGCATCTGTCAATGACTTACATTCTTCACAGCATGTTTTCTACACATTTTGAGCAGCTGCAAAAAAATGGTAGAAAGAAACTCTCAGTTTGTCCTGCTGCAGCAAAGTTTCAGGCAAGTACAAAGACAAAAATTCTCAGTTGGTGCTGTACAGAAGATGATAGAGCAACTTTCATCTATGATGCTACCTTTTTCGGTGAATAGAATTATTGCCTTGACCGGAATAATTGTCAGTCTGTCTTAAAGGAGATTTCTTCTTGTCTTTATCATGAGTCAACAATTACTAGCAAATTTTTTTTTCAAGCGCATGAAGTCCTGATTTTGCTAAAGTTTCCTTCACGTGTCTCTTATACAAGTGAAAAATATTACTTGTGGTTTTGTTGTATGGAACTTAAAGTTAAAAAAACTTAAAATGTTGTGAAATTTTAAACTATTTTAGAAATATGAAGCAAGTCTGAAAAATTGCAATGACCTGTTTCCTCACATCTGAGTAGAAACACCAATTTCTTAGGAAGCAGCAATACATTTTGATTTTATGGGAATATAATTTCTAGCTGGAGACTCTCAAGACCTCCTTCTTCTCTATCCACTCCCTATACAGCGAGCTCAGGGTAAACTGGTCCAGCTGGCTTATCAAATGAAGTCCAATTGCAGAAGAAGTTGCTGTGAGTGGTTACATTGTTTATCTGATGAAATTTGTTATTTTCAGACTGATGGACTATAGATAGACGAATTACTGCTTCACAGATAGAATCCTTTACAAAATAAAAATGATGAACTGCTATTGCTTAGTCACCAGTAATTGAGTGTCACTAGTTGCATTAATAAAATAGGAACACTTCCTATCAGTATTCACACAAAAAAATCACTATTAAAAAGCATGCTGTTAAGACTTTAGATAGACTGACATAATAATTTAAGAAAAAAAAAAATAATAACTGTAACTATCTAACACAAATAAAAATATTCCCAGTATTTGTGATAAGTATAGAGGGATATATACTGTAAATAAAAATGTTATTAATTCTGTTCTTTGCAGTAGTAATGTTGTGAAATAAAATGAAAATTAAATATTTAAATAAATATAAGCCGGTGAAATAAATATTTGTTTATTCATACCACCTTGTTGTTCCGTAGTTGTGGAAGTAAGAATGGACCAGTTCTCAGAATTTTAATAATGGACATCTATATAATTTCTCTATATAACAAGATACTGGAATAATATGTTCAGGGTTTTTTGTAATCTCTACATAAATAATTTATTTTTTTTATTTATATATTATATGTATTGTGAGAAAACTCATTGCAGTGTCTCTTTTATTACATGTATATGTGCATATGTATTTATAAATAACAAACAGAGATTCTTTACAAGAAAGGATGATTATTTTCTGCACGTATTAAAATTAAAAGTGCTGCATATTTAAAATTTCTGTAGTAAATAATTAAAGGTAGTAAATATGTTCAATTATTAAAGCTTACAAGCTACAAAAATTATCCATGAATGTATAAAAATAAATTCATTACAAGAAGACAGCTTACAATAACAGGTATGCTTTTGGTACTTTTCATAAGAAACTTGATAATTTAGCACTTAAAAATTATTTCATGAGTTTCTATAATTGTTCATAGCTTATCTGAAATAAGTCTGCCCAATAATGTAGTTCTTTTAGTGAGAATGCATAAAAAGTTCTTGAAAGATACTGAAAACCATTTCAACACAATGTAAAATTCCAGTTTTCTAGCTGTCCATCTTCCCCAAAATTTGGAAATGATGTAATGGTTTAACCCTTTCCAGCAACTAAATCCCACACAGTCACTTGCTCACTCCAATCACAGTGGGATGGGGAAGAGAATCAGGAGAGTAGATGTGACAAAACTCATGGATTGTGACACAGACAGTTTAATAGGTAAAGCAAAACACACATGTGCAAGCAGCACAAAACAATGAATTCACTCACCACTTTCTATGGGCAGGCAGGTGTTTAGCCATCTCCAAAACAGAAACGCTCCATCGTGTGACATGGTGACTTAGGAAGTGAAATGCCATTGGTCAAAATTTTTCCGTCTTTCTTCTTCATTCAGCTTTTATTGCTAAGCCTAACATTATATGGTATGGTGACCCTTTTGGTCAGCTGGGGTCAGCAGTCCCAGCTGTGTTCCCTCACCACTCCTTGTGTACCCCCAGCCTTCACACTATTGAGGGGTTATGAGGAGCAGAAAAGGCCTGAACTCCACATAAGCAATGCTTAAAAGCATTATTCTCACCCTAAATATCAAACACAACATTATACCAGCTACTATGAAAAAATTAATTTTTTCCCAGTCAAAATCAGGACAAATTCCCACCCTTACACTATACTGTATACATCATGCTCAGATACCACACTATTCAAAACACTTTCAACAGAGATATCATTCCCTTAGTCTATGTATCACCTGTGTAATATATCCATAAAATGGCCATAAAATTTCCACAAGCACCTAAAAAACATCCAGTGATTTCATTTAGTCCATGACTTTGGGCTCCATCTGTTACAGTCAATGCAGAATAGGAGAGCTGGTGCTTTGTGTGAAGCTAGTGGGCTCCAAAGACAGCTCAGGCAGTGTCTCTGCAATATAAGAGTTTTTCTCCACTGGTTTTTGTGATTCCTGATATAACAATTCCTAGAACATGCAACTCAAGTCGTGGTTTACAACAGTTTAAAGGTATATCCATCACATATCTCCACTTTGCACTAGGTTTAATATCAGAGTGAACTCCCCTTGCCCCGATGTTAATGCTATCACCAAGATTGACATTTCACAACCTTTTAGAAAATTACGTTCTATTTTAGCTGCTATTGAGACACATTTTAACAAAAAAAAAAAAAAAAAAGGCTTAAGTGTCTCATTGTTTAGAATTACAGAGTAAGATCCCTAAAGGATGCATAAAGGCATAAAATCATTCAACCAATTTATGAGGAAGTCATAGAGAAAAACAACAGGGTAGCTGCGAGCAACTAACTAAATGAATGAATAAATAGAGGAGAAATATTGCAATCCTAATTTACCAGCTCTAGGAAAACTTTAGGAGATGAGCTAGTTTTCCCCCCATCCTGTGTAAGATGTTCTTAAAAGTAAATATAGTATTGTGATGATTTCTCACACTCAAATGTGTTTTCATAGACAGAAATCAATCTTTATTCTTTTTGAACTTGTACTAAATTTTCAAATGCTTTATATAGAAGAATAAAATTCCTAGATTATCGCTTACTTATTTATAGTTACAGCAAAAACTATTAGTACCTTTGCAATGAAAATCATGGGTTTGGTCAGGCCTTGTGGGAAAATTTAACATAAAGATTACCACAGCCCTACAAAAATTAATGAGAATTTTCCCAGAGGCTACACTATATTATAACAGGATGCTATTCCATGAACAGCAATTGGTTATATAGACTTGTATAAGAAATATAGTGCCACCATAAGGCAGTATTACTTTATCATCATCACTCCTGTGATCCACAGGAAATTTTTATGTCCTATTTAACAGAGTATGGATATGTCACAATGAAAACAGGAAAGACCTTAGTTTAAAGAAATTCTAACATTACTAAAACAAGTCTTCCCAGTAAATACTGAAGTTACAGTTCAGAATACAACTAGAAGATTGTTCATAGTCAGCTAGTTCATATTGATCAAGAACCTAAAGGTAAACTTAATTCAGACTGCTCTAGTAGGATCTTAATGTTCTTAGCAGCAGAACCAGGAAACCTGTTACACTAAAATTGCATTTCCTTTTTGCTTTTAATAAGACAGAAATGGAAATTGGTTTTGGAAATAATGGCAAAAGTCCATTTTTTCTTCATAAATGAAAAAACACTCATACGGATGCACACACATATACAAAATTATATGTATATGCACATACATATATATGCTTTGGGATAATAAAAAGTTTATCTTTTAAACAGCATGTCTTGAAATTCTAGAGAACTGATCATTTTTTAGTTATATTGGAAGCAATGACTTCCTTCTTCAAATAAACATAAAGATAGAATTCCTGGTTTTGTAGCCTGTAGGGCCAAATTGTATAGTTTATGAGACAGCAGCCATACTAAACCAATGGGATATAATAATAACAGTGAAGTGTGGTTTGCTATGCTTATGTATAAAGATGCAAGGTTGCACCTATACTGCCCTAAAGATCTTAACTGTATAAAACATTGTTAGTGTATTTTTAGCTTACATTGCTTGTCTCTTTCCAAAGTATTCTACATGTTAATGGTAAGTATAAAGCCAGAGCATTCTGAAATGTGAATGCTTGAATCACAGGAATCAGGACAGGACCTATTTTCAAACAGAACAAATGGCTAAGGGAAAATCAACAACAGAAACCATGTTTTTATGGCAGTGAATCCATCTGCTATTCATTCCTCACAGACTTATTAACTAATCATTCCTGCCATGATGATCATTTGCATGATCACTGTGCACAAGGCTGATACATGTTGTGCAGCACCCATGCTGACAGTTTCTTTTTACAGGAACCATTTTCCTTAAAAACTAGTGTTGGCAATTTTGCCTTTTGCAATGAAAGAACTCTTACATACTCAAACTACTGTGCAAGAGATTTGTGTGCTCCAAGATTAGCAGAAATTCTGCCAGAATTTCCTTCTAGAATTGAAAAGTTTGCTTGTAAAGAAGGAAGCACACAAACAACCCTTTTGAAAGGATCTCTGATGAAGGGTGAAAAGTGATATACTTATCCTAACAGGAGAAAATATAGAGACAGGGGGAAAGGGCCAATTTGAAAATACTGTGTTTCCCTGAATTATTCACAGAGAAATATAGCAAACTCAAGTAGGGCCATCAGTAGAAACCATTTTTCAGAGGCAGCAATTAGAAATTCGTGTTCTAGACCAGTGCTTGCAAGTGCTGTCAATAAGCTTTGATACCTTAAACTGAGTTTTCACCATTCTACATTTCTGTCAAATCCTGCATTCCTTATGAATTCCATAGCTAACTCCACTTGACAAAGACCTAATTCACAGTTTTTTCTTTTACCCTTAGGCTTTTTTATCCACTGTTGATGCAAAAAAAAGGACCTAAATAAACTGCCACATTTGTTACTGTAGATTCCTCACACTCCTGCACACACAAACACTGGCAAATGCACAATGAAAGAAACAGTTCAGGAAAGAAACACGACTCTTTTGTCTTTGTAAAGATAAAAAAACCTAATAGAATTAGATTATTTCTGAAAGTCTCATTGACTTTGTTTTCTATTAATAATGACTTCAAAAATAAATATATAAACACTTTCTCCTTATGTGAACAAAGCATAAACACTTCAGGATGAGACTGATTTAATTATACTGCAAAGTCCTTACACTTCAGACGAGCCATTCATGTATTGAATGTGAAGGCAGTGTTTCAGTTGCCTTCACAGAAGAGAGTCTGAAAAAAGGTCGCTCCGTGTGCTTAGACTCCACAGCTGTAATGATTTTACAAAATGCAGCCAACAAAAGGGGCACTCCCTTTACCTCTTCCTACTTTTGCTGCCATCTGCGCACTTTGTGCCAAAAGATGTTTCAACTCATTAAAAATGCAAAAATATAAAAAAAAAATTCCTCTCTTAATTTTTCTAAAAATTTTCAAGATCCAAACCACTTCAAAATATTTATCCTAAACTAAAAGAGGTTACCCTTTTTCATTTAAAGCACTATAAAATTTTTCACTATGACAGTGGTGAGACAATGGAACAGGCTGCCCAGAGAAATTGTGCATGTCTCATCCTTGGAAGTGTTCATGGCAAGGATGGATGGGGCTTTGAGCAACCTGTTCTGCTGGGAGATGTCCCCATGGCAGATGGTTTGGAACTAGATGATCTTTATGGCCCCTTCCAACCCAAACCATTCTACAATTCCATGATTCTGTGAAATAAAACTTTTTTGTGAAAAGAGGATGCAGACATGAAATTATATTTTCTCTCAAAATATGTTGAATGGCTCTAAAAGGTTGAAGTGAATATGGAAAATTTTCACATTCCTACAAGGATCTAATAATGTTTAATTTCTCATTGAGGCAAAGGTGTTATGTTTTTTTGGGATACAATTTCTAAAGCTTTCTTTTTTCCTTCTAAACCTTAATGCCAGAATATTTACTGTATGAATTGAACTTTCTTATCTAATTAACAGAATGCAAAGGCATAAAGGAATAAAATAGTACTATTAAAATTTTGTATAACATAGTGTCTCAGACAAAACTCCACAATTGTATTTCAAGTATCTGTGCCATACAATGTCATTGCCTTCTCAACATGACCCAATCTTTAAAGTTCCTTTAAAGTGGAAGCTGGGAATTTTCAGATGTATTGACAAAAATAACTAATGTTATTAGGGTAGAGTTAATTTTCTTCCTATTTACTGGTGGAATGAGTTTTGGATTTTGTAAGAGAAATCTGTTGGTAGCACACTGATGTTTTAGTTGTTGCTAAGTGTTTAAGCCAAGGGCCTCTTGTCATGCCCTGCCAGTGAGAAGGCTGGAGCCACAGGAGGAATTGGGAAAGGACACAGCCAGGAGAGATGACCCCAAGTGGCCAAAGGGATATTCCATATGGTATGCCATCATGTTCAGCATATAAAGCTGGGGGAAAAGCTGACAAGTCAGAAGATTGAGTACGACACATTCTTAAAATTTTCAGACAATGTTTAATTTCAAATAAACTTCTCAGAAAGTCACTCTTTAAGCAAAGTTCTACAAAATTAAATCTTCTTTTTTTCTTAGTGCGTATAACACATATACATGAGCACACACACACATACCCTTCCCCCCAAATATGGAATGGAGTAAAATTTCCACCAAAATTTTCTCTTCCTTTGTGATATTCAGACTATACTTAAATGTGCAATGTGAGAGCAATATTTCTTATATTTCTTCCAATAGTGAAATAAAATTTGACAAAGTGTTTTTAATAGATAAATATTTTTATGCCTGTACATACATATATATACTTGTACAGGCACAGGGAGAAGGGGGGTAAGAAGAAATCACCTTGGATACAAAGTAAACTTCAAAACATAATTCTTTGTAGGCACATAAGGACAGAGAATTTTTTAAATGACAATGTGAGCTCAGAGGCCAAACCTGCATATATCTGATGAATAAATCAATCTGTCCTATTCTATTAAATTAATATCTGTGCTGATTATCTCCTGCTAGGAATTATTTTTGCCTTCTTTTGACCAAGTTGTATTTAGAGAGGTCACAGCAGCAAATAATTTTAATTGGTAAAAGAATTTTATGCAACAACTGGTCTCTTCTCTTGCCAGCTGAACTATCTGCTCAACAGACAATACATACTTTTTTATATGTATGTGTGCACTATTTAGTTTCAATTGCTTACAAAATAAACTTCTATCAACTAGTATCAAAATCATAACTTCCTCTCCAACTGGTCTGTTTGTATTCGCTTCCAAATTTTCATTGCAGCTATGTAAACAAAACACAAGCTGCTTGATAAATGTGAATTGTCATTGTAAAGACTTGAATGTCTTTTTAATAGAATACACAGGTGAATATAATATGTGATTTTATTTTAGATAATTGTGGCAAGGAATATAATCTATTCATCATGGAAAACTGTCCCTAGTCATGCTGCTTGGTTGAGGAACCAAGTTAAAGGCAAATTACAATCAGGTTTTTAAGGGTCGCACAAAAGATTTAAATTTTTTTTCTTTTTCCAGAATTTTGAGAAGACCCTGTGCATATTTTCCACAGCAGACAGTGGAGACCTCGGGACTAAGAACAGATGGAAAAGGCTGTAACTAACAAAGTCCTTTTTTTCCATATTTACTCTTCTGTATCACATTTTATCAGCATCTGAAAGTTTGAACAGACTTAGAAACAGACTTTGATAACAAAACACAAGGCATTTGTATGAAAGTGTAACAGCTCATTATCTGTGCCTTCATGAGGTATCTTGCTGCTGGCCCAGATGGAACTGATGGCTAAATATAAACAACCTCAGAGAATTAATTAATAAAGTACAAGACAAGCCTTTAAAAGGGCACATAGTGTACAGTAGATCCAGCTTTCTTTATAATTTAAAATGTTGTCTGTTTGAGTATATGTAATGTGATACAATGTCATCTGACACAGATCTGACCACAACTTCTCAAGCTTCAGTTAATTACGCATATGTCTTTTTTTTTAACAACAATTAAAAAGAAGAGCAGATAGTGCTCAATAACATTAAATTTTTAATTTGATCTTCCTTCCTTCCATCGGGAAAAATTGTCTTTTCTCCAGTTTCATCTAGACAGACTATTTTCTTCCCAGTAATGTCTGACTCTGGGCTCTGGCCAGTCCAGCACTGACTGATACAAGTAGTGAGGATAGAGCAGAACAAGATCTTACGGAGATGGGGCTCATAATTATCTGTCGCACAGATTTTCAGGAAAAATTACTGACTAGGCTCAACTGATGAAGACACTGCATCTTTTGCTGTAACTCTTAACTATGACTATGAATATTTGCTACTGAAAAAAAAACAAGTTCTGTAACTTTTGGAAAAACCGCTTGGGTATAACTTGAAGATTTATAGTTGTTTGATTGTATTCCAGGACAAGAACTACAAGAAAAAGTAACAAAACTCACCTACTCTATTTTTATATAGAAAGAACCACTTTTTCCATATAAAAAGATAATTAGAGTTTTTTTAAAAAATTATATTACTGTCCTTCTTCACTTATTTACAAACTGCCATAGACTTACAAAGAATTCTATCTTTTTTGTAGAATGCTTTCATAAATGTATGATGGGCATAGATTTTATTTTACATGCAAAATGCTTAGAACTACTTTGTCACCTTGACCAGATCAAAACTTTGGATAATTTTAATAACACTTCCGACTTTTTGTAATATGCAGACTTTGATTACATATATATGTAGAGAGAGATTTTCAGAACAAAATTTGAAATACAATTAAGACTTTTCAATAAATGCATTTCTAGTGCAGTGTCATAACAAAATCAATGCACTTTAAGAACATCCTGCTACTCTCTGGGAACAAGTAATCCAGCAGTAAAAATGTTTTCAAATGTACATCTGGAAATATAGGATTATATTCCTATTTTCCCATACATAGCAATTATTATATTTTAAAAAAACAAGTACCAGATGCTTGTTTTTTATTATAATCAGGTATATTTGTTACCTAATATAACTAATATAACTTTGTACATGTGTATTACTTAGACAAGTAAATAGGATAAATGTTTGTATTTATATAAATTTGTTATGTTTGATGTGATCAGCATACCATTTTAACCACACACTGTTGGAATCCAAAATAAAAGCCTCTCTGAGTTCCTCAGAGAGAGGTAAGAATTAAAACCTATTAAACCATAGATATAGAATGAAAGTGTAGGTTTTAGTTTTAAGTAGGTAAAAATATAGCTTAAGTGCCCTAAGAGTCTGTGTTAGCTAGTGAAAAGCCTTATTACCCAGTTTAAAGTTCAGTGATAATACCTTTCACAAATTCAACTTGGCTGTAGGCATAATGAAAATATAGTTTGCATTCTTGGATAGAATAGATAGGATTATTCATGTAAACAGATAATACCCTATACATAAGATTTAGGTAAAAAGAACATTGTTTTTGCAAGTCAGAATTAAGTTCAGATTAGTGTAGAAAGTATTGTTTTAGAAGTGTGTTTTTAGCTGATTGGATGATTTATGAATTAATCCCCTGTATTGGGTATCACACACACACACACACACACTTGAGGAAGAAGAGCAGCAGCTCCATCATCATCCCCAAATGCTTCTGCAGCCCAGGACAACAGAACACCACGCTGAGAAGCTGCTGCTCAGAACTCGGGACTTTATGCCAAAAGGTTTTAACAAGGACTTTAACTTGCTGAACTCTTTTCCTTTGAGACTGATGCTTTTATACATTAAATACTTTCCTAGCAACCATCAACTCATCATGTCTCCCTGAGACCTGGAAAATCCCTTGAATCCGCCTTGAAGCATTGACAACACATGAAACAAAACATGGACTTTAATCCTGCTTCTGTCTTATATCAGAGATACAGAGAAATAGCAGAGTGGCTCCTAGCAAGTGTTCTTGTATATTTCTGACATGAGATGACACATATCAGTATTAATCCCAGGGAGAGGTGGATGTCATTCTCCAATAGGGTCTGAGCTCAATCTCTATCTAGAAAGTATTAAAAAAAAAACAACTTTATTTTAATCTGGCATACATGGTAAATAACAGATATATTGGAACTTTCATCCTGCTGTATGAATTCATCCTGCTAAAATAATTACTCTATGGCAAATATTAACATAGCCAGGTCTGTATGCCCAGGTTTGAAAAAAAAAAAAAAACAGGTGTCCATTCCAGGCTATATTTAATATAGCCCAGTGTCAAAAGCAAACACTGGTGTAGTCAGAGTTCCATCTTCACTTCTGATACAGCCAGAGCTCCACCTCTTCTCTAATAGAGCCAGTGTTCCATAGCAACCATTTGACACAGCCAAAGCTCTGTCCCCATCTTTGACATTGCCAGCACTTCATCAACATCTCTTACATTTCTGGCTTCTGTGGCAATGTCTGTAAGAGAAAGAGCTCTGGCCTTTTCTCCAACACTTAGTCCCATTGTCCTTAATAAAAAGGTTGTGTTCATATCAGTGATAAAGCCAGAGTTTCATCTTTTCTTTTGATACTGCCAGCATTCATTCTGTCCACATAAATTATATGGTCAAAATTTTATTCTCAACCTTGGTATCTGCAAGCTTTTATGGCAACAGTTGGTATAAACAGGTGAATGTGCAGGAACACATCCTTGATCCTGAAACATCTAAGGTCTGTCCTCATGTTCTGACTCAAATGGTGAATGCAGATATAGCCGGAGAGCTGTCCACTCCAATGGCATACTGGCCATGCCAGTTCCATCTGTGAGGAGTGAGGCCTCATGGCAGAGTCCCTTACCTTTCAGGGGTCCACTGTGTTTCTTCTTCATCCACCTTTCCACCACAAGTCCTAATCACAGAAACAAATTACTCAGTTTTAAGGTTCCACAGGGAAAGAAAAATTCCAGGTATTCATAATTTGTTAAAAAACTTCTGTGCTCAAAAGTTGTCATCAAGTTTGGTTCTTGATGAGTCACAGCTGAAATACTTGTACTATATTTAAAAATATTTTGTCTTCATGTTTTTTGATATACAATATAGAAATTGACAAATTTTGACATCATACATAAGAACATCTTTTTAATATCATATTTTCAAGGCCATTGAAAATTTTATAATTTGAGGGTTGTTTTTCTTTTAGCCCACTGTTTAGGAAGACAAAGATACACTTGGATTTCACTGTTAAATATGTGTTGAAATCAAATGCTAGAATTTTACCTTTTTTTTAAAATTAAAATTGTGAATTTTGCAACACAGCATGACTTCTGTTGTTGAGGTTTTAATTGACAGAATAAACATCATAAGACTGTGATGAGGTACTTTTTCCTCACCTGTGACAGAGAAAGGCCTTCAAAAAATTTCCAGGTAGAAAAAGAGCATAACAGAGTTTATCTGCAAATATAAAATGGGACTTCTGGAAAAGTTTATTTGGACATGGGGTTCTGGTACACTCCACAGCTCTTGACTGCAGTTAATTTTGGTGTACTTGATCCTCCATGGCCAAGTGCACTGGATCCAGTTAATCAGCCAGGTGAAGCTGCATGACAGTATGGGCTGAGCAGCTGAGTTGCTGAGAACAGGGAATATGTGTACTCAGCATGGTAGAGGAGCTTGATCCTAGTCTCCCATTATATCATTTAATTGTTTGATAGTCAGTGAAAGTTACTTTGTTTTCATTAGTATGAAAACACATCCTTCACCCCAGTTCTATGAGTTGCTTACCTGATTTGGACAATTGCTTAACATGAGTACATGATCAGCAGATCCTTTAATACTTTTTCTGAAATATTCTGAAGGTTCTGTTGGGAAGTGACTCTAGAGTTTTGTCTTTCAATTGCAGGTGCTGGAAACTGAACTCTGAAAATTCAAACACATCTTTTGAGCTCTTAATTTTTCATTCTTAATATGCAGAGTTTAAGTGTTATGCTTGTGGGAATAATGAATGACATCTAGATTAGCTCATCATTCATGCTTTTTTTGGTTTTTATCCTGTATACTTTCTTTTCTGCAAACTACTTCCCGAAGGGAAAATATATGTTACGTAATATTTAACCATAGCACCCTATTTTACTGCATCAATATAGTGGATAAACAGAAAGACTAATTGCTTAACAAGAACAATTTAAAAATGGAAGAAAGTGAACAAAACATATTCAGGAAAAGAGGAAAGTACTACAGAGAAGCAGAATACAGAAAGGATGATGCAAATGTAGGACCAAATTAGAGAGGAAGAAGGGAAGGGTAAGAGCAGAACTAGAAAAAATACAAATTATAGCATGCCTAGGTAAGCTACCACTGACATGGAATGTAAAAGGAATAGAACAGGCTGATGAGGGAAAAATTCCTGCAAGTTCTGTTTCAGGAGTCCTAGTTTAACCTCAGATACTCAGTAAATAAGTAAAATGCTTCCTTGCAGAGCTCTTTGGGTAGCAGAATGTGTATTGAGACCCAGAAACAAGTAAGTATTCCTAGGTTTAACTTATTATGTATAAATATTTGTAAAATGTTTGGTTCATTTTCCGGTGGTAGATGTCTGTGCCACAGCAGTAGAGCTAGCACTTTTTGCCAGTGATCAGATTTCTATCAGCAATTTAGTTCTACCTGGCTTCTTTCCTACTCAACCGTTTGCATTCAAAATTTCCTGCTTAAAACACATAATGTGCTTCATTCAAGCTTCAATCAAGAACAAAAGGGAATTAATAATTACTAACAATAATCATAAGTGAGGAGGTATTCAGGTATCCCAAACTTTAGAGGTTTTACAATGGAAGAGCCTTTATGTAAGCTAAATCTATAAGCACCTACTATATCTAGCAGAGGTCTAGTCAATATGTGTGATGAAGTCTTGATCTATAGAGTCTAGACATCACAGGGGGATGGCTGCTTTAGGCTACACTGAACATTTCTCCAGACTCCAGTGAGTATATTGACCAGTTCTTCAGTGACAATAGCGGCTGCATTGGTATCCAGGTCACATTCAGATACCTAAATATAGGCCAGCTAAATCACATACCACGTAGAAGATTGCATACTATTTTTGGTGGGATATCACCTAGTACACAGCACAATCCTGAGGGCATTTATCTGTGAAACATGCTGAAGAAAGCTCCTTAGTAGGGCAGAAACTATTTTAAAACTTGTATCAAAGAATTAATTACTTTTGAACACAATGTGTAGTGATAGTGAGCCAAATTTTTTATCTGTGCTCCCTAGCTTCAACGCAATAAGAATCTACTACAGTTAACTTGGTATGGTAGGTTATTGTTTCACCTCCAACTTAAATCCATACCCCTGTCATTCCTGGCTTTTGAGAAACCAATAATATCTAAATTGATTGTTACAAATCTTAGGCTTAGAAAAATCCATGACACTTATTATCAAGGCTGAGACCAAGGCAAAGTTTCCATCACAGCACCACTGGTTATTATCACAATTCTAAACTCTGTTTGTTGAGGCCTAGCTCATGAGATGCAAACATTTGATATTTATATATTTGATATATTATAATACCTCTTTTAAGAAGAACAATTTAGAAAAAAAAGAAAAAAGAAAAAGAAAGGCCCTCAATAAAAATAAAATCCTTGATAATTAAAAATATCTCATGTTGACATTTTTTGAGTTTTTAAAGTCTGCTCTGTTCACAAAAAAAAAAAATGAAATAACATCAAAGCATGAAGTTTTAAGCTTAAGTATTCCTAAGGCAGTGAACAATAGTGGTAAAAAGACTCGTGAGAGGAGTTTATTGCTTGTCTGCAATACGGCCAAAAGATCTTGAAATGTTTGCTTCGGGAATATATTAAATGACATAACAAATTAAGGTTTGTGTACTAATATGTGTTTCATTTTCTTTTGGTTTTCTTTTATAGATGTGGGGTTTTTTGGATGTTGCTTTTTGGCTCCTGGGGGTTTTTTTGTGTTTGGTTCCTTTTTGGTACATGTTTTTTTGTTGTTGTATCATTGTAACAGGGTTAATAAAATGCTACTATATGAAATTCTATTTCTAGAAATTTCATCAAATTTGCACTTGATTATTTTAAAACAATTTTGCAATTATAAATGAGGCCTTTGCTACAGTTCTTACCATGAATACTTTTTTTACCATGTATTTTGAGTGGCAGTTAAATTTTATTTAATTCATTACATGAAACAAGTTATCTAATAATATATCTGGAACTTTAAATAAATATTACTTTTTTCACTTTAGATTGAAAAATTTGCATTTTGGTTTCCATGAGAGCCCTGAATATGCCACAATTCAAGGTTTCCTATTTCTTAACCCGATTTTGATAGAGCTGTCTTCACCTTCATATGCAGACATATCTTCAGGAGGTACTTTTTGAGATATTTTTGGAATGTGGGAGGCCTCTAGATGAGCAATGAAGATATACATGAGGGAATTTAACATTTTCACCTGTGGTAGGCTCATTCTGTCCAGGAGCTGAGCATTGTTGCTTGTGCACTCAGTGGTATGGGTGCAGAATTTGAAGAGCAAAAGCCAAAAAGTGGTCACTAAAAACAAAGAGTTTAATAAGTGGGAAAAGAAAAGGACAAAACAACAAGAAAGGTAAAATAAGGAATTCATGCACAACTTCACATTAGTAGATAGATATTCAGCCAATTTAGCCCTAAAAGCACGTGCAACTACTTGGAAAGACAGATATTCATAACAATTAATGTCCTTGCTTCTTCTTCCTCTTACTGAGCTTCTACTGCTTAGCCTGATACCCTATGATATAGATTATCCCTTTGGCCAGTTTGTCATCTGCCCCAGCTCCTCCCAGCAGCTGTGCACCCTCAGGCTTCTTGCTGCAATGACAGATTGGTAGGAGGAAAACCTCAGTGCTGTGCAAGCACTGCTTAACAACAGCCAAAGCACTGCTGGGTTGTCAACCCAGTTTTAGTTGTTAATCCAAAGCACATCAATGTACCCACTTCTACAGAGAAAATGAACTCCATTCCAGGCAGAACAAATACATCAATTCTGCTCTTATACCAATAAAGTTCAAAGACAGTAAGTAAGTAGATGTTGTAACAGCTCAATGCTCCTCACTTCTACCATAAGTGATATAATGACTGTTATTTCACACTCTCAATCCTATACATGTATAAGAAAGAACTTAGACATAGAAAATATGGCCTTTCAGGGAAACCCAGTTAAAACTTGAAAGGTATAATTAGGGTGTTTTATACTCTGCATCAACATCATAATGTTTTGTGGCCCTGCATTTTTTAAAAATATAAAGCCAAAATTGAGCAAAGATAAAATGATTCAGAAAGCTTAGGAAGATACTATAATAGAATTTATTTATTGAAAGGAAAATTGAAAGGTGAGGCAAAATTGAAAGATAGGTCAATGAATCAACTGTGAAAGATAAATCTGAAATAGTATCTGTTAAACAACAGTTTATAAAAAGGGTGAAATCTGTTGGGTGGATGGAGAGGATGAGAAAAATAAAATAGAAGTGTTTAGATGCAGGAGGACTATCATCTTTGAAGTTATTTATATATGCAATACAAACCCTCTTTGGTGGTAGATTGCTCAAAAAAATGTGGTGTTTGAATTATCAGACTCATTTAATACATCTGAAAATATTCTCCCGTGTTTATCAGACTTTCATAAGAGTCTTTCTCTGTCTAAAGCCTGGCACAGTGCCTCAAAGATGATGAAGGGGATGGAGCACCCATCTTTATTAGGAACCTAATCTTTATTAGGAAACATTGTGAGATTTGGGACTGTTCAACTTAGAGAAGATGAGACTCAGGGGATATCTCATCCCTGTTTATGAAGGGAGTGTGTAAAGAAGGTGGAGAACAGGCTTTTCTCAGAGTGAAGTCCTCAGTGTTTACTACTCAGTGACAAAAAAGATAATAATGGGCATAAACTGAAACACAGGATGTTCCATCTGAACATCAGAAAACAATTTGAGGACAAGTGAACACTGGTACAGGTTGCCCAGTGGTTGTGGAGTCTCCTTCTTTGAAGGCATTAAACAACTGTTTAGAGAAGATCCTGGGTGGTAAGTGACTTCCATATATCTCTTCCAACCCAAATGACTCTATGATTCAGATGAACACATGGCTGAAGAAGAGAAACTGACATTCAAGTCAATTAATTGATGCAGACTCACTTAGAATGCACCTTAGTTTACTCAAAAATGAGGGGAAAACTAACTGTAAAACTTTACTTCCTGGGTGTTCCTCTGGTCCAGGGGGTCTTCCAGATGCCTTGCCATCCATTCTGGGGTGCCAGAACTGATGCCTTGAGAAGGCTGACCAGGAACAGAGACAAGACAGAGCTAAGAGAATAAAGTAGGTATTTATTAAAAGGCCTTAAAAGATACAGCTTGGGCAATACAAGAGACTGGCCAGGACTACACCCAAGATGGATCCAAAATGGTCACAAAATGGATGACCAGTCACGAGGTTTCACACTTTTATACGTTTTGCATATTGGGGTTAATAGTCCAATTACTACTTCAGGCTATGAAGTTCCATCCTCCGTGTTGCTTTCTTTAGTCCACCATTATTTATGCTTTTTTGGGCCTGAAACTTGTAACAGTTGTTCTTGGTGTCAAGTTGGAAAAGAACTGTTTTGTCTACCTACCCTGTGAAGAGACCTCACTAACACTTAATATATGCTCAGGGCTACATACCTAGGCAGCATGGCATCTGAAAAATATGAAAGTTAAAACTTAAGGCATCACCTTTACATCAAATAGAAAGATAACTTAATATGACTACCTTTCATAGCAACTTCTCCACTGTAGAAAATGACAGGTAATAAGATACAACCCTGCATCATAATTTCCTTCCTTTTTTTCTCTTCGTAATCTGTTGAATCTAATACACTGCAGATGTGGCAAAACTGGATATTCATATACTCCTCATAGGGCAATTGAGAAGGCGCAATTAAAAGTTTCTCTTGCAGCAGCACTGTAGTGCAAGTGAAAAGGAAAGCAGGGCATCAAAGCAGAAATTATTAAAAATTACTCCCATTAAAAGATATTGCAGATAGACTTCTGAATGAATGTGTCATCTAGGTTGACATTAGTGTTAGTAGCATTGCTTATTGTGTTCAGTCTCACCAGCTTCCAGTTCGCAGACTTGGAACCCAAGCCAGTGGAATCGTTATCAAACAGCCTAAATTTCTTGGCTTATATATGTGTGTCTGAATTTTAAATAGTTAACTAAAGAGATTATTTGCCTGTTTCCTCTTATCTTTCAGATTTATTTGAGAATCCAACTCCATTATTAAAAGTAAATATAGGTGACAGACATGTAAAAGTTATGTCTCAATATGAGATGCATGTAGAGTCAATAAAAAGCAACAGAGAATTTTATAGTATGATTTGCCTTCAGTAAAGACTTCCACTTCAGATTAAGTTGAATTGTTCTTCAGAAATGTGTCCCTCTAATGTAAAAGGAGCTACAATTATTAGATGAGTTTAAGTCACCTAATTTTTAGATGTCTCATTTGCACTCTTCCCCTGCTGGTTTTCTAACAAGCCCAAGTGCAAAGTGCTGCATCAGTGTTAGGGAAATCCCATACATGAGGTCAAACAGGGAGAAGAAGTCATTTAGTGCAGCCCTGAGAAGGACTTTGGGAATTATTGGGGATGAAAAGATGGATTTGAGACAATTGTGAGCTCACTGTCCACAAGGCCAGCCTCATCCTGTGCTTCCTGAGAAGCATTGTGGCCAGTAGGCTGAGAGAGATGATCCTCCTCCTCATGTGACCCTACCTGGAGTGCTGCATCCAGCTCTGGGATTCTCAACACAAGGCTTGAAGCTTAGAGTGGGTTCAGAGAAGGGCCATGAGGATAGCTGGGAGACATCTCCTACAAAGACAGGCTGAGAGGGCTGAGGTTGGACACCATGGAGAAGCAAATGCTTCAGGGGGCCCAACTTGAAATAACTTAAGGGATCTTGGAAAAGGGAGGGGGAGGAATTTTTATACAAGCAGATAGTGACAGTACAAAGGGTAATAGTTTTAACCTGAAAGATGGCAGGTTTACATTAAATTTTATAATAAATACATATATTTAAATTTTAAATTGCCATCCTTGTTTTTTTGGCTTTTTTTCTCCTTAGCACACTGTATGATTAATATTGAATTCCATTGACTTCAATGGTGGCTGAGTCTGAAATATTAAGTAATGGCCCAATACCTTGTCTTATATTTTTCCAGTAAAACACAAGCACAAAAAATTAGACTGACAAGGTTTTTGGTATCAAGATAAATGCTCTGTGTTGTACTAACACAGCAAATAATTTGAGCAATTTCAGGGAAAAAAACCTCAAGTTCTGTTTATTTTTATTTTTTTATTTTTTTTAATAACATCAGGGTTATTTTTAAACATATAGTGTATCCACCTTAATCAATATTAGTTTATTCAGCGAATAATTTTCCTTCTGCTACCTGCATAAGCATATACCTTATAATGTCAACACCTGGGCTTTTTGTGTTTCTTTTGTATTTATAAGTGGTAATAAATTACTCCCTGAAGATCCATGACTAGTAGATACTCTTCCACCTTCTTAGTCTTTGGACAGATATGGGCATTCGTAAAATGTTCTTGAATGTTCTGAGAAATCCAGACACTTTCCTTGTACAATAAATATTATTTTGTTATTTTCCTTGCACAAGAAATATTATTTTGATTCTTTGCTGAAGAGAAGTTTTTGGTGGACAGAAGCTACTACCAAATTAACTAAATGAAAAGGTATAACTGCTTTTACACATGGTAAATAACTATTCAAAGATCAGAGCAACAGAGAGCATTATCCATACAGTTTAGATGAGCTGAAGAAAGAAGAATTAAATATGTATAAATAAAGAAGAAAATAGAGCAATTCCAACTTACTCTTTGGCAATCCGCCTTTTCTTCGTTTGTTTTTATTTTCTTTGGATTAAATTGCTGTTCTCTTTCCGTCCTTCAAAAGAAAAAAAAACAACTTTAAGGAGATAAATAGGCAATGCAGAGTAACATCCAGAAGAAGAGCTGCTACAGTTTAGGTCTATTATAACTGTCTTTATATTCGCATTTCTGAGTCGGTTAATAGGTTCCTTAAGATATTTCTCCAGAACTTTTTACTTTCCATCTGCTTTTTAAGCTGGTGATCAAGCATTATATCATGTTCACTCTCAGTACCTAATCTACTGTTTACTTTGGTTCCAAAAAGAATTCTTTTGTATCTTGGGAAGGGAAAAGAAAAGAATACTTAGCAATCATTTAAATGCAAGGTGAGTACAAACAATTGTGTTTACTCTAAAGATTGTAACTAGCAGGCACATGAGCAAAAGAACAGGAACACTCTTACATTTCCATCTTAAAATCATAGAATCACAGAATATTCTGAGTTTGAAGGGACCCACAAGGATCACTGAAGTCCTACTCTTGGCCCTGCACAGGTGTCTGAGTGCAATGTTGAAGCACACCTTGAACTCCAGGATTCCTGGTGCTGTGACCATTTCCCTGGGGAGCCTGTTCCAGTGCCCAACCACCCTCTGGGTGAAGAACCTTTTCCTAAATGTTTCTGTCATAAAACAGTGCAGCTATTATGTTTGCTTTTAAAAGTCAGAGTATAAAATTCCCCTTTAACCTATTTAGATTTAACTTCTTTTTTTGCAATAACTCATGAAGAATAAAATGAATATTTATATAGGTTCTTTTTTGCTCACACTTCAGTGCACTCATTTCAATAATTTGTATCAGTTTCCATTGTTCTCAGGCAGTTTATGAAATTCAAAACTGGTCCCAAAGAGAGTCTACATAACCTCATGTAAACAGCTTTTAAATCCACATAAAATTTATCGCTTGTTTCTTTTCATTAGGAAAAAAAAATAAGTAAAAATTATTCAGAGATTTCAATAGACAATTTAAGAGCAAGCTGAATAAGGGTGATTCTTTTCTAACATTTCTTGATTTTTAAAATATGGAGTGCTTAATTCTAAGACAAATTCAATTATTCCAAGGGTTTTCTAGCACACCTGCTTACTGGTGTGCAAAGAAACATATAATTGCCCTGTCCTTAACATGGGTCTGCTCTCACTGCCTCAGGAGTGAAGTTAGTTCTTTTCTTTACCAGGTGGCTGCTGAGAAGACAAGGATAGAGAAAGCAATTTGTACTGGTGGTAGCTGTTAGGTGATGTCATTCCCTTCTGTTGAAGCTATTGCGCTTTTCATATTGAAAATTCACCAGGCCACAGTGAAAGTGAGAAAGAAATTGATCCTAATTTCTCAAACAGGTTGTATGCTTCTGTAAATGCTTTGAATACAAACCACCAAGAACACTCTGCAGTAAATGCCAGGTTTACCAAATTGTAGTTGAGCAGCTAATCCAGTCATTCCTAGTGGCTCCATAAGAATTTTATTATTATTATTATTCAAAAGAACAAAAACTGAACAAGTTCTATAGAAAATTCTGAGTTCCCCTTTCTCACAGTACTGAATAACTTATAGCCAGGACATATTTTCAAACACAAAAATAGGGTGGCTTTATGATTCATTGACTACTTATATCCTAGCTCAGAATCTCCTTTCCAAATGGGAAGAAGGTAGGTTCTTCCAGCACAGAACAAAGGAAGAAAATTTGTAAGAATGATGAAAAAATATCCATGCTCTTTATTGCACATTAACAATATTGGGTAGCATTTTTTGTATATGATTAATTTTTAGTAGCTCAAACGTTTAGATATCTAGTTTTCCACTTGCAGTTTCAGTATCTTCTTTTGATACCAGGAATTTCAGTGGGTAGATAGACAATAAAACCCAGAATTTCTTTTTGCATATTTAGTAATTACTGCACTTTCAGACATATTTTACAACTCTAAGTTTTATTTTTCTAAACAACTTTTGCTCCTTAGTTATTAAAAGTGGAAGTGATAGTCATAACCCAACACTGACATAAATGTAAAAATGTATTTTTTGCTGTAGAAACAAATGGATTTATATTTATGGCATTGTGTATGACACTTTTCTGTTCTTTGAAAAACAGTAAGATTTATTAGATCATATTTCCTTTGCTGACAATGCTTTATATGGTTTTAAAATACAGATAATAAAAATGATGCATATACTTAGCAAAATCTGATAAATAAAACAAAAGCTCCACCAAGAGTTTGAGTGTAGCAGTATAAAAATTTGAAAGGATATCATAACAACAAATTGATAAAGGTTCATTAGTTGTTTGTCCTTTTGTACTAAGTCATAGATCAACTGACAAGCATATACATAAATAGAAGACATCTATGAATTGCAACAGTGTAGTTCAGTATGAGAGCACTTTTTGAAATAAATGAGGTAGCAAATAATATGTAGAATAATGAATATGAAACAGCACTAAACAAAAATTCAGAACAAGTCTACAACGATAAAATAGCCTGAAAACTTCCTATTATGTAGACTATATTTATAAATCAAATAGAGTCCTAGAGCACCAAAATACCATGGATGGTAATTTGCTTGAAGAATGAGATCCACATATACAAAAGGTTTGTCACACTAGAAAAAATTATCACTATGATGATTTCAAAGGTAAACTCTAAGTGTCACTCTAATCTGATTTTATCCCTGTGGTTAACATGCAAAATGAATAATAATTCTAAAAAAGGCAGAATTAGAATTAGCATTTAAAAAAATGAGATTTGACTATCTAGGTCTCTTCTACCACATATTAGCACAACAATTTTCCTTACCATTCAGACTAATGGAACATCTAGCTAGTCCATGGTTTATTGTCCTATTTAGAAAGCAAAAGGCATCATCTTTATCTCCCAAATTAATTTATCTCAGGAGAAGAAATCTTAAACTTATGGGATGCTTTTAGTTTCTGGGAGACTAATTGAAAATTTTGCAAATACTTTTGAAAGAAATTGGTAGGTTAATGTATTAGATTCTCTTTGTCAATAGAAGAAAGGATCCTCTAGTTAAGGAGAAAAATATGATACTTTCTGATGTGACAGAAAGTGGAACATCATTGTCCACTGAGGTATAAATGCAGAAGACAGGGTTAGTAAGGATCAGCCAAAGCACATATGTGTGCAGGGAATATTCTGGAATACAATGTGTAACAAGAACTTGGGGACAGGCTCTGTAATCTGTTCTGACACAACTACACAACTGTGTAATGCAGTTCATTCCAGGGAGCATGAAAAAATATATTAGATAATAATGAAAGATTCCATGAGGGAAAAAAAAGAATACTAAAATATTACCGTAGTGAAGCTTCCACATCAGAAGATGTCCTTCTGGCAGCCCAGAAAAACAATACAAACAAGAAAGCAGTACAACTAAACCAGTCCCCTATCGTGACCATGCAGAAAATAAGAGGCTTTTCTTGGAGAAATGTGGTAGCATTATTGATATCTTCAGACTTTTTGAAACACTCTAGCAGAGCTTAAATTAGGTAATAATCTACATTACACAAATGTCTATTTTACAAATAATCAACATTATACAAATAGATACAAAGAGATGATTCACTGTCTGCTCTTTGTCATACATGGTATTTATGGAAATATAAGCAAACTTACACACTCTGTAAGAGTCAGAGAAAATATTCATAGTTCCATGGCTCCTCTTGATGATTTACTTGATTTTAAACTGCTCTACAACATTGAAAAAAAAATATTACATTGTACTTCAAATTTTCAGACATGTTTTATTTTACTGAAGACATGGTTTTCACCTGCAATATAGAGGAAATACAAAGAAAAGCCACAGAAAGCATGACTTTAGCTTAAAGTGTTCCATGAACTACCTACTTGTCAGTATCAACTGTGACCAACTTGACTGCCTTCTAGGATGAAACAACTGCCTGGATGGATGAGAGTAGAGTAGTGGATATTGTCTACCTTGGATTCAGGAAGGCTTGTATCTCTGTCTCTTACAATATGCTCATAGGCAAAGTCAGGAAGTGTGGACTGGATGAGTGGACAGTGAGGTGGATTGAAAACTGACTGAACAGCAGATCCCAAAGGGTTTTTATTGGTGACACAGAGTCTGTTTGGAGACCTGTCACTAGTGGTGTCCCCCAAGGTTCAACACTTGGCCCTGTATTGTTTGACTTACCCAGCAATGGCTTGGATGAGAGGCCAGATGCCTCCTCAGCAAATTCACTGGTGACACAAATGTGGGAGGAATGGCCCAGGGAGCTGTGCAGCCCTTCAGAGGGGTCTTGACAGGCTGGAGACCTGGGCAGAGAGGAATGGTCTGAAATTCAACAAAGGCAAATGCAAGATCCTTTACCTGGAGAAGAATAGCACAGCCTGACCTGCCTTAAAACAGCTCTGCAGAGAAGGACCTGGGGGTCCTGTTGCACAACAAGCTGTCCATGAGTCAGCAGAGTGACCTGGGGGCCAAGGAGGCCAAAGGTATCCTGGGATGCATTAGGAAGAGCATTGCCAGCAGGTCAAGGGAGGTGATCCTGCCCCTCTGTTCAGCCCTGGTGAGGCCTCATCTGGAGCGTTGTGTCCAGTTCTGGGCTCCTCAGGACAAGAGAGACATGGAGCTCCTGGAGCAGGCCCAACAGAGGGCAACAGAGATGATTAGGGGACTGAAGCATCTCGCTTACAAGGAAATGCTGATGGAGCTGGGCCAGCTTAGTCCTGAGCAGAGATGATTGAGAGAAGATCTCATCAAGGTCTAAAAGTATCTGAAGGGAGGGTGTCCAGAGGATGGAGCCAAGCTCTTCCCAGTGGTGCAAAGCAATAGAACAAGAGGTGTGGATGTTAAATGCAAGAAGCAAGCAGGGAATACAGTGTGTCTGTGTGAAACTAAGTAACACAAGGTTCTCACTCTGGCCTGAGAAAGCATAAGGAAGAATCTAAACAGTCCTTGGAGAAGGGCAACAACCTTTTGCAGGTGTTGTTTAAGATCCATGTTTACTTGTAAGAAACAGTCAAGGGGTGGTGTTCCACTTGACCAGTGATAGTGATGTGTAACTTTAATGACCAATGAGAGTTTTACCTCTCGGACCTCTCGGATCTGTCTATAAATAAAGATCAAGGGTAATAAACTTGGCTCTCTTGTACAACTCATGAGAGAGTGTGTCGTACTTCTCACCATTCCTAATATAGTGCTACAAAGAGGTAATAGGCATAAAGTGATGCACAGGAAGTTCCACCTGAATATAAGGAAGAACTTCACTGAGCAAGTGACTGAGTCCTGAAACAGATTTCCCAGAGAAGTTGTGGAGTCTCTCACTGGAGATATTTAAGAACCACATGGACACAGTATTATGCCATGTGCTCTAGCTGACCCTGCTGGAGCAGGGAGGTTGGACCAGATGACTTCCAGTGGTCCCTTCCAACCCAACCCATTCTGTAATTCTGCAACAGTGATGGAAATATTACTGATACACATGGTGTTAACTGGTTAGAGCAGAGTAAAAGATAAATTCAGGGGACTGAAATAGATTCTGAGGAGTTGTTAACATACCATGTTCACTAGAAATGTAAATATAGCCTTCCAGAGTACAGGGCAAATACATGAACCATGCATACAATATAATAAATAAATGATATTATTATTTTATATTAGTATATATATTATATTAAATGTATATTATAAAATATACATTTTTATTAATAAAAATAATTTAAAATTTATTAAAAGTCATAGATGTGCCAGATAGAAAGGGAAAATCTAAAGTGGCCAGTTTTGGCATGTCTTTGTTTTCACCTGGTCTCATAATTTTCCCTCATAAGAAAAAGATGTTTGAGCTTAGAGTCAGCATGTGTCTTGCAAATACCTTTTGTCAAGAGACAGTAAGTGAAAAAGAATTCTTATCAGTATTTGTCCTTTATGTGAGAAGGAAAGAGGCATTTGTTCTTCTCTACTATTTTATCAGGCATCTAGTAGGGTTGTCCTATTCCAGATAATCTGTGTGGGTTTCACTTCAAACAAACAGCTGAACTCTTCATCTCAGGCCCTTAGGGGGGAAAAAAAATAGCAATGGTATAAAATAAATACAATGCAACTGATCTCTTTTAGGTATCCACTTTATGGTGTAGCCACAGGAATGGTGTCCAAGAGCAGCCTATTTCTCTGCATTGAGATGTAACTCAGTTGTAGAGTTCTACAATTTAGATCTGTCATTAGCTAAATATAAATAAAATTTGAGATATAGAGTCAAATACATAGTGTATATATATAAAATAGTACATTTAAAGGGAAAATATCCACCTTTTGTTTGTTGGTTTGTTTTGCATTAAAAAAGGGATAGCTCAAGTCTCCACTTCTTTCATTTTCTGTAATCAGATCATTTTGGAACAAAATCAATAAAATTTAGTAAAATTTAATAAAATACAGAGATCTAATGTCCTAAGTATTCTGAAAGACCTCATAAATACTGCAAGTAGGAAATGGCATTGTATAAATTTTTTAGTCAGAAATTGTGTACGCTGAAGAAAAACTTAGGTTCTAAAAATGTATTTTCCTGCAAACCTGCTAAAAAAAAAAATTGTATTTCCTGATAAATCAACAAAGGATTAGACTGCTGTCACAGAAATTGGAAATAACAAGTGCTGCAAAGTGACTGTACTTAAATCATTTGCAGATTGCAATGATTTTGAAACTTTGTAGTCAAAGTTGGCTCTGGACACCCTGCTGCTTTAGGCAATCTTCAGCATTCCACATTTTTAGCTGCCTCATTTAATTTTATATTTTGACTGTATTTCTGATTTTTTCCCAACCAATTAAAAGTGGTGCGTTTTCTATGAAGTTGTTTTTTTTCTTTTTCTCTTTTCATTTGTCTGCTTGTCTGATAATAGGTTCTTCTGTTAAATCCTTATAAGTTATCTTTGAAGAGCGACATCTTTTCAACATATTTTTTTAACTTTGTCTCACTCTTTCTGTTTAATAACATTTCATTTGCATTTAGCATTTTGATATTCAACGATTTGTTTGCTTCAATAATTTAATGTTACATGATGTGCTTCCTCCATCTCAACACTCCCTCTTAGTCATTCTTTCACTTCTCTATTGGTTCTTCCACATAATATTCACAGCTGCCTGAAATATCTTATCCCTTTTTCTCACTGTTTGCATAAACTGATATGACCATTTAAACTTCTCTTTCTGTAGTCCACAAACACTAAACTCTCCTGCTGCTAAAGCTTGAACACAGACATACCTTGAGCAGATATCACAGATACAAGTTTCCTCTGTAGGCACAAAGTGGTGTTTGTTGGAGCCTTTTGTTTGTTTTGTTTTGTTGAGTTTCTTTCTTTTCTTTTCCTAATATGTTATCCTGGTTTCATCTACTTTCTTCTCAGTGATTTTTACAGTGCTGTGTTTTGGATTCAGAATGAGAACGGTGTCGATAACACACTGATGTTTTGGTTTTTGCTAAGTGGTGGTGTTTATACTAAGTCAAGGACTTTTTCTTGTCTGATATTCTACCATGAGGAAGAATACAATAGAAACTGGGAGGGAGCAGAGCTGGGACAGGTGATCTGAACCAACCAAAGGGATATTATACACCATAGAACATCCTCTGAATAAAGAGATAGATGGGAGTTACCCCAAGGGCGGCTGATCAGGGTTTGGGATGGGGGATCTGGCATCAGTCAGCAGGCAGTGAGCAATTGTGTTGTGAAACACTTGGGTTTTTTTCCTTTTTTCTTATAATTATTACTTTTATTTACCAATTTACACTTTTTATTGAATTTTAACTTATTTTCAATTGCTAAACTGTTCTTGTCTCAACGTACAAGTTTTACTTTGATTCTTTTCCCCGTTTCACCGGCTTGGGCAGGGGAAAAAGGGGGAGTTGAGAAAATGGCTGTGTGGTGCTTGATTTCCAGCTAGGTTTAAAACATAGCACATAACAAGACAGGCAGGAGTTTTCTTTTACTTAAAAACAGAACCTTGAGTTTTGGTAGATGGGTAGAACACTCTAGGAATTTTCTCAGAATAGATTTGTCAAAGATTTTAGGTATTTTATTCTGCAAAAATACCTAGTGCCTTGAGTTCTACTGCTGTGTCCTGTTGGCATCCCAATATCTTGTCCTCACATTGAATTTCTGACATATTCACATCTCAGAAATTTAGTTTTATGTACATTGATTCACTTGCTTATAAAGAAAAAGAGAAATTTTTTCAGTGAACACCAGGACACAGATGACATCAGAACTTCTGTCCAACCTGCTGTAAACAAATGTTGAAATTCTCCACAGTCTCTGCTTGGGTGTACTATGTGACAAGCTAGAGCTAAATTCCAAGTCAGATGTTTGAAATTCTGCAGCACTTCACTGCACTCAGTGAATATTCTGTGGTAAGTTCAACAATATTTCTAAACAAAGTTTCTCACTGAATGAAGAGGAATTAGTAGTACAATCTGCATATCACTTTTCTATTTATTTATATATTAATTCTTGATATTTTTAATGTCATATTCACAGTTTTCTATATTCATATTAGCTTCTTAGTTTAAAAAAACAAGAAATCAAACAACTTAATTACTTAACATATCTTTACCTAATAACTAAGCATGGTGAAATGGAGAATTAGAAAATTAATAGGAAGAGTTTCTTTCACCTCCCACTCCCTGCCCTCCCCCACCCCCATTTTTTTTTTTTCTTCTGCAATTATCTATCTTATTTTTAGTTTTGGTAAGTAACAACGATTTTGTGGTCACTTAACTTAGGCTTATAAGCCCAAACGTAGAATTTTTTATTTTTTTTAATAAACAACAACAATTGAAATCTAGTAGGACCTTCAACCTCAATTTTGACATCAGTGTTAAAAAGGAGTTGCAATATTGTATGCATGCTTCTGGAAAGCAGTATCATCTCAGTTGTGTAATGCAGCTCAGGTTTTTCTGGTTTTAAAGTTATGATGTAAAATTTTTTTCTTTTTACTTAGCACTTTAAAGGACAATGAAGGGTATTTTTAAGTTTATTGATTTTGTTCCATTTTGTTTATGCCATGGTTGTAATTTGGAAGAGCTTTTATTGATTCTTTTAATATAATTGCATGTCTATCACCTAAATTTCCATTACCTTGCACTATTTATGGCCTATTACCCCTGTGTTAAGTGGTTATAAAATTATTCCAATTTATGTTAGTAGCTTATACTTATCCTATATAAGTATAAATGATTATCAAACAATGCAAAACTGGTAAGAAATTGACCTTTGATATTAAAAATATGTTTATTATTTGTTAATGACATTAATAAAAAATTGCCAACAAACTTAGAAAGTCATCTTTACATGGAGTAAGATCCTATTCCATGAGACTTTTAAAATAAGAAAGAAGTGTTACAGAAACACTCTGGAGTGTTAAAAAGTTGCATCTTATCCTGGAAAATTAAAGAATATGCATGACAAACTTGGGACAGATTATTTAGTCATGAGGTAATTAATGAGCAGAATGGACTGCAAACACTGACATGGAAATTTCAATGATGAGCACACACATGGAGCCTTTGAGTATCTGCAAGAGGAAGAAATCACAGAGTTCAAATACTCAACAGAATTAGATGAGCCACCAGGTATTCTTTAACTCTATAGTATTATTTTATGGAGCTCCAACCCAACACCACAACCATTCCATATTTTTAATACTTTCAAGCACAAGTCCTTGACTGCACTATTTTTTTCACACAGATTTAAGATTCAAGAAACTGCCTTCTGCCTATGCTGCTGATTAAAATTTAGTCTAGAAAAGCAGTAGTCACATTCTAAACCTAACAACTGAATATTATTTAAGAAACTTGTCACCAGAGGGAACAACCAAGTGATAATAAGAAGAGTTAACAAATATGCTAGCTGAGGCTTGTATAGTAGCTATTTTCTAGATAGAGTCTGCTTTTAGAAATAAGCGAGTAAGATTAACTTACTTGCTGTGGAAATAAATGGGAACATGAGAGAGAGACAAGGGATACCAAGAAGCGAGTTATGATATGTAAAAAATAAATATGTCTGACTAAAACCAGGACCAAAGTATCCCATTTTTTAATGCAATCACCTGACTATTTCACCTTTGGCTGAGAAGATTGGGTCTGCTTAGACTGAACCCTCTTCTTTCCTCACATTCTATTTGCACAGACCATCGCTCTTTCTGCTGAAGGAGGAGGAAAGGATTTTGTGTTTGTGTATATTCTCCATTTGTCCTTACGCATGTCACCTTTAATGCTGAGGAAAGCAGAGTAGAAGACCCTGAAGCATCATAACTGCTCTTTCTTGGCTTTATTTTTCTTTTTGTGCAATAGAACTAGAGGCAGCCTGAATCCCTCCTTCATGGTACATACAAAAATAAATAGGGGTTGTTTCTGGCATTTAAAAAACCTTGCTATGGAGAATAGAGAGGAAGATGAAGAGAGAATTGAATCTCTGCAGAAGGGCTGACAAGGAAAAGAAATTCTCATAATCACTGACATCCTTCATTACCATATATATCCAAAACTGTGTTAAAACCCAGTCATATTAGAAGAATCTTGAAATCCCAGTATTCTTTCAAAGACATATTTTCTACTCAAAATCTTATCCTCACCCTTGCATCATGATCATTCCTACTCATCTGTCCCATCAGTAAAATCCAACCTACTTACAAATACTGAGAAGCACTGAGCCACTCTGAAAGTACATAAATGGGTAAAAAAGGTCTTCTATATATGAGAAGTACTTGTGGCTATATCCACCAAATGAGGAAAATTTAGAGAGGGAATTGTGAGGTAACAAGTCAACTACAGATGTGTGTTTATTGTATGGCATGCACAAACACCTATCTATTATACATTCACCATTCCTTTAGCAATCCTTTGCATTTTCTAAGATATAAGAATAAAAGCAGGCATCTTCTGATCTAATGGGGACTTACTATGAGGTCTTAAAAATATACTTGTTATATATGTTATACTTGTCTTCTTTGGATAGATTTGGATATACATAGTTTTGAAATAATAATGACAGTTTCTTATTCTTTTCTTTATGTTTTTGCTTCTAGTCCCTGAAGTTCTGCAAGTGTGAATGGCTACTTCTGAATTCAAAGTATACTAATTATCCACATAAATTCAGATTTTTTGTTTGCTAATTGAATCCCTGAATGACAATAACACTGGAAATGTCACAAGAAAAGTCTGTAGTTTGTTGGCAGAAAGTACTTAGAAATAAAACATCAGTTTGCTGGGTGTTTGGCTAAATATCCTGTTACTTTTAATCTAATTAATCTTACTGCTTTTGATTCAGCAGAATCAATTGTTCCAGGTTGTTTAGAATGTTAATTGGAAAGTTCACATATGTGATCTGAAGTTTCAGAGTCTATTTCATCTCAGCGTCTTTTTTAGTTCCAGGTTTTGGCATAGTCCCTAGCTATTGCTTTTCTGCTTTTACTATTTCTAAAATGTAAACTCTAAAGAGTGAATTACAACTTATAAAATATTGTCCAACTTTGATTTCTTTTTCACTTTAATGTGGGAATATTTTATATTGCACCAAGCCGCAAATACTCAGTCTCAAACTCTCAACTGCATTACTGTGGTGAGCACATTTCTGACAACTGTCTGCTTAGACCATACTTTCTCCAGATCAGCCCATTTAAAATTAAAATAATGATAAAAACAAGGAAGGTAAGATGAGAACTGTCAGGCAGTTGAAGCTATAATTTTACTGTAGTTTGTATGGCTTCTTGTTGTGTTTGCTGATGCTGCAAGGACATACTATACAACAATTCAGAACTAATGCAAAATATGTGAAGTTATCCCTACATCAGTAGGGATATATCTAGTTATCACTGGTATATTTCCTTACAACAATTAGATATAAATACTTTAAAAATACAAGTTGCATCCTTTATTCCAATATGGATAAGTTGTTCTTGTTGTTCCACTACTAACACATTTAGATGCACATTTGATACACTCACATACTTTTCATCTCACAAATTATTTCTTTAAATCATGTTATGCCTTACAAGGATTTTCATTGTACATCTCTCAGCTCTTCATTCCCCTATATTTTTTTCAAAAGTCAAACATTTTCTGAACAGTTTTGCAACTTAAAAATATTTATTGGTAGGAATAAAATGAGTAAGTAAATATATCCAGAAAATAGTGTTTCAGCCTCGTAGAGGGTAAGAATTCTGCACAACTTGTGACCCATATCTGCACAGTGTGTTCTCACTAATCCAAATCCTTGAACTTCATCCAATCACAGGTGACTGGTCTGTATATTCACTCTATATTTAATTCACCATGGGAGTCCACGCTACGTGATTAAAGTCCAATGTTATGATGACAACAGGAAAAACTATCATGAACACATGACAAAATACACAGAGTTGTGTAATCAAGCATAACAGAGTACAGAAGTGACTCTCTTTAGAAGTTTCTGCTACTTAGAAAGATTCTGCTGGTTGCTGAAGATGAGTTGCCTGGAATAAAAAGCAGAGTATCAGTAAGGTAGGCTCACTGTTCCAAATTTTAAATTAATTCAGTGCATGAAGCAAAAAGTATTTCTGATAATTTCTCACTTGTGCTATATGTTCTGTCTGCCTTCAGCAAACAACAGATTTTGTTTTATCTTGTACTTTTCTTTCATTCTCAAGTCAGTGATTATCTCATCTAACAATTTTCAGCATGAGTCTTCACATTAGAGTCTTTGTCAGATTCTCAGTGGAATAACTTTGAGATGCTAACATACCTTACATCTACACCAATGACTTGTTCTTGCCTGTTGTTGCTTAATGAAACTAGTGTTCCATAACTGCACAGGGAAAAAAAGAGTTTTATAAGGAAAGACAGCATTACATTTTTTACTGTGAACAACCGAGACTACTAGTGTGTGAAGTAGAGAAGCTACTGTGCTAAAACTCTCCCTTAGGAGAAAGGTTTGAGTAGGAATACTGTTGGTAACATACAGCTTCACTGTGCAACCTGGTTCTAACCTGCATCTGAGCTGAAAACACATCAAGGAGTATGGACCAACAAGCACAGCACTGGCACTACTGGTCTAGCAGTTGTTCAGACCTAGCTTCAGCTGCAGCTTCCAGGAGCTCGTAGGTGACTGTGACAGGCTTCTATGCCCCAAGGCTGCTCTACAGGGAGCTCCCACTCTCTAAACCACCACTGTCACATTATTACCCCCTTTTCCTTTGAGAAGAATGATGTTATGTGGCATACATAAAAAGACCTTCCTTAATGTGCTAACCCATTGTGCCACTTAGGTTTTGCTGGTTTTGTTTGTGCACAGTCCCAGAACAAGTTCTTTCCTGAGAAAGCCTCTTTCCCTGTGCAGTATTGCATTCTGGTTTGTACTGGTTTCTTTCTGAAGTTCAAAGCCCAATTAAGAGTATAATGATCTTAGTAGATAAATTCTCTGAAACAAGGATAGAAGTGATTTAAAATTAGGTAGATAAAAATTAGGGACAAAATGTGAATACAGGTGGCATGTGCCATATTCTACTTTGTATAAGATATATTTAATAAAACATTTGTATTTTTTATGTGTCCCTGAAATACAGAATGTAACACAAGACAGTGTCATTATTAGTAAATTAAACTGGTGTCAGGAAATGCAACTAGCTTCCTAGATGCTCAAATATAGTCATCCATAGCTATTAAATCAGAAGAATCCTGGTCTGTTTTTTTTTTTCCTAGACCAGTCAGCAATCCCAAATAATGTCCTGACACACCTTGGGATTTATGACAAGGCATCTTTCCTAATACATAGTTTGGATATGGTTACCTAGTTACAGAAAAGAAGAGAATTTAACATAGATCTGGATTGTTCTCTAAGTGTTCACAGTTTTGCTAATGGAAGGTCACAAGTCTGATTAATTTACTAGTTTAGGTACACACTGAGTCTATTCCAGTGGGTTGCCACTAGGCTATGGAGTCCTTCTCTTCATTTGCTTGTCTGCATTTCAATATTTTACAAAACTTGAAAGAATTTGAATAATAAATATTGAGAAAGTCCTAATTCTTAATATCTTTCAACCCAGAGAGCATCTGGGACATGTAAGAGCTTGTAGTTATTCAGGCAAAAAAAGCAGGAGTTCAAATCAATCTTTCATATCCCAGAACATAATTTGACCTTCTCTTTCTTTTCTACATGACAGCTACTGTAGATGTAACGCGTGGAATATTTCTTTCCAAACGGAGTTGTCTTTATCTGGGCTGACATACTTACACTCCCTTTATAGCCAGTGTAAGAGAATCAATGTCTCTGGAACACAGTGCTGTTCTTGACTATCCTTGTTAGTAGACTTTCTCAGCTAGGGATGGGAAACCCATGACCAAGGGAGGTCCTGTTTAAGGTTTCTCAAATTGCAATGATGACTGTATTCAGGAAGTGACTTGCCTTTAACTGTCAGTAAAATCTAGATTGCTAACCAGCTGAGTACATATTTACTTCAAGAGATAAGAAATAGCCTGCAAGACTCGTGAATATATTGGCTAGGTTTTCATTAAACTTAGAAATTCACATATTTAACTCATGCAGTAAGTTATTGATTGAGTTTACTTCATCAGTTTGCTCATTTCCATGGAATCTTTTCTTAGGTGACTTTCTCCAGGCACTGGAGAGCAGTGGTAAAGATTTTAAAATCACAAGAGATTGATTTTGGTAGAGAAGCTATGTATCCTGCAAAACTAGAAGCCATTCTAGTACCTCATGCTACTCATTTCTGTTTTATAATCAATTAATATGCTGTATCCTCCAATTTCTGTTTTATTTTCCTTAGAAGAAAGACATCTGTTACCTAGAAGTGGTCCATGAATGTCATTTCCGTAAGTCTGAAGCACAGGTACAAATAGGAAATAGTATTGTGATCACCTACACTATAACCAGCTTCACTTTAGATCTTCTCTCTTTTAGGTCAGCCAGATAATTTTGAGAGAAATTAGCCGCAACATCACCATGATAAGATTATGCATTCAAACAAGGTTGAAAATCAGTAAAATCTTTTGTAGACACCTAAGCAATTAATCTTCTTTACATGCAATTATTGCATGCAATTATTTCTAGTAGTAAATGTCTAGCACAAGAGAAATACTGACTGTATTGCTGCAGTGCAAATGATTTAAAATGTAAATAAAAAAAAATCTAAATTTTCTTGAGATTATGTCTCTTTTTCTTTTTTTGACTACTATTTTACTACAACAGAACAAGCAAGGCTAAAGCACAGCAGTAAGCCTGCGAGAATCTACTTCAGTATGAAAAGTTAAAAGCCCAGTTTTACTAGCTGGCCGTGGAAATTTATTACAGGTCGGTGGAAGATAATAGAGTGATTATGCTAGATGACACAAAAACCAGACATTTCAAACAATCTTAGTAGAAGAGCTAAAGACAAATATGGAATAATTTCCAACTCATAATAAATTGAAATTAAATTATCTACTGATTTTCAGCCCTTCAGACTGTTATTCTATTTTATTAATCCATGGAAAAGCAGTGGTGATTGTAACTTTCTACATTCTGATAATGCACCCTTCCAGAGCAACATAAAAAAACAACAGAAATCAACAGCCAGGTTGTGTACCATGTTTTGTACTTTGCTGTGATATTTTGTGCATCATGCTGTTTCATTTCTGCAACTCAGCAAGAAAACACATCTCTTTCTTGGAGACAAAAATAAAAATCTATAAGGTAGACCGTAGACTCAAAAGAGAACTTTGCTTTTATTGATATGCTACTCTAAAGAGCACGAGCAAGACCAAGAAAGATAGAAGTGACTAATACGCTCTTTCAGTTACTTCTTGGTGTCAAGGCCCCAAGAGCACCAGTGGACTTGGACTGACTGGATTTCTGGCTGCACCTCAGACCTGAATTCCTATTTTGCATTTGAAGATCGTTAGACTTTGGATGAAGCCCCAAGGTGAGTCTGCTCACCTTGTTCATCTATGACAGGACAGTGCTCTGGCAGCTGAGGGCATCACCCTGTGGCCAATTTTGGCTGCTTGCTGACCTTTCCTTGTACGCCTGCATTTGATGCATCTGGATAATTAGTTCTGGCCTTTTTCAGCCAGATCTTGGCCCTCATGCAATCCTGGTCCCTGCTTCTTCAAACTGATCCCCACAAGCTGATCCCCACAACCCAACATCCTGTAGGAAGCTGCAAGCAGCCTAAAGAAGCATCTTGCAACCCCGTGTGTTCTGTAGCACACCTTGCACTTACAGTGATCCCTTCCATCACAACAAAGTGAGGGTGTTAGGGTTTCCAAGTCAGATGAAATTATTCATCACCACCTACCCAAAGGCTGACCAAGCAGATGCTAGCTACTCAGCAGGAGTAATTTCATGGCTCTTGGGTAATCCCTGGCACTGATGTCAATGACTCTGTGCTGTGGATCCCCAAGAACTTCTACAGTAACTTTATTGTAAGGTAGCATACAGGTTCTTCCTTGCAAGTAAGGCAAGGAACATCTGAATATTTAGTCAAATATAATTTAAGTTTTCACTGAAGATATTTTTTTTCTTGTCTTTAATTCCATGGCAAAAGCTGATATTTAAGAGGAGGACTTTGGGATACTATGGCTATTTTTACTTAATAATTCTGACCTCATGTATGTAGTCCATTTTAAACCAGATTTATTTTTTAAAAATACTGTGTGAAAAAAAAATTGGTATTATATTAGCTCTAGTATTTTTTTGCATCTCTGCTGACAATATATCATGTGTATTGGATAATAACAAGCTTTTGTTATTTCTTTAAAGACACAGATTTCACTGAAATGACAGCTAGAGATTACAAGAGCTCTTAGTCAGAATAATTATGCATTGAAGATAGTTGATTAGTCTCTAGAATGCTAAACAAATAGAAAACAAAAGAAGTTGGAGTGTCACCAAACCTTGTAGACCTGCGCTGAAAGAATTGATTAGACAACATATGTTATACAACCTATGTAAACCAAACATCCATTTACTATTCAAGATGTGAAGCAGAGCCACATGCCATAGAGAGATGCTGTCTTGCAGAAACTTAACTGACCTTACTGAGGAATGACTCCTTCCTGGCTCTTTATTTTGTAAACCTTGAACTCTTTGAGAAAGCTATCAAGCAGCAAGGCAGTGCTGACTCATCCTGAATCATCTGCAGCTGTGGCCATTTGTCCTTTCAGAAAAAGATGAAACCTAATCACACCCCAACACCCATCATACCTCTTTAGTCAATAACCTGAAAGAGCATTTCCTGTTTATTTTGGTTAAATAGCTCAAATCATTAACAGGACATTTTCTCAGAAAAAACAATTTGCTCTGTTTTGAAAGGTAATTTTGTCAAAAATGCAGTTCAGCGTACCTAAGAGTCAAGTGACTTTGCTGCAAGGAGGAACCACTGTTTCTGTAAATACACATAAATTAGTTGAAATACTGTTCCAAATGAGAGCAAGGAGCACCTTGTTACATGCATCATTCAATTTGACTTGAAGTCTCTACCAAGAGCAAATCAATCATATACCCTATATGGCCACTCAAGAGCTCAGTTAGCTTAAGTCATCTTAACTTAAATGAACTCAATAATCTTGGTTCCCCATTTGCAGCTTTGAGGTCTTCAAGGTAAAAAACCCTTGGTGTATGATTTTTTTTTTCCCCCACAGTTTAGATATCCATGTTTCCTCACAATTTCTTCAGTCATTCTAATGCAGTTTCTGCTTAGACTTTTACAATAGCTGTATTTTCAGTATTGTATTTCTTTTCTCCATGAATTAGTAACACTAAAATAGGGTAAAATTTCTGTCTTGCTTTGACTCGAAAAAGCACTTTTTTCTCTATTTATTTGCATCAAATATCACATTACTCAGGCTGCTTCCAAGGAGACTGGTTGTGGACTTCCTGCAGCTGTGGGCTGTCTGTCCAACAATTCAGTTTTCTCAAAGTCACTTGCTATTATTTATTCAAGAAAATATTTTCCTTCTGCCTGACCCAAAAATGAATCCCATGTCATAGGGAGAAGACTGTATGTGGGAGACTTCTGTTTTACTGCTGGCAAACCCACAGAAGTTAGCAAGCTACACCAATTTATTTCAATTTTTTTTTGTGAGATTTACCAGCATCAGTTTTAAGCAGGTAATTAAAGGCATGCTAGTTTTGGAACACATACAGCTGTCATAAAACACATCCCCTTGTCTCCAGAAGTTCAGGTTTGCTTTCAGTTTCTTTGTGCATCTTAGGCATTTACATCATTATTTTATTTCTTCATGATTTTGTGTGCTTTTGGCAATGTGTTTTGGGGTTGGTTTGGTTGGTTTTTTGGGTCTTTTTGTGGTGTTTTGTTTTTTTCTTCCCCCTTTTCTCTATTTAATATTAGATTATTTTACTAATGGCTAGGCAAATTAAGCACAAAAAATATTCTACAATAGAATCAGAGAAAAAATGACAGATGAAGGAATCCTAGTAACCTAATCTGTGAAAACAGTGTATGAAATTGGCTGCTCTCAGGATTATCACAGGAGAACCACTAGGATGATTCAACAAAAGAATTTCTTCTCATAATGTCATACAAACTAAAGGGATACAGAAGTAACCACGGGGTGGAGGAGGAACTGAAATTTGGAACATGGTTGGCAGTACTCTGGGACTGTGTGGGAACTATCATGGCATTTTTAGGGGAAAGAATAAAAGTGGGGTGAATGGAAGGCTGAAGATGAATTAAGATGAATAAATACAGAAGAAAAGAGGGTAAAAGGCATACATAAGGATTGGTCATAGTTGAGCAAGTACTGGTTGATATGCTTGTCTGTCTGAGCCCTGTTTAACCATTGTAGTTTATCCTATATATTCATATGAATTTCTAGTTGCCTTATCTAAACTCTAGACCATAGGACTTCATGTGTGAGTGTTAGGGAAGGTCACCTTAAGTTAAATTGCATTAAGTTAAGGTGTCTGAGTGCCAGCTGCTTGACGGATGAATTATAGGTCTGAAGGATGAGATAAGGGTCTGGGTGTACTGGGTAAACTGAAGGCTTTAATTACTATTTAATTACTGGAGAGACTGTGTTTTTCCAGGGAGATGCATACACTACACTATGGAACTTCCACCCTAGTCATTCAGTGAGGGTGAAAAGGACTAATCTGTGCTGTTTGTGTTCTTGTGGGTGCTGAGACAGGCACTGTTCTCTGTGCTGGGATGTGTGCCCAGCGTTGCTTGTGCCGTGTGTGTGCCTGTGGGAAAACATCTCCAGCCTACAGAGTAGCTGTACATGGGGACAGAGAACCACAGTAGTCCCCCTTTGATCCAGCTGGGATGGGAAGACTACCATGGTGCTGAGAATCTGCACAGACTGGCCAGGATGGAGATCCACCCCAGGTTCCAGGAATCTTGTCATGTCTCCCCCCCTCTAACATGTAGAAAATTCATAAGACATGCTGTTTTATAATGCTGAACATAATTAAATCAAAAGGTATACACTCTTAAATGCTTAAGAAGTCAAAATTGCTACACAGCTGTCTTGATCAATCAGAAACACCCTAATCAGTAAAAAAAAACACAACAGGATTTTTAGGCTTTTGAAAAACACTACTATTCTTGATCCCATGAGAAGTAACATTTGTTATGGCTTTATCCTCTAATTCTTTGTTAATATAATCTGCACCAATAAATCCTCAGGCAGCTACATCTATCTGTAGTTCTTGTCATATTTAGAATATTAGAGAAGTATTTCTTCTTTTTTTTTATTTTTTTTTAATCTATTTTTCAAAAGCTACATGAGTATTACAGAAGGGATTGGAAAGTTTATGAGTTTAATTTTAACAGACCCTTTCTTACCACTGTTAGAGATGTAAACTTTGTGTTACAACATATAATTAAGGGATAAATACAGGCTCCTGTTTGTTTAAAAGAAACAAACACCTAATAAGAAATGTAGATAATTTCAACTTAATTTATGTTATTAGGTGAAAATTTATTAATAGCATCTAGAAATGAACTTAGAACTTTTCAAAAACTTAGTATTTTTTTTCAAAGACTCCTTGGATTTTTTGGGTTATACTTTTTCTGCTAATTTTAACTTTCTTCAGCAATAGCCTCTCCTTAGCAAGACCCTCATACAGCTCCTTTGCATACAGCCGCAGGAAAAGGATCCTTAATCCCACCTAAGTAATTAGCAGTATAAAAATAGTGATTAATTATAGGATAAAATGAGACGTTAAGATATTCCTAAGGCCATTGATACCAGTGGCAGAGCTCTCTTCTTGCCCCAAAGCAGCTGATCCAGCCAAAGTGTATAATTATTGTATGATTAAAAACCTGAAATATTTAGTATTTTGACAAATCAGCACAAAGTTCAAGGCTAGCAAATTCAATTCATGTCACTTTTGTTATCTGAAGACTTGGAATCCATTGCTGAAAGTCCTTGCCTGCAATTCTGTTATTGAGGGTAACATGGCATTGGGAGTGCTGGTCTATAACCAGACAAGTTTACTGCTGCTTCTAACAGGGGTTTAGTTTCAATGTGTTGCTAGGGATTTGGGAACTGCTGGTATTTCATAAATATTGCAAAGATTCTTTTTGAAGATACTGGATTTCAGAGTGTTTGGTACACAGGTTCTTTGGATAATCTCAGTTTTTCTTCAAACCAGTTTGCATATAAAATGAATACTGTAAGATATTAAAATGAAGTAAAACTCATATTCTACAGAAGTCCTTAGGTGAAAATTGAATCTTACAGAATATTCAAATAATTTAAATAACAAATTTGTAAACCTTTTAGTAATAGTCATGGACAATAACTTCCTCTTGAATTGGTATAATTTTTCCAAACGTATTTTATGCTATTAATTGTGCACCTTCTCAACTGAACTGCAGCTGTAAGCAGTAATAAATGAAAAGGCATTACTCAAGTCCATGAAAAAGGTTAAATTTGGTGGCTAAATTTATCTCTTGTGCATTTAAAGAGCCAAACTCTTTAGGCAATCAAGATAATTTTCCAAATATTTTGAGAATCAGTCTTGTATGTCTCAGCTTTTCACCAGTGTAAGAATAACACACAGAAATAGACATGCTCCAGCCAATCAGAACTCAGAGTAACTGAACAGCTATTGATGTGTACCTGTACGGGTTTTTCCTAAGCTATGCGTTTCTCTGCACGCTCATTGGTTGAGCTTATCTGATTTGCATAATCACTATACAGTTATTTCTCAATAGTTCAGGCTGGTCAAGCTGTTTACCAGCAACAAAGATGCAGTCTCAGCTTCTCTTTCTCTCCACATGATGTAGAAAAAACTCTAAAATTTCCGTGAAAGAATAGAATAAAATATTCCAAAAATCAAATAAAATGGAGCTGTCAAGCAGTTCAAAGGAAAACTGTATGAAAGACTTGATTCACTGGATTATGCCTATTTTCATAAATACACCCCTCCTCATCCTAATCTTTATCTTGTGCAAGCAGGTCAAGAAGGTTCTTGTTCTCACAAGAATTGTAAGATTTCTATCTACTTCTTCCTAGCCTCACTGGGAGAATCCCACTCTATCCCTTCTGTTTAGTAACATATGTAGTTATTTCTGAGGAAAGAAGTACTTGGCAGATGAATGGAAAATGTAAGAAAAAGGGGAATTAAAATGGAAATAAATAGAAATAGGAATGTAGGCAGAATTTAGTTAAATGAAGGCTTGGACAAACATATGAGAAGATATACAGCAAGGATTGGAAAGATGCCTCTGTATTTTAAAAGAAAGTTTAGAGTTGGTCCGTTGCCATCATTTATCTTTGAATATATCTTTGCCGATATTTCACTCAGGAACTTTTCACAGGTACTAGCTTCATGAACATGTTCAAGTAGGCTTATGTCAGTCTTCTTACTGAAATTTACACAGAGATTAAACTCTGTTAATTTAATTAAGTTTAAATCTAGAATGGATTACTTGTTTCTTATTATAACTTATTTTCCATAAAATGACCACAATTAAGGTAATCTGCATTTTCAAAAGCTTTTTGTTATTAGTGTATAATTTTAGATTATTATATTTTTGTTTTGTTCTCCCAAAATTACCTTTAAATACAAATATTTATTGGTTTTACAATGCCAAATAGGGAGAGAAAATAAGGGTGGGTAACACTGACAATTTCTTTATTGCAAACACACAGAGGAACTGTCTAAAATTGTGATGTCAGTGTTCCTTGATCCAATGCAATTGACAGATGAGAAGACAGTTCAGGGTGAAAAATGAAATCAGTGTGAAGTTGTGATGAGATTTATTTATATCACTTATAACAAATGTTTGCAGCTCACCAGGGAGGAGAATGCAAATAAGTTCTTCCTATTAAGCTTCTCATGGGCATTACAGAAAACTCAAATTAAATTGCTTAATCATTGCTGCTCTAAGCCCTCAACTCCTGAGGACGAATATTTGGCTCCTAAATTCAATGGGCTTCAGACATCGATTGTCTGGGCTTCTGGTCTACAGCTCCTCATTTCTTCTAACAGTATTTATGGCAGTGAAGCATATATAGACATCTAGAGGTAACTCAATATACTACTTCCACTACACCTTCTGTAACTAGGTATTATCTCTTGAAATTCAGGCATATATTTTGGTGATAGTTGCTATTATGAGATTTTAGAAAATATTGCTAACTTACGAATATGATTCAGGTTTTGTCAGTTAGACTGTTTCATTCCATCTTTATTCTTTAACATTACTGACAAATATAAAAGTATATTTCTTTAGAAAATACTTCCTGGAACATTCAGATATATGATTTAATCCATAAAGGTGATTCTCCATCTCGTCCAGAAGCAGAATTCAATTTTTGAAAATGTATTATGGCTTTTTTCCTCATTAATAATAATAATAATAATAATAATAATAATAATAATAGTAAATTACTGATTCTTTTACTTAGGAAAAATAAAACAAACAAAAAAAACCCCCCACAAATCCAAAAACTACCAAGTTTTTAAGTCTGTAAAATTAGTGTCCTAATTTACAGAGGTCAAAATCCCCCACATGAGTGCACTGTTGCATCTTTTCTTCCTGTCCCACTGTGACAAGTACTTACCATCTGGCTGATCACCTGGTAGCAATGGATTTCCCACTTCTTTATGCTTCATTCTTTCCACAGTTAATTCTGAATATTGCATTAATGAATTAATTTAATATTTTAATCTATAAAATAATAATTTGTGGGTTAGTTTGCAGGAAAGTTTTGAAAATATTTACAGGCGCAATGGAGAATAACTCATACTTCTCTCATTATTCTTATCTTTCTCAATTAATACCTTTCTCAGTTGACACCTCTGTCCTGAGATAGTCTTAACCCTCTTCATCTTCTGTATATTCAAAGAACTAAGAATAATACATGACATACCTAAAATGTCCAGGGAATTTCTCCATCAGTGACAAAATCTTGCATGAAAAATTATTACGTATTATGGTTCCAAATCAGTTGCTTGTATATACCCTGCACAATCAGCATTTAATATAATAAGGTAACAATTGGTATAAGTAAGATAATAAGATATATGTAGGATTAAACCTTCTAGATCATATGCAGGAAGAATTAAATACCCAAGTTGTCGGCTAAATTTCCTTATTTTTATTCTTGGAGCTCCTACTCTACTTCACTGTACACTACCTCTAACATCTAATGATCCATGTATTATTATTTAATATTTCTACTGTAAGAACTCATAAAACTGTTCATCAGTGTTATCTTCTATTACTCACTGTAGCCCAAATTAATTTCTCATAATGTCTCACCTGAGGCTTGTTCACTTTCCAAAGCAAAAGAGAGTGGCTGCATTCACAAAGCTCTAGCTGCTAATCCCGAGAGAAAAAACACCTCCCCTGGCCTCCCTCAGGTGCTAACTGCAGTCTATAGCCTGGAGATAGGGATCAGTTTATCTTGATGCAGACACATCTGGTTAGTTGTCTGTCTCTTCAGTTTCCACTGATTTTACTGACTTGTGGCAGAGCCCATTTGCTGACACAAGTATGTCTAGTGGCACTGAGATGTATTAGACTTCCTTGAGTAGTTTCAGTTACTGTTACAGAGGGATATAATTAGTGTTTCTGTGTCATAAGTAACAACCCTGCACAGATGTCTTCAATAGCATCTGACATGTCAAATTCCATTACCAATTATGTTTAGACAAATTAATTCCTAGATCTCCACTAACCAGCATAGTAATTTAGATGAATTTAGCTATTTTTATGTATGTACATTTAATTTAGGGCTTCAATTAAGTTGAATACAGATGGTGCGCTGTAGCATTTGAGATTTCTTAGTAAATTTCACCTGGCTTCCAGAACTGTTTCAGAAGGGCAGAGACATTCTCTAGAGCCTGTTATAGACATTATGAAGAAGTATTAGAAGCTCAAGAGTAGACCTTTGAATTAAGGAAAAAAAATTAAAATCCCACACTAAGTGCCTGAAACATGGAGCTGAATTGCACCGTCACTATTTCTTGGAACAGAGAAATAATAACTTTTCATTCTGAAATCATCAAGAAGATTACTTTATTTTAGAAATATATTTGAATTGGAAAATCTGTTGAAACTGACAGCCACAAAACAAAACCTTTGGTACTGGAGTCTTGTGAAAGAATTGATGGCAAGCTATTTGTTTTCTCATTAACTAATTTGTCTAATCCTCTATAACTCTTTTATTTCCTCCTCTAAGATAAACTTAAATTATTTTTCCTCACATTGTCTTCTTCTTCTTTGTTATATTTTTCTTCCAAATAATATGAGTCTATTTTAATTTCCCACAGCCATTGAAAATACTCCACAAAACACAGGTTCATAAATATATTTTGGCTTCATTTAGCAAGATTTTATGAATTATAACTCTGCCCTTTTTAAATATTATCGTTTAAGAAGAATTAATTTTTTACACCATTTCTGAAGTTTATTTATTGGTCTGTTCTGTAATCCATTCTCTAACTCTCACATATAAAGTTCTCTTATATTTCCTTATTATAAAGACATTGGATAATATTCTGTATTAATTTTGTTTTGATTTAATCCATTATGGATTTTTATAAAAAACATTTCTTTCTTCATCAGCTGAGATTTTTAGGTGAGGAATGACAATAAGGATTTTTTTCTATTTTTACTAAATCTTTGAGTTGAATGACATTTTTTTCTACTTCATTTCTTCATACAAGTTTTCTTGTCAGACTTTGTTTTAGTAGGAAAAGGTTACATCTAAGCTGAAGGACAGAAACATTCTCTGGCATGCATGCATTGTTCATTGATACCACTCAGAGCAGCCGATCTTTTGGCACAGGCTGCTCCCATCCTGAGAACAGGTGAGCACTCTCTTCTTCCCTTAATGGATGTCATCCATGAAGTAGAAGGAGGTAGGCAGTGTGCACCTGCTCACATATTGCTATGCAATCAGGACACAGTCAAAAGAGGTGCTCCAGTCAAGATGAAAAGTGTTCCTACAGACACTTTTCCTTCAGACACTGCTAATTACCTTTTTTTCTACTGTCTTGAGAAGAAACAACCACCCAGATATGTCCTATGTTCTATTTTATTTTCCTTCATTCTGTAAGATATAAGAATAGCTACAACAGTAACATCCATTAGAGGCCACTTCAGGTAGTAACCAGTCACATTATCTAAAAAAAAAAAACAACCCAAGTTTTGATATGGGTTACATGCTCTTTATTAAGAGGTAAAATTGATTTTACTTGGAACCTAACAGCTGCCGGAACAGTCATCACAGAAAGCTTTGAACTCCTGGTAGCTTTTAACTCCCGCAGAGTAATTTCAGAGGGTTGACACAATGTATTAACATTGTCACTCGATTACATCATCTCATTATCTGAGACTTGTGACTGAGGTATCTATGCTTACAGGTTGAACTAGTGAACCATATATCACTTTATGCATAATTCTAATGCAACATCCATATAAAACATCAGAATTCTCCATGGGAGGGGAAGGTAATTTTGATTCTCATGTATATCTTTGTCCTGATGGAAGGGGGGGGGGGCGGGAAGCTTAGCGCAGTGTGAGTGTGGCTAAGTTGTTATTCTATGCTGTGCACATCATCAGTTAAGGGATGTGGTTCTGGGAGGAAAAGCTGAGCTCCCAACCAGAAGTGCAGCATTTTGCTTCCCTTCTCTACAGCAGGGAACGTCCCCGTCCTCAAATGTCACCTCCTCCGGTTTTCTCTGGAATACAGCTACAGGACATAGCACTGAAAGGACGGTGGCAAAAATAGGAATCAACAGCAGTGCTGAACCAACAGCAGTGGTGTGGAGGCTGCTGTGGGCAAACGACTGGCAGGCGCGACCTCAACCCACGCAAAGGGGCAAGAGCCAAGGTGACAGTGGCGAAGCTGAGCCTGGTCCAGCCAAGCCAAGCTGAAAGGAGCACAGGAGAATGGTTGGAAAAGCAACAGTGACTTGCGGGACCTATCTCCAGCACAGGAGGCTGGTGGAAAAGGCACAGAAATGAGCCCCAGAGGACCAGTAGCACAACCTGACTCAAATGACCCAGCTTTCCGGGAAGTTCTTATTTATTGCTTGTCATTTTTTGGGCTTGGGGTGGGGGTCTGGGAAACATTAGTTGAAGAGCTCCCCAACCATCTTATCTTTGCTCTCAGTGGCTATTTGGTGTGGTGTGTGGGAACAGTCGCCATATTGCCTCAGTCAGGGGAAGTCATGCAGATGCAACCTATGGGGAGCATCTGCCATCTTCTTTTTGTTCCTCATGGGTGGTGAACACCTTTTTGTGAGTAAAATACCCTCTCTTTCCAATTGATATTACTTTTCTTGTGCCTATCCTATTCCATTTCTTTCTGTTTTCAGAATTTTTTTTTTCTCAGCCCACATTCTCTGCTGCTGTCACTCCCTTACCAGAAAGGGTGGGAGGAAGGGGAGTGGCTTATTTGGAGTTTAATTTCTCTCTGATGTTCAAACCAGCACAATATTCCTCTCAGAAGAAAAAGTTAAAAAGAGCTGTTTCCAGATAAGCCAGACTTTCAGATGTGGAATCCATAATGTGACTAAACAGACTAGTTTACAGTTTCCTTGCAGTCTTCAATCTCCACATTTCATAAAGCATTTTAATAGCTAAAAAGATAATTCCCTCCACCCCCCCATCAAACCCAAAAGTTTGATTAGGCAGAGCAAATCAAGCAATAGTTGACCTTAAAAAAAAAAAGAAAGAAAAAAATGCAAAACTTTCCAGAATTAAAACCACAAATATTAGTGAATTAGCAAAATCAAATAGAGGAAGCAGGAAAAAAGGAAAATACTCCAACGCTTTTTCTCCTGTTAAAATTTTTCATGAGACTCTCAAGAAAGACCATGGTAAAATGAACCTAAACTGCAGGAACCATAAACTGAAGAGATATCCATCTTAAATAACAGTGAAATCAAAACATGCATATTCACACATGAAATACTATTCTTCACACTGTTCAGGCTTTGCAAGCATATTGTTACAAAACTGGGTCATTTTCCTTAAAAAGTATAAAAATATTGCAACTAAGAAAAATGTCAAAAATTATACCCAGAAAGTACATCAGTTAAGATGAAAGAATGTAGGGCAATTCTGCTTAATTTATATTTCCCACTAAAATGCTTATAAACAATAGAGAGAAATTATTTATTAGCTGTCATACAACTCTTCAGGTCTTGTCTGTATTTCAGACAGCTATAGAATTTTGACTTTTAATGTGTCTAAAATTTAATATTTATTATACAGAAAGTAAGAAAACTTTTATTACCACAAAATCTCAGTGCCCACTTTGCATATTGAAGTATTATTTTTCTAATCTGACAGAAATAATATTGAAATATTTCATCTTTGGAAGAAATCAAAAAACTTTTCCATTAGCATAATTTTGGTGTTTGGTTTCTTTTTTTTGTTTTTGTTTTTGTGTTTGTTTTCTTTTTTTTGTGCTGGTTTTGGTTTTTGGTTTGTTTTTTTATTTTTTGGATGGCTGTCTTTTTGACCATCTTGGGAACTGTTCTTAAGAATGCAACTCTGTCTAACAAATGATACTCTCTTTCCAACAGAGTCAGATTCTAACAAAGATTTGCTGTAACAAACATCTGGTTCAGCAGAGTGGGTTATTTTACTTTCTATCCTCTTTTTGCTTAAAAGCTTAGACATACCCTGAGCATTTTCTCTCAGTAATTATCTTGTCATTTTTGTTCTCAGAGGACTGGAACATCTAAAAACTCATTCATTAAAAATAGAATATTTCCTGATAAAAACAGGGAATGAAAAGACTGACGGATAGAAAAAAAGACACCAGAAATTCATTATTGTGATATAGGGTACACTAAAATAGTAGCAATACATAATATTTTATTTTAGAAAAAAAAGAAAAGACTTTCCCCAAAGTTAACAAATGTCGGATTAATATCTGAAACCACCTTTTAAATTTATAAATCAGTTACATCAACACCTAGTTGTCTAGCTCTGTAGTGCTCTAACTGAATGTAACTAAATTTTCATTTAACATGGCTATTTGCTAAGTCACACTTCCTCTACTACCAGCCTAAATTGGTGTAGCCTCACTGAACACTTTAATTTATATTTTATAAACAGAAAGCATAATTAAATAATCTGATCTGTGTTTTGTTGTCATATCTTTCCCTGTATGTTGACTCACACCTCCAGTGGCTTATGATAATAATGGAACATAAGCATTTTTCACTTAAACCATAATAGAAGAGGCTGTTAGAAGAATATTGCATTTGAAAACCATCTAGCCTACCCACAATCAAAAAAGTCAAGAAACAAGCAAACATCTGACTCTGAATTTACCTGTAAAAGACCTTAAAACCAGAATTAAACAGTTTAAAGTTAGAATATGAGTCGTAGTGTGATATTAGGCAATACTATGAAATTTCTTAGAGTGATGATTCAATTCTCTACTCCAAAAACACAGCATTTTTTTGAAAAGTAGTAGCATTAATAAAAATAATTTATACTTGTTTAGAGTATTATGATAAAGAGAAACATACACAAAAGTCCTAACTTCAGATACTGGAATGATGAGAGTAAATGAAGTACTAAGATAGATGCCTCTGCTAATATTGTATTATTAAAACATGATTTCTTATTTGTCACATAGGCCTTTTTCAATATGTCATTTCTCTTTTATTAAATTAAATAGTGTTTTATAGTGAAAGAACAAATACTACACCCCTGGGAAGAAAAACAAAGAAGTCAAAATGCTAAACTTTCTGAGGAGGTTCTTCTACAGGAAAGTTCAGGAAGACTTAGAAGACATGTATGTGGTAATTCTCTATGACTTTAAGAGAAAAACTTTAAAATACAATTGATGTAACCTAGAAATTTCCCAATGTTTGCATATCTCCTCCATCCTTACCTGAATCTTGTATGCCTACTGCAATATGCAAAGGTCTTGCTTTGCTAGTGGAATAAGGACAATTAAGGTCTGAGATGGCACATCATTATTTTTGGCATTATGCTTATAATGCAAAATTTTGCAGAACTAAGAGATTAGCTACTTGTTTAAAAATGTGTGGAAAGCCATCCAGCTCTGCTCAGTCTCTACTCACAGAATTTCTGATTGGCTGAATGTCAATTGTTTGAATAGAAGCTCATGTGGGAGGAGGTTTATTTACATTCTTATAAAATATTAATATATCAACTTAGAAAGTACCACTTCTATGTTGGTAACATGAAATATTTTACAATAAGAATCCTAGTACAATTAATTTGATTCTTACAAATATAACTCCTTTTATGCAAATTAAACTAGTAAGTTATAATTTATTTATATATCAATGGAAATTGCAGATTTCTCCTTCCTTCACTGCATGGATGACTAAAAAAACTTAAATGTATTTTTATTCACAATAAATAAAATAATTGCATGATCATTAGATTCAGCTAAGGGCATCTAATGTGGAATAACTTCTGTTAAGAGAGAAAATTTCTTGCTTCTTTCTCTTCATCTTTTTCAATCCACATGTGAGAAGTAATAGGGAGGACTCTATGCTTGGTATATGTAAAGCACTCAAATTGCTGTAATAAACTGTGAAACCATTACTAAAGAGTAAAAGGAAATAAAGCAGTAGTTCTTTGGAATACAATTTTCCTCATTCAGACTGGAAATTTTTTAGATAACTCGGAGAAGAGAGAAAGTTGACATCCATAATAACATAGGCTGTGCCACCTTCGTGAAAATATGTTCGGTAATATGCAAACTTTATGCAAACAAACTAGGTTCTGAAATTTTATTCTGAAATCTTTATCCAAGCAAATGTGGGTGAAATGATAATTTTTAGGCACAGAAGTCCATCCAAAGTCAGTAAAAACTGAAGAAAAACTGAAAGTCCCTGGCAATTTATATGTCAGTTGATTAATTGACATGCATTTATTAGAAGCGTAGCTCATCCTGCTAAACTTCAGTGAACAAACATGTAACGTCTCAGACCTCTTTACAGGAGTTTTCAGCAGATGAGTCATCATTAATATTCCTTTAGATAACATAGCTGCTTTCCTTTGTCATGCTCACAACTAACAGTATTTATACCGAAAATCTCTGAAGGAAGACAAAATAAGTGTTAATATATAATGTGAAAATCTGAAAGAAATGTGAATGACTGTTTCCTGTTTTATGTATTTATATGTATTTATACATCAGCATTTAATATATTTATACATGTATATCTTTCATACTTGTATCATGAAACAAGAAATTAGAAGTTGAAGATATGAGAAATATGCTATCAAAGATCTGAAAGAAATGTGCTTTAGAACACATTGAGCCAAAATCACTGCCTTCTTAGTGAGTAAATTAAAATAGAGTCTTTAACCTACAATATCACTATGACTAAGGAAAGCACTGTAATCAGGAAAAAGAATTTCCATTATCTCAACTTGAAGAATGTCAGATTTCCATTGTTCCTTATATTTAAATAGGTGACTATTCGTCTGGGGAGATCATAAAAATTACAAACTAAATATCTAAATCTAGAATTTGTCTTCTGGTATTTCAGCCATGATATACCTTCCTCATCCTCATCTGATCTTCCATTTTGAGAGAAGTAAGAAATAAGGAAGTCCTGTAGAAAATTGAACTAAGTACTCAATTTGGAATATTTTAATTTTGTCAGATATTTTTAATTTTGTAATTTAAAAAGGTATATTCTAGTTCAAGCTTATCTATGCACTCACAGCAAAATGTCAGATTATTGTTTCTGTTGACAAATAAAAATAAAATTATTAATAAATATTATTCATGTTGGACAGAGTGACAAGAGATCTGCTTGAAAACTGCCACTCAAGCTTCACAATGGAAACCTTTGAAAGAATGAGGAATCAATTGCTTCATTTAGTAGTTAAACCACAAAATTATTATCAAAGGGGTTTTTTTTCTGTGGTTTTTTGTTTTTCTTTTTGATAACAGAAATATATTGATTAGTTTTAAGTGATTTAAAGCATGCTGGACTCATTGTGGTGTTTGTCTGACTCATTCACAGTTCATTCCTGCAGCCACTATTCACTTAAAATCTTGATTTATGGGTGACTTTGGCTTTAATGTGTATATTTTGGGCTGTTTTATGCTTGTAACAAGTGTAACCTTGGACAGTTTGAAAAGACACTATCTCTTGCATGAAAACTATCTTCTTACCTTTTTACTCTGATTCTAAAATTACAGGGACTGTAAAGTATTTGATTCCTTTCTTCTCCATGAATATAAAATTACTGCATCTATTTTCCATTCCTTAATTATTTATGAAAAAATAAAAGTCAGCAGCTTAAAATAAGCCTCTAAAATGGCAACAAACAGTTTCTTTAAAATAGGCATATAGTTAAATTGTGGTTTTCCAATGCAGAATCAAAAGTTCATAGACTTATCGTGGATATTAAACCAAGAGGGATCTATGAAATAACTTTCTCCTCAGATGCATGGAAATCAATTCTTGTCCTCTATTAGTCTGAGTTTTACAACTTCTGAATTTAAATCATGGAAAGACCTGTGGAGGCATAAAGACACAGATTCAGTCAGCACAGTTCATGCATTTATTCTGGAATTCATTTGTTTTATCTTTAAATATTTACAAAAGAGATGTGTATATTTGTCTTCCTGGATTTTTTAATGGTGAAGAGAGAAAAATAGGCACTTGCACAGAACAATTAATCTGAAAATGTTAAGTGTCTGCTTTATGATGAAGTGAATCATCCCTCTAGATGAGCCTATTTCTCTCCACTGATTAGAAAGACAGTCTAAACATCTAACTCAGATGGAGAGATCTGCACCACAGATGCCTGTGTTTGATCAGATGATCTCATTTTCCAGGTGCTGCTTTCACAAAGTCTGTTCTCTGCAGTCAGAGTTAAATTGTTAACTCTTAGAATAGTTCACATCTTAGTTTGAATTTTGGCCAGCATTTTCTTAGTACAGGTGGCTTGTAAATAAAAGTCAAAGATCATTTCTACCAAGCAATTTAATATGGACTACAAACATTTCCAGAGAGTAAAAGAGTTTGACACAGTGCATGTGCAACATTCTGCACTAATTCCGGTGTCAGAGAGTAATTATGAGTATGTTTAACTTACAGGATGTAATCCACATGGCAGTGGCTGCTACAAGCAACAATTCTGAACAAGTTATACACACAGAAATCACATCTCATTCTCTATATTGATCTCAGTCTAAATATTTTCATTCCACATAGTCACAAACAGTGCTAGCAGGCCTGATAATTTGGACAAATATTCTGTGGTTGCCATGTAAAAATTGTATTCCAGAGCTCCATTTAAATCTCTGTTTAGATCACTTATACATTTGAATCTAGTAATGGTCATATAATGAGAAAGTATAAAATGTGGCCACAGTTTTCATTTGGTATATCTTTCATCTCTCCTTCTCTGGTCATTTAAATGATTACAGCGTTCTCAAAGCTTTCATTCAAATTACTTGCATACTCACAAGGACAGTTAGGAAGTTTCCACAGCCCTGACTTTAATGCAGTCAAGCTCTCCTTTAATTTGGGGATATTGTAGTGTTGATTTACAGATTGCTTCTGCAGAATCATATAATTAGAGAATGTTTTGGGTTGAAAGGGACCTTAAAATTCCATCTAGTTCCAGCTTCCCTGACATGGGCAGGGACACTTGCCACTACATCAGGCTGCAAAGCATCAACAGATCTTTGTTTTAATAGAAATATTGTAAGTGTACTAACACTATTCAACGCTGATACAGGAAACAAGACAAATTATTCCAACAAAGCACACTTGAAAAACTGTGATTAGCAATGCTGGACACTGAAACAGCCTCCACGTTTTAGGGGATAAAAAATAATGCGTGTGACACTTAAAAAAATGCAGGACACTGAAATATCACAGGATAAAGCATATTCCCCATGACCCAGACTGCATGTAAGGCACTATTTTCTATTTATAGGTATCCTGAATTTCAATCATATTATCAGCTACCTGCTGAGTCTGGCAACATATCTAATTTCATGTTGAGCCACCTGACTGCTTTTTCTCTAAAAAACATTTTCCAGTCTTATTGTCAGTGACCTAGCAAAGGTTAGCCATAAATCTTTTTCTCAGCAAGGGTGCTGATAGTTTAAGAGCCTCCCTAATAAGCAATGTTGTATTTCTGGGCTTATAATCTGAACAGCATGAACTATCATGTCTTTCTTTTATTTAGATAGGGCTGTGTAAATCTAACAGGTTAGTGAAAAAATTTGGAGATATTTTTCTGTATTGGTGTCTGATGGGCTATTTGTTTTATTTGTGCATATTCAGTCATGTTTTGCTGTTACTGATGAATAGTCATTCATGCTACCTAGTCATACCATCTGCTTCACTGGCTTTTCTGAAAGTAAACTAGAATTGACTATATCTTATATAAATGCTCCTCTTATTTAAAAGAATGAAAATCAAGCTTTTCAGTCATAAACTTGATACAATTTTTTTTCATTTATTTAAGAATAAGCAAAATGGTTTCTTGGGATATAAAGCAATTCTTTAAACAAACAAAAAAAAACCCCAAAAACACAAAAACCACAAAAAAACAAAAACCCTAGGGCTCATTTTCCTACACTTAGCTTAATTTTCATATTTTTCACATATCACTATATTAGACATTAAGGCAGTTTGTCCTCTCATTTAAAATAATTGTGCTTGCTAGGAATTGCTGCTTTTGTAAATCCACCAAATTATTTATAGACCAAGTTTTTTGGGTTTTTTTGTCTGTCAGGAAACTACTCTTAACATACTTAAGTGGTGACCCTGATGATGAGTCAGATAATAAAATAACAGTGAAATTTTGAACCATCAAAGAAAAGTCTGTGCTAATGTATCTCTTAAAACGCTGTGGAGTTTTGACCACTTGTAGACTCCTGCGGGAGGAAAAGGGTTGGAAGTCCATTATCGTTCAATAATGTCCTTTCATGGTCATCAAATATCTCAGACTTTAGTTGAAAACCAGTGTCTTTTATGGTCTCCTATTTGCCAAAAGACAGAATAGAATTCCTCCAAGCTCATAATCAAAAGAAAGCAAATATTAGTCTACAGCTTTTTCAGGGCATAACACGTTCACATAATATTTCAAAGACATGAAATAAAAATATGACATAAAAAATTGATAAATATGACAAAAAAATAGAAATCTATTGCTTTCAGCTACGTAAAAGTAAATTTGGCATCCACCGAGCTTTCAATTTTTCTTATAAAAGATAGCCTGAAACTGATATAATTGTAAATAAGACAAGGACCTGATCTGATTTTGATTTTATTTCTGTCACAAAACTCTGAGTAATATATTAATTTAGAACAGAAAACAATGTAAAGGCTCTCTTCAAAAACACTGCTCCTGGAGAAAGTGAAGTGGAAAGATACAAAGCTTGACCATACCAAGCCTGTTATGGATAAATGAAAGCACACAATTTCAACATTCTATTGTTTAAATTTCATCATGTTCATAACCAGGTATGTAAACTACATTAAAGTACTCGATATATTTTCTCATGAGGATATTATTGAATGATGTGTAAAATTCACAGAAGGCATACATACCATATTGTTCAGAAAGTGTAAGCAGTAAATGATAAGCAGACAATATGAAATAACATATAATCTTTTAGATGTAGATCTAAAATTTATGCTCTTCCTGTAGTACAAAGATATGATTTCTACTTAGGACTGTTACTGTAGTGTAACAAACCACAACAGTGGCTTTCTTGGCCATTGACTGTCATTATTCACATTATCCTCCCAGAGAGAATGAACAAAATGTAATTATATGGATTCAAATAGTTTCCAATTAAAAAAAGAAAAATAGTGCAGGGGTCAAATGGTTTGTCTTTTTTTTTTCCTATTATTATTATTTTTTCAACAATTTTTAAAACCAAAATATTTGAATGCACTATAGAAGGCAGATTCACCTGTACTTTCTGTGCTCGTCATATACAGAATGCATCAAAAAGTGGAGACAGTGTTGCATTAAATTTATGAATATTTGAAAGATCATCAAATCTCCTCACTACAGCAACTGTGCCATAATACAAAATAGCAAGAGTTCTGAAACTTAAGGAAATGTTTGGATTTTATCTTTAAGAAAGCCTGAGGAGCCAAGTCTTCCCCCATGAATTCCAATCACAAAATTTCAGAAGTTTGGCTGTCTTGCTGCTTGCTACTACTCAAACTCCCATTTTCATGGAAACTGCTGTTGTACTGACTGAAAAATGGGATAAGGTGCTTTAACATAATTGCTACTTTACAGCACCCTGTTTTGCTTTTATGTTCAAAATGGAGATTATTTCAAAGAACCATTTCCATATTCATCTTGCTGACATGAGTTTCTATGGAAACAGGAAAAAAGTAATAGCTGAGTCCCAGGAACTCCTGTTCAACTAAGTGACTGAACCTAAAAGAATTCTGCTCTGAGCAGAAAGAGAAAACCAATTCAAATTCTATTGTATAATGGCTAACAAGTTTTTGTTCATGAATTATATGAAGAGAATGAAGAATTTTTTTTCACTGTGGTGCTCTGGAGAGTTTATTATCCATTAATTTTCACTTATACTATATAAAAGACATCAATCTGGAACATGTTTCTGATTAGAATTAAAAAAGAAAACCAAAAAAAAACCACACATCAAAAAAATCCAAACCAAAAAGGCACAGAAAGTGTCTACACTGACCTTGCAAAGAAACTTCTAATTTTCTTTCTTCAGGGAATCATCTAGTTGCACAAGACTTAGTGACTGAAATCTAGCATGGTACACTGAAAGTTAGGCAGTTACATTTTTCATTTCCAGGTTTCACAAGAGAAAATCAAAAATATGGTTTCAATTAAATCTATAAATATACATTTATATATTTATACATAAATTACATTTGCTTCTTAGATTAATAGTAAAAATTATTTGTTTGAAGAGTTTTTTTTTAATTTTGTAAGTTTATTTGTAGTACAATATATTGAGTGTGTTAAAGATGCTCAAAACAGAACATGGCTGTAGTTCTGCTATAGTTAAATATTACATTTAAGTGTTACTCCATTTCTGATCTCAACTTCCCTGAAATGAGTTGAAAAATCTCTCATGGATAAACTTCAGCAACTCACTCCAGTCCTAAATCAGAATGACCCACAAGGACTCTACAAGTTTCATAGCCATCCATTTTGAAGTATGATTTAGTGTAATATTATCATGGATTTACAGAATGGTTTGGAAGGCACCTTGAAGATCACCTAGTTCCAAACCTCTTGCTATGGGCAGAGATGTGACCCATTGGATCAGGTTTCTCAGAGCTGCATCCAACCTGGCCTTAAATACTTCCAAGGATGGGGCATGCACAACTTCTCTGTACAACCTGTTCCAGTGCTTCATCACCCTCACAGTAAAGAATTTTTCCCTAAAACCTAGTCTAAACCTACTCTCTATCAGTTTAAAGCCATTTCCCTTTGTCCTATAGGTAGTATCCTACTACCTGCCCTTGTAAAAAATTCCTCTTATCTTTCTTATGAAATAAGAAAAGATAAAACTTCAGTCGCTGGAAAGCCACAATTAGGTGACTCCTAAGTCTTCTTTTCTCCAGGCTCAAAAATTCCAGTTTTTTTAACCTTTCCTGACAGGACAGGTGTTACATCTCTCTGATCAACTTGGTGGCCCTCCTCTTGACTTGCTCCCACAGTTCCATGTCCTTCCTGTGCTGGTATCCCAGAGCTGGTGCAACACTGCAGGTGGGGTGTCAGCAGAGCAGAGGGGAAGAATCCCCTTCCTGGCCCTGCTGCCCACGCTGCTTTTGACACAGTCCAGGGTCCAATTGGCTTTCTGGGCTGCAAGTACACATTTCCATCCCATGTCCAGCCTCTCACCCACTGGCAATCTTCTCATCAACATGTTCACTTCTTTTTTTTTTAAATCATGCGTAAAGAGTGGCTTTAGAATACACATCATTAAAATATTCAAAACCATTTTTTTTTCCAATCACATTGTCATTCAGTCTTAGGAAAACTATAATTTTAAATCTTTGATTTTATACAGAAGTCTGTTCTATTTGTCAACCGTCTCTGTAGTGATATAGAGCAAACACAAACATATGTAATTATGTTATATATAAAGCTGTTCAAGGCATACTGATTTGCAGACAAAATCAAAACTAGATATGTGTGACTGAGAGCCCATCTGTGTATCCCTATGAATGGATTAGACAAGGGTGCAATTTTCTTCTTTTTTTTTTTTTTGTAATTGGCTAATATTTTAACAGCAGAAAGAATTAATATTTTTCTAAGTTAAATAAATTAAATTTATCGTTGTAATTTGTGTAAATTGCCAGAAAAACAGCAAAAGAAATAATATATACAATGGTATAAAGATTAATAAAAATTAGAGGTGAAATTGTGGCTAATAATTCCACTGAAAGAACTTACCTTGGTTTCTTTAGAGATAGTATTTTACTCAATGAATATAAAGAAATGTTCTTATTCCAGAAATATCTGTTGCTATTTATAACAAAACAGCAGCTCCATACCTCCTTTCTGAGAAACTAAGCCTACTCCACAGATTGGTGTTCTAGTATATAGTATATAAATAAGATTAATGAATAATTCAAGAGAATTACTAATACTTCTTGTGATATTGTTGTTTTAAAAGTGATTGTGTTTATTTTTTTTATCTGAGAGAGTAGATGTGCAAAATCTGCACTAGGAGGACAGTGTTTAAGAAAAAGGGGATGGTACCAACTCATTTGACCTAAGATTTTCCTTTTGGGATTAATCTCACTGCAATGTCTGGAAGACATTTTCCATAATGACATGCAAGTGAAAGGTAGCTGGCCATCCTCATCATCTTTCATAAGCATTCTTTAATTAGCTGATTTGTTGTTATATAACTGGTCTTATTATACCTATTTTATGAACAGAGACCATTAAATCAATGATATGGGAAGGTAATATGACTGCGTTAGCTTCAAATTAAAAATATCCCCTTTAAAAAATAAGCAAGTAAGTAAATGAATAAATAAATGAATAAAGACCAGAATACAATAAAACTGTTTGCTCTTGAGGCAGAAGTTTACTCTGTCACATTGTAAGGAAATACTGGCACTCTCAACACAGTTGAAGAAATATTTCTTAGTGTCAGACCACACTAAGGATGAAATAATGCATGGGCTTGGTTTCAATATCTTGGTAAGTCAATGACTTCCCTGATTGAAATTTACTTCTTCATTTACAATTTAGGGCTGAGATTCAGAAAGATCAAATAATTTTTAAAGTTCATGTGACTACTTTTCTGATGGTCTTTCTGACCTACAACAAGAGGTCAAAAAATTGTATTCACAAGTTTAAGGGTAGCATGTCATCTGACCACACTAAATGGAGCAACAGCATACTGAAAATACAGTGCAGAATTCAATCTGAATTGCTATCTGATTCCCCATACTTAAACTTTCATTTTTGCCAGGTCTTAGGACTGTCACATTTCATCTTGTTCATACTGTCAGGGCATACTGGGCATATTGGGCAATTTCTGCAGTCACAAAAAAAGCTGTAATTTTGCAACCTTACACATGAATCATAACTGGAAACATTGCCTATCATTCTCCCAGATGGAAGCAGGTAGAATTTGTCTGACTTACAGATGTTTAGTGTATGCATCTATTTTTATGGACACTTATGTATACAGTTATTTGGCATAAAAATGGCTTGTAGTCAATGTAAAGAAAGAGTGTATGAGACTTATTAGCATAGGTAGTTTTAGTCCAAAAAATGTGAGGATACAATTTGCAGATGATAGGGGTTACTTCTTGCCTTTGTAAGGTGAGTCTTGTTCTTGGACACTTGCCATTGTTTAAAGGAAACCAGAAAAGACTAAAAGCAGAAAAAAAGAAAAGGAGTGTCATGGACAGTTATAGATTAAATCAGTGTTGAATACGTCCATAAAACAGTTATATCCAATGTCAGATTTCTTGGAGGCACCCAATTTTCTAATTGCACTCTGTGCCTTCAAGAAAGCTTTGTTAAATTTTACAGATTTTTTGCCATTTTCCTTTCTTGAGAAGAGCAGCTTTGTTTTAGTAAATGCAAGTTCCTGCTTGTGAACTTTCCACAGCTGAACAAGGAACTCATTCCCATTTTGTGTTTTCTCTGCATCAAGTATAAAGATTAAATTTTACCAGTAAATGTCACCCTATGACTGAGTGCAAATTTAGAGACAGTGTGATTGATCAGTGACTTTGACCTTAAGAAAGGATTTACAAATAGGTTTAAAAGACAGAGTGGACATAACTTGCACATCTGACCTTGCAGAAGTGAATTTTTTTTAGGTTTGTAGCACTCAGACTGCACTAAATTCTGTCTCTATCATGCTGCTTCCATGTCAGTCTCTCCAAGATTACAGAGTGGTTTTTACAAAGAAAATAGATTCTTACTACGTGCAAATAAAAAAATATTTCTTTCTGTCATATGCAAACTAGAAATATTTGTGCTGCTATCAACTACTCTGATGTTATATTTCTGTCTCTTTATACACCAAGGTGTTTCTGTACCTTTTTTCTCCCTATGTCTGCTTTGTTAGGAAGACTGTATCAATACAATCATTCAAGTAAAATCAAAACAAAATCTATTTATCCCAGAAGTTATATTGTAAGAAAATATGCATGCTGTTCCAACTAACTGAATCAGATGCCATACTTTTAATTACTTTTAATTTTAAAACCTACAAAAATACCCCAAACCCTGTATTTCCTTTGAGAATAGCATTTATTCTGGTGTGATTTCAGTTTGTTTTGGGAACAGCTTCTACTACAAACTTAATATCATAACCCACACCCTTTTATTTTAGTCCTACTTCTTAAAAGGAACAACCAATAAAAAATAGTACTTAAAAAAATATATGTAGAATTAAAATTCCTAATACTTTTAGAAACTTAGAAATCTTACGAGCATAAGCTGCTTTAGACTTTAAAAGCAGGAGGCTTAAACTCCAAATCAGTTTGAATTCTCAGAGACAATCTTTGTCTGTTAGAAAAAAAAAAATGAACAGAGGCACAAACTAGATAACAGCCTTTTATGGGGTACAGAAATTAAAGTAACAGAATTACCTTTCAAAGAGATCTCCAGGGCTTTAATGTAAAAATAGCTATTATTTTATTAGACAAAGCTCTAATCCACAGTCTGTTCGGCTGTACTCCAGAGTTCTATAAGATAATCAATGCCTTCACTGGAGAGTGGCGTGATTAAAAAAAAAAAAAAAAAAAAATAAAATCTTTGGAGAAGCTAGGGAGCCATCTTGTGGTGATTTAATTTAACCCTCAAAAGAAAGGAGTCTCGTTTGCATGAAATTGTTTAATTTTCAATTCAATGTAAGGTTCTGATTGCACATGCAGAAGCTTTTGGCTGGAAATGTATTTTTCCTTTTTTCCATACTTCTGCTCTGTTTAGACACCGGCATCAAAGTATATCTAGGAAAAAGGTGAAGGGAAAGAAAAAAGAATAAAACAGGCTGTGTTTCCACCAAATTTATTTTAAAAAGCTAATATAAGCCGTTGTGCTGCCTATCACTGAATGATTTTTACCAGATGCCTTTTCTTCAGAAATATAGTATCCTTAAGTAAGACAATGCCATAAGTGAGAAAAAAAAAGAAGTACTTTGGACTGAGAAATTTACAGATCATGTTTTTATATCACATACTTCAATGAATTTTTTTATTTTTTTCTTGTCATGCAAACACAGTAACTTATCTGCATGGGAAGAACTCAATAAAAAGTTGAATATGTTTGTACACTTAGGTTAAATTGCTGAAGACTACACAAAGATTTAGAGTTAGGAGACTTAGATTCTTTTATGGAATGGCCTTTACAAATATACAGAGAAACTTTTCTAGGAATTCTAAAAGCAACTGGATAAAGATGAAAAATGTACATAGCTACTGCATTAGAGAAATCAGCTCTGCCTCAGCTGAAATGAAATAATTCAATATCACTTCCTTATAATATATTTGGCTTGCTCCCTCCTTGAGAAGACTAATTTAGTAATATCTAGGTTTGCATTTACTAGTCTAGATAAGCAGCAATTAACTTCATGAATCAACATGCATGTCAGCACTTTCAGTGCAAGTATTGCACTGAGAATTTTTATTATATTTGTAAGTTACATAAGGGCAATAGTTTTTCCCAGGTATTATTTCCTTGTATCTTAAATCCAAGAAAAACATCTTGAACAATATTACAGAAGAGATAAAAGCTGTTTTTCAGCCACTGCATTCCTATGAAACAATAAGCTCTTGAGTATGTGGCCATCAAAATGTGCTTTGCATCCAAGGATAAGCATAGTACTTGTTTGTGTTGGTTTTCTGCTCTACCCGTACCCTGTTTTTGCTTACTGCTGCTCTTCTTTGTCCTTCCATTTCTTGTGCTTCTTACATCTACCTGTAAGCTTCCCTAAGTAAGGGCAAGTATCAGTGCCTGTGGTAAGGGGTCAAATCAAACCAAAATCGTCACAGAGAGTTTATCCAGGAACCAGGACAATTAATGTTGGCATTTTTATTCCCTTCCATTTTCTCCTCTCAGTATAATTTGTAGCATTTCCTGATTTCATATATTTTCAACTTTTGTCCTGGTTAAAATAACCAATTCAAAATTTCTGCCTACATAGTCAAGTGAGCTTATTATTTAAATCTATATTCAAATCTGCTAAGCCATTCCAGAGTTTCCGCAAGTACAAATTCTGCTCACCTTTTCTGTGTGAATTTCATCCACACAATTTAAATTTGAATCATTCTAAACCTCACCTCACTGTCAGAACAGGTTTTGCATGAGGTCACCTATTTAGATATTTTAGTTTTTCTTCCTAACATACTAAGACAGTCTGAAATACTGTTCCTTTGGTTAATACGTATTGTGATGCATAAAGTAAACTGCACATAATGGCAAATAAATATTTCTTTCCCCATCGTGACAAACTTGCTTGCCTCATTTATTTATTTATTCCAAACTTCTTGGAGAAACATTCTACTGATTCTTTACAAATTACATGCCAGATATAGAACATATTCAGTTTTTCTAGTGCTCTGTCTGAATTACACATTGGAGGTAGTGAAGATGTGAAAATTAGAATAAGTGAAGTACATGTGATGGAATCTGAAATTATTTCCAGTCTCTAGATCCAGATAGCCTTCCTCTCACATGAGCTATAGTAACTAAAGATGCCTCAGAAACCTAATGCAAGGGATCAGAACCTTCAGCTATACTGTAGTGTACTTTGAGGAGGTGGTATACACACATTTTATCCTTTATAGGCAGAAGACACTGATGAAAGTCTGTGGGAAGTATGTCTATTTTGCCTGAATGACTAATGATTAGTCATTAGATGCACAGAACTTTTGAATAAGCAATCTTCAGGTATAAGTCAGCTATCAGATTTTATTTCATTATCATATTAACGTTCAAGTATCACTGCCCCTGAAATATAAATGACTTAATAGGATTATGGCAGTTCATCCCCTTTCTCACCCATCAGATGAAGAGTATTTACAGTAAGAATATTGCTTCCTGACCTGATTAAGTTGAAATAGATGAGCAAATATTTTAACAAACCGTATCTTTTTCTCCTTGAATATCAAGACATTTCTGTGTAGTTTCCATGCAGAAAAAATAAACAAGTGCCATCTAAAATGAAAAACAACATCACATTTGAAGGCCTTTGTAGTAACAGTAATAATTAAGAGAAGTGAAGAGAAAAAGGATAGATGTTGGGAAGAGCTGATTAGAAGATGGCAGAAACAGAAAAGAAGAAATATCTGCATATGTGGATAGATAGACATGGACTGATAGCAGATCAGGAGTTAACATAAAGAAATGTAAAGACAAAGAGGCTTATGGCTACCTATGAGAAAAAGAAAGAGAAAGAAGCTGAAAGCTATGGAAAGAAAAAAAATAAAAAGGAGTAAGCAAATGACATGAGAAAGATAGACATAACCTTTATTAATTGACATGAAAAACCAGTCAGTGAAAAATGTTTGTAAATGCAAACACTTTGGAAGGACATACAAACGTGGGCACCAAGGTGAACAGCTAAAATACTGAGAATGATGCCTAAGCTTTTTATATATTTTTCATATATTTATAGCTTTGTAGATTGATAATACATGGCCGTAGCTCCTGTACTTTTCTTACCCCTTTCCCCCTAAATCTTAGAACAATAAACTGACCTTCTAAACACATTCCTGAAATATGGTTTAGTCATATTCCAAGTAGGAGACTTACGGTAAGATAGAATAAGTGGGGCAGACAACCCCTTGGACCAACTCCAAGGGGCTGACCCAGGGGTGGGTTACTGGGACAACTGAATCTCCTATTTGATGTACCTGTTATATATCTTAATTGATTAACCTTATAAAATTGTAGAAATCTGGCGCTGGGTGTGCCCATCAACACCAGATCAACTGGAAGCTTCCAACAAAGGTCTGCTTTTGACTTTAGTATTCCATTTAGTATTTAGTTTTTTCTCTTTTGATTACACACAATATGAAAATATCATTAACATAGCATTTGTAAGACAGCAAAATGGTATTTGATTCCAAATAAACATTATGTAACATTACCTAAACTATTGATCTCTGCAGGTGCACTGAGATGAGGATATCGGTCTTTAAAACAATTTGTATTATTGAAGTGTTTCTTTCTCTCAGGTGCCTGTTGAAATCTCTACCTTTTTTTAAGCTTTAGTTTCTGATCAATTTGTCTTATTTCTACTTTACAGTCGTAATTATACATTCCCTTGTGAAAAAATGTCCATATTATATATCAAAAACACAATCTGTCACAATTTGGCACAGTTGCCAGTCTTTACTTAAGGGAAGGCCAGGAATGGAATATTGGGGGTTTGCAGGTCAAGACAGAGATGAATTGACGAAAGACTGTGGGGGGACTTGCTCATTGTTTCTTTCAGTATACCTAATTCTGACTAATACTAGCACTTGAGGCTGTGATCCTGCAACAATTATTCATTTTATAAACATTGAACTTAGCCCAAATTTAGAATTGACTATTAACTATTGAAGCTGCAAGAGGCTATAGTGTGTTTTGATTCTGGTCATGACAGGGATTCTCACACAGGACCACACACCTTCAAATTAAAAGTATGTCACATAATGGTTAGCTGTTTATAACATTCTACAGATGCTGATGGCTGTGACAAGGTAACCACTACTTAGATAAACACAATGTTGTTATATATAAATATCTTTCATAACCTCAGCATACACAATAATAAATCAAACCACTACACATGCTGAAGCCCTGCTTTCCAGGAAGTGAATGGACATTAATGGCTGATAGAAAGTAGAGAATGAAATATTTGGCATCTCTCATCTTTGCTTGCATGTATGACCTTTCACTTTTGGTTATCTCAACCTACATGTTACTTTTGCATCTTATTTTCTTCAGCCATCAGCCTGCAGTGGGAGTGACAGAGCAGCTTGGTAGGCACCTGGCAACCAGATAAGATCAACCCACCACAAGTCTAGAGCACATGCCTTATGAGGGGTGACTGAAAGTCTTTTCCAGCCTAAATGATTCAATGATTTATCTCAGAAAATCCAGATATTCATAACTGTGCCATTCAAAATATAGAACTTAGCACTTTTTTTCATTATATAAGATCTTCCATTAATCAAGATTGAAACAAAAATTAGAGAAATTATGAGTTCAATACATTTTTCCTAAGATTATTATTCATATTGAGTTAATTATCCATACTGTTCATTTTTATGGAGTTTTTTTCATTAAAATTGTTATCCATTTTTCTTATTTATGTAATATCTGATATAAAACATTTCTAGTGACTTCTAGATGTGGTTGAAAAATCAGTAATTTATCCCATGAATCATAATGACTATAATGAGGACTTTCAAAATTAAGGTACTTTGAATACTCTGGTATTTGAAGAAACATGGAGATAAATTTTATTTATCAATAAATGCTTACATCCACAGATTCAAAAAGAAATATGAGTTTTCAGCAAAATCTATAAAAACTAATTTTTAAATTTTTGGTGGGCTACAATATTTTCTGTGATTCTTACTGAACTGTTGTTCAGCAGCTGCCACGACAGCACTGCCACGCTCTTAAACATGATGAGGCAAAACAATTATGACATAGCACTAAACTGAATAATACAATTATGATCCTATTAGGAATATGCATAGTTTGTTACTTTAGAAATACAAAATATCTAGCAGGGAAGTGATAGGATCAAAGTACATTTAAAAGGAAGCTGAAACTTTTTCACGTTTCACAGAAAAAGCAAAGGAGAGGAAAAGAAACAACAAACCTTTTGCTAGTATCAAACTTAAGGTTGCAACAAGGTACATGGGACTAAGGAACTTATAAAGACAGATCAGCATTAAATTTAATTGTTACAATTCTCCTGAGAAACATGTATCATTTATATATATATATATATATGAAAACGATATATGAAAAGGATTTATTTTTTGCTATTCAATATTGCATTTTAGAAAGACGTATCTCCTAAACTACTTTTGTGTTCTTGCTTGTCGTGACCATTCTCCATTTTTGAGTCAAAATTACTGTACCAAAACCAGAAGACTACTGTACCTAAAAGAAGATTAGAAGTTACTATTTATGAGATATGAGGTTCAAAGTAGAATTATTGTTTCTTTTTATTCCTTTTCTGTATAAATGTTCTGGTTTTGTGTTAGTTGATATTTGGTGAGGAGGGAAGAAGCCACCCACAGAAATGATTTTTATAGGAGGTGGCTGCTAAGAGCTTCCTCTGTGCTTAGCAAAAACCAATCGCTGGCTAGCTCTGAGAATTGACAACCTATTAAACCATTTAGAAGCTCGTTCTGCCTCTGTGAAATCCATGTTTTAAAGATGCGTAAGCTCAGGAAACCTCTCTTGCTTCTGGCCTTAAAAGGTAACCAAGCACTGGTTGTGTAGGCCCCAGCGGTGGCTGAGCGGGGGACAGGAGGCTGCAAGGCTCCAGCTGAAGCTGGGCCGGGCCATAGCTCCAAACATCTCGCTGACACTAAATCCTGACCCCACTGCTGGCCTGCACCGACCTGGGGTCCACTGGGTCCTGGGAGTGGCTCTGGGCCAGGCCAGACCCCTCCACTGTGGCCTATCCCCCAGCGGCTGCAGGGCAGAGAGAGGGGGCCAGCACGGCCTGAAATCCATCACTGTGACTGGTGTGGCCACTGCCTGCAGAAACCATCATGACCATCTGCAGGCCTGGGTGAGGTATTAACTCTTCACTGCACAGATGAGACTTGCAGACCTTGATCCTCCCCTTGGGTGAGAGAAAAGGACAGAGTGAGGACACGTAGAAGACAACATGAAGACACCAAGGTAAGTAAAGAGTAGTCAAATCCCAGATGGAAGGTGAATGAGGAGATGCCCTAGTATTGGGCTGAAAATTCTTTTGGTAAGGCCATGGAGATGGACTGTGATACACTGGAATATCCCCTTTAATTCATGAAAAAGGATGGGAGGATGGACTGTTCAAACTGTAGATGTGAGTAGAGGCATCCATTGATTAAGTAGATGTTGCAGTAGCTATGATCCCATGAGAAGCTTTTACAGAGAGAGAGATGAGAGTCATAAAGACCCTTTGCTCCCAGGGAGAGATGAAGATCTCTGTTCCCAGAGATAAAGATGATTGCAGAGGTAGATGAAGAGAGACTTTGTTTTTGAACAGCTATATTTAAAAATGGTACCACATAAATTGACATGGCACATTAACTCAGCTGTGAGAAAGCTGTGAAAATGTGAGGAGCTTAACATTTGCAGATTTTTTTCCCAGGCAGCTGCTATTCGTGGAAGTGAAAGGCCAGGAGAGAACAGTTTCATGTGGAGAATTCTCCATGGCATGACAAGAGAAAGCTCCTCTCCCTACAAGAACTAATGAAAGACTGTTGTAGAGGTAATAACTGATTGAAAAACACAGGTTTTGTCTTTGCAATGTCAGTTGGGACAGAAAAGAAGTTGGACAGGGGGAGGAAAAGTGTTCTGAAGGTTTTATTCTGATTCTTCTTATTAATTTAGTTCTGTTAGTAAAGTTTTTTCTTTATGCCTTTTAAGTTTTGAGTCTCTTTGCCCTCCTTCTAATTCATATCTCACAGCAGGAAATGAGTAAATAATTCTAGTAGGTGCACTAGTGATTTTAGCCAGCGCTAAACCTTCTACATTATTTGATGCATTGGCGAGGAAACTCAAATTGGCAAACGTAAACCACTACATGAAATTGATGTTTCCACTTGGTTTCGGACTGAAATCACCACAATGATAAGAAAGGCTTCAAAGAATTTCAGCAGGATGAAACATAAAAGCTGTGATTCAACTGAATTCAGGATGTCTCTCAATCCAGTTTGAAAAATGACAGGATAAAGAAATACATCAGCTCCATTGGCATTGAGAACTAATACATTTTTTTATTTAAATTAATTAGTTCTGTGATAACATGATAATTATATAGAATAAAAATATGTATTCACTTACTAATCATCAGTTTTAAAAATCAGTAGAAAAACTGAATTATGATAGACTATGGATGTAGAGATTTCACTGTTCATGTGTTTTTTATTCAAACTAATTTAATCTATTCTCAAAGAGGATTGCCTGTATAGAGGCGTGCTAGTTTCTGCATGTAGCTTTTTACTGCCACTTCATCTACACTAAACAAAAAAATCACAATGTACTATTTGATCATAGAAAAAGAGAAAACCTATTAAAAAATCCATAACTAAATATTTTTTTCCAAATGTTGCCCTTTGGTGCAAACAACAAAAAGAGGCGCCAAGTTTTTATTAAGGTTTTCCATAGGGGAAAATTCTCTAGAAACAAATGAATCAATTTATTATTATACTTGTGAAACTGCAAGTGATATCAATAGTACTTACACAGCTTTCAGCAGGACAATAGAAATGGAAATTCAGACTCTTGGTTTTATGATTTCTACTTTATGATACTTGATTGTTGGTTTCTGTGTGATCTTCATCATCACATTCCTACAGGGATTTTGTAAAACAGGAAGTACAGTGAGTCATGACCCAGGCCAGTGTGAATACCAGTCCCTTCAGAAGCATTCACTGATTTTGTAAATATTGAGTTTGTATGCTCAAATCAAAGCCAGTTTAAAGAATGGACTGAAAACTCCTGTTTATACAAATTAATTCATATTACTTTAAAACTCAGGAAGCAGAATGATAAAGTTTGGAATATTTTACATATATTCTCTGTAAGAAAACTGTTTTAAGATGGGGGGTTTGGTGACTGATATTTTTGTTTGTTTGTTCATTTGGTTTTATTTCTGGTTTATTTTTGCCATTTTATAAGGTAGAATGCTTATGATATTCGGATAATGCCCAATAATCATCACAATTCTCCTTGACTACATGTTCCACATGTAAAAGATCAAGCATCAAAACTACCTGAAACAAAATTTAGCCAGTGGCTTTTGAGAACTTCAGGTTATTTCTCTGTAGGATTGTGATAAGCGAGCTGTTAAAAGACTAAGCAAAGGATTGTCCAGTGACTCAGAAACATTTTCAATTGCCATTTGCAGGCAAAGAATTTGCTAGAGACTTTTGGCTGCAAACATTGATGTATCACTGCTCCTACAGTCTTTGGCATCAGTCTGAAGCAAAAATCTTTCAACTTCTCATTCACATCTTACCTCTAAGAAAAAACCAAATATTATTGCTAGAAGCCTGGAGAGAAGAAAGCTAAGGAGAGATGTTACTACTCTCTACATCCCATGAAAGGATGTTGTTGTGAGGTGAGTGTCAGTCTCTTCTCCCAAGTCACAAGCAGCACAATGAGAGGAAATGGCCTCATGTTTCACCAGATGATGTTTACTTTAGATTTTAGGCAAAAATATCTTCAAGGAAAGGGTTGTAAAGCCTTGGAACAGAATGGTCAGGGAAGTGATAAAGGCACCATCTTTGGAAGTGTTCCAAAAACATGGATATGGCACTGGAAGACTTGCTTTAGTGATGGTGGTGGTGCTACACTGATGGTTGGATATGATGATCTTCTAGGTCTTTTCAACCTTAATGATTCTATGATTCCATGAAGAATAGAATGAAGCCCCAACAGAATATGATGGTAGCTTCTCTCTAATATTTTCTCTCTTTTTTCTCTTTTCCCTCTGTATTGCTCTCAGAATACAATGTCAAAGATCTAATTGAGAAAAGACATAAAAAACTTTGAAACAGTGACAGAGGAAAAACTTTATTAAGTCAAGATCAAGAATAGTGTACTAGTAAAAATCACATTCTTACCCTGTGTGCTCATCTGTTAAAAATGTACATACAACCATCTTTTTTTGTGCTTTTTATGTTGTATATTATTTGGTCAACTGGCAGGTTATGCTGTTAGGAGCCCTAGCACCAGACTTTTCTTTTTTGTTCAAATTGTATTGGTAGCAGCCCCAAAGAGGATTGATTTTCTCCACCACTGTTGAGGAGCTTCTCTTCATGCTAACCAAGACAGTTCATTTTGTACCTTTCAAGACAGGCACTTTCATGACTTCTTTCAATATTAATTCCACATAGGGCATACAATGCTATCTGAAAACACAACAAAGGGGTCTCTTCAAGAATACAATCCCCCTCCACCTATCTCTCCTTCACATAAATCTATGTCAAAATTTTTGGAAGTTTTATTAACTTCCTTTTTAAGCATTCTTATGGTCTTTAAATACCACTTCATTTTGTGAAAAGCCGTATTGAAAGTTGCCATGGGAAGTATGCAATTTGTTAAACTGGTAGATGCTTACCTATCAAAAAAAAGATTGGGCTGAAGAAAGAATTTTCTTATTTTCATGCAGTTGGGCAAATAAGGCAAAAAAACATGAGTCCAAATCTTTTATATCAAACACTGCAAATTTTTAAAACAGAATATCTAAATCAAAATATTGTTATAATCAGGATTTATTCAAAGTAGCTTTTTTTGCTCAGTAAAAGAGAGCAGAGAATTAAGGACCTTGGAGTATTTTTAAACCAAAATGAAATGACATATCTGAGGTCTTGCTGTGAGGAGAACAACAGTGAGAGATGATACATGAGGAAATGGAAGTGAGAGGGATATTATTGTGACAATTAATGCTGATCAGAGGAAATAGCTGGTAAGAATGAAAGTGAGACTGAATGGATCATGGCTAGGCAAAGCAAGTTCAAGGGCTTTGGCTGACTGAAATCAAGATGTTGTGTGAGACTTTGATTAGTGTAAGCTCAAAAAATGTTATAAGCATATCAGGTTATGCAGAGATGATAAAGTAGCAAATACCTATGAAAAGAAATGGTTTGCTGAGAAAAAAAGAAGTATTTCCAGGTTATGTCTTAGTAGTAAAAAAATAAACAAACAAACAATCAAACAAAAGAGTAAGAAAAGCCCCTACTTTTTACAAAAGTACTAAAAATTATTGCAACCTCCAGTGAATAACTGTTAATATTGGATGACATACACCATCATTTTTAGCTTTTCTTCTTTGGCCAGACAGTATATCCAGAGACAACTCAAAATACAATTGTTGTAATACCCTAACATAGTGTGCAAGACAGTGGAATTTGGCATAAAAATCATACATAGCTCTTGGTTGAGTATTAGTCTTTCCTCAAGCACATATATTATTGGTAATTTCAAATAAGAAAAACATTTATATTACTTTAAACAAACACACATGTAAAGGTTGTTTCACAACATTAACAATAAAAATACAGATAAAATTATTTCTTAATAGTTTTATTAAAGTTGTGTTCAAGGGCCTGTGTACCTTCATAGACACTACATTTTTCCAAACAACCAGTCAATGCTCATATACTTGCTCCCTTAGACATTTAACAGAGGTCTTAGCAGAAGTTATTAGCAGCATATTTTACATACCTCGGTCTCATCACTGGTTATACGCTGGTTACACAGTTACTGGCAGTCCTGACTCCCGCAACTGCCTTAAGATAGGCATAGTATACCAGAACCCCAGGGCAGTATTAACACTCTTCAGCCACTTATATATTTACCAAATCTCCTGCTGTGCTCTTGCCAAATTGGAGAACAGGTAGAAATTTCCCAGAGGCTGTTTCTAGGTAAGTAGGGCAGTTGCATGTATATGTACCTTAACTACATTTGTCTTGGGTTGCAGAGTCTGGGTTTTGCTGAGGTGAAGATTGTAAAGGAAGTGTTTTTTCCCTGCTAGGAAGGACAGTTTGCTGTTAGCTATTACTGTAGAATGTAAAAAAAAAAAAATAAAAGTAAAGACTGGAATACCAAAATTGTCTTCACTTAGCTATATTGTGTGCATTGTCACATCCTTTGTTATTCATCTGTTCTTTAAACTACTTTAAATATCAACCTTTTTCGTTTTGCATATCATAATTAAAATTTTGTATTTCCAATCACTTTTCTTCATCCACCTTGAAACCCATGTGCTGTCCCACATCTTTCTGAAATATGCTAACCAGAAGTTAATGCACTAGTCCTTGTGAGTGCATAAAATTGAGTTTTATAATCCTTAGTTTTGTTTTCTACTTTTTTCTTTTTCATTTATCTGTTCTTTGATAACCAGTATATCTTAGGCAAATGCTTATTTTGGACATGTACAACATGGTTTTTTAATATTGTGGTTTCATATGCCTTATTTAGGCCTGGAATAAGGGAGAAGGAACTTGCATGTTTGTTATTGTATGTATAATTTTTGTATGATTTGCATAATTTTGTTTCATTCTAAACCATATTTTCTGGACTTTGGCATCCTTACAGAAGTCAATAAGCACAAGGGGATGGAACAGTTTCCGAATATTCACATCCACAGTATGTTGATATACATCTGAACTAGATCGCAATATTATCAGTGAAGAGCTCATGTCATCACAAAACAGATGTGTAAAAATATACTGTGAATCAATTTGCATAAAGGAAAATTGTCCTCTATATTTGTACAAACAGCAACACCAAAGCTACCAAAAATTCCTCAAGCTACCCAACAAGGCTCTAAGTAGTCCCTGATTCCTTCGGAGTTATCTTTTATAGCCTGGATTAAACTACAGATGTGATGGTCTGAAGAAGGAACAGCTTCAGAAACATTTACTTATACATACAGACCCACTGACTTCAACTCCTTCACTTTTTAACTTCAGCCATAGATCAAAATGTTCCCTTAGGCTGGGTCTTCATCATGGAATTAACAACATGTGAACACAAAAGACATTAAAATTCACATAGCAATAGTAGTTCTGTCCTCGTGGTTGTGGAAGGATATTCTCTATTTAAAAGCCTTGCTATGCAGGTTTTTTACCATGGTTTGTTTGTTCATGTAGCCTTATAGATTAGTAAATTAATAATATGTTCCATTTGGAAGCACGATTGATTATTGTTGACTCTTGTTTTCTGCCCTGTGTTCTACATACCTGTAAAGTATAAAAATCTTATTTTGACTAATGAGCAGCCCTCTAAAAACTACAGTATTGTTGGATTATCCTCAGTATAAATAATGAAGACTCAAACTCTAAGAGATTCATATCATATCAAGTCTTCACCTTCATCTGTCCTAGACTATTATTGTATTCTGAACAAAATATAGAATAAAACTACAGTGAACAGAGGTACATAATCATACATAAGGTATAGCTTTATTTTTGTGTTTTAGTCTCCTAAGGACTTATCCCTCAAGTATTCCTGAACTGAATACAGACTCTGTTGTGGGGTTTGGGTTTTGGGAAGTTGTTTATTTGTTTTAAAATTATTTTCCTTGCTTGCCATTTAAAAAAAAATCTGTTGGGAGAATCCAGGTGCTAATCAAGATTGTATGAAATTGTATTAATGGAATAATTTCAATGGATGTTATATAACTGCCACTCTAATATTAGCATTAGCAGCAGGAAAAATTGACAGAAATCACTGGCCCTAGTCCAAGATGAACCTGTTTCCTACCTGAACAAGCAGAATAGTAATATTTTTTTTCTCCCTTAACATTAACGTATATTTGTAGCAGTAAGCACTAAAAAAAAAAAAAAGGAACCCTGTTTTTAAGATCAAGTCAGAACGAGTATGAATGGTTTCAAGTGCTAACTTCCTGCTTACAGAAAAACAAAGCTAGCAAAACATTATTTCTTAAGTTTCATACAGTAGTCTCTACCTTTGGAGAGACAAAGTAACACATTTCAATGAAAATGTTTTTCTGGACCTAGGGGTCCATCTCAGAAAAGAAAGAAAATCTAAGACACCTTTGCACTGCTCTAGTCCTGATGCACGGCTAATACTGGTCTTCTTTGCACATAGTATTTTTAAATTTTTTTGCAAACTTCAGTGACCTTTCTGGTGTACATCAACTGTGAGTTGCAAACACACAAATTCATTTCCTTTCCCTGGTCACATAACTAAGTCTCATAAGGGGATTGCTATAGAAAATATTTAGATATTTAGAGCACTACATAGCCACAATATTTCGCCTTGTTTGTCAGGTTTCAATATGTAAGAAATTTTCATGAAGCATAAGATATATTCATATAGGTAGAATTTTATGGAAGTTCTTTAAAATCAAAGACTGCTTATATAAAGGTCTGTGATGATACCTGAGAAGCACAGATGATATACATCAGATAGTTATGCTTTTTTGAATTAAGATGAATTAGAGGAAAACTTGTGGTTGGTAAAGACAAGAAGCTTGATATTTTATAGTTATTTTTGAAAACCCAAAAGAAGAATGCATTCTTAATCTCTTTCATTTCACAGAGAACATGAATTGGAAAAACGTTTTTGTTTATGGATACATCTTCTCTGCAAATTATTTTAGCTGAAACACTGGAATCATCCTTACATATATGAGAATATACCTTCAAGATTTGATGTGATACTCACTTTTCTCTGAAAATTAATAGATAGCTGAGGGACTGGGAAACCCTGGAGAATTTACAGGATACAGATTAGATTTACCTTCTTTCTGAGTCATCTGTTGGAAACTTGGTGCACAGTCACCAGTGTAGGCTTTTTCCTGTGAACCAGCACCTGCCTCTGCATCCCGTCTATCAGTGCGCTGACTGCCATGTTAACTGTATATTTCAGATTTATACATGAAATTTGCATCAGTCCTGGTCATTGGTATCCTCTGGTGATGGATAAGTGGGAAGCCAGCATAAGCTTGCTTTGCAAGATTCTCTGCTTAGCAGGAAATATCTCACACTGTCTGCTAGTTCCTGGCCTTGTTTCACTTTTCTTGTAATCATTGGTACTGCCACACACTGCTTCCCCCCATGCTGCTAGTCTGAAAACTTCTGATAGCAGACAAGAGAAATTAACATTTCCAAAATAAAATCCATAGAAAAAGCACATTACCACTTACAATCTCTCCAGTGCAAGTGTTTTAGCTTTGTTTTTGCAGAGTAGGTTTTCTGTGTACTTTGTCTTTGCTATTAGATGTAAAATAGCCTACATTAAAATTTTCTGTCAGCATACCTACGCCAGCTGGGTCCATGAAACAAAAATCCTAGATGTTTGTTCATTGATAAACACAATTAATATTGCTTTGTTAGAGAAATTATTTTTTGAGGCACATAAATTATATTTTTTTACCTTTTCCTAAGAAACATTTATCCTATGCAACTATCACTCTATCAGCTTCCTGAACAATTCTCAGGAATATGGACTATTCTCCGCCAATTAGCCTCTTCCCAGGGGTATTCCCAAGCCTGCTTAATAGAACAGCTGTAGCTTAAAAAAAATAAAAATAAAAATAAAAATAAAAATAAAAATAAAAATAAAAATAAAAATAAAAATAAAAATAAAAATAAAAATAAAAATAAAAATAAAAATAAAAATAAAAATAAAAATAAAAATAAAAATATATTCTTCCTGATTTAACTTTCATTTTTTTTGGTGTGTCTTCTGTTGGCATAGATCATGCAATCATTTGGGTTCTGCCAAAACAGCCAAAATAGCTAACATGGCAACAAACCCTTACTAGAACTATGAAAAATCCAAATAAGAAACTGTTTACAATATAGCAGCAACATTTGCAGACATCCACTTTTATGTTTGAAGACATCATCCTTTCTTTGTGTGACAGCAGGGAAGTGCTTTTTGAACTGACAGTTAAAACCACCAGTAGCTATTGAGCAGGAATTAGAACAACAAATAAGAGTTTGCATTAATTGAGTTGTTTGTTTATAAGAGCATGCCTTAAGAGCACTATAAGCACTGCAGAACATCTGGCCTTCCTAGGAGATTTGGCAATACTTACACCTTAAGAGTGCTTAGACAAAATAATTTTTTACTAGCAGTATTGTCTTTCCTTCTTATACCTGTTTATGTATTGAGTCAGACAGACCAATTATAAATTCCTTCTTTATTCCCTTTGGAAGTTTTCTTTCCTTGTTTGCAAAGTCTTTGTGAACATGTTGAAAATAATACATAACTAAGTGAAAAATTTACTTATGCTAAGGAGGCCATGGCTTTAACCTCTCTATTTGGATGTCATAAACCTGATTTCTTTGTTAAAATGTTATCAGAATCTACTGAAATTACTGAAAATGGACAAAATAACTTTTTTTCTCTAAATCAGTGTCTGCTGTGAGAGATGAGATTTTCCATTTTTAATTTCAGCCTTTGATTTTGTGAAAAGAGAGAAACAGAAAAATAATTTTACAATATGCAGTTGCATGTCAGAATTCCATTTTAATGGTAAGTTGAAGTGATGTCAAGTGATGGTGTCAAATGTCTATTGCATGCAAATGAAGAAATCAAAGCAATTATTAATGGAGGACAATTTGACCCTAAATTCTATACTGAAACCCAAGAGATTTCATAAGTTTTTATAAGCATGTGAAGATCTTCTAGTTCTTTTAAAAAGGTATTTTAATTCAAAGTATGATATAGAGATTCTGCAGCTAAAATACAGCCTAACTCCTTGTTACTTTCCTCCCTTCTGCATGTTCCACATGCAAATTTTTTTTGTTTCCTGCCGTGAAACAATCTGTGAAACTACGTACAGAGTTCTTGATCCAGCTAATCTAAATTCATCTTATTTATTCTGGATATGGCATAATTTAGAATGGAATATTTCCTTTAGTCATAATAAATTTTAATACCACTTTCTTTCAGTCCAGTAGAGAGAAAAACATGTGTGATCAGAAGTCATCTTTTCTTTACTGTTCTTGCTTCACTGCAAAGCTAATTTTGTGGGGAGAAAGAAAAGGCATTACAAGTACTATATAACATTAAAATACATGAAAACAGTAGACTGTATGAAACAATGCATTAGGAACTGCAGTGAATATATATTTGGAAATAAATACAGTGGAACAAAATACATTATTGGAAGTACTGAGGGCATCCAGTCTGGATCAGGATCTTAGACAATAATGATATATAAAGATAAGAAAGTTCTTCATTCCTTAAGTGGGTATGCTTCCTATGCATTCAAATTTTTATTTCACTTGTAAAGGTTTCTGGTGTGTTTCCAGATAAAAAAAATAAGACACTGAAGAAATTTGGGTTAAATCTGAAGTTCAAATAATTGGATCTCATTAGCAAGAAAAATATTAGACTTTCAGTTATCTCAAAAGTACAAATACAATCACTTCAAATACATACAGATGCATAAATATTTTACCCTTTTCTTTTGGGGGAAAGAAGGCAAAGTTAGTTTGAGAGTAGTCACACAAATTTAGACATTTTTTATTATTTATGAGACAGAAGTTATTTTTGAAACAATCTTTTATCTCATTATAAGCAATTATAACAACTCACCCCATAAGGCAAGATGGACTTCTTCCTGACATGGAATTTTACACACTGACAAAAATAGACACATTTTCACTGTCCATTCTCAGCATTTTATAGCCATTTCTATGTACTTGAGTCTGTAAAAGAAAAAGGAGAGCTATTTGCTGACTCAGTTCTAATCAAGTCTATTAGTTGACATCTTATCACTATAAAATGTTATCCAAAGTAATCATTTACTTTGCTGAATGTTCAAATAAAATTTTACTGAGTCTACAGAACTACTTTTCTCTTCTTTGGGAGGAAGAAATATAGAACATGCTGACATTTTAAGAAAAAATTAAAATCTTTTAACCCTTTTATCCCAGAATTTTACAGCCATAGACTGCAGTGAGGGAAGAAGCAGTGAGAGATAACTTTTGTAAAGTTGCATTCTGTTCTTTGCCATGGAATGAGAACTGAAAGTTAAATTTATCTAAGTTAACTAAGTTGACCTCTCCAGTTTTTTGTTTGGGGTTCTCTTCCATGCATAAAGAAAATTGTATACTTCAGCCAAAACACATTCAGTGTAAACTGCTTTCAAGCAAACACCTTTGACTCTTCTGGCCATCCAGTAGTAAAGCCCCCACAGAAGTCATACTGTCAAAATACTGAATGTGCAATATCTACACAAACCTTACAGACCCTGGGAAGTTATGCAGTTTATAACCGACTAAATTAACAGTAATTGATAAACTGTGTGGATTTGTGATTCAGAAGGATATGCAGAGTGGTAAACAATGACAAAAAGATGGAGTAGATAATCCTGATGAACGTATCTCAAAACTTTTTTTAATCCTTTTCTATCTTTATGTGGCTTTTTTTTTCCCTATGGTATTTTTACCCCATGTGACAAATTATTTAGAGTTTTTATTTTGAAGTTATCCTATTTATAAACTTTTATTTACAAATTCAAATATACAAGCTAAAAAATTCTTCTGTTAAGACTTCCTGTACAAATATCACTCCCTTCTCTTTCATATGTACAATTATCAGCAATATGTGGCAAGCTCTTCTTCCACGGTGGAAGAATTTTGAAGAGTTAAACAAGACAATTTCTACTTATAGATAAAAAAAAAAGGACAGCAGCTATGTTATTTATATATATTATCTCATAAGATTTGGAGGACTGAGCAGAATGCCTGGAACCCTTATACAGATATAATAGCTGAATATTCAACAGGGGGCCTACAAAATCTAATATTCTGGGTAAAAAAGCAGTAAAAATTAGCCTGACAGCAATTATGTTTGAGAAAAATATGCCCTAAGGTCCACTTTTCTCAGTCATCTTACTCTGTATTGGATATGGATTTCCAGAGAGCCATATCCTTGACATTTATTTTGGAGTTTTACATGTAGGTCAGCTGTCTCTCCATGTCCCATCTGGAGACAGTGAGTAATAGTGATTTCTGTAGACTTCTTTTTATTTTAGGATTTACTGGTGAGATCTTGTGCTCATTTACTTTCAAAGACTATTGCACAATGAAGGGGGATGAATTGGTCACCTTCTAAAGTCTTTGAGGAACAGCTGCAAACAGAGTGACACAGGAACAGACCATTAGACAAACAGTGTTGGGGAAAACCATCGTGTTTAGACATTAATGTCCCAAGGACAAACAGCAGATTCAATGGTCTGACAATTAGCATGGATGGGTAAAAGTAGGCAGGGCATCTATTACAAACTCCTTATATGTGTGAGTCTTAAGTAAGTGATAGTATTCATTCACCTATACCCATCCCTCCTTTACCACACCTTGGAAAAAATATAGCATCATGTAACTCTTTACACCATTTGTAGCAGCTCATAATTTCTCACATACAACAGTATTTCTGCCTGCTATGTATACATCTGAATCAGGAAACATAGGAAAAATATTTTAGTAGTTATGGCAACTACTGTTAGAAAGCAAGGGTTGGATAACGTGCATGTGTTGTATCATAACAGATTTCAAGGGATACCTAATCCTACACAAGTTGCATTGCTGTTTAGCTGAGTAACAATTTAATGTTTTGCTTTCATTTCTTTAAATTGAGATGATATGTGATATAATTTTATTTACTGAAAAGGAATCTTCAGATTTAGTGCAGAGTCACAAGAAAATATTGCTGCCATATAAATATAGTTAGTTCACTGGAGCATTGGAATTACCGTTTTAAGACATTGGTGGAAAAAATTCTTCAGTTCTATAAATTGTCGACATTAATATTTAAGAAATGTAGACATCAACTCATCAGAATCATAAAATCCTTGATTAAGAGGTCAGATCATCAAGTCAAACCACTCAGAAGGAAGGTTAAATATAACTGAATGTTATACTCGACTGTATTGAATCTGTCGTTTAAAATAATCCAGGAAATAAATTCTTCTTAATAATATTTTTATATCTATTAATAAGAGTAAGTTGAGCAGAAATTAAAATCTTTAATAGTCACTGGATTCCACAGCACATGGAGAACCCTGATTAACCCAGAGAGTCTGATCTATGCAGTTTTCTGTTATTAGCATATTCTGTCAGAAAGGACATTAAAAGTTCTAATTTTCTGTATTTCATCAAAGGAGGCTAGAAGAAAAAAAAGTTAGGAATATTTACATTTATTTCTAAGTCTCTAATACTCTTACTGCTCTATGATAAAGTCACATTAGACAGGATTAATCTGAGCAGCTGTAGATTTATCCTAAAACTGATGTCTAACAGGTCAGATGAATCATATCACTAAGAGATTAACTGTCTGCTGTAAAAAGGAAGCTTAGGATAACTACCTCATATGTGGAAAGCTACATTGTAAATTTTGAAAGTTAAGTAAAAGTAATCCTGTCTTGTGGCTTCAAAATACAGGACTCAAGCACTCAATTACTGGTTTCATAATTAGATTAAAAAGATAAGTGATTGTGCAGCCAATGTGAGTATGAACAAAGCCAAAATTTACTGAGCTCATACGAAGCAGAGGCTTCTGACATTACTTTTTTTAAGAGTGATCATGAGGACTCCAGTTAATGCTGGCAGCCTTTTCAGCAATCAGTGAATTGGTAATTCCCATGAGAAGACATAACTATGAGTAAGCTAATTTTCAGTCTACAGAGACTACATATGGGTTGATTTTTTTCTGCCTGAGTAGCCATTTGACAGGTTCTGAAATGGGAGCTGTGTACTGTTGAAGCTGAGAATAGTTGTCCCTGAGAAAACATGTAAGTGGCAGTAGGAATATGAGAAAATTGAGAATAAACTTTGTCATTGAGAAGCAAAAATACCCCAGTTAAACTATTCAAATACTCAAAAATAATGCTGAAAATGCCATATATTTTGTAATTGCCTGATTTTACCAGAAGATGTGTAACCTACTGTGTATCAGAAACCATTCAGCATCTATATCTAAGCTATGAATCTGTTGAGTTTTATATCATTTAGTGGGATATGGCTGTTTTCTGTTTATTTGTCCTCATGAAGGTATAAATAGAAGCATTTCCAATAATCAAAAAAATAAAACCCCCTAGACATCTGTGTGGGGCAGAACAAAAAGCAGAAAGTAAGCACTGTGGTTCTTTGAAAATATGACTTAAATGCATCCAGCTGTACAAATTAGAGAGGCAGAGCATGAAAATTTTCATCACTGATGTTTTCTTTGGATTTAAAAATGGAAAGGACAGAGGTCTTACCTATCTTCAGTCATCATTACTCATCCTGCTATTATAACTTTGTCCCCAGCCTCTCTGTTATCACTGTCTGCCCCACAGCAGGCAGGGAGGCTGGGGAGGTAGTTTTAGCTTGCCAGAGGAGGCCCTAAAAACGAGGCTCTTTCCCTTTGCTGAGATGGCAGTTGCAGCTTTATTTCTTGGGATCTTTTGGGGTGAGATGGCAGGCGGGAAAGAGAAAGAGGTATAGATAAGCACTCCTTTTTCAAGGCAGGGGAAAGGGGTGTGGGGGAATTTACACAACCAATAAGGGGACCTGGGGAGAACAAGATAAGGGAAAGAACTTACAAATCTACATTTTCGGGGGTATATTCTTTGGGTCATACCATTTTTCCTAACTGCATTACAACAATCATTTTTACACACTTACTCCCAAGTGAGATCTGCTTCCATAAAAGTAAATTATCAGTATCTTTTTTCTCCTGGAGAGCTTTTGAAGAGGAAGAAACTTTGCACAAAATATTGTTTATCGAATTCAGTTAATACCTTCTCTTTTGGTTAAGTGTACACTGCAGCTCCTAGTAAAATGAAAATGAGTAGTCATATAACTTGCTGCATATTAGCAGGAGAATGAAGTGCTAAGCTTATTTACTCTTCATGTATAGAAAAAAACACCTTAATTTAACATGCTCTTGATGAGTTTTAACTATAGCTCACTACCTTATTTTAGTCGAAGTTGTGTTCAACTTGTACAAACAGACAGGCAGGGAACACATCTTTACGTCTGTCAACATTCCATATGCTCAGTCCACATTAGAATTACACTGAAAATAACCCTACAAAGAATTTTTATGAACACTCTATGCACATTTACTGTATTTCAAAAGAGAAAAGTATATAGCTGAAGAATTGTTCCAGATCTTGACAACAATAATTCTACTGATAGCTGTACTGTTCTACATGCACAAAAGAGATTATGTGGTTTTAGCTTCATATATTTCAAACATTTAGAAAGATAGCCTGGAATAAATTTACACTTTGTAATATGATTTCTGCATTTTGTGTATATTCATCCCTCACTGTGCATCCAACTGAAAATAGAAGGATCCTGTAATTTGGTTCTGTCCTTTACATTCAGCCTGGCAAAAAAAGTCTTGCTCAAGATTATTTTGATTAAGATTATTTAATGATTGGAACTGGTTTCAGTACAGGTTCGGAAATAACAGATATTTCTTTCATAGGAAGACAGAAAATAATCTCTTGGTAACTTCAGAATATATTTTATTGGCTGTTCAGCATTGAGGACCAGGAATAATAGCCTTCAACTCCTCATCCACATTTCTGATTATTAAATTTTAAACAGTCTGACAGTGTAAGACATAAAGAATTAATATAATTCTCTATCACTGCTGCAAAATCTCAGATTTTTCTTCCTCTGTTGTATTCATCCAAATTAGAAATGAAAGATTTTTTTCTAGTGGGGAATGATGCCGCCCACTCTCAGATTTTGAATTATGTGATATCAAGTACTTCTGAAGGTGAATAAATGCTGCTCACTTTTGCCATCACACTACTTTTCAAAACCAGCATGTTTTGCAGCCATGAATATCAAAACATTTATTAATCTGTGCTGTTATCTTAAGAGATTAATGAAGCTATTACTATCTTATTATTAAATGAGGTAGTTCACTCTTCCCACACCCTTTCAAACAAAACCTCATAGTGTAACCTGCACCCAGAAGTCTCTATTTGGAAACCATTATTTGGCAGATAAGTCTGGCATGTTACCAAACCAAATCAAGCTTCTCTTTTTCAGATAAGGTCTTTTTAAAGAAGGTGCAGGAGCCAATGGCCATAACACAACACTACATTATAAATTATGGAATATTTTGATTGAATGTAGAACATCAAATTGCGATGTGTAGATGACAAAGACTATATTCATGAACATCTTACACATTAATAAGAAACCTGTGCACAGTAATCAATCATACATATTTAAGATTGCTAGTTCACCTCACAGATTTTGCATGTGTGAGCTGTCACTCACTCTTCAACCCATTCATTCACACACTTCCTCTATAAGGAGTAGTATTTGAGCATATAGTATTGAGTATATACTGTATGTAAAATTATGTCAATACACCCAACACTATGCATTATTAGTGATAAATAATTACATATCCAAACAGAAGAGTGGCTAACATGTCTCTATAAAGCAAGGGCAGAAGTCAGTTACTTTTTATACAGATCTGGAGTTGGTGATTTTGGGTGAGGCAGACAGATTTGATCACACTCTTTTTTGTTTCTTAGAAGGAACTTGAGAAATTGCTTCTGTGTTTCTCTAACTGAATCTGATAAAAAGGACTTTAAGATAAAATAATATTACACTGAATTGGTATTTCACACATATGCAGTGACTTGCAGTTCATTCTTGAACCAGTAGTAAGGGATAGCAGTGTCTTCCCTTGACTAGTTGTGGCATCCTCTCTTAGTTCCCCATAACTTATGTGACTCCCTGTCAGGTTGGCAGGTGGATTCTACAATATGTCTTAATAGAGACATCCACTGTGAGACCTCATTGTTCTTTTTATGGTACCCACTGTGGTGTTGGTACAGTTTCTCCTTGCAAACCTTGCTTGTGGGTGTCAACTCCACAGCTGTGTACAGCTGTCTCCTTCCTTACCAGTTCTGTCTGCATGGAGGCATTAGACATCTCACAGGCTTTCTCTATAGAAAGACCAGTTTTAACTCTGAGTCAAGTATCCACCATAATGGAAGAGATGTAGAGCACTTCCCTGCAATGTGAACCTACGTGCAGGGTGTAAGGCCCTCCCCACACACCCTCCCTTGCAAACTGCCATGCCAAGCCCTGGCTGGTGCACCACACTGTTTGCCCACTCTGCTGGCAGTGCTCCTGGGTCTGGCACTCCTTTGGGACATATAAATGTGCTGCACTTGTTCACAAAGAGTTGCTGGCTTGTGGTGGGGTCTCCACCCTTGGTCATGTTTCCCTGGCTTCAGAAACTGCTCTTTAACCCTCGATCTTGCACTAAGCCACAGAATTTAGCACAGCCACTGCTGCATGCCCTGCTATGAGAGCCTGGAAGGATTGCTGGGTCCGTACATTTTTTTTTGTATGTGTGGTAGAAGGGACAGGTCAGGCCTTGCTCTGGTGAGGCAAAGCTCTGTTCTGCCCACCCCTCTCCCGGCCTGTATCCCACCCTGCAGTGGCTGCAGATCCCTGGCACAGTGAGGGCAATGTTCCACACCTTCCACTGGAGCCCCTAACCCAGCTCCTGAGCAGCCACCAGACAGGAAGTCCCACCTGGGGGAACAGCCAGCTAGCTCAAGGAGTATTTAAAGCAAAACATGAGGCAAGCACCTCCTGTCTTAAACCTACCTCCTGTTGGGATTTCTATCAGCTGAACACTGGACCCTACCTCCTCTTGGAATCTCTTTCCATGAGCAGTGCTGGAATCAGGAGTGATAGTTATGTTTGTTACTTTCTATATGTTTTCTGTCTTTCTCCTTCTTCTTATTCTGTCCTCTTGGAATTTTTGAGTAACTTAAAATCAAATGAGCTTAGAGTTTTCTAAGTTGAATGGGACACATTAGTGCTTTGGATAGCATTTTATGTTGACTGACCACTGCTCTAAGCCTTTTGCCAAAATTCTCTGATTTTCTAAACTTGTCAGTAAAGTTATTTTTGTTGTTTTGACCTCTTGAGAATGTCTTGTGTCTCCTGTGCATCTAACTCAGAGTATACCAAAAACCATAAGACCTAAAAAGTCTCATTGAATGCTTTGTTTGGGGCCTTACACTTGACAATTTAAGGATGTAATACCAAATTGGTACAAATGACTGCGCGCAATTATGATCAGGTTATTTCTTGAGAAACAATTGTAAAAGAGCAATTTTGGCATGGTTTAGTGGCCTGCTATGTTGCCATGTATAAATATATCTTGCTTCCCCAAATAAGGTATGATAATTTATTCATAAATGGCTTTGGGTGAGCTGGTTCCTGAGCACACCCCTTCTATCTTAATTTTACCTATCAGCTATGTAATGTATCCAACAGATTGAAGAAATGATGGAGACTCCTGGAAAACTAAGCTAAGAACATGTGACTCACATAATCATTGTCCAGTCAATTGCCTTAATCATTGTTTATCCCCTTGCATTGTCTTTTTTTTTTCCTTTTCTTTCTATTTTCCTATTCTTTTCTATTTCTTTCTATTCCCCTGATGTTTTAGATCACAAGGGTTTAGAGAACTAGCTGCGGAAAGATTATGCCATCAAAGTTTTTTAATGAATTACAGCTAGAATTTGTCTCCATTGTTAGGTCCAACAGACTGTTAATAGCCACATGAGACAGTGCTCACATGAAGCAGAAGGAAACTTCTAGCAGTAAGGAAACTTATGTCTTATGTTCACTTCCAAAGTCAAGACACTTAAGTGTGTATTTTCAAGACAGTTCGTTTCAGAGGGCCATTGGTAAAATTTTGCAATCTGAAACAATTTAAGGTGTTGTCTCCATCATGCATCTTACAACATTCAAATTACCCAGCTTCAGTTATGGTAAATTTAGAAGATTATTTACAGTGAAGGGGAGCAAGTCCGTAAGAAAGTCAGGTAACCTTACCTTAGAAAAGCCTTCTAGATTTCTCCTGTCTGAAGGCATTTTGTTGGACTGATTGTTAAATTAGTATTTCCAGAGAAGTTTAAGACATGTAAATAAGGATAGAATGTGATATGCCAGGCATTAAAATATCAGGGTAGAAAAATTTGAGACCTGTTTCTTAAAATCTAGGTTATAGTATCCTGTGATTATCCAATGTGTATAATCTAGAATGAACTTTTTTTTGCCTCTGTCAAAATTCCCAGGTTAATAGCATTATTTAAGTGCTAAGTGCAATTGCAGCAGTAAGTGGAAGAGAGAGAAATAGAAAAAGTAGCTAAAGGTTAACCAATAATAGTGAGAAATATGTATACATTTCATTAAAAGGTAATTACATTTAAAGGGGAGAATTTTAGGATATTTAATTAGTTCTGCAATAGAAACAATTATAATGAAAAAACATGTGTAGGAACAACAAAAATTAATCTTTTCCCAAATGTATTTAATGACACACAAAAGAAACGGAATACAGAATATAATTAATACAAATGAGCTAAAGCTGACTGCTTCTTTTTTTTAAAAATAATTGTTCACATTTAGAAAACTTTGACCATAACAATGGGAATAGAAGTATTACTGCACTCTGTACAAGACCATAGCTGAGAAGCCCTCTAAGAATATGTGTAAGTACTAAGAGATATTTTTAAAGGCACAAAGTTAACCATCACATTTTAAAACAAAAATGTAAATAAATTCCTAAAGTGAACTGGCATAGAGATAAATGCATGTAGTTGAATAGAAATTTCTGGCTTTATGATTTTCAGAGCTTTGTGACCTTCATCTATTCTTTCTTGTACAGAAAAGAGAATAAGGATTGCAAAGCATTGAAAGACTCCTCTTCCCTTTCCAAGAAGTAGCCCTGAAGAGTATTTTTAGTTCCTCTGTGTTTTACACATTTGCCTGTCCAAGCAACTTGTATATTTCTGTTAGCATGGAATTTAAGTTATAAGAGCAATCTAAGGATGAAACTCAAGTTTGCCCTACAGCTATAACTGTTGTTTGGCTGGGTATAAAAGGTATTCTTGTATGCACAGTGGTCTTAGAAACTCTGGCTAGTCTCTGCATAAATGAGACAATGAACTGATTTGAAACAGCAGGCTGACTTGAAACAGGGTGATTCACCAAACTCCTAGCCCTGGTCAAACAAAGCATTTGATTAACTGCTTCAGAAAGTGGGAGTTTTGGACATTCCCCAGATTAGTTGGTAGAGCTATTGGTGCACTTAATTGTGTTGGTCCTCCTGGGTGGGTAATCTGGCAGTGTCAGAGACTTGATGTAGAATTAACCAAGAGATGTATAAATTATACAACTGTTTCTGCTTATGCAGGTCTGGTCACATAGCAGTCCATTGCGTATACCAAAGACAGACAACAGATGTTTTGTACACAGATTAAGATATTACAAGAAGGATCATGCATTTTCTGAAGTAGTCATATAAGGCCATCAGAATCTTGATTCTAAAATTCATTGGACAAGTTTTAAAGTCTCAGATAATCCAGATGAAGATACCATTGAAAGGGCCCTTACAACGGGCTCCCATCACCATCCAAATAGCAACCAGCTACCCACTTCAGTGGATTTGACTCCTCACAAGAATTTTTCTCTATTCAAAGGTGCCAAAAAATCAGACTTTTTTAAACTAGTCCTCTCTGTGAATAGCACTGCAGGACCTTAAATGGAATATTCTGTTCTTGCTGAATGCTATTTCCATCATTGAGACAATGGAAGAAAAAAATAAAAATAAAAAAAATTGTATATAACACTACAGCAAACAAAACACTCAGGATATCAATTTCAGCCCTGATAGCCTTGAGTTAAGAGTGAAAATCAGCACAAGCACAAGAAAAAATGATTTATGACTCTCTTGAAAAGATCAAGTGCAATCAAGAAAGGTTTATTCAAACTGCATTGTTCTAGTTACAAACTTCTTTAATTCCTCAAGTCCTCTCTTTCTATAAAGCTTACAGAACAAGCTGAAACATTGAGTTTAGTAGATTGATGATAGGTAGATAGACAGGTAGATTAATTATTTATGTTGCTGAATAGAGGTCAGATATCTACTTACATCTTTAGGATCTGGCTGCATATTTAATATTCTTATTAGAAAGATGGCTGGAATGCCTGATGTTAATGTTCCCAATTGTTGATAGATTATGGTCTCTAGAAGGCCCCCAATATCTCTTCTACCTGAATTATTTATAGCTCACTAATTATTTAGACCCTGCTTATTTTAAAGAACAGGAATTATCTACACACTAATTAAAACTGTCAAAAAGTTTTAATACTACTTAAGAATACAAAACAATGTCAGTGGTGAGATTCAATACACAGTAGGAATCTGTCTTTTCTTGGTACTAGACTGTCCTAAGCCTCAAATGCAAATATTCTTTTAGAAATCTGGGGTGGAATTCTTTTGACCAAATGTACATATCTATATGACAGATAGTTTGGCCTACCAATCTTGACACCTTTCTTCACAATAAATGGAGACAAATTAGTACTCATAAGACATGATAAATTTTGAATCAGAAGTCTAAAACTGACTAGAGAAAGGCACTGCCTTAACATGATAATTTCTTCCTTTATGACAAAGGAAGTGTAGGTTGGCAACTCACATACGGCCACCTGCCTTCTGAAGTTATGTTGACTGCTGTCTACAGGGTCCTGCAGGGTCTATTTTTGTACACACTCTGATTGCAGGATCAGATCCGTTATTTTCTTTATTTGAAATGAGCCTCTTTATTTTTTTTTTTTGTGTGTGTTTTTTTTTAAAGGAAATATAAAACTACCAGAACTTATTTATTTGAAAATATTCTTTTTTGAAAGGAATCATATTATTGATGGTCCATGTGACCACATGTAATACTGAATGCAATTTTGCATCATTTTCTACTACTGTGTCAATATCAATATCACTTAATTAGACTATCTCTGCAAATGAGCTAAAAGCAGGAATTTTGAAAGGTGTATTGTAGGTTTGAAACTGTTCCAACTGAAAATAATGGTGTATTTCTCACTGAATCTTGTAGGTACAAAACTAGGACAAATCCTGAGGGACCTACAAATCTTTCACTGAGTTAAATACAGGTTAGATGTACAAGATAAAATCTGGTCCTATAAGGATGAACATAGAAATGTTTATCTTTCAGAGAGTTTGCAGTTTAGAGCAAACTAATGCCAACCAAAATGGCTGACGTGTGCACACATTTTCAAGAACAGTGTTTACCAGGCCTAGGCACTGGATGGAAATCCTAATTGCTATGCTCAAAGAACAGGTGAGCGTGGAAGACAGCTTTTCAGAAAGTAAGACAATCTAGACTTTGGAAGGATTTAGTTTTATCTGCTTGAAACTCACAACTGTAAAGTATTTTCTGAAATTCAGCATATAGGACTTGTGGTTTTATGGTTAAATAGGATTGAGTGGGATTTTTTTTCAAATTACAGTGGTTAGGAAAGACAAAAATAATGCTGAAAATACCATAACTTTTGTATTTTCCTTATATTTACCAGCAGATGTATAAGATACTAAGGTTAAGAAATGATTCAACATCTATATCTGAGCTAGGAATCTGTTGAGTTTTATGTCACCAAATGAGATATGGCTGGTTTCTGTTTATTTGTCCTTATGAAGGTACAAACAGAAGTCTGTCCAATAATCAAAACAACAAAGCCACCTGACATATGGGTGGGGCAGCAGGAGAGCAAAAAGCACAAAATAAGCACTGAGGTAAACATGCTGTCAGTTGTAGCAGAATACAGGAATGCCAAGGACTTGCTGCTGGTAAATTGACTATGCTGATAAATACAATATCACTTAGCAGCTCAATCATCCCTACAGCAGAAGTGCTAGAAGGCTTCTTCACAGGCTTGTGGCTGCCATAACTATTCACAGGAAAGCTCAGAATCTGGAAGATCTATGACTTATGTAGTAGGCAGACTGCATGAAACCATATGCTTCTGAGGCCTTGTTTACTAGCATGTGTAGGAGCTGTCCTATATTAGCTTCATGCTCAAAAATATTAATATATGATTTGCTAGTACACACAAATAATAATCAGAGCTTTCCCAATAATTGTATTATAACATATATTGCAATATAATGATAAACAAATGGATAATTTTGCTTATAAGCAGAAGTGAATCAATGTGCTGCCATTAAATATGTTCAGATAAAACATCCTTATCTTGCACTGACCTCATTCATGATTCTAATATTTAGTTGAAACTGTTTACACAAAAGAAAAAGAAAAATTAAAAAGATGGCACTTGGGAAAAAGAGGAGAAAAGGATAACTATGAAAATATACAATCTCTTGGGGAAAAAAGTGTAGGTATTACAATTCTTCAACAATAGCAAAAAGACATTCTGATTTGTTTCTATGAAAAAAAATATTTTTAAAAAATTCCAATGATGTTGAAGCATATTTAACTTACTTAGTCATAGATATCTCTAAAAAGGACAGTTGGTACACAAAGTTTTTGAAAAGATCTTTCCACTTCTTATTGCAGGACCCACACTATCTCCTCTAGTATCTGTCTTTAAAATATTCTATGAAATCGTCCTAAGTTGGACATAACTATCCAAATCTACCACTTTCAAAAGTTGAAGAAATATCATTGCTTTATAGCACCGGTAATGGCCTTAAGCTATTGATTATCACATAGGCCAGATAGCCCAAGAAATAATCTGCCTGGCACACATCCCTAGATGAAATTCAGCTGAATTACTCTAACAGGATATGCTCTATACAGCAACATGAATTTAAAACTGGAAGACGGACCAAAGTTTATCCAAATTAAGTACAATAATATGTAATTAAGAACACATTGATCTTGCTCCGCCTAAGCTACGCAACCAGCTCAAACCCCCATAGCCACAATAATATAGTTCCAGGTCCAAGTTCACAAAACCTGCTGAGAATTAACTTTGTTTATTTGACATCTGTGTTATGCTGGGAAGGTGAGAGATTGCAGACATGTTTTTAAAATATACTATGTAAATCTACCCTCTGCAATAAAACACTGAAAGACAGTCAGGCAACTACAAATTTGCACCAAAATTAGGGTTAAACTTTCCTGTGTACAACTGCCAAAGTTGCATTGTTTACAGATATTGATCATTTCTAACTGGTTCTCGTACCTCAGCACAAATTATTTCTATGTACAGTTTAGCTGTCACAATTCAAATGTATTCCTTTGTTCTGTGCTCATAAAACTGTACTTTTCCTCACAGTAAAATATGCAGAGAAGGAAATACAAAACTAACATCTAGCAATATGCCAGTACAACATTAAAAGCAGCTTTTTTTAAATAGAATGTTACATAGGGCATCATTCTATCACTATTTTGTCAGCAAGATGGCTGCTGCAAGTAGGAATCTCAGATATCCCAATTATAAAGTAAAATTTTATTTTCAAGTACGTTTTATTCACACTGAGGAGCACTTTCTGAGTTTCAAACTGCTGGCTGAGCAAAACAGATACAAGTTACTTTTAACTATTTATTTGTAGATCTCCTCTGAGTATTAAACATACTCATAAAGATATGTCCATAAAAGAGAATGAGTACAAATTTTATCCTGACATTTGATTTAAGCTGTGTTGGAAAACCTTTTTGACAGATATAGTTTTTCCTCCGAGTATTGAAATAGAGCAGATTGGCACAAAGATTTGTACTTAAAGAGAAGACCTGATTTTATAGTGAAATATGAATATGAATAACACTCTTAATCTCTGCAGATTTCTCTGCCTTTCAGTAATACGCCACTGTGTAATGTCATTAGCAAAACAAAAGAATGACTACCATACTTCCTTAAAAGGATACTATTAAGTTATTTTCGCTCCAAGTCTGACCTGTATTAATATAAGCACTTGGCAAATGTCCTCTGGGGAGAATAAAGGAAATCATTAATCTGTTATTTGCTTAAATTACTGCCCTGGCTCAACAGAAGGAGTAAAATTAAAGTTAAAACATTCCAGGTGATATGATGGCTATATAAAAAAACAGAAGGAAAATTTTTCATAAAACAGAAAATTCTTATCTTAATTAAGACACTACAGTGTGTATACTGCTTTTGAGTCATCATTTCTGGTCTGCAATAATTCAGAGGAAAAATCAGTACAGACTAGTGTTATTATGATTCCAATTAAATGTGGTCATTGGGAAAGTAGTTTTTAGAACTGTTTTTCATCTGTAGTGCACTCATTAATAACATTAGGTCAGTACAAAATGGAACAATTTAAATACATTTTAATACAAAGTTTCAGTAAATGTATAATTATTAATTACTATAATAATGATATAAATATCAATTTAACATTTTTTTACTGGTGAGCTTATTTTTTACAAATAACTTATTGATCAGAAAGATATGGAAATTCTTCACAACAGGGTGAAAAAAAGGTATGCACATTTCCAGGTAAACATAACATGACTTTTGCTTAGTGACAAATTAATAAGCTTTGTTCATCTTGGACGCTGCAGGTGTTTCTTACATATTCATTTCAGTGAGCTGCATTTTTTTCTGAGACTTCTACAGCTTGTTTTGATGATGCAAAGGAACTCTATGAATGCTATGCAGAAAGAAAATCTGATTGCTCAGATCTGTTTCTGACACAGAAATGATATCTTCATGAGAATACAGTCTGTATGAATATATGTGCATTTTTGCTTGACAAAACCTGTATTACAATTCATAGAATACAGTTGTATAGTGTATAGTGTTATCTTTGCTGGTATATAGTGTTCTTATTACTGAATAAAACTCACACCTATAAGGAATGGATTGATTTTTAATCAATTCATGAAAACAAGCCCTCATCATCATTTTTTCAAAGGGATCGCTGGAAATAATCCTAAAACTGTTCTGAAATAGATGAAGAGAGGAAAGAAATAAATGTACAAGTTATTTTAAAAGAGAGGAAAAGAGAGAGGAAAAAAAGCACCACATCTGTGCAGAAGGTTGTGATTTCATACTTGCCATGAATAGCAAAGAGCTCAACAGTTTGAAAGCAGTATGGGTAAGGATGTGCTTCACATCAAGTGAGTTTAACTACCAAGGTTATAACAGCTTTTAGGAACATCATAGCTTGTAGGCTGAATCACATGTTGGCAGTGCACATTTCTCTCTCTCTAATTGTACTGAGAGCTGTAGGAGACAAAACCTTTAAAAAAGAGGGATGAATTCTGACCAGTGTAGAACACTGGACACCTCTTGTAGATCTTAAAAAATTTTTTCCTCTTAACACATTAATTTCAGGGGAACAGTTTAACAGAGCAAAACAAACCCTTCCACAGCAGTTCAGTCAGAAATTGTTGTGCTAGGCTCTCCTGCTCATCTGAAATTATTAATTCCAAACTATCCAACCATAGCTAATCAGAGACAGGTTACGATCAGAAAAAAATTTACTAATGCAATTTCCACTTATTTTTTATTACTAGTCTTGAGATGTTCAGAGAGAAAGTATAGTCTTTTAGGAATACATAGAATAGGTTTGGAACTTATTTTCAGAAAAATCACATCTGAAAGACCAAGTTTCTGCACTTGTGTTTTGGCAAGTTCAAAGCTATGAACAGCATTTTTGACATTTTTTCTTGGGGCATAAATATGAAATGTTAGTTGTTCTAATGATTACAATTTCAAGCCATTACATTTGAAAGGGTCAGTGTTTGAAATGCTGATATTTGTAGCAGCCCAGTGTGCTCACTTGTGATTACTCTTTCTGAAATATCTTGAGCGTACCTTTTGTCATAACAGCCTTTTATAAATGCATTTTATGGCCAAATACCTTTTATCTATTTTTTCTGTAGGTACATTTTCCTATCACCACACAGTTTTCTTTTCTTTTTAGTTGATCAATTGCTCTCTTTACTATCTTACTGAAAGAAGTAGATCTTTCTTGTAAAATTTCCAGGACATTTACTGGAACGTGTTTCACACAGATGTACATTCCCTGTTTTAGGGAATTTAGGGAATGTCACTTCAGTGACATTATTACTAGCAGTTGATAATTAGGTTCTTTCATAGTCAATCTTCACTTCTAAGAAAGATTAATCATATTTAATAATATATATATATATAATATAATATAAATATGGTATATGTTTCACTTAAAAAAACCCAAACCTCTTTGTTCTCATAGTGCTCTATTTTGAAACCTTTAATCTGGTGAATTTTCTCTTGTTCATAGTTATTCTTTCAAATTCAATAAGATTAGTTAAATTATTAATTATCAGATAAATACAAAGTAAATAGGATGTGGCAAATTTCAAGCACAATTTATTTAATCTTGTATGACATGTTTAAATTGCCCTTATCACAGTAATGTTCTACTATTCATGGTATCATTGAGGCAGAAACAGGTCAGAGATTTTAGCTGGCAGTGTGTTCCTATAAAAGACCTTGCAAAAGCACATATCTTCTGGAGAAGTCAGTAAAAAATGAGATTTTTGTGTATTTCTAGCAAATATCTATCAGTTTAAAAGGAATAGAAGGAATTACTTGTGTGATGATGAGTAGTAAATTATTCCTCTTGAAAATGAGACTTCCCTTTCTGTTAGGAGCAAGGGGGAGAAGACAGAGATCACTAGACCAGGTGACTTCACAGTAAATATAAAATATGTGTTGGGAAAACAAAATAACTGACCAGGCCAACAAATGTATCTTCATCTGGAAAGATAGGTCTGCTCTCACAACTTCTGAGTCTACCCAATCACAGAACTGCATGGTTGAGATTGGAAGGGAGCTCTGTTGGGAATCATCTGGTCCAACCCCTGCTCATGCAGGACACCTACAGCCAGTTTCCCAGGACCACGTCTACACTGCTTTTCATTATATCCAAGGAGAAAGATGCCACTACCTCTCTAGGCAACCTGTGCTAGTCAGTCACCCTCAAAGTGAACAAGTGTTTCCTGGTGCTCAGATAGAACCTGCTGAGGAACTTTTTTCCACTTATGTTCCAACATCTCTCCAGAAATTAAATTAATGAATAAGTTCCTTCCCTGCCCATTTCCCATTTCTACACCCTCCCCCATCAACTTCAATGTACTCTCCCAATTATGTCCAGGAGTCCAGACTAGTCAGTCTTCCAGGTATGACATCACTGTGAATTGGCTGAAGGAAGGATTCACCTCCCTGGACCTGCTGGCAATGCTTCTCATAATGCAGCTCACACTACCATCAGGTTTGGCTGCCAGAACACCCTGCTGGCTCAGGTTCAGCTTGGGCTACAGGTCATTTTCTGCCAAGCTGCTTTCCAGCTGTGTGGCACTCAGCATATACTGGTGCCAGTGCTTGCTCCTTCCCATGTGGCAGGGCTTTGCACTTCTCATTGTTGACCTCTGTGAAGTTCCTGCCAGCCTCTGGAGGTCCCTCTGGATGGCAGCATCACCCTCTGGTACACTCACCCACTGCTCCCAGGTTTGTGTCATCGGCAAACTTGCGGAGAGTACACTCTGTCCCAGTTTATTAGGACATATCTAGAAAAAGAACAGCAGAGTGGGGGGGTCTGAATCTAACCTACCCTTTTAAATTCTAATGATAAAGAGACTCAGCAAGTGCAAGATAGCACAGAAGAAAGAAAATCCAACTATCAGCAGAAAGCCAGCTGAACTGTTGGTGGTAAAGCATCACTTAATCAAATAAGTTATTTCAAAAAATTAAGCAGACCAGAACAGAAGCTTAAAAGCTAACACTGACAAAACACCAATAAACGTTATCAGCAAATATTAAATTGCTTTCCAAAACAAAATCAATTTAGAAGTTCACTTCACAGGAAAGGTCTATCTCACCATAACTTAGCAAGACAGATGTATTCATCAGCAAAAATGCTGAACCCCAGGACAGTGATTTCAAGAGTAAGACATTTTATTTGGATAAAACTCCTGTCATAGCATTTGTGTTAAAGATTGTATTCAAAGTCAAACCATTTGGTACTAACAATGGCATTTTTTAATAATGAAAGGACAGTCTTAAGGAAGAGAACTTTCCTAAATATATGAGATGTGCAGATGCAAAAAATAACCAGTTTACTGTTTAACTTTCAGTGTGCTGTTCATTTATTAATTATTTTGATTATTATTTACTTAGGTAGATTTTCCACAATTGGTTGCTCAGAAATATAGGGGAAAGTAGATAACCGAGTAGTTTAAATCTCAGTCTGAAGCAGACTAAACTATACTTATTCTGTTCCTGATAGATTACTTTCTTACCTTTCTAACCTCCAAACAGGTTTCCCTAGACAAATTCTGATTTCATGTAAAGATTGCTAAATGCAGATTTGATGTAATAAACTTTATATAAAATGATAAACTTTTAATCATATTATTATTTACATCTACTTAGCTTATTTTTTTTGCTTCTGATTTTATTTTCACTCTTTTCTGCAGTGAAACTGTGAAAAGAATAGTTATATTTTAGTCAAATATTGAATGCTGAGGAAGATTAGTCATCTGGGCAAGAGGAAAAAAAGAATCATTTCCTTTTGATTACTTGTTCAACAAGTTGCAAGTTACCAAGGAACTAATAATATGGTGAGCATAGCATAGCTAAGAGGGTGCCTCATCAAGCAACAGCTAGTTCAACAGAAGCAGAATAAACTGTAGTGAGAAATAAAAAGCATTTATAACGATCATATAAATCCTTTCTCATTTCATCACAGTGGCTTCATTTGTAGTTAGAGAGCTTGATTCCTATTTTAGAATTATTTTTTCTTTCAAGTAATTTAAACTCTCCAATTATGTTCTTTAAAGCAGTAAATCAGCTATGAAAGAAACACCTGCAATGGGAGGTTTAGATTTTTGGTGAGGGTTTCCTTGTTTTTATGTTTGGGGTTTTTTTGTGAGAGTTTGTGTTTTGATTTTTTTTTTCTGGTTGATTGTTTTTTGTTTTTTTGGGGATTTTTTTTGTTTTGGTTTGGTTCGGGTTTTGTTGTTGTTGGTTGGTTGGTTTTTTCTTGTTTTTTTGTTTGGTTTTGCTTTTTTTATCTTTTCAAGAGTAGGAGTAATGATTTCCCAATTAAGAAATAAACTTTATTCCTACTTTATATATTTTACTTTTATGCTGAGTAGCTTATATCAAATAAGGTGAGCCACTTCGGTCTGATGCAAATCACAGCTAGGAGTGAGATTATGTCTTCATTTATGTCACCTGGCTTTTGTGTACATAAAGCATTTAAGAGCCCATACAGAATGAATACAGCATGAAATTGTCAACACAAATTGTGAAAAAGAAGACAGTGCTCATGAACTTTATTTGATATAGCTTCAGAATATTATTTTCATGATTCTTCCGTAAAATCTATGAAAACATATTCAGAGTAAATAGTTAAGGTAGAAGTCCAGTTAATTATATACATAAAAATATATATACAATTATGAATACATATATATAATTATGACTATATATATATAATGAATCTGAAATAATGGAGAAGAAAGAAAAAATTCAGTACAAAACAGATTTTGATGCATATCATATGTTATAAATGAACTTTATATAAGCTATACTAGGGATTGCTATTCAGAGAGGATTGTAGACCCCAAATCACCCTGTCAGAAAAACTAGCAAGAAAATGAGAAAAGATGACCTTGTAACAGGAAAATATACTACTGCCATTTAACCCAACTCATAAAGTAGATTGAGGCAGTTTGAAGACATGTAGAAGGGAATGCAAAGCAAAGGTCAGCATTTTGTAGCAAATGTAATAAAGACTGGGACTGGATTGAAGAAATTCATTGCACACAACACTTAAAAGCCGATAAAGAGTGACTGATGGGTGTAGGAGAGGAAGGAGTGGCATTACAGAAAGAAGATCCTGACCTGGTAACACCAAGGAAGAACACAAAGATCTAAAAAACAAGAACTTTGACCTTATCACATCTTATTTAACTGTATTTTCACTTCTTTTCACCTGTAGAGTAAATTTGCTAGGTTCTAAGAAGCAATATCCTTTACATGACTGGCTAGTCCATTTTTTCTGCCTACAAGTGTAAGAGTGCATTGGAATAAATACTTACCTTCAGTGCACCCACTGCCTTGTCTTATTATTTTGGGACTCAGCTGGTGGATGGAAACTGGAAGTATTCCTTTTATCAGCCAGCCTGACTGGGAAATGACAGCAGCATCAGGAGTGGAAATCAAGCACATGCACACACATACACTGGAGACACTGCAAATAAGGAGAAAAGAATATTATGTTTTACTGATTTGACGCTTAATGACATTCTAAAGTATTTGGATACTAAAAAGGCAACTTTAACTGATTCTTCAATAAACAAAGTGGAGTTCAGTCTGCTTAAATTGTGTACAGACAAAATTGTAAATATGTATCTTTGAGGACAATCCAGCACACAGAAAAAAATATATTACTTCCTTTTCCTCCACTCTTTCGTTTCTTTTTTGTTTTCATTTTTCAGTAATGGAAAACTGTTGAAGGCCATTCAAACTCCTTAAACAAGACATCTCTTAAGATTACAGAAAACCAGTGGGTGTGGTGAGTGCTTCCATTTACTTTCCTTACATCTTTGCTAATAATATCATAACAGTAAAGTAAAATTATTTCAGAGCTATCCAGAAAAAAAGAAGTATCTGCACATTCTAAATTCTACTTAGAGGCAAATCTAATACTTTCTACATATCTGAAGGCTTTCCTGTTCATGATAGTAAATGATCCAGTCGGGGGATTGCAAACCAGCATGGATTGATAGCACTTCTTTCGAGATACAAAAGCATTTTTTATTAGAATATCGCTATCATGTCCCTTTGAGATGGATAAAAATAAAACCTAGACATCAAATTGCTGGCCTAGAACTAGGAAGAAGAAATAACCACCGAAGTTGAGACATTCTGACAAGATGCAGTGAGGTGCTTTATCACTCTTTGATGAACCTATGACTAACCTTTGATGAATCTCTCTAAACTGTACCTCACCTTTCACAGATAATCATAGAGCATATTCCGACTTCCCCACAAGCTAGTGATTTTGGCACTAGAGGTAAAACATTCATGAATTCACTTCATCTTTAACTAAATGAAACGTAAGAGTTCCCAGTGTTCTCCTTTCCTAAATGACTGCTTTAGCTGTCAAACAATTATGTAAAAATGAAAACTGATTTATTTTTAATCTGTGACAGCTCACTTTAACAGGAACCTAGAATTATGGCAGAATATGTACTCCACTTTTGTCCATGTAAGGAGAAACACTGGTAACTGTTCCAACAGTTCCCAAGTTCATTACTGTAGGACCCCCTGAATTTAGAAATTCATGAACAGCCAATCCTGGAAATCACATCTAAAAACTAAGAAAATTTTGTGCTAACAGAATTTAACAGAAAAAAACTGTGAACTCTGAAAAGTTTCACAGTTCAAAACAAATTGTATAAGATGATAAACAATTTATTCAGTTTTTCTGTTAGAATAATAAGAAGGAAAAAAGTCCACTTAATTTGCAGCAAAAATGATATGCACAATACTTGTTTAGAACAGCTGGGAAACTAAACTGGCAACAGGAATTAGTGCTGCTGCAGGAGTATCTCAGAGATGAGGAACAGCATTTTGTGCTGTGGTAAACAAACTGATCTTCCAACAACAGCAGTAATAACTAACCTCAAAATCCCAACAGGAAGAACAAAATCCATTAGTCTAGACACAATTCACATTCCTCTCATTTGGCTCAAAAATACTCCATCTTCTGCTTTAGTTGCTGTAGCAGACAGCACCCAACACCTAATCTTTATAACAGAAAAATTCAGATTTGCCTACTTGGTTGGAAGGTCTTGAATCAGTTCTGCTGAACAAATTAAGTTAAAAAGCAGAGTTAAATACCAGAGGTCTACTTACACATGAAAGAAAACTTACAGCTTCAGAAGAAAGAAAATTTTATTTTAATTACTTATTTACTTCTAAGATCAGAACTGTAGACATTCCTACCACCAGGCCAGAAAAAAGAACTGTATCTGTTCCTAATTCAATGTACAAGGTAGAATGAGAAACACACTGAGAACATTAATTACTGCCAAACTACTTTTCCTTAGCCCCAGCCCCTGCCCAGCTGTAATGAACTTAAGGAGTCACAGGTGGAGTCAGTGAGAGAGGCCATAGGCAGCACGGCTGTAATAATGGGTGGCCAGAGCAGAAATCTCAGACTCACTCCAGGCAAGTGTTAAAGTGGTAGGAACAGAAGTGAAAACTGATAAAAAGATGTGTGAAATTTGTAGGTATAGTGCACATTAAGCATATTAAATGTTTAAAGATATAGTTAGTTTAGTGTTTATGCTTTACCATCTTGAAGGAAACAACTATTTCTGTTTTTTTCTTTGGTTTTGGTTGCTTTTATTTTTTGTGGGGGGGTGCTTTTTGTTTTGACAACCTGGTTGTTAGATGGAAGGGAAGACAAAAATTGGAAAATATAGCACTACAAGAAGATTTAAATTTAAATTCTGCATTTAAAAGGAGGTGGGGGAGGGAGTTCTGTTTACTTAGAAAATTAAATGTAATTAACAAAAAAAACCCTCATGTTCCTGGTAAAATTGCGACTGAATGCTAAGAAGGGATATTTAAATATATTCCATTTTTAGTGACAAAAGTCTTATTTTTGCAGTATTGCACATGATCCACATACAAAATGTTCAGTGAGACATGCTCTTTCTCTTTGAGCAAAACAATGACAAAAACTTCTATGCTCTACATAGATGTCATATATTTAGGGCAAAACATGGGGATAAAAATTAAAAGTTAAATTTGGTACTCTTGAGTTCAGAATGCTAAATTATTCTACAGAGTAGAACTACAGAAAATTAGGAGATATTCTGAATTTTAACTATTTCTATGGCTTGGTTTTGATTTTGTTTGTTTGTTTGTGGAAGAAGTTAAAGAAACAGGCTGAAAAAGCCTGAATGGCTCAGACAACATTCATTGACACAAAGTTTTCAGTACAAATCACTAGGAAAGACATCGTTGGCCCCTCTAACAATATGAAACTTGCAGTAGAATGCAAGTTTGCTCATTGACTTAGGTAGATAGATAGATAAATTATACAATTTTCATAAAATATTTCTAAGACAATAAATTGTTTGGTTCTGCCTCAGCATACTGGCACTTCAAACTCATCCCTACAATTACACTGTTATATATTAACTCGTGGTTTTGCAAGATATTCTTATAGTGGAAATTCTATTCATTTAAATAAATATTTTTTATATTATAATTGCACATAGAGTAGTATTATTTTTGTATTAATCAAAGAAAAAGTATGAGAAACTTCTTGAATGGTAAATTAGAAGCAAGGACAAGTTTAAAACAGTTGTCCTTGTCTGCCTTATATCTAGTGCAAAAATAAACTTTAGTGATTTATGGTAAGAGAAATAATGACTTTAATAAAGACTTCTTCAAGCTCATTTTTCAAAATATATTGTACTTGTGATTATTTATTACTATTTCTTTTAATGCTTCAGTTGTATCATGCAACACACATCATTTGCTTATCTCATTAAAATTTTCTCTACAGAAAGAAAATATTAGGTCATCAACCTAATATTACAAATTCTTTAAGCTAGATTAGAAGAGTGAGGTTGAAATAACAATGTCTTTGATGAAAACTACTACTGAGCTCTAAAATATTTCTTAGCTTCTTAATGCTTAACTGTTTAAAAGCTCTTGTCAGTGCTGCCTTGTTTGTGATAGTTTCGGAATTTGTGTAATGATGAACAGTGAGTCAAGAGATGTAGCTTACTGGAAAATTATTTAAATTTCTTTTCCTAAGTAGTTTCACTAATATCTTTGTTTTCATGGCTACAAGAACAGAACTAAATATTAGGTAGACTGAAATTCTAATTTTACAGGTGACTCTGAAATCCAGACTTTACAAATAACTTTGCATTGTCTTAATTTAAAAATATGACAAGTCTCCATCATTTTAAATAACTTGTCAATGTCTTTTTTTGTTGAACATTAGTTTTCTGACATCTCTCTTAAAATAAATTTCTGTTCTGTGATTGTAGTCTGCCACCCTTAACAGTTTTACTCTCTGGTGAATCCTTGACTTCACCTTTCCCAGAACATTTTCCCCAATTCTTTGCAGTGTTAAAAGCATTCACCTGCATAGAGATAGGAACGCTCCAGGATATATATACAGACTTTGGTTGTACCTGCAGAAATATATGCTCTTTGCTCCTATGCAGAATCTCTGGTGTCAGTAAAATTTATCAAGTCCAGCTGTTACTGCAAGATATGTCTCAGGCATATCCAGTATAATTCCAAATATTTATTCATGACACGTTACTTAAGAGACTAAGCATCCTAGGCTTCCTCAAATAGTCCTGTGTTTAGGTTATCTGTGTCTACCTCAATTCATACTTGTTTTTACAAATAGTATAAACAGTGAAGGGCACTCTTATATGTGTGCTTGAGGTTAGTAGGATGAATCTGTAAGTCTCTTTTGCAGCATGGATTCTCCAGGTAGGTAAAATGAATGAAAAAGACAGGTGAGGTTCTATAGAGTTCATACTTGTAATGAAACCTTAAGTAAGCATCTTTATAATTAGTGTCTCTGCATGGCTCAAATCTAAGCAATCTGGAGACAGTGGAGAAATTCATTCTTTGTTAGAGAAAATGTCTTTTCTGATTTGTATAAACAAAATGCAAACCTATCTTATAGTTTGTCATTATAATGCATTTCAACAGTAACCCTTTTATTTCTGACAAAGAAATATTTTGAAAGCAGCTTGAAGTAAACCATGTTCTATTCCCCATCCCTGTCAGAGTGTCAAAGATTAATGGATTTGGGTGATGAATCTTGATTACAAAGAAAATATGAAGGAAAATATAAAAAATCCTTTAGACTTCTTGTTTGTTTTGAAGATAAATTTATCACAGCCAATCTTGGGACTGTGTGTCTTTACACAGAGACATAGTTTATGTTCTAAATATCTGAACATAGACAAATGGATTTACTACTCATATCCAACTGAATAAAATGGCACATGAAAAAAAATCAATTTTATAGAGATCTCTTGTATATATTTTCAGAATTTCCTATTACATAAAGTTCAGCTTTCAAACAATCTTCTTCTTAAGCTATGTGTTGCTCTAGAGTCATCAAACAGCCACATGAAAAATCTCCAAAAAGGGAAAAAGGCAAGTGGAGAAGTTTGCCAGACAGATAATTTTGTCTGCATGCTGTGATTTGACTGAAATTGAAGAAGTCAAAGCAGGAAAGTTGCTTTCCCTTAATGGTAAATATTAACCATTTATACAGAAAAAAACATCATGCAAAGCCTGATTATATACTCTATTCCAAAGTAATGAAGCAGCAAGCCTTATGGAAATAATGTCTTCACAGTGCACAGCAAGCTCCTTGCCAAAGCTATTTCTATTCAATTTTCAAGCCTAGAAACACAGATACAATGCTTTTGGTATCCCAGTAGTTATGCAGCTACCGATGAAAAGGATAATGTACAGTAGTTGTTTCTATTTATTCTGACAAAATAGCGTATTAGAGCTGCTGTAAATAGTACATCTCATTAGTTTTGCATTAAAAAAGGACACATTTTAAAGCTCTACATGAATAGGTTAGTCTGAAATACTTTGAAAAATCCTGTTACACAAAGGCATGATTAAATCTTTTCCAATAAATTATTTAGGTTTTAAATAAAAGGGGAAAAATATTTTTTTATATGTGTGTATAAAGGACTTATAGAACTGAGCACAGTTCCTTTCTATATAAAGAGTACTAGAAGGGAAAGTACTCAGGTATGATTAGCTTATTCAAGAAAATACAGATTTTGGTTTTTTTAATAATAATACCATAAGAAAGAAGAGTTTGGGTATGTGTAAGAATCCAGAAAGGGGATGAAGTGTACCAGTTGGGTCAGATATGTAGATACTCTATTCTGTGAGGTTTAAGAGAGGTGTTACATGCTGACACATTCAAAAAATTTCAACTTTCATCAGTCTCTGAAAAGTCTTTGCCTTTTGTTAAGAGTTAAAGTGGAAAAGAAATAGAACAGAAGGCATTCAGGGGTTGCCTCATTGTCAAGAAGTATCCTAGGGAATGTTAAATAACTCTGAATGCATATGTTTCTTGTATAACACAAATGCAAATACATCACTGTTTTCCTTCTCTCAGGTTTTTCAATCTACTTACCAGCTGCAGTGATCATTAGTGGATGAAAAGGTATATTATGATGCCTTGAGAAGGTTGACTTAGAACAGAGGCTAGACAGTTAAGAATAAAGTAGGTATTTATTGAAGGGCCATAAAGGACACACCTTGGGCAGTACAAGAGCCTGGCCAGGGCTACACCCAAGATGGACCCAAAATGGTCACAAAATGGATGACTGGTCACGAGGTCTCACATTTTTATAAGTTTTGGTCCATCTGCATATCAGGGTTAATTGTGCAACCACTGCTTCAAGTTACGAAGTCCCATCCTTGTTGTTTTCTCTCTTCAGTCCACCTTTGTTTATGCTTTTGGAACTGAAACTTGGAACAATTGTCCTTGGTCTCAAGCTGGAAAAGGAATTGTTATGTCTACCTACTCTGTGAAGAGAGCTCACTAACACTTAAAATGGAGATCAAAGCTACACACCTAGGGAAAAATAGGGAAGCCAAAACTTAAGGCATCATTTCCCCACTTTAACCAGATTTCAGCACCGCATGAAGGACTTCTTCAAGTTTGCCCCTGTAAGTCTGTTAAACTGTCCAAAACATGAACATTAAATCAAGCAGCTTGCTTTCTCTGTTTTGATAAGTCCTCTCTTGGCTAGGCTATCTGGCACATGATGTATAATAATAATAATAATAATAATAATATCTAACACTGCATAATTCTTCTTATTTCTTTTGCAGTGTTAGATATTTTAGTGACATTTGATATGTTGTTGTTGTGAGAGATATGTCAGATATGTTTGTGTCTCTCTACAGATGTTTGTGACTACAGTGATTGTCACTTTAAAATGCAAACTTCAGTTTGCATAATTTCTGAAATATAAGAAATATTACTGAAAAAAATAATTTAGAGAGCAGATACATAATAAACTTAAATTGAAAGGACAAGCTGAAGCCATCTATTTCCCATTTCAAATGAAAAAGTGGAAATGGATACTAAGTACCTGCAGCCAGCATGTACATCAAAGGTAGGTATATATAATTTTTGAAACTTTTGAATTTTTTAGGGTTTTTTTTAGATTTTTGGCCTTTGTAACTGATTCAAGTGATTATAATCACAACATAATCATTATAAAAAGAATGGTTTATGTGTTGTTACACTTGCTGACAACCTTCTCATGTTTTATTACTAACTAGGATGGCTCTTTATCCATATCAGAACTGTATCTAGCTCTGTGGGATGTTGAATTTCTCAATACTGGATTTTAATTTGCCTTTCTTGGTATGTTCTTGATAAACCTAGAGGTGTTTTTTTTATAGATGTTATCATTCATTGATTGAAACTGGTACATCTCTGAAAAGGCTGACAAACACTGAATAAAGCTAATTCTTTTTCCGAGGAGGCTCATATATATAGAACCTTTTTCCTCCTGATTGTTTTGAAATTGGATTGTTTTCACCTTGTGCTTATTTGTGTGTATATCACTTTCTGCAGGAAGAACATTTTCAATCTTCAGAGCCAGTGTTTATCCATTTACAGAGACATTTCAAATGCTTTTAGACTTAGTGAATATTGTGTGTTAAGAAAGACTTCACAGTGTCTGTGCTATCACGACAATGTTCTGTAGCTGCAAATATACATTTGAAAAGAATCTGCTGTTCCCCACTTGGATCAAAATGCAGATGTGACCCTTGGAAGCACATAAAAGTGCATTAGATTTTCACAACATTCCAAGATTCACTAGTATCCATTTAGCTGTATGAAAAACATTTTGGTTGAACAAATAAAAAGATAGCACCATGACAACCTGCTTTTGATTCCTATTAATGGAATATGCTTTTTTGCATTATAATTGGGATGAAAAAATATATAATTATATCCTCTTAAATAGTGTATGAGAAATCTTTAGTCAGGCACTATAAATATAGAAATGAGTTAAAACCCCTACTCATTAAAAGTGGTTTGATGTAAAGTAGTAAAGTCAGCCGAGAGAAGATATAAGATTTTCTTTCACGCTGTTGTTCCAACAAACTTCAGTTTTTTCTTCCAAAAGCCTTGTCTCAAGTAGCTGGATTCCCACATTCTTTCAGTTAAGCCCTTCTGCTAAGGCTGCCAACAACTGGGATAATTCAAGACAGTTGTGATGGTGTCTTCATAGCAAAAATCTCTGTCTTCTAGAAACTGAGTAAAGATTACAAGTTCATGATGCCTTCTCTTTTTTCAAACATAACACAATTCCACAGATTTTGTGATACTTAATGTTGGTGTATCATAGTTACTGGAAAGATTACTGTTAGATTTACTTCAACAGGGGATGAAAAGTAAAATAAGGTTTCAACCACAATGTCATGGACTAGACATTGCCTACATAGGCAAGGATATGGCCTGATGTCCTTGAGGACAACCTTGATTTTCCCAGAGGAACCACCTCTGTTCAGATCAAGATAAGTCTCCTGAATTTAGTGCAGTTATGTTTAGGTGTTTTTATTACTATAACTGTAAACAATAGAGTGATGTCTAGAACAAGAAGTGGAACAGAGCTAACCACGGTAGAGAATCAAAATAAATCACACTTTGTATAAGAACAATGTGGAACATTTAACATCCATAGCTTGTGAGGTACCCAGGAAGGCAAAGATTCCGTTTCAGATAAGCATTGTTAAAGTGGAGGCGTGGCTGTAAAGACCAGCTAGTGTGAATTCTGAACTTCTGCTTTGGGGGCTGGGCCCTGTGAGCCCTGGAAGAGTTGCCCCACCCCAGACCTATAGATGCTAAATATGAGCAGCAGCAGAGAACACAGTGCCTGTGGAAATGCAGGCCACATAATTTTCTCAGACTCGCCTGAGAAAGTGGCCTGGGAAATCATGGGGAGGAATTATAACAATCCTCAGAGATAGAAAACATCCTTGCAGGTGCTGTTTGTCTGTTCCTTGTTTTCTTGCAAGAGAAGGTCGAGGGGTGGTGAACCCCACTGACCAATGATGGTGATGTGTTAGTTTACTAACCGATAAGAGTTTTACCTTTCTGTACTTTCGTGTATCATTCTATAAAAAAAGATCTGAGGTAATAAACCTTAGAAGAGGAGAGCTCCTGTTCAACTCACAAGAGAGTCTGTGTCGTTCTTCTCACCATTCCCAAGAGCGACACAGACTCCTCATGGGGTGGCAGCCCCGGGAGTTCTGGTTGGGTTTGAGCCCCTGGGGTTTCTCCCTTGCTGTGTTCCTAGTGGTCCCTGACCTTGAACTCCACCCTGGTTCTGTCCCTCAAAACCCACCACCCTGCCTCTGTTCAGGGCTCTCTGTCTCTGAGTTTGTTCCTGTGCTGAATAAATGCTTTCATGAACAGAAGCCTGTCCCGTTGGTTTCCTATGCTACTCTCTGGTAACTGTAGCTTCTCTGGACATGATCCTGCAGCTGCAATATGCAACAATAGCTGTCTTCTAAAGAAATTAGTGAAGTTATTAATCATCATTTTGGTTACTCTGGTTAGTTTGATCAACATCAAGGTACAAATGACAAAGCAAAAAACTTTATTCATGCTGCTCAGAAATAATAGAAGAAAAAGAGCTAAAGATTAAGTTGTCAGGCAAGACCGGGCTAAGGCTTTCAAAATTGAATATGATTGGAGGAGAAGGTTTTGGGGGCTTTAATTTTGAGTGAAAATTTAACATATATATGTGTGGAGACTACCCCATGAAGACAGAACCGACGTTTTTTTTGAGTCAAAGATTTCAAGTTCTGTCATTATTAAATACCCTCAGTAAATTATTTCAATAAAGATTTGTTTTATTTGATGTAAACAGTGTTTGTGTCAGGCATATCTACTCCACAAAATTATCTTTATTGTTCTCTGTTTTGCTCTTGAATCTATCCCAAGGGAATAAATAGATGAAAATATTTTAATAGCTTAGCTATTACATCACACTCATTTATAAAGGAAGATTTACCTGGTAAATGCTCCTATATTAATTGTAGTTGCTTGCAAATAATTCCTCTGAAACTCATAATTAATTTATGTTGTTAGCATTATGCAAGTCAGTATCAGTTACATCATTAAAAAACAGCATGTTATGCTAAACCTTAAGAGCCTTATAAAATGTAGTATTATAGCCCAAAGTAAAAAAAATAAAATATAACCCATACTAACAACTTTCTGTAACTAGATTTGGTGAGAAATTACTGTATGTGCATTCAATTTCTTTCTGTTTTCAAATACTTGACATCTTTAAAATAAGGTAGTATGAGCAAACAGTCACGAGACTAGCATTTCTCCCTAGGAGTGCAAGATAACAAGAGCCTTGAAATTACAGCAACAAGGTGTAATAGCAGAGAACACATATCTAGATTGACCAACAAATGATTGCTGTTATGGTTGTGTGAAAACATGATGAAGGTACATTAACTGGCAGCATATTGGGGCTCTGTGTGCGGCACAGTAGCTGCTGTTTCATATTCAAGTGTACTTCACTATTCTCTATGATATTCTACAATGTAATGTCACATTTCTTGGAGTCATTGTGATTAAAAGGAATTGTTTCTTTACATTTGATGTAAGGTTTCATTGGTTGTGCTTATCTGCCTTTGAGAAATGGTTGTTAATTCTGAATGCAACTGTGGTGGCATCACTACACTCTCCATCACAAAAATGTCCCTTTATTCCCTTTAGTGCAAGATGGATATTTGTGTCCAGTGAAGGAAAGAGATAAGATAGCCCCTAATATGTCAATTATTACAGCCCATCTTCAGATGGATCAACTCAGTTTCAGGAGAACTGTGCCTCAAGGCTCTGAGCTTTGAATGGCTTATATATTTCATTGAGTTCTAATGCGTTCTTGAAATCTTTTAAACACCTGGAAATGACAGACAGGACTTCTATTTTCAGACAGTCAAACATTTTTCTAGGGAAGAACTATCCTAAATGAGAGGCTCCTCAGCTGCTCTGTTTGGAAGCTTTCTCCATTCCTAAAAGAAGACATCAGAAAATGGATCATGCAATGGGAAAAAAAAAAAAAAGGATTTTAGATCTCTATTTATATTACTCCAGATATGATGCTTTGGTAATAGAGAAATTGATATAGAAATTGGGATCAATGTATTGTCAGATAATGTATTAAAAAAAAAATGCTCTGCATTTATATCATGTTAGTTTGTACCAAGCCAAAAACATGCTTGTAAGGTTTTGACTTACTGTTTTCATGCCATTATTTCCTGGAAGATGATCTTGAAAAAGCTTTCCAAGTATTTGAGCATGTATCAAGAACATGGTAATGTAAAAAGATTAAGAAATGGAAATTCTTATTTGAGCAGGAATCATCTGTGTAGGAAAAGTATGTTTAGAAAAGGTAGTGCAGTTTTGCATAGCTGCAGTTACAGAAATAATGGCAGCTATTGCTGTTACTCTGGAAGAGAGGGTGTGGTGGCTTGATCCTGCCTGGAGGTCAGGTGCCTACCAAAGCTGTCTATTAATTCCTTCCTCAGCCGGACAGGAGAGAGAAAATATAACTAAAAGCTCATGGGTTGAGATAATGGCAAGCAGAAATCACTCAGCAAATACCATCACAGGAACAAAAAACTTTGTGAATATAAATTGTATTTATTAAAATCAAATTAGAGTAAGGCAATGAGAAATAAACCCAAATCTTGACCCCTTGTCTTGCACCCCTCCCTTCATCTTGGGCTCAATTTTGCTCCTGATTTCCTCTACACCCTCCCCCACAGCACTACAGAGGTATGGGGAATGAGGGCTGCAGTCAGTTCATCACACATTGTCTGTGCTGCTCCTTCCTTCTTGAGAGGATGACTCCTTCAGCTCTTCCTCTGCTCTAGTGTGGGATCCCTCCCATAGGAAACAATCCTCCATGAGTTTCTGAAATATAAAACATGTTCTTCCAACACGCTGCAGTTCTTCAGTAACTGCTTCAGCATGGATCCTTCTAGGGCCTGGAGTCATTCAGGAACAGACTGCTCAAGAGTGGGTCCTCCACAGGATCACAGGTTCTGCCAAGAGCCTGAGAGGTCAGAACCTTCTTTGGGCATCTACCTGTTCCAGCACAGTCTTTACCATGAGCTGCAGGGAGATCTCTGCCCCAGTACCTGTAGCACCTTACCCCCTTCCTTCTTCACCGACCTTGATGTCTGCAGAGCTGTTTCTCTCACATACTCTCATTCTTCCCTTAGGATGCTGTCACATAGCAGGTTTTTCCTAGCTCAGAGGCACTACTACTGCTGTTGATAGTTTTGGCCAGAAGCAGGTCTTTCTCAGAGGCATCTAGCACTGGCTGTGTTGGACACAGGAGAAGCTTTCTAGCAGCTTGTCACACAAGCCACCTCTGCATTCCCCATATTACCAAAACCTTGCTGCTCTCACCCAGTATGGGGAAAGAGGAAGGAAGAGCCGAATCTTGATGTCAGGTATTTATTGTTTTAAGCTTTCTGAGAGTTCTAGACAGGTCTTGCTTGAAATAAAAATGTCTTTGGCCTATAAACTGATTATTATAATGAAAAATATGAAAATAAAAAATGTATCCAGCAACGTAATTTTCCTAGCACAAAATCCTTCTCTTCTTTTTACTCTGCTGAGATGCAGACATCAGGGGAAAAACTTTGAAGAATTACTATTAATGCTTCACTGTACACTTTGTATTAGAGAGGTTTCTGCTAGCTGTAGATGATTAAGAGATATTAGTCTTGTTCCTAGCACGTTTTTACTTGGTGAATTTCAGTAAACTGAGACATGATAACGCTACCAACAATCTGTAGAAACTTATCCTTGCTTTAGAAAAAATTGCTTTCAGAGTTTTATCTTGATAACTGTGTAATCATGTTCCTGAACCAGATTTGTAATGATTGTAAAGATTCAGAAGGGAAATGGAAATCAAAATTATAAACTAAGAAGATGGCTTTTACTTGAGTAATTGAAATTTACAACCATGAAATGCATAAATAAGAGTTTATTCAATGCACTATTATATTGCCTTAAGACTTGCTGTAGTCTAGTGGTTAAGTAATACATAGGTTTGAAAATTAGAGACCTTTCTTCCTTAAGATCAGAAGAGATATGTTAATTATATGCATAACTACTATTAGTACTAATGAGAATTATACAACTCAATGTTGACAGTTATATGCTTTAATAGACATCATATTAGCATTTTTTTAAACCATTAAAAATAATAACACTTTAAAAAAATCTTTTGTTCTCTAAAAAATTGATGCCTGTCCAGTCAAAACTTTATTTCCTAAGCACTGTTTTTCAGGGGGGTTTTTGTTATTTTGTTGTGTTTTGTTGGTTTTTTTGTGTCTGTCAGCCTTTGTCACTTATTTTTGTTTATACATTTGGAATAAAATCATGTTGAAAGCACATTTTTTGAGCTGTTACTGTACTTTCATCATTGTTTTTCACTGTCATAAATTTAAAACTTGAATGTTAAATATGTTTCTGTTTTTTTAAAACTCAGAGTGTATCAAAATTTTATGTTTTTAAATAAATAATTTCTTCCATCACAACTCATAAACTTTTGTCCTAAGATTATATATATTTATATATTTATATATATCTATAAGCTTATAGATAATAGAGACATGAGAGTTTAACACATTGTGGGCTTACTTATATGCTGTCTAGAAGAAAAGCATGTTACATTTATAGCTTGCCAAATGAGAAGAAGAAGAAGCAAAATAAAAAGAAAACAATGTGGACAGAATTAAAAAGTATTGAGTACAGGAAAGATTTTTAGTCTCAGACAAGATCTGTCACCTGTCATAGATTATCACTGAAATGTAATCTTTATTCTGACATAGAGTTAAGTTTGTCATCAGTTCAAAAACACCTGATCATGACACTTAAAGAACAAACCTTTTTTTTCACCATTTGCAGTCACCAGCTCTTTCACTTAAAGTGACTCAGAGCTAAAACCAGTTCAGTTATCTTTCAGCTAAATCTTATAATCTAATAATAATCTTTATTTAACTCTTCCAGAGCTTTCTGTGATTCCCTTATAGTCTTTCTTCATAGTTTTTCCCTTTACTGTTACAACAAGCTACAAAACAGCAATTACATGAGTGGGGACAGGCTTCTGTTAGTTCATGAATAATACAGATATGACTTTAAATGGGAAGTGATTACCTTGTCTGCCCTGATAACTTTCTCATACTTTTTCCTATTCTCATACTATTTCCTATTCCTGATACCTCTACCTGTTAAGGTATCACAGGAGGATAAGCACAGAATGCTATATTTTTGGACATGGCAGTAAAAGAATTAGGAAGATACAAATGCTTCGTTGCTTGCTTGGGTTAAGCAATGACACTATTCAATATTTAAAGGAAGCTTTTAAGAAAGATGAAGGAAGATTTGTCAGCAAGGTCTGTAGGGACAGAACAACGGGGAATGGCTCCAAACTGATAAAAATTAGATTTAAATTGGACATAAGGAATAATTTTTATTTTTTTATTTTTTTTTACAACAGGAATAGTGAGACATTAGACTAATCTGCCCAGGGAAATTGTAGATGTCCCATCACTGGCATTATTTGAGGTCAGATTGACTACAACTTTGAGCAATCTGATGTATTGCAATACTTCACTTATGAAGGCTGAGAGGTTAGACTAGATGATCTTTAAAATTTGTTTCCAATCCAAACTGCTCCATGATTCCATGCATCTATCACTCTTTGTTTCTATGGTTTATGATTCTGTAGCTATGGTTCCTGTTAAATCTGTGAGTAATGTATATAAATATGTGTTGGTGACTTCAGTCATATTTTCTTGACCAATTTTTTCACTTTGCACTAAATCTAAATCCAGTTCAAGTCTGGGAGTCCAACCAAAACATGCTGACATATGTTTATTTGGGATTGCTTTTAATCAGTAATTCTTCAATCAATAATTCTTTATCCAGAAATAGATTATCTGCCCCTTTTTAAGACATCTTTTTGAACCTCCTGGGTTTTGTCAGAGGAAGAAACATAGAAATATTTATTTTTCATAGTCCATGGAAGACAAGTAGTATCAATTATTTAATTTCAATACATTGAATAAAAGCACAAAGTGTGCAGTTTGAAGCCTTTTGTTTCTAAACTGGAGAGAAATGCAAATTGAATTCCATACAGATTAAAATATTTTTGTTATACAGAGCAGCAAGGATGTGATGAACATTGTTTTTTAAAGTACCCCTTAACACTACAATATTTTTATTTTATTTTTTTGTTGTTGGTTGGTTGGGGTTTTTTGGTTTTTTGTTTTTTTCTGGATTGCAGGACAGTAACTAATTTAAGTAAAAGAAGTCAAATTATTCTTGCTCTTTTGGTTTCCATACAAAATCTGATCTGCTTCTGCATATTTGTAAAAGAGGAAGCAATTTGCCCTTGCAAGGAAAATAGATATCTAAGTACTCTGAGCCAAAGGTAAACACCAAAATGACAGCTCATCAGTATTGCTCAATATAATTTATGCCTTAGCAACAGCAACACATCAAATGTCAGAGAAATTGCTGTCCAGTTTTAGTTCAGTAGCTGGAAGGAAATTATGCCTGTAATGCTCATATATATATTAATCATTCATAACAAGATTTATCAGTGGAAATGTAAGTGTTGTACAGTCAGTATTTCAGAGATAATGTTACAGAAATCAAGTATATTTACTACACAAAAACTGAGCTACAATTCAAAAGTTTTTCCTGAAATATTCTCAAGAATTATGTAGATCCATTTAATATTGAGAAACATTTTATGTACATGATACTATCCAGAAACTGTCTAGTTTTCCACACCTATTTGTCCTTTTTTTCTTGATGAAAACTCATAAATGAAGCACTGCAAGTTGCTTCCTGTTATATAAAGTGTTTCCAGATGGATTTAGTTTGGCATGCAAACAATTTAGACTTATAATTTGTTTTAAATAGCAAGGCTAGCAAGTGCTAAAAACACATACAGAAAGAGGAAGAGTCTGCGAGATTTCATTTTCATGTTGGAGCACAGATTTATGTTTTTAAATCAAATTGTCTTTTTATGTGTCTGTCCCCTTCAGGATTTTAGTGTTTTGACTCCCCCTTCCCAAGCCCAGTTAATATAAAAAGTACATTTAATATAACAAGCTTAAAAATCTGCTGGGGTTTCATTATATCAACATTTTTGAAACAGCACTTTTAAGAAGAGCATGAGGCAGAGGTAGAGGGGGCTAAAAAAGTGTTTCAGCTTTAGTTTTCAAGGGAAATACTTCTTTTTCCAAGCACATTTACAGAACTATTTTTGTGATTTTTATTTAAATTATAGTTTTTAATTTGACAGTTGAAATAATATACAAAACACGGTAATGATGTGACCTAGGAGAAGGTCTTTATTTTCTGTATTATAATAATACCACAAAAGGTTAAACATACAAGGTGGAGAGTTCATTATCTGTGAGAAAAAGAGTTATTTGTAAAAAACAAAATAATTCATTGCTACAATATTAGTTGTTACAAACTTGAGTTCTATAGTTACACACGTTTATATTTCCTTCTGGAATTAATTAAATCTGTTAAATTAATGTTCAAGTTATTGTTCCAGTAATTGCTGATTTCTTTCACATTACAGCAATTCTAGATTTGTCTACATGCATTTATACATATTTAATAGAAACCTCCCCCTACCTGGCTTTTATTTCTCATATTCATCTTCTTGTAAGATAAAGATGAAATAATTAATATGAGACTTTCTGTCTATAAGAATTTCTGTTTATTTTGTAGAAAACTTCTAAGACAAGTCTTTAGCTATAAGTTGTAAAGCTAAATCAATGACAAGTTGCAAGGATAGAACCATGTGATCAAGAGTTACAGCCAAAACAGACATGTCTCCTCAACAAAACATATTGTTCCTGACACTGACTTATTTTGAGGATATGAACTACCAAAACACTTACCTAGCAAGAAGGTATCTTTAAAAAACGAAGATGTTTTTATTGTGTAATATCAAAATGCATATTTGATGCTAATATGAGGCAGGAAAAACAAATTATTAATCATCTACTTTTCAAAATTAAGTCCATTCTCATAATTAAAATTTTTAAAGAGCCCTCCATATTAAAAGGGAACTATTCAAAGAGAATGTTTATATATAGAATGGTATTGATAATACATCAGCGTTGTGGCTGTCTCTCAGCAGTGCCTGTACAACATCACAGCTGTTTCTCTATCCAGCCTCTCCAGCACCCAGTGCCAAGGGGAGTAGGCTGGGAGTAAGAAAGAGTGGGCAAGGAGTGAGGGGAGGAGGGCATTCATTTCACAAAACTGAAGTAATTTTGACGTGTATTGAGGCCCTGCTTCTCCAGGACTCTGGACATAACTGCTGATGGGAAGTAAAGAATAAATATTTTTTATCTGTTTTGCTTTACTTCCACAGAGTCTTTGCTTTTCATCATTAAATTGCCTTTATCGTGTCCCACAAGTTTTTAATCTTTTCTCCCCTGTCATGGTGAGCAAGGGGAGTGGTAGAGCAGCTTGGTGAGTATCTGGTGGCTAGCTGAGGTCAACACACCACACTATCTTTCCTTATTCCTTTCTGCTGCTTTCTTCTTGAGGAATGCCCTCATCCCACAGAATTTGTGGTGTTTCTATGTGGACGCTTTCTGACTCTAACATACCTTGATCTATCTATCAGAATTACATCACACTTTTTATTCCCCCAATTATCAGGCACAGAATCTGACCCTGCAGTCGTGATTAAAATTAAATTTTTGTGCCTTTGGTAAACTTCTCCTCTTTTCTCCCCTCATCCTTTGTGTGTGTCTATTTGGATTCTTTTTTCTGTCTCTTACTTCAACCCCTTTCATGTAAGAAATGGAGCAAAGACACTCTTATCAGAACTACTCAATGCTTTCTCATTAGAAGTGTAGCAAATATTCGTGTCTAAATAGTCTAACAGAGGAAACAGATGTGAGTTAAGTAAAGGAATGAGTAAAGGATTTTCCATGGCTTGGTTTTCTGGTTTTTTTTACATGACTTCATAAAGTTGTTTTCTCTAAGCCATGTTTTCCTACTTCTCTTTAGATCTTCACAAGTTTTCTTTTTGAGCTTGGGAGACTGAAGAACAAAGCTGGTATCTTTTTACTAATAAACAGTTTGGAAATTTGTAGTAGAAAAATTTGGAGGAGAATGTGCAGTTATAGCTAATCAGAATATATACAGTACAAGAAGTTTTTTTTTTAACTAGTCAGTGATTATTTTCACAGATCCTTAAAGATACAGTTTTTATTGTTCCTAATTGTTATGTAAATCTGTGAACGGTTAGCAAACCCTGCCTTAGTTAATCAGTTGAACTCCTAGACTAAATGTTAATAAATAAATAGGTTCTGATTGTGCTGATCAGGCTCCATTATTAAATTAAAAGAAAGACAATAAACGTTTGTTCTCTGTTCTTGATTCACCCTTGCCTTGTTTTTGAGTAGACAGTATGCTTGCATCTTGATTGCTTGAAAAAATAAAATGAGTATGGAATAAGATAATTTAATAAAAACAGAAGAACAACTAAATAACATACATAAGTATTTATGTATCTATAAATACACACACATTTATATGTACACACACATATATACAAAATATAATATAAAATTAGAGAAGTCTGGTACAATGGAGATGATCCTTGCAGAAGTTATTTTCTTAAATCTCACTACAGTTACAATATTAATTTCAGTAATACTGAATTAGCCTCACTAATTAATTTAGCATCTGAATCCTTTAGTATCTGAATGATCAGTTTCTGTAATGCACTATAACTTATCAATCAGATATATGTTTTGTCCATGATCCCATGCAAATGACTACGTTTCTAACAATTAAAATATTAATTAATATATTTAAATTAAATTGTGAAGAAAAAGCACTAGCTTAAGACTTGGAAAAAAGTTCATGTTTTGGCTGTTAGAACAATTGCAATTTTGTTCAAATCACAAAACACTAGAAGTAGGAGGAACTTTAATTTTTTTTTTAATTTTTTTTTAATTTTTTTTTTTTTTTAGTACATGTTTATCCCATGAGGAATTTGGAAGCACTCTTAGGTCCTATTCCTACACTATAGAGTAAAATATTCAGATGAAGATTCAATTTCACACTGCAAGTTAAAAATCAGTTCTATCCTTCTCAAAACTAAAAGCGAATCACTACATGTTTTAAAGAAGAATTAATCTAATGCATGTCTAAACTTCATATATTCAAAATCATATTTATAATGGATATTTATCAAGCCAAAAAACTGTTTCTCCCATTCATATTGTATTTAGCTAGTTAGAAAATATTTCTCTATGTCATTTTGAAGATTTTGTAAACCTGTCTTCAGTATTGATGACTGACTTTATTTCTTCATGTCAAATTTCATTGGAATACAGTGAAAACGTGAATAAGTGAGTAGGAGCTGAAATTCAAATAATTCTGCTTTTTGGAAAAGGTGATAAAATATCACCAGCATAAAAAAAATGTAAAATACAATAAAACACAGTAAGACAAATAAAGCAAAAGTATCTAAAATATTAAGATTCATTATTATATTTTTACTTATGGAGAAAAGTAAAGGTGGATGATGGCATAGCTATTTAAATTCTTTACCAACAGAGAAAAGATGAAGGATTCATCAAGAGAAAATGCCTAAGCCCAGTGATCAAATTCCTATTAGAATATTTTGATTGAAACCTTTAAATATTTGAGATATTTGTGCATTTCAAATGTGCAAAATAAAGAAAAAATATTAAGTTTAAAAAAAGAAAAAAGGTAAATGTAAAGAACAAAACAAGGACTATGTGAGAAAATAAGATGATGATCTCTTTGCACTGGTAGCTGAGAGGTTTTCCTCTCATTGAGCACAAACTTTATAAGAAATCTGAATTTTTGCACATATTCCTTCACACCCAGTAAATTATTTCTCCCATACCCATTCGGTAATTTCTCCTTTATAAAATGTTTGTGAACTATTTTGAAAATTAATTAAATTATGAAATTAAGCTATTTTCATGAATATGGATTGTATATTGTTTTAGGAGTTGCACTTAATTAGAGAAGGGGGTAAAAAGACTTGTTTTTTCATACAAACTGATAATAATTTTATTTTTCCAGTTCTTTTCCTCATTCTGCCAGCATCCTTCCTTAGTATTATCTAGTCTATTTTTTCACTTTTTCCAAAGAAAGCATACTCCATCCTCCCAAATGATTTCCAACTTATTTCCAAACGTGTTGTATTCTTTCTGCTAATGATATAGAGTCTGTAGGTTTACAATTGAGAGGCACACAGTGTGCATATGGAAGAAGTATATACAGTCACAGTGGGATTTTTTTGGTATGTATTACATGGATCTTTCACATAGAAGGGAGTCTTATCAGACATTCAAAGGCTTTTCCTTTCTTTTAATAAAGAACTCTTGGGAAATGATAGAAATTTTACATGCTTCAATGACCAATTTTTTTTTTTCAAACACGTTACAAAATGTACTTTTTATTTAGGAAAAAAAAGTGACATTCTCTGCTTCTCAGAAAAGTAAAAAGCTTTTGCATTCACAGTTTCAGCAGATAATAATCAAAGTATATGTAAAACTATAAAACTATAGTTTCTGCTCTAATTTCTGCATATTTTTAATTCATATTTTTTGCAGGCAGTGCAATAATAGAAATTTCATTATAGGAAATAAAAATAAAATATCACGTATACAGCTGAAATACCTTTTTTATTATTTAAAGAACCAAATAAAATAAGCTCATTTCACTTTTATGCAGAAGAGAGATTTTAAGGTGGCTGGTATGAGTTTTCAATATAATTTAATGTCATTTTTATATAACTTGCAAGATGTTGACAAGTCAAAACAGAGTTTTATTTTTTCTTGTCTCAATGCACATCATATTAATACCTGAGAAATAGAGTAGAAAAAAACAAGATAAAATCCTCGGTGTGAGTGTCTTATACCATATCTTCAGATACAGAGTGTGCCTGCTGCTCCTCCCTGGGGTAGGGCCAGGAACAGCAATGTGGATGTCCCACCTGGAATGTGTGTTCTCATACAGGTGCTGTGGTGCTAAGTAGAAGGGATGCAAGAAAATGCAAACATGCTTTGTTACACCCAGGATGAGAACAGAAGATTAACAACATCTCCTGAAAGAGTTATAAGAGGCAACAGCCTGCATCCAAAAACAGTGGGTAGGAAGGAAGGCTAGGACAAGACAGAAGCAAAAAGGTAAGAAAAGCTCTCAGGAGGGCAAGAGAATTTTCTGCTCTTCACTTGTAATGGATGAGAAAATATTCATGTTTCTTGAAAATGAGAAGGAGAGCCACTTGATTCTGTACAACTGAACAGTTTGGTTTGGTTTCTTTTCTTTATTTTATGGTTTAATTTGTTGGTTTTTTTCCCCACAGTAATTTCTTCTTCTCTATTCAAGAGAAAGACTATGGTAGGAACACTCATATGCAGTAATAGAACACCTGCCTTCATATCTATTTGGCCTGTTAGGCATATTTTGATGAAGGAAGATACTGGCGAGAGATTAAAGTACACTTAAAAAAGACCAGTAAACCCAAAATTATTTGCCTAGTAAGAAAAGATTTAACATGAGTTGACTGTATGATGGGCACAAAGATCCAACATTATATAAGTAGGACTCATTCCTTCTCAGAAGAGAGGACATTCAGCAGCTCTTTTAAAGCAACTGTACAGTAACACAAAGTACATAACAAAATAAAGAGGAAGAAGTAGAAATTCTTGTACTGAGACAAGTTTATGCAAAGATGGGTGTTCCAACAGAAACTTGGAACAATAGCACAACAGGTGCTATACAGGAAGGAGTGTAGGCTGTTAAAGAAGAACAAAGATAGAGGAGAGAGTGTCACATTCTGTGTAACACAACTCCCTATCTGCATAGGGCTCCAGCATGAAGCCAGAGACATATTTTTTATATCCCTAGATGAAAATCAGCAGATTCTGTGGTCGGAAGTCTAGTTTTGTTCATGTGGCATAGAGGATGGACTCAAGATGTCTTGAAATTTTGGAAGACAGCTTATTTTACCAAGCAAGAAACTTTTTTTTCCATGAACTAAACTATAAAAATAAAGCTTATAGGAAATGAAAAGACAACAGAGGTGTAAAAGGTCTGTAAATCACTGCTAAGCATTTTAATTTTTTTGAGTGTTTGATCATTTAATTCAGTTGAGGGTGTTGAAAGAACTAGCTGATGGGATTGGGCTATTGCTGTCATTCATTTATGAAAAATCATACTACTCAGGAGTTTTCACCAACAACTCAGAAAATCATGCTGTGCTTATTTTAAAGGAGAACTAAAAGACACTTTATTTCACTTCAGTCTATATTAAGATCATGAAGCATGTTGTCTCAGAGTGCATTCACAAACACATGATGGGCAGGAAGATAACATAGTTTAAAAATCCAAATTTTCTTGACCAAACTGAGTGCCTTCTACAACTAAATGATGGGGTGCCAGGAGTAGGAGACAGCAGGTGACCCGTCTCTACATCAAGAAGGCTTTTCCTGCATCAGTTCCATGTGGAAACTGAGGAGGTGTGGGTTGCATAAACAGAGACCTAGGGGAGAAAAAAATTGGCTTAACTGTGATATCTTCATAGGACTAAGAGTTACAACATGGAACACAAGAACTTTTAGATTGACAGATGAGGAAGGAGTGAGATTCTTCAGGGTACCTCAGTGAGATGAGGTACCTATGTGTGTACAACCAAATCAGGCTGAAGTTAACCAGCTTAGACTTATAAATGCCAAAAGTTAAGTGACATAAATTCCAATCTTACTTTCTGTTTCAAACACTCTTTAACAAGAGACAAGAAAACAAAAATTATATAGAAATTATAAAATGATGATGGCTAAAGTAAGGACTAAAATAACACCCCCCATTCTTCATTGTGGAAATACTTTCATTTGTTACAATTTTCTCTGGCAAGGCTCAGAACCATCATTTCCAATTGTGTTAGAAAGGCATCTTTCAATATCCTCTTATTTTATATTAGAAGAGAATTAAAAATAAAGCATAATACCAGAGGGTGTTAATGAACTAGTTTCAATGAGTTGGAGTCAACTGAATTCTCCGAAGTTCACATTTCTTTATTGCTATTGTTTTTGGTGCTGCTGAGGCTCTTTTTGGCTTCTTATTCATAAAATGTGTAGATTTATGCTTCTACCTGGAAGTTGTTATTTCTCATTTTTAAAATCTATTTACATATTTTTAAATAGTGTAAAAATCACACCTCTATGTTATGAAATCCTTGAAATCCATATGAAGTCCAGGGAACTGTCATTCTTCCAGCATTACAAGAAAAATGGAATGAGTACACACTTCATGATTGTCAAACCTCTTGGCTATTTGAGCAAGGAAACTGAAAAAAAATATATTCTCCAAAATATCTACGCAAACCACTCTCAGTTTTAAAGGTTCCTGAAACTATTTATGTGTCTTCTTATGATCCAAATATGCCATTTAATATTTTATATTTCTCTAGTTTATTAACAGACAAAGTTAAATGATAGCTCAATGTCTCCCTTATATGTATTTCATGTATTGTTAAAAATAAATCTTATATTCCAGGGCTCAAAAGTACTTTAGGTTGCTGGTTCATCAGAGGAGTAAGGTAACCAGCTGCTCTTAGGTGCTGTTTGCCTATTGATTGCACCTAATAGTTACAAATCTCTGTGTACTAAGTGAAAAAATGTATAAATAGGTTTATCCAAGATTTAATGTATCTCATACATCAGTATGAATATACAGGTAGAAAAAATGATCTGCTATCACCTTCGTTTTTAATTTTCACTAAAATAAAAACTGAAAAAAACCCAGCAATAGATCATCTTTTGTATCTCTGTCTCAAGCTAGCATTATTTATTCTGAATCTTTATGAAGATCAGAAGAAAACAACTTACTAAGTATTGTAATAATGCTATATTGCATAGTTTTGCCTGCTATAACAACCACCAGAAAATAAATTCCTTCACTTAGGTGCTCTCAGCTCTTTTGTACTAAGAGCCAACATTACTCACACGTCCACATTAACAGCCAACAGGGTGCCATTTTTGTCACCACCAACAGCTAGTCTGATAGCATTCTGCCACTCTGTAAGCTGGATTCTAAGCATGTTTTAATTATTCATTACTTCAGCAGAGAGAACTCTCCCACTGTCTGTATCTACAGGCAAGCACAAACACCAGGCTTAGCATTATTTGCTACTGCACCTCTTTCGCTCAAAAGAGATGCTGAATTTTCTGCTTTTTCAATCAATTGATGCTCTGCTTTATCTTCCATTGAAAAGCCATTTCACTGATTTTCTTGGTCTGAAAAGGGACAGGCTACATTTTTTCTTGTTTTAGATGTTTATGGGAGAGAAATTGCTATTCATTTCAAAGCTCAAAAGTTTTATTTGATGAAACTTCTGTAACAAAAGAAAAACATGTTAACTGCAAATGGAAAACATCTCTTATTAAAAAAAAAAAAAACTAAAAAAATTTTATTTTTTTATTTCTTTATAATAGTCTTTGAAATTTCCCCATAGAAATTATCACCATTTTTAACATCTATTTCTATTTATTTGAATATGTTAAATTAGCCTCTAAAAAACTACCATGTTCATAATATATAATATCAATAATATCAATACATAATATCAAGCATCTTTTTATATGAAAAGTCTTTGCATCTTCTTATGAGGGTCAGTTACAAAGAAGAGATACAAAATCAATATTACTTGAACTTGCAATAGTATCTGAAACCTTGCAGTCCTACGGCTTATAGTATAAACTACAGTGAGAAGTCGTCAAAACTGCTGATCAGCTTCAGTTTAGCTTCTCTGTTTCTAAGACAATTGTCTAAGCCTTGCTCCAGTTTGAATTTCTGTTTCTTTAATGTGGTTGATGAAAATTATATGCAATATTTTAATGCCTTCTGTAATGACATGTGTTTTCTCATTGCTATTGGAAATGTTGACTGATGCATATGAACTATGTATAGCTTTCTAAGACCAAATTATATTGATGATTTATAAAGACATTAATTTTCACAAAAGACAAGAAAATACCATAATCTTTTGAAGGTAGGTGTAAAAAGCCCCACTGTGTGTCATTGTGCCCTACTAAATACAAGCTAGCTCAAAACAATAACAAAACCCCCCCACATTTCTTTATACTTCCAGAGCTAATAATCCTTTTTGTGAGAGGAAACGCATCATTCCATGCTGTAGTCTGGGCTGAGAGAGAAAACACTGCTTATTACAAGTGGCTCATATTAGGAATCATTAGAGTCTGTACTTGGATGTGACTGAGGTACATGTAAAATTTCTTCATGTCCACATGCAAACAAACAAACATTATGATAATCCATAATCTTGTCTTTCAAATATCTTCTTGTTCTTCTCAATAAACAGAAAAAAGGTCTTGACTAATCCATTACCAAACGATCTTGATTGGTTTAGATCTTTCCTAGCTGTTTACATTTCTATAATGTAAGTTGCTTCAAAGTCAAGCAATTATTTCTCCATAATACACATATTGTCTTTTGTATTTTAAATTCTTTAAACTTGTATCATCAAAAAGATTTGTCAATATGTCCCTGATTCCTTTTTTCCAGGTTAATTAACAGAAATAATAACACTTATTTGAAACCTCTCTTTGTTGAATTTCACTGTCAGTATTTCTTTATCCCTGTATTCTTTTTCTCTTACAGTAAAATTTATTGCTGCTTTTCTAACCAAGAGTTTTCTACTGTATGTAATTTGTAGAGCAGGCATATATAATTTCCTTAAGTTTAAACAGAATAAATCCACTGAATTTTATTCAGCCATGAGGAAAAAACAACTCCCTCCCCACCAAAAAACCCTAACTAACCCCTAAATTGAAGGTCAGTCTTTACTATGCAGATGCTGTTTTCTAAAATGTCTAATTTATTAAGATTTATATTTTTGAAAAATTGCAGCTGCACTTCTGTATTTGCTATGGCTGCTCTTTTACATGAATCAAGTCACAGATCTCTAGAACATTTTGTTTTCTATGAAAATTTTGAAAGATCTACTATGTTTACCAAGAACAAGTGAAATACTTTTTTTGGAATAGTCCCTTAATGCTAGGATAAACAGATTACCAAAATTATTAATACTATTTCTTAATCTGTATTTTTAAAATCATGGTTTTAGTACCATGTCTGCTTCCAGTAATTAAAAAAATAAATTTCAATATGTCAATATCTACATCTGAAAATTATTCTTTTTTGTTCTGGCTCTTCGTCCAAAATTGTCATTCTAAACATAGCCTCATAAATCTTCTCATAAATTTAAAAATCTTTTTACAATGTCTGTTTTCACTATTTATATTCCATCCATCCATGTGCATGCAGATCTACATTTTAAATTTATTTCCATTCTAGTGAAAATTTGTTTTTAGATACCAGTATTCCAACTGCAACAGCTAGATTACTGTTTTTTATCTTTTTTATAACACTCACGTGCTCCTCAAGTAGTTTTATGTTTTGTGAATGTCCTTCCAACCAAGTCTATATTTGGGGAGTTTCTTTGATGTGTATATACATGTTGCACTTTGGAAAAAACAAACTACCCAACCAAACCAGACCAAAGAAAACACCTAAAAAATTTCCCCAAATCTTTAGGAGCAGTACTATACCTTATTTATTGTCAGAAAGAAATATGTTTAGATTTTAAAACACCAAAAAATTTGTTTCTGAGAGTCTACAAAAGCTGAAGCTGTGCTACAGAGACTTTTGTCATTTATGAATAGGAATACCTAGGCATCTAAAGTCATAGGACATTTTAGAAACCATGCAGGGAAATTCAAAGTTCACAGACACAGGGCACTAGCTACAATCCTAAAGTTGTGCTACGCTTATATTTTGCAAATGTAAAAGGCAGATTTATCATCGGGCTCTTGACTAATCAACAGGCCCTCCTGAAAGTAAGTTTTAGGAATTTGAAATGGAACATGAATAGAAAGAAAAGGAACAGATGCTGAATTTGTCATAATGGGAAGATAGACAGGGTATAAAAACTGTCTGAAAGTCTGTGTTGAGAGACTGACAGTCACTGGAACAAAGTCTGATTGGAGGCCAAGGACTAGGAGTGGACCCAAGGGGTCAATAGTGGCTCCCTTCTTGTGTAACATCATTGTTAAAATCTGGATAATGGGGCAGGCAGCTGGCTGAACATGAGCCAGAATGTGCTCAGGTGGCCAAGAAGGCCAATGGCATCCTGGCCTGTACCAGCAATAATGTGGCCAGCAGGAGCAGGGCTGTGTTCCACTGGTGAGGCTACAGCTGAAATCCTGTGTTCAGCTCTGGGGCCCTCAAAGGAGACAACTCCCTGGAAGGAGGCTGTAGCAACTTTGTTGGGGGTTGTCCTCTTCTGCCAGTTAACAAGTTACAGGACAAGAGGAAATGACTTCAAGCTGCACCAGGGACTATTCAGACTGACAAATTGAGGAATTTCTTCACAATAACTTCACAGCTAAGGGCTGTTAAACATTTGAACAGACTGCCTAGGGACGTGGTGGGGTCATCTTCCCTGTATGTATTCAAGAAGTCACTGAACAGAACACATGGAAATGTAAAGAGAACTTGGTCTTTAGATCTGGAATTGCTGGCAGTTCTGTGCACTAAAGAATGACCTTAACCAATTGTGCTTTCCTGTTGACTTTCAACCACTGTACATGGATGTATAAATTCCTTGTTTCTTTGCCTGAATAAATTTAATTACACACTCAGATTCACTCAGTCAATCTCAGTTGAGAATCTCCAAGTAAGAGATACTTACTGACATTCCATCCTTATTAAGCATTGCACATTGTTATTGTGAATTAACCACATCCATATTCTAAGTGCTTCAGAGGGAAACTTCATCTCTCATGTTGAGAAAATCTTGTCTGTATGTGAGCTTCAGATGACCCTCTTTAAACTGCTCTTCCAAAACTTAGAGAATGCCCTAAGGAAATTTTTTTTCTGAATGTTCAAACCAGGCATCAAATTACAACAAAAATAACCCCCAAAATATCCAAAATATATTGCAAACTTTCCAACTAAAATCTACAACACTCTTGTTTCTTATAGTATAGAACAGAGATTTATATAAAAATTAATTTCAAGCTTAGCAGATATCATGACTTTAATCAAGTCTAAAAACAAGCTTTTATCATGTTCCAGTGTTCCAGCTAATTATCTGGTTAAAAAAAAAGATGCAGAAAAACATTCAGGGGGAGCGGCTTTTGTGTGTATTTAACAGAATAAAGAACAAGAAATAAAGTGAAATCAACAAAATACTTGAGCTGATATATACGTATAAATATTCACCTTGAAAATATTGTAATCTCTAATTAACTAGAAATAAGTGATTAGTTAAAAAATAAGGAAAAATAAGCTGATCTTGGAAAATCACTCAAAGCTCTTTTGATTTCTTTAAGCTTAAAGAAGCATAAATTTCTTCCATCATTTACTTTCTATTCTGGTGTACTGCTCCTTAACAAACAAAGTTAACTTTCTACCTCAAGGGATATATCCTTAATGACACAGCAAGAAATTTGTTTTATTTTCTACCTCAGGCCACAAAGCAAGATTAAGTTGAAGATGTAGTTTTTATTTACTTCTATTTTCCCCTAGCTTCCAACCAATAATGGAAACAGGGAAAAAACAGGAGGAAAAAAAAATAGTTTTAAATAGCAAGATACAGAAAAAGCAGCAAGAAAAGAGTGTTTAAGTGCTTAATACAGAAAGAAACAGACCGACTTCAAATTGGAAAAGGTATGAGGGTGTTGCATTGCATTTGTAGATTTGGTGAATATGAAAAGATAATCCATGATGAGGTGTATAGCACAGTTAAGCTTCACAAGGAGATAGGGATTCAAGCTGGAGTTCGGGGGATGGGGGGGGGAGGGGGGTGGAAGAAAGAAAATGCACATATAAAAATCACAATAAAGGATGACTTGGTATGACATCTGTGTTCTGTTCCTCAGGGCCCAATGAAATAATTCACCAGAGTATGCCAAACGACTTAGGGGAAGTCACTTAGAATCACTCCAGTATCTCTAAGAACTCAAGAGAATAGATGGGGGTCACAGAGGACTAAGAAATTGAATATATTTGTCTATGATGTTTGGCAGGGCATGGAGATTTATTCTTTTTCTTATGGACTGTAAGAGTAGATGTGACATATCAAAACCACAGAATGATTGTCACTGTCCCACCAAACATCTCAAAAATAAACTCGGCTCTCATTTGTAGTCATTCAAGGTGGCTGGAAAATGATTCTTCAATACTTATGGATGCTTTGGAGTACAATTATGAAGCATCTTAAACTGTAAAAGGGTGACTCCTAAAGTCAGTTTTTCATTAATGGTATGAAAGAAAAGTAGTGTAACTTGTAAAATTTGCTGATGACATCTAGCCAAAAGAAGGGTCAGTTTGATAAAGAGACTCAGACTTTAAAATGATCCTGAAAAATTTTTGCAGGATCTGTAGTCAGGGAGATGATATTCAACTAGTACAAAATTAAAATGCTTTATTTCTCAAGGGGGGACAAATTCCAATGGGGAATATCTGGACAAGCATTGGTATAGCAGAGGGGAGTTCTAGGAGTAACTATGTATATGCACAAAGTGCCAAAAGTGTGACATGGCTGTAAAATAAGAAAATCTCATTTTATATATGGAATATATAAAATATATATATGGGAATATAATAAATCATGAATTTTTTATTTTAGAGGCATTCTAGGTCTGGAAAACACACTGAGGATAAACTTCTCTCCCAGTCAGCTGTGAAAATGATTTATCTCCCAGAATTCAGCTCAATTTAGATAGTGTAAGAGTGTGAGAAAGAGTTTAAGAACTAAGCCATCTGACCTTGAACTTCTGCTTCATTTTGGTTGAAGTAAAAAAAACCCTAAAGAATAAATCCAAAACAGATACAAATCCAAAACAGATACAACCTTTTCTTTATCAAGGACACACCAACTACTTTTTAGATGTCTGTCTAGAGATAAATTTCACCATAGAATGCCAAATTGTCCAGGGAGTAAGCTTTTAATGTTTGTCACAAACATGGACAACTAGCAACTAGTTGTATGAACATCTCTTTGTAACTGTTTTAAAGGTGGAACTCAAATTCAAAGGAAAGGGAAAAAAAGGAAAAAAAATCGCCTATAGCCAGGGTAGAAAAAAAAAATGGAAAGGAATCTTCTACTATTTGCTACAGGCATGTCACAGTGGGAAGGCACTTGTGATGAAGTGCCAATTACTTTTGAGGTCCCAATACTATAATGCCAGGATCTAAATCATGTCTTTCTGTTTCCTATGCTTTTCCAGAGGCTCAAACCCTGCTGTTTGTATTGTGAGAATCTAAGAAACTTGCTTCAGCAGAAAAACTGTACATTGAAGTTAATGCAGTAAATTGACTGATTTAAAAAAAAAAAAATCATCTTTTTATACATCCTTGAGTATTTTATCAGTCTGATTCACCAGATTCACTGTGCCACTCTTAGCTGCTCAAATGACTTATCAACCATCAATGATACATGGCCATACTGCAGTGATTTCACTGTAGGTAGTGAGTGTTTTACTGATTAACCATATAATACATTATAAATAAGGATGAACTTTGAAATTATACATATTTGGACATATTTCTCAATAGACATGATTTATATGCTAAGAACAGGACACCATTGCAGAAAATACCACGTAAGGTTTTTAGACCCTGTCCCACAAAGAAAGTGGGATAATAGCAGAAATATACAAAATATACAGAAAAGACATAAGCCAAACCAGCTCTATCTTGTTCTCAGAATCTGATTTGTAAGTATGGATAGAACAGAGATTACAAGTCATATTGGAGAACATATCTGCTGATAAGATCTTATTCTCTATGGCCACTGTTATTTTCTTTATGGGAAAAGCAAAATCATCTTCACTTTAATAAAACCATGTACACTAAAAAAATATATTCAGAATTATTATTTGATCTCTTAAACAAATTATCTTGTTCCATAAATCTACTGTGCTGTTTTTATACTTATATATATATATATATATATATATATATGTATATTTATAAAATATATAATATATATTTATATCTAAAATATAATCATCCCATTACACTCAAAGGCATATCATATCTGCTAAACACATAAATACATATAGTAATGAGATTACAGTACCTCAAAGTAATTGAAGAAATCCACATTGTTAAAATTCCTTTATGCAGAAATCTGTGTATCACTGTTTCTGGTGGAAAATAAAATTAATTTTTCTATAAAATGAAAGCAGGACCAACACTGCTAATATTTTCTTGAGCTATGAGTCATACGCTTCTTTTATTTTCTAGCTGAATTAGAAACGTATAGTCAAAGCAGACACTGTTGGTATTCAAGGTCTTGCTCAAAACCTCCAGTCCTGCACATTTTATCTGTCTGCACAGAACTCACGTTTGACCTTGGCTAAGAACTAACATAAAGATTATGCACTCTTAATTTGTAAAAGTCATTGAAAAACCATCAGAAAATTTTGGCTTTGACACTTTCTGGATTTTAAGTGCATGAAATCAAAATAATATAGAATATTTCATATTGTTTGATTTAATTAATTTTAGATCTGATCTTTTCACATGACTTTGGAAAGAAAGATGGAATAATTTGGCTAGCTCTAAGTGTGATGTGCTCCAAAACTAACACAGTAAAAATGCTACAAACTTATATTTTAGCCCTTGTTTCAATATAACTGAAAGACAATATTCCACCAAATTAAAGGTATACAATTTAGAATTACCAAGTTACCTAATTAGGCAACAAATACTTCATCAAAAAGTGAGATTCAGATGATTTTATTTCTGACATCTGCAAAATAGGCAGTTGCAGGACTCTATACTTTAGTAGCTGTACCCAGGAAAGAGACATTTCAGGGTCAAAATCATCTCCATGCTCAGAATGAGATGAATCAGGCTTTGGACCCAATTGCCAATATTAACTAGATTTTACTATGAACACTGAATTATTCTCTCAAAAATGAACAGCTGATGTTAGTTGAATCACACAGTATTATTGAAATCATGATTTATCTTCTGGGTGTATCTTTCACAGATTATGATAAATCACCAAAGAAACATATGGGAAACCACTAGAGGGAAACATAAGTTTAGGATTACGTGAAATATTCTATTTTGGTACGTCTAGGGAAATATTAGTGCTAGCATATAAAAAAATATGAGATTTCGTGTAAAATTCTGTGCATTCACACCAGGAAATATGTAGAGTATGTGAAGGGAAGAACAGCCAAAGTGGACAGGAACACAGGCACTTAAATTGACTAAATTTGGTTTATAAGTTTTTTTCTTCTGCAATATTAAATTAAAAATTAAAGGAATATTTCTAATCTCTGAAATGTTGGTAAATTTTCAGCCCAGTAGTATCATGACTGACACAAAGTCATTTTAACCTTGGACTGACCACTTGGTGAGAAAAAGACTATCTGAAATGCATGGTGATGTTGATTTTCTTTTAATAACAGCAATACTAATGTCCAAATGTATGAATTTAACGATCTATTTTGAGCGTAAATTCTAATAGCAGTATTTTTATTGTGAAAAGGGTAACTGTGTCTAGAAAAACATCATGTTGTCTTCAGAGGAGCTTTTGTTTAAAATATACCTCTTCTATTTTATCTAATCTTTTTCTTTAAGTATCATTTTTTATATTGCATAAAAATACTTTCTTTAGTATGAATATTAATGTTTGCTGCATATTATTTAAAATTCAGTTGTTTTAAAATCAATATAATGGCTACAGAATTTTAACAGCATCCCATAGTGTTCTTTATTCAGAAACAGTCTTATTCCATAATCATTTTCAGTACAAACATATCTGCCATTTGTCTTAGCTTTGTCATTCTAAACCCATTAAGAAGCAAAGTAGCAAACAGTAAGCTGTAGATGTGTTTTACAGATAAATCTTATCAGTCTTTACAAAATACCTTGTAATCTTATTCACTTACATGTGACTTCCATTTATTACCTGAAATTATTTTCTCTTCTGCAACGCCATTTTTTGTTTTCCCTTCTCTTGATTGATCATGGCTAATAGGAATTTCTAACAATCTTTATTTCACTGAACTAATTTTTCCTTAAACTCATGTATTATTTAGATAGTTAATCTTCCTTCAAACCCTTTATTTACAATTTCAGGTCTTCTCTCTCCTGTCTATTCTGCAATTATGATTGATTATGCTTTATCTGGAAAGTATTCTCATCTTTTTCTCTGCCCCTTTGGGTTTCTAATGTAGTCCAACTTTCAAAAATTTTTCAAACTCATGGGTGCCATTATCAATTTAATAGCTATTTTGATTTTTCAAAGACTAAGATTAGCTCTGTATCTGAATATAACCTTGATTTCTTCAATAATTTCATATCTCATCCTGCCTCTTGTATTTTTTTCTGTATTACTTAACTGAGTGTGACCCAAAAGGTTTCCTCAGAGCTGAATAAATTAATGATGGTCAATGGAATTGAAACTATATGATTAAAAAACTATATGATTAAAATATAATATATATATATAATTGTTTAAAATTCCTGTATTTATTGCATTAGTATATGTACAATATTTACAGTAAGAAAGACTGCAAATGTTGTTGTGAATGATTTAATGTTCACTTCTGCTGTTCACTTTTTACACTGGCTAAATAAGCCTCATATTATTGGACAGAAATTTGTGTTTAATTAGTCATAAAACCATGGAATTCCCTGTCAGAGGAAGTGTTTGAGGTCAGGTTGGATGGGGCTTTAAGCAGTCTGATACAGTCAAAGATATTTGCGCTCATGGCAGGGAGGGTGATCTCATTTCTGACCTTTAAAGGTTCCCTCCAGCCAAACCATTCCTTGCTTCTAAGATTCTAAAATATTAAACAGTATTTATCCTAGTTCAGACCCTTGAAGGACATCTGTTGGTAAAGGACATGGAATGACTCACACATCTCAGTGGTATGACAGGAAAAGAAGTAACTTTATTTTCTGACTCCAGTATTTATAGATTCTTGACAATGACCAGGGATTGGATAATAAAGTTACCACCTTCCCCATCACACTTGTGAGGAAAAAGACACAACTTTGGGGGTTCAAATAAAAAACTAGGGTGTTTATTAAGGGAAAAGAACAAGGGGAGAAAGGGATAATGGGTGAGGGAGAAAAAAGAAAAGAAATTAAAAAAAGTCCCGGGTCTGAGGATTGAGGAATCCTCTGGCCGAACCGGCGTTTTTGGTCCCAAAGCAAGAACTCAGCAGCACTGCAGTGAATGCAGCTAATCTGCACTCAAATTTATATAAGAAGTCTCTGAAAGAGATGTAGACCGAAGTCTGCAGTGTCGGGTCCTCAGCTGCAGCTAATCCACAGTTAAAGGGCACTTCTTCGAACTTCACAGGTCCTTTTATAATCTCTGTCCCCTCAGCTTGTTGCTGGCAGTCCCACCCCTATAGCTGATTGGTGCTGGTAACATCTTCTCCTCCAACAGTTTGCTGTCGTTGGGGTAACTGAGGTTTTGGAGGGAAAGTTCCTCATTAGTATTCACCGTTGCCGTGGTGTCAAGTTACAAGTCTTCTGGGGCAGGTTAAAATTCTTTGTAAGATGCTGCTGGTGAGGGGGTTTGCTTTGAAAACCTTGAAAGTAACTAACTTAAAAGGGATTATTAAACTTACAAACAATGCATCAATAGCAACAAACAAATGAGTAAGGGTCTACAAAAATAGGGATAATGCTTATTACAGTTAAACATTCAACTGGAACACACAAAAAAACCACAACCAGTACAATTCTGCAATGAACAACTTCTAAACAACAACAACAAACAATTCCACATGCAAAAGCCAATCTAAGGTTTTATAGATGACACACTGGTCATGCAAAACGTCCATCAAAGGACAATTCTTAGAAGGAATGTATAAACAACTTATGTTTATAGTTGCTTTCCTGGGAAAGTGACTAAAACTATGAAAACAAGATCAGAAGGTTTAATTTTCAAGGTGACATCCATCACCTGTTACTGGGTTCCTCTTGGGCATTAAGCAGGGTAAAAGTACTATAACGTTTTGGACACAGCCCATGTTTGCTGTCTGTAATTAATTCCCTGTCTTCCATGTGTCTCAACATACATTACTCAACAATCTGTTCCATGATCTTTCTAGTCACAAGGTGAAGCTGACTTTTGGTCATTCCAAAGGTCTTCCTTTTTGCTCTTTTTCAAAATTATTTTGATGTTTTTCTTTTTCCAGTTGCTGGGGACTTTGCCTCACTGGCAATACTTTTTAAATATGATGGATTTGTTTAATGAGGATTATGACAACAAGAAGGTTAGGATAAGCCCACTCTTGAGCAAATGTCCAAAAAAGACTGTATCTCAAAATATTTTTTTTTTTAAAAAAGAGACTCAGATTATTTGGATTATAATAAATTCTTGTTAGTACTACTGATATAAAAGAGTTGAGAAAGAGACGTGAGTTTAAACATAAAGCCAAGCCCAGATGCAATACTGTTTAACTGCAGCTAACTAATACATACACTGATCTTCTGGAAATTAAGGTGTAACATTAGAGAGAAAATCTATCATTAAACAAGAAATTATAGTGTGGCAGAGGGACAGCTAGTAATATGTTATAAAAATGTAAAAAAGCAGGATAAATACCATTCAACTTCTCTTTACTGCTAAAGTAATCAAGCCTATAGCCTAATATCTAGATTGTTTTCTTTTTACCTATGAAAACTGCAAGCAAACCTAGCTCAGGCTGAATATAACTGTAGCCACATTAGTTGCAATACAAAATGTATTTACAAAAAGGAATCACTTTTTCTTTGGAAGAGTGGGATTGATTCTGATTATTCATTTGAAGACTTTGAGGGTAACTACTGCTGTGCTAGGGAGAGAATAGACACCACTAGTCAAAGTTCAAACAGACCCATCCAGTTTAGTATTCATGTTCAGACTTTATTGGTTTTGATTTCTGTATTTATATTGTTTTCCCTATTCTATCTAAAAAAATCCATTGCAGTTTCCTGTAATGGTTTTGCTGTCTTTAAATAGTCAAATTATCATTCTAATCTTCAGTGTATAACCTAAGTAGTTGAGCTTGGAAGCTGATTAATACATTTCCATATAAATCAGGAAACCTTTCAAATAAGTAGGTATTAAATTTACATTTCTGTAATCACAAGACTAGTAAAGCATGGAACTAGTGCCTCGTTTACAGTTTATGTATTTTCTTTATTTGATAACCCCCAAACCCAACATCCCAAAAATCATGAGGTGGACACTCTAACTGTTGGAAAAATGACCGCAAACATGTAGGAAATCAGACAGAGTAATCCCTGTGAATTTAAGAGTTTTATTATTGTGAAAGACATCTTTAATAAGCTGGCTTTCAAGTAATGTTGTGTAAGACCTCTGTATTGGCAATGCTCGTTTCTCTTATTTGTCAGTGGATTTGGACTATACATCAGAAGAGCTGTTATCCAACATTCATCATAATACAATGATTTTTTGAAAAGAAATGTAGGGCAAATTTTATTTTTTCTTTAATTTTATTTGAATACACTGCAAAGTGTTAAAATTTTCATAATTTGTTGTCTGTTTCAGTTTACACCATTAATTTACCATTTCTTTTTGTTGTTCTTGTCCCTTGAGGATTGTGTTGGTCATTTTTAGACACTAATCTCTAACTAGTAATTATAAAATAATATAATTCATATAGCAATTTTAATTGCTTTAAAACACCAAATACTTATTGCCACAATGAGGATATATAACACTTCTGCATTACCAGAAGATAACACAGTTGTTTTCTAGGGCAACTTTTAGCTCCTGGTTCCTATTGTCACTACCAGAAAAAAAATCTGCGGGCTGGTACTACATGCCGCAGAACAAAAAAGACACCATGTTGCAGTGGCTGAATAGATAACACATGTCAACTGTGAGAAGTACAGTGATTTACTTTAATAGAAACATTTGAAGTTGCTCTGAGTCACTTATCAGTGCCCAACAGCTTATTTCATTAGCATTTTCATATTTTCTTATGTTTTTAAAATCAGTCTGAGCAAACAGTATTAAGATCACGTGCAATTTACACTTGTGCATTTTGTGGGATGTGTTTTTAGGGAGCAAAAGAAATAATTAATTAATACTCTAGTCTGCTGAGCTGTAAGTTGACTAACATGAAAAGTACAACAAAAGTATAATGTCAACATTTTAGCTATATTGTGGGGTGTCTATTTGAAATTATAGTTTTCTACAAAATGCATTTTATAAACCTGGCACAAAAATTGGAGGACACTGAGAAATCAGAACAGTGGGAGTATAACAAAATGTTTAACTCTTGATAAGAATAGTAGAGGCATGCTGATTGTTCATCACACAGTTATTCTCTTTGAAGGAAGTTTCAAGGGTAGATCTTATATTATGCAAAAAACCCCAACCTAAAGCTGATTAGTATTTGCAGAGCAGAAAATAATTCAAAAGAAAGCAGCTTTTAAGCAAAAGAATCTTCATTTATTTTTGCTAAGGAGAAATTTGCATTTTTTTATATAATAAACTACAGTTAAGAATTAAATTATGCTGAGTTGAGTCTGATTCACTTTACTTTTAGACATTATTATTATTAATAATAATAGTAATAATAACATCATCATCATCATCATCATCATCATTATTATTATTATTCAATATACAGTATGCTGTGCACAGATTATCATTGTTTATGTCAAACATGTTTTAACATTGAGAAATTTCTTCCAGTCTTCTGGACTCTAACACCTCCTGCCTCTTTCATCTACTCTTTCAGTCTGATTTCACTATAATCTCTGTTGCTAATATTTAAGTAATTAGATCTGTTTTCTAGTTTTGTAGTAAACTACACACAAAAATTTTCCCCAAGATAAGAGAGCCTGAAGTAATTAGTGAAGTTAATATTTGAAATCTCCAGGTCAGAAGCTTCACTTTTATATCTTTTAAGTCAAGCCTAATATCCACTGCCACATGGATTTTACCTAATCTAATTATTATACAGAATAAAATAAGGTGCATGTTGCACTTGCTTTTTATTTTATTTTGGGGGCAGAGGATGTTCTTTAGAGATAACAGTTTTACAACAACAACAGTTTACAACAACAGTTAAAAAAATAGCAATTATATGTTAAAATTGACCTTTTCTCTTTCTTTAGTGTACTGGGTTTTGTTGGGATACTTTTCTTCACATGTATGTAGTTCTCTTTACAGTTTGTTCTGAGAAGCACCCTTAATAACATAGAGATATTTTTGTTATTTCTGAGAGGCGCTTACACAGGGTCAAGACCTGTTTTCTTCTCATTCCACACCATCAGTAAGAAGGCTGGGGTTGCTCAAGAATTTGTGAGACAGCACAGCTGGGACAGCTGGCCCCAACTGACCAAATAGATATCCCACACTGTATGGTGACACACTCAGCATATAAATCTGGGGAAAGAGGAAGGAAGGGGAGACCTTCTAAGCTATGTTATTTGTCTTCCCAAATCACCATTATGTGTGGCAGAACCCTGCTCTCCTGGAGATGGCTGAACACCTGCCTGCCCATGGGAGGCAGTGAATGAATTCCTTTTTTTGTTTCTCACTTTTGCTCTATGTACCACACTGTCATTATTGCAACCTAAGAGCTGTTTCTCATGGTTGCCCTTTTGACTATTCCCCTCATACCACTGGACCTGGGGGAAAAGCGACTGCGCAGGGCTGTGCTGCCTACAGGGATTAAACTACCACACCTAGTCACGACATTTGGCCAACCATTAATCCAAAAAGCTAGAAAATAAAAGGCATGTAAACCACTCCATTTGCCCTGAAATGTCAGGAGATCAACTTAGTTTTGATCCTAAAGAAATATCAACACAAATGACTTTTTCATGACAATCTGTTATTAAGGTTATAAGGTTTCAAAGAAAAAGAATACCTTCTTGAGAGAAAATAAATTGTTCATTTCTATTAATCAAATTTCTTAGTAAGAATAGCAGTGTAGCATAGTGGTTTTGCCACACTAAGATCTTGTGTAACAAAAGCATAACCTCTACTCAAGTCTGAATTCACAATCCTAGTTTTTGTAGTATTCTAGCAGATGCATCATATAAGTTCTTTGAAGTTACTACTGCTTGTAGATTTGTTTGCTTTGACTGAGTGACCATTTGCAATTTTGTCTTTATAACTGCTGGAATTGATTTCCATCCCTTTTAAGATCTTACTTTGAAAATCCAAAACATATCCTTGACCCTAAAGTGCAGCTGCAGCAGCAGCAAACAATATAAGATACAAATTTGTTTGTGATCAAGTATGTCAAGGTGAGAAAAATTCTCCCACTGCCACCCGTACTCTGCTTTTCCTGACTTATATGTAGTGGAAAGGCACAATTATGTTTACTGAAGAGTAGGAAACTCAGTGCATGACCTATAGAATATATAGTGCACAACACATCAGACTTAGTTAAATAAAACATTGCCTTGTGTTACTTTCTAATAACCCAACTATAATTACGTTTCAGAAAATAATATTGTCTTTTTGTTAAATATGCATTTCAGGTACTTTCAATATTCATACCTTGTCCAAGTCTCCTAAAAGTAGTATGCCATGTCCTGAAATAAACTGACAATACATTCACCCCTAGTGTCTGAATCAAATATTTATATGGTAATTACATTCATATTGTGAATAATACTAGAGCATTAAAGCCCTCCAATATATCTGAGGTACAGAATCTATGCCTTTTCTTTCAGGAAACATAAGTGAAATCCTCCTAATGAAGCAATAAACTAGATTGTGAAGTTCATTTGTTATCTTGTTTGATTAATTTATTACTACCAGTTGGAATTTAATACCGTGTAAAATCTGTCCCACCAGTTTCCTTAAACACATTTCCTGGTGATAAAAAACACTTTATTTCCTGCTGTTACTTTATAACAGGGAAGTATTATATTAATTTAAGAACAAATCCTTTCATTCTCTCTATTACATTGATCACATACAAATACAAATCTGTGGAAGAGGCAATATCCCCTACCTCAAAAGCAATTCGCTGTTACAATGCGAAATTAAATGAGGAGCAAGTAGAAAAGCTCCAGTTGCTCAAGCAGAATTCTGTGTTGCACCTCACAATGTGCATGTCATTTGGTCATGCAGATTAAGGCAATTATTTTTTGTTGTTTCTCACACCTGAAAAATCAATCAAACAATATAATCAGTAACAACAAAGGTTTAATGGAACTCACAGTAAACAAGACTTAATTATTGCGCTCTCCCTATAGGGGGTGCACTCTAGGCAGCTAGACTACAAGGCACATTAATTTTGCCTCTTTTTATTTTTTTGTGTTCCTGTAGAGATTTCTATAGCAACTGAATTAAATTATAATAGCTACAGACTTTTATAAATTAATAATGCTGCAAAATTGGTTTGTCTGGAGATAGAACAGCTTTTCTCAATACCCAGAGAATGTTGAAATAGGAGTAGAAGAGACAGAGACAGCATAAATTTAAAGCATATGAAACAGACACTGCATTTGTTCTTCAAACTAGTTTTGAAGTGAAAGCTACATAAGCACTTTTACCATTGTCCTGATATTCTCTGCAAAAGGGTTGTACTGTTCTTTTAAAATCTAACATTCTGAATTGTGTAAATAGAGTAAAGCATGAGCTTGTTTCTAGTCATGTTCCTTCTGCTATGAAAATTTTATTGTATATACATGACTGAAAGGTGGCTATGGAGCAAAGAAAGATACCTGTTACCGTCTGATCCACATCCTGTGAGAGCTTAGGTGTACCATGAAAATCCCTGCACACTGATAAAATTCAAAGGTGTTATGCCTACTATAACTCTTAAAGCCATACCTCCCATTAAACCTGTGGATGTGGATATCATGATGTGTTTTTGATGTGACTGATGTACGAGCTGGTATTGGAAAAGTTCTTATGAAGGACTCAGATGAGTAACCTTTATTTTAAGAGTAAATCTTCAATCCTAAATTTTTTTACTGAAGTACCGCAAAATATAAGAATGACAGCTAGAGTACCTTCCTTTTCATTCTGAAGTTGCTTTGAGGGTTATAATTCTGATTATTATAAAGCTAAAACCAGTTTGCTATTAATATTTTACTGTAAGCAACTGTGATTCATCCCTGTTCACAATCAGAACAAAATCAGTTTCCTATAGAAAAATTTTAGAGATGACTTAAACAATAACTTAATAGCTGAAATCAGGATTACTTCAAAAAATGAGAGCCCAGATTGGTGTCTGGAAAACAGGTTTATTGATTATCTTTTAAAATTAGATATTATGATAATTTAATATAAACAGTAGTGAGGATCTAGTAGAACTAGAGACTATAAGGCATGTATGTGATTCAGTGTTTTGGAGCAAAGAGACTATAATGCTATCAGTGTTGTAAATATAAAATGAAGTGAAAACTGACTCAACACTGGTTTCAAAATTGGGTTTTCCATAGATAATAACTGAATGCGCATAACAGGGATTTATTCTAGTCCTATTCTTGTCACATGCAAAAAAGCATAAAATTTTTCATAGTCAAAATGGGAAAGAACAATGAAAGAGGGACAAATTAGGAATGACACCATTTACTGACATTGGGGTGACAAACTGTAAAACCAGCAGTGAATACCAATTATTGAGACCAACTGTGAAGCCATATTTTCATATTACGTATATACTCATCATAGTCTGATGAGTATTTTGGCAATTGGTCTAAAGTACTTCAAAAATTTCAGAACACAGAATAGCATATAAAAGTAAAGAAGTTACAATGACAACTGATCACACTGTCATTTTTAAAACTCTTTTTGAAACTCTGCTTAAGTTATACTGATCTGGAATAAAAGATTCTGCATCAAGTATCCTGTCATTTCAGAATAACAGGCCGAGGTACAATGTCTTGTGCCTGGATGCTGACAAAATATTAATTTACATTAGAAATGAGGAGTTTAATTTCAATGGTGATGGTAGTAATATTCTGTACCTGCAATCTGTAGTGGAGAATTCATCACTAAAAACATGTGCTCTACTGGAAAAGTTTATCTAGTCCAGAATGAAGTAATTTAAAGAATTAATCTGTGACCTGTGTTATGCTGAAGTCAGGCTAGTGCCTCCTTAGAGTTTTGTAATCTGTGTATCTGTATATTACAGTAGGTGGTCAAACGACAGACTGGAATAGCACTTCCAAATAACGAGAGTGATAGAATCCTGACTGCAAACTGTAAAGTTTAATTTTTGCCAATCCCATAATTTTCAAGAAAGAAATAATTACTCAAGTTTTCTGAGAGAGATTAATCTCATCCAGGTTGACAGCTGTCATGGAGCTACCCCAATCTGCAGGTAGGCACCACCCAGCTGCTCACCCTGCTTCTCCCATCACCCTGAGAAGAACAGGGGAAGAGGAAAGAAATAATGAAGCAGGAACAATTCAATTTTAGGTCAAGATTTAAAAAAAAAAAAAAAAATTAAGTGAAGGATAAGTGAAAAAGAAGAAAACACAATGATACAAAGTGATGCAAAGGCAATAGGTAGTCACACTGATACTCTGATATTTCCTGAGCAAAGGTTTGCAAATCCTCCTAAAACTGCTTCTCCCTACTTTTGTTGACCATGACATTATGCACATGGAATTTTTTTTGCTTAGTTCATGTCATCTGTCTGCTTGTGTCTCTTCCCAATTATTGTGCTCTCCCAATTTATTCCCTGATGGATAAAATGAGAAGCAGAGAAGGACCTTATGAGTGCAGGCACCATTCAACAAATTCTAGAACATTTGTGTCTTATCAGTTTCGTTTTGGTCAAGAAAACAAATGACACCACTGACACCATTCATAGTGCTACAAAGAAAATTTTCTCTGTCATAACCTGTACAACAGATAAGAGAACTGGGGCTCTTATTTATTTCCATGAACAGTTTGCAGTCCCATCAATCAATTTGTGCACATAAATTTTGCAATTTCAAACTCAAATTATTTTTTTGCTATTTCAGGTAGAATGTCCCACAATGCCTATATTACATTAACACTCATGTACACACTTCAGCACTGTTACTGTAATTTTTCACCAGCTTCATTTAGGCTTCAGGAGTCTTTAAAGAGAGTTATTACATGTTCAATATTTCCACAGAAGGCATAAACAGAGAAGCTGAAATAATGACTTAGATATCTGCACTTTCTTAGCTGCACATGTTTCCAGAGTTTTGACTGTATTTTTTTTGACTATTAGGCAGCTGGCATTCGTTTAGATGCTACCTTCAGACATCTAAAAGCAGTTGTCTCTCATTTGGAATTCAATTAACTTCCACAATCATTACTGAAATATTTTCAGTGCTGACAACATCATCATTTTTTCCATCTCTTGCCAAATTTCAATTTACCATAAAAAACTTCTGGAGAGATTAAATTTGTATAACCTCTCTGGTACAGTTAGTTTTCAGTTAATTATTAGAATTATTGTTTGTTTTTCATGCTATTGTTTGATTTGTATTACTGTACTGTTAGTCTCATTTTTCCTTCTGGTACTGCTTCACCTTGCTGTTCTCCATGTCCAGATATTCAGACTCTGGATTACATTTCACCAGGTAGCACTGCTAGACTAAATTCAAGCTCCTTAACAGATATATGGTCAGCAAACACAAAAAAACGAGGTGGCAAGATATTGATCAATATATAAGCCTTCCTGGCAACTGATTTTCTACATTCCTCAAGAGGATTAGACCCTGTTTGATATACTGCACAGCAATTTAATGGGAAAAGCTGCCCTACCGTTTGGATCTCCTTGTTTTTTAAGCAGTTTTGAATTTTAATGATGAACTAAACTTGCTCATCAAAATAGATGTCATCCATGTAATTTTCATGGGTGAATCTGAATGTAAAACTTCAGAATATATTGAGAAGCCTGTTATAACCTCACAAACACTTTCCTTAAGACCAGAATTCAGTGACATTAAGATCATTAAATAGCAGAGGCATCTCATACAGGGGGAGAAAGAAATGTGATTATGCAGACTGGAGAAGAGAAGGCTCCAGGAGTTATATCAGTGTGTGCAAGAAGTTGATGATTGAAAAAGACTCAATCAGATCCTTCTCACTAATAGGACATCACAGAACTTGTGTACACTGGAAAAAACATAAATGTAGGGAGCTGGAGACTAGCCCTGCTGGCATCTCTGGGGCATGGTCTGATGGCCCTGGGCACTAAAATTCTGTCCTGAGACATGAACAGGCTGGGGGAGTCTAACAGACATCAAAGTCCATTAGTGCACTCAGATGCACCAGATCCATGGGATCTATTTTTAGACAAATTTGTCTTAATGTCTGTAATTTTTAGCTTACTCTCACCTAAATTTAACCTGGATGTTCAACTTTCAACAACTTTTTTTATTCTAATCTCAAAACTAGAGTAAATACGTTTTCTTTTAGATGGACTGTCTCCATTATGTAAAAATATGGGTAAGCTCTTTATTGGTATTAAAGGCTTGTCTGTACCATTCAGAATTCAGTACTACAATGAGATCCCTCTACTAGCAAGGTTTAGATTAATTTCTTTGGGCTTAACATTCTGTCTGTACTCCTAGGTTGTCTTAGAGGTCTCAATATGAAGAAAAAATTTCTTGCCTGTAGAATTACAATTCCATGTGATACATGGAAGTGTACTCTGATACAAAAGATAGTTTCTTAAAAGCTAGTTTAGAAGTTCTTAACTGCTGCTCATTTATTAGGCATATAGACACTGTGATATAAGGCCACAATAACATGTAGGTTAGAGTTCTATCCTAACCCCTGGAAAAAGGGAATGTGGGTTCAGGCCCTTGAGGTTAGCTGCTCTGTCCCCATACACTGTGAAACAGATGATGTCTATTCCTCCACTGATAACTCTCATTTTGAATAACTTCTTTCATATGTTGTTTTTCAGATACCCAAAAGAAACTGTCTCTTTAAATTTAAAATACTGTTGCAAATAAGCAAAATGAAAAAAAAAAACCAGTTTCATTTCCACAAAAGAGTAAAATGTGTCTTTCCCCACTCTTTCAAGATCTCTTCTGCTGCTGAAGTGAGAAGTCACTAAATTATCCCACAATTTTCATAAATATATTGTTAAACCAAATCCATAGATAGTTATTATTTTCAAGTTAAATTTTAAAAAATTGCTCTAGAAGGAAGGATATTCTTTGTATAGTTACGGTTAAAACAATACCACAATGTCACAAGTCAGTTTTCAAGTCATTGTGTCCTACTTGGCCCAGAAAAAAGGCTAACATTGATCTTGGAATCAGTTAATATATACCTAATGCTATAAAAACAAGGGGAAGACCCACTTTTTCTGATTCTAATGCTATTTCTATTTTTTTCTATTGTACCATTGTTATCAGTACTTTGTATATTATTTTTATGAACAATGTCATGCATAGATTTAATTTTAAATTATTTTAATATTAATATAAATCTTATTTCAGGAGCCTCTTCCTTTGATACTTTACACTAACAAAGTTTTAAAAAGTTTTAGAATTCTGTAGCTGAATGAGGAATAGTCTCTGATGTGATTATTTAAGACTTGAAATTTAATAGCATAAAGAAATGCTCTCTTGAGGTATTTCAACTAGATGATTGCAGGTAGTCCTTCACTGAAAATGTAAGTAATGCAACAGGGGTATTTTTGTCATAATATAATCATATCCCCAAGGCTGTAAAAGATACGAGATTTCGCAGAATATCAATAATTCCCAAGGGGAGTGATTATCTCATGACAACTACCCACTAGATTTGCCTTGCTGCTTTTATAAGAAGTCTGCATTGTGTGAGATAATGCAGCTTAATTTCCTAAAAGATAAAGTCAGTTTGACAGCAGTTTCAGCATGTTTCACACGAAATAATCTGTCATTATGAAATAATGTAACATTAAGAATGTTCTTTAGCTATTGAGAATCCTCCCCCAACTCAGTGATCCTGTGTAATAATAAAGATGAGAAAAGTGATACATTCAACAATCTAAGGATATTGGGAACTTAGAACAATAATTGGGAAATATTATGGAAATTTCACTGTCTATAGAAAGTTATAATATCTTTTGTGGTGGTTTGCTTGGTTTTGGTTGGGGTTTTTTTTTGTTGTTTTTTTTTTCCCAGAATATTGTAATAAGTAGAGTTCAATACTGTGCTTGCAAGAGTACAGATGAAACTGGACTAACTTTAATCTAGCTTTCTGTGTAACTATAGTGAATAATAGCCCTTAACCTAGCAATGCCAAATGCAATTTGTTTCCTCATCTGATTTTGAAATCCCTTCTAAAAAGTCACTGCCAGAAAGCTGCTGATATCTATCAATGTCTATCCCCATAAAGGTCAGTTTTCCATGTCCCAATGATTCTGCATTATGGCAGATTCAGTTGAAAACAAACTGCAGAACAAAGGATGACATACTTAGCATAAGTGACATATTATAAGTTAGATATTAACTAATTATCTAAACTCATCCCTTCACCACTGACAGGAAAAAATGTTTCCAGATAATAAATCACTATCACTCATCTCCAATTTAGTGAATATTTAATTTATTTCTTCCCCAGTATATACATTCATATTTTAAGAAACACATTTTTGTTATAGTCATCCATCTCTAGACTCTAAATTGTGAAAATCTCTATTAAAGTTGTGTTCTGCTGTTAGCATAAATATTCCAAAAACTAACAAATGGTAAAACATGTTATTATCAGCTCTTTCTACACACTGATGCAAAAAGAGATCATTCTAATACCTGGTATCACAGTGCTATGCTTAATTGAACAATGTGTGGGTTAGAAAAATCCAAAGAAAAAAACAACTCCACCCACCTGCTTAATCACACCCAGAAGGCAAGATAGTAAAAATAGAAAAAGAATTTCAAATTCACAAAATTCTATTTCATTAAATTTAATTAAGACCATTAAATTTAAATGACAAAGAATCTACTTCTTCTTTCCAAATTGGCACTTTCAAAAGAAATACTCATAAGAATAGTGGTTCCAAAAATAAGTAACAAAGGATTTGCTAACAGATGTAAGTTTGTGTCTTTTTGTGTCTTTATGCCGAATATTTTAGTCACAACCACTAAACATGAAATTGGATTAATTCTTATTCATACCAGCACATTATTTTTATTGACTCAACAGGCTGAACTGGGGTGGATATCAATGTTAGAAATTACTTTGAACAATGTTAGTTGGAATCGGGAAGGACTAGTATGATATTGTATTATTGGTAAGCTAGAGTAGCAGAATAATGTTAAATAAATAAGAAAACTTGTCAACTCTTTTAAAAATGTATTTCCTTGTCTAGCTTCACACTTTTTGGCTCTTTTCCATAGATGTTCATAGCAATTGAGTTTTACATAAACAAATTATCAGAGAAACTAAATTCATCTCATGTGCAAGTAATACTGGTAGAAACTCAGGGAATACAAACAATAGCGTATAACCCACCTGAATAAGCAGATCTTGAAAAGAAAAACCATACAGCTAGGAAAAGGAGCATAAAATGCTACAAAGAATGACTGGTGGGAAATGAAGCAACAATCACTTTAGAGCAAATTTGAACAAATGAAATAGAAGGGTACACCATGATGTCCTTACCTTAGTCTTGAAAGAAGGAGAAAAACCAAAAGGCAGGAAACTAGCTCCTAAAAATATTGATACAAATGGTCCATTTAATTATGAACATTAACCTTTCTCTTGGAAAAGGTCTGAATTGTTCATCCCCAGCATTTAGTCCTTTGGGCTTAAAAAAAGAAGAGATAATTTTGGATATCACAGCTTATTAAGTTATTTTTTCAGCCTCACGAAACAACCGGTTGAGAAAAAAAGGACAAGATGGTTTTAATATCCAAGATGATACTGGAAAACTAATGGGCTCATGTACTAGGCACTTTATATAGCATACAATGCAGAGTCTTTCATATATGTGAAGTAAATCCAACAAACCAGGTTTTTTTCCACATATGCAGATCAGCCATGCAAGACATATGTATTTAAATTAATACTGAACCATTTTAATTCAGGCCCTGTTTCAAACCAAATTCCAAATATATGCACCTCAGCATAGGACATGTACCTGGAAGACATCATGTAGAAACGCTAGGAAAAATTCACAGGACTCAAGATTTGCTGTCTGAAACTGAAAATTTTGTGCTTCATGGAACTATATATCAAGAAACCCAGTATTTCTGAGAATGCTAAAAGACCCTTGGGTAAATCAAAGGGTCTAGCTTCATTACAGCAGAGTTAAAAACAGTGTCTATCAAAGAGTCTGAATTCCTTCTTTTCCTTCCTGGAAAACCAATACTATGTGCAAGATTGATAAAGAATATTTCTGAACACATTTGCTATTTTATGAAAGCTAAGGTTCTCAAAGACATATCCCTAGCCATGAAAAAGTAAAGGCAAAAGTAAAAGCAATTTGTAATTCAGATGAAGTAGGAACTACCTTCAATCCCTACAGCATCCTGGCTAATTAATGAAGTATTTATTTTACATATTTTTCTTCCAAGCCTTTGGCATTGTTAGACAGTATTCTTTATATGGACTTATTTCCCCAAACAACATTCCTTCTCTGAAGAATAATTATACCTTTGTTACACAGCACTGTACATGCCCAGACAGAAACAATAGTTCACAGTTTAAAATTCTTGTGATTTCCTCCCTGTAGTTCTGAAACACGGGTTTGCAGTTTGGAAATTTAATAATGTGGGAATATCACAAGTGAAAAAAAAAAAAAGCATAGAAAGTAAATAGTGTGAGAAATGGAATTGTAGAAGATTCTCAAGGCCTGATTGAAAGCTCACATAGTCTTGTATATCTGTGTGCAAACTCTGAGATAGGGTGTGCTAGGCCATGGAATAGAGAAGACATTGTTGAAAGAGAGATTGAACTGGAAACAAGTTTTAAACAATGGCTTTGCAAACAGACTAGAATTTTAGAGAATCAGAACTGTGAAAGACGCATTGTAGCAAGACCATGTGGGGTAAAATAATAGATGATTGGGGTTAGAAGTATTAGCAGCATTGTGTGGCAAAAGCTAATAGGCTGAAAAACATTTTTAAGGTATTGTAAGCAGGAAATAAGTTGGCCTCTGATGTGATGGTGTTTAATGTAGAATCTTAAATGTCTCACCCTTCTATGAGACTGATAATGGAATAAAATCTTTTAAAACACCTCTCATTTGCCCCATCTTTATAGATCTAGGCTCTTCCAGCAAGTAAATATTTTGATAATGAATGACATTTGAAGATAGATTTTAGAGAAGTCTAGAGAAGTCTGGACTTGTGGGCTGGAAGGGGAGATGTTCACCTCTCTTCAAGATAAGTCAGCTGTATTTTGAATTCATAGGTAGGATGAAGGATTGTACTCAATGTATATTGTTATATAAGTTATGAGAAAGCTACTTATCCTAGCATTTTGGAAGAGTTTACTTTAAAATGTCGAGTCACACTTCCTTAATTAAAGGAACCACTAGCATTTGCAATTATTTCTAAGACATCTTTGCAGGCTTACTGTTTAGAAGTATGAAAGGAAGTTTTTAATATTAAGACAACTAGAATCACTGTACAGAAATCAGTTATTGGAGAGCATGAAATGACTCTGAAGGTCTTGTTTTGTAATAGTTTTTCAGTAATAAAATTTTGCCATAAAAACATTTTAGATTTTAATAGAGTTAAGAAATATATGTATTCTGTTTGCTAACCTTGGCACTTACGATGTGGAAAAAAATTGAATATACATAATCATAAAATGCAGTTTGAAAGGGAAATATGTCTGCTATTCTGACTAAACATTTCAAACTAAAACAAGAAATAAATTTAGAATCAAAGTGAAACTACAAGAAAGCAAAATGGATTCATTACATGTCCAGATGTAAGCTCTGTATGAATCTCTAGATCTCTATACAAAGAGATAGTTCTTCAAAACAAGAGACTGGCAATGTTGACAGGAAACAGAAAAAAACCCAATCAATAGGACAATAAAGGAGTAATCAGAAAGAGATTACTCTCTGAGCAGAGGAGAATTCACATATCATCTTCTGAAAACATGTTGCATTCAGAATTTGCATGTTCTGAAATATTTTAAAAGTTTTCTGTCTATATAATATATATTTTTGAAATGTAAGGCTGGTTTTCGTGTACTTTTATTTTTTTCTCATTGAAAATAAAACCAGTAAAAATAACCTTTTACATCTTGTCTATCCTTGAATCTTGTCTGAATTCAAATTCTATATCAAGTGATATAGATTACACACTCTTACCTCCACATTTTTAAAGGAAAGTGAAAATTATGCAATATTTTTGCTATGGGTGATCTATTAGGGTGATGTGTTTCCAAAATTTAAAAAAAGGAAAAAGTAGAAATTATTTTCTTATGTATTCTTCTGCTAAGTACTGATACTACATTGAAAAAGAAATTGAGACTGTTATGAAAATGCGGTCCTAGCCTGTTTTGACTCAACCACTTAGTCTGTTTTTTTTATTTTAAGAGTAATCTAATTTTACAATAAGTACCAGTCTTCAAAATGGGACTGGAATTCCCTTGCAAGGAATATAAATGGGGTTGGAATTCCTTTGTAAGGAATCAAAAAAAGGATGAGATTAATAAAGTGGCTTGTAATGTCTCTAGGGTTAGGCCAAATATTCCTACAAACACTTAGATTTCTATTGCACAAGACTCACATAGCTCTCATTTATTTAGAATAGAGGGATTGTAGCTATTGACAATAGTGGAGTTTTGGTGCATAAAATGAAAAATAAATAAATATACTGTACTAACTGTCATCACACAAAGATCACAAGTGCAATTTAGGATTCTAAATCCAAACTGATATTCTGAAAAGTCTTATACAGCTGCTATTAAACTGACTAGTTATTTTGGCTAGCCAAATTTTGGATTCCAGCTATATTGGTATAAAAATTTACTTTTTCAGTTACCCTGACACCTGAAGTTTGTGGTCCAATATATCCTAATTTTAATTCTGCTACAACAGTTGGATTTTAACTCACAGTCACCCAGCCAAGACCTAACAGTCAGCTGTTTTGGAATCATTGCTAAATCATCTGCAAATATGTGCTATTAGCCATAGGAGGAACAAGTGATCTGAAAACATTAGTGATCAAAACATTAATTCAGGATGCATGAAGGATGTCCCTTTTCCCATGCTTCTGTCTCAGATAATTTAAATTTCTGAGTGCAGTCAAAAAAATCACAAAATGAGAATAACCTATTACAGAATGATTGACCTTGGAAGATCAAGCAGGTTTAATTGGGTCAGGTTGCTCAGGACTATGACCTGTTGAATTCTGAATACCTCTACAGATGAAGATTCCACAGTGTCTCACGACAGCTTATTACAGTTGCTCAAAGTAAAAAAAAAAAAAAATAAAATTCTGTGTTTAGCTAGAATTTCACCTTTCAGATTTGTCTCCATTTCCTCTGGTCCTGTCACTACTGAGCAGAGTCTGGTTGCCATTTCTTCATTCTCTCACATCAGGTACTTATACACAATGATGAGATGCCCTAACCCTAACCCTAACCCTAACCCTAACCCTAACCCTAACCCTAACCCTAACCCTAACCCTAACCCTAACCCCAACCCTAACCCTAACCCTAACCCTTCTTCTTCTTCTTGAGCCTTCTCTTCTCCATGCTGAAGAGTTCCAGCTCTCTCAGCCTCTCCTCGTATGCCCATCCCCTTACAGATCTTAGTGGCCTCATGATGTACAAGCTGCAGTAAGTCTGTATCTTTCCTGTGCTGGGGGAGCCCAGAACAGGACACGGTACTTCTGATGTGGCCTTACCAGTGCTGACTGGAGAGGAAGGATCACCACCCTTGACCTGCTGGGTCACTTCTCCTACTGCAGCTTTGGGTGCCATTGTATTTCTGTGTGGCAAGGGCCCTTTGCTGGCTCTGGTTCAACGTTCTGTGCACTAGAACCCCAGACCCTTTACTGCAAAGCTGCTTTCTAGATATTATGGGAGTTACATGGCTGCAGAAAAATACTTTATTTTTAATATATATATATATCTATATTTATTTCTATATCTATCTATAGATATGTATATCTATCTATCTATATATATATATGTATATATAGATATATACATGTATATTTATATAGATATATACATGTATATTTATACAGATATACATAGTTACACAGATATTCTAGGAGACATATTCCATTCAGATATATCAAAATTTCTTCAGTGTCAGATTTCTGCTCATCTTGACAGAGCTGTCTAATACCTATTGTGTTCTAAAGATATCTAGTCCTCGTAAAAGAAAAGCATAATTTCGCTATGCTGGCAGTGAAAAAAAAAGGAGTATTTCTTCAACTGGAGATGTGTTTTTCATTTTAGAAGGTGTGATAATTGACAAGGATTCTGTATTAAATTATTGCTTCAGCATAATAGGAAGGGCTTTATAAACACTGTAAACTTTATAGATTAAGTACATTAATAGCTCAAGTATATTGATCAGAGCTGTCTACATACAAACAAAGGTCCAAGCATGCTAGATGGGGAATTGGCCTCTCATGCTGTAGTGAGTATGCTTTCTTAATTGACTTCTTGGCTCAAGAGCTGTGAACATTTGTGAACACGAATGTTTCTGACTTCTCCATTCAATCACACAGAAGACAGCATGTGTTAAGCATGGACATGTCACTGAGGAGAAACATCATACTGCATACTGCAGTTGAAGTGTTCATATTCTCTTGAATATAGTCAATTCTCTTGAATATAGTCAATGTAGATATATAGGCATTTTTTTGTAGACAATCATAATATCCTCTGGTCTGAGAATTCTGTCATTTTCTGACAGAGCTGTTTTTAATGATATTTTACAAGGGTTTTTTTGTGAGTTTTTCCCATTTTTAGTTTACACAGTAGATATACAGACAAAAATACAACCACAGAAATGTTTCTCACTCAAAGGCTTTTGAAGGCCTAAATATTTTCTGAGTCTTGTATAAATATGTCTGATTCACTAACACCTAGACTTCGTTGGTCCTTTTAGAATAGTTGAAGATAAAATGTTTGTTTGGCTTAATGCTAGCCCAGAAGAGTATTTCAGTATTTCCTATTTTTTTTTTTTTTCTTTTTTTTGGGCTTTCAGTGCTTTCCTGTATGTCTGTTTCTTTGTCCTTATCTTCTAGCACTAGTGTGATTTCTCTTCCTGGCTTTTGTCATTCTTGTGGCATTATTTGTTCATCTCTCTTTAACTTGGATGGCTTTATTTAGGGCATTTTTAATCTCTCTAATTAGAGGATTAGTGTATTTCAATACCAATATTTTAATACAGTATTACAATGCATAGTTTTTTCCTGTAATTTTTAGCTGTCAAAAGCATGTAAAAAATAAGGTGGTCATGGCAGGAAAGTGGTAAGGATAATAATCAATTGCCTGTTATCCTGAGCTGATTTCTTGTTGTGATGTAGATTTTTGAGTATGTTTCATAGCATCGTATGTAGATTTAGGAAAGAACCATACATTTCCTTTCTGCCTTACTGAGTGTTATATTTTGTGCAATGATGCCACAAAATTATGGATGACAGATTAGCAGATAAAACAGATCCATCACTGATCAAACACGTTGAACCAATTAATATAATTAAACCTTATGCATCTAGGTTAAGAAAAAATGTCCTTTATTGGTTCATAAAATCTGGGAATATCACATATAGAAACATAGATATTGGTCATAAAGTTTAGAAAAAGTGACTTTATATGTATTTGAGGAGCAGTACGTAACTAGAAGCGTGGAACTAAATGTGTGTTACCTATGAATGCTTGAAAAAGGAGAGAAGCAAAAGAGTGTGACTGCTCTGCAATTATTTCAAACAGACCAAAGGCAGTGTGTACTTTTTAATGCGCTAAGCCACCTAAAATAAGTCTATATGCGGGGTTCAGGCCCAATTCTGCACTCAGGCAAGTCAATGAGAATTCAGCCACTAACTTCAAAGATATTTGGACTGAGTCCAGAATCAGATTAAGAAAATAAATGTTGCAAAAGTATTCCTGATTTTTTTAAAAAGTATCCAAGTGCAGTTCACTCAGTGTGACCCCAAAAAACTTAGTGCAGAATGAAAAGAAAGAGCTGTGTAATTTGATGCCAAATTAATCCACCTGGACCAATTAACCCAGAAAAGGCTTCCAGACTCAGCAATGTAATATCAACAGAAATAAAATCATAAAGTAGAAAAAGGTTCAGTGAAGAAAACTTATGAAATTCAGAAGAGAATTAAGTATTACTATAAAAAAGCCTGAGATCAAAGATCTTGCGGATAAGTTTTCATCAGGGTTCAAGATAATACAAATTATTTTATGATACTTATAATTCACTGATGCATTGAAAAAAAGCTGGCAAAATTCTGTAACTCTAGTGAAATATTTTCCTTTTTTTATATATTTGTTTTGAGCGAGGAGGAAGAATAATTTCTGCTAAATTTTCTAGTATTTTAATTGGCTAAAATACACTGGAACATTTATATCCCTGAACAACTGCAATTCTACTAAAGCACAGTAAACAGAATATTTGATTACTGGAACAAGAACTGTACATTTATACAAATGTGACCCTCTGTTCCTTACTGGAATCCCATCTCCTCTCATTTTTTATCCATTGAAATTATGACAAAGTATAAACATGGAAAATTAAAAACTCTTGTGTTTTCCTCGAAGAAACTCAAAACTTAATTAAATTCTCATATTAGTAAAACCAGTATTTGAAGTAGTTGATAAATTATCCACTAGAGCCCAAGATGTGTGAAGAGAAACAGAACAAATACAGGCCAAATTATCTTGACCAGTTATAAAGCAGTACATGGTAACATGTTCAAAAATTGAAGGGAACAGTTCTAGGTTCATGCTGCACAACTGTTAATGCATAAACTGAATGGTGTTTTCAAACTTTTTTTTTTTTCTGTTACACTTTTCATTTTTCACTTTTTTTTTCCTCTCTTTTATTTCTCTCTTTCCAATAAGTTCCCTAGTATTTGTATACTCGAGGTTTTACATTTTTAGCATCAGCAACCTCACACTTAGTGTTGTTCACACTGTTTGCTGGCAATTTCTATTCTCCTTGTTTACAAGATAATACTGTAAATACCTTAAAATGCATTCCATATTAAAGGTAAACTATGTAAATATTCCAGTTCATTATGAGCTGGAATAGAAGTTGAAGCTCAGAATATATACAATAGATCACAACATTGCTAGTATAAGTAGTGCATTCATGAATATAGAAGCAAATATGGGCTGTTAATGTCTTCAGAAATTCATACCTGTACATTTTTAACTCAAATAATAGAATTAGTGATTTGTATTTACACTAGTTTCAGAAGTGCTTTTTAATGGAAAATAATGGAAAAAATTAATTTTATTTTATATGTATTTGAGTGTACATTATATACATAGTTGTATTGAATTTTTTTTAATTGAGATAGAATTTCATATGAAAGAAAGTAGAACTTATTACTGTCTTTTCCCAGGCTCATTATAATCCTAGTCATAATGGTATCATCCACACGCAGAATTAATGTGGCTAAATCTTCATTTCATCAAGATTTTCAAGTGCACTAATTTGCATGATGCAAGAATAGTAACAGTAATCTCCTTTCCTCAGGCAGATTCATCAGTATTTGGGACTTTGCAAGTGAAACCAAAAAAGAACAAGATAGAGTAAAGGAGACAAACAGTTCTACTGTAATTCAATCTTAATAAGAAATTGTGAATTCTTAATAAAGTCTTTTCCAGTCTACTTTCTATGTCTGTGGAGCATACTAGTAGTTAAAATTGTATCTTTCAATGATTTGTTCCAGTATGTTTCCTTAAATAGAAATTAAATAATAATTTAGTATCCAATGTTCATAGCAAATATTCAGGGGCAGATAACTCATAGCTTCATGCTCAAGGATGGAAGAATCTAGAATTCTAGATGGCTGAATGTACAACTCTGATGGAAGTCATTACAGTTTTTTGTAATACAGTGAGCTTGGTAATATCTCATAGTTCATAGATATAGTTATAAGTAAGGAAATTCAGGTGTAATAGATTTTGAGAAGAGGGGAAGCTGTCCATTTCACAACATGTTTGTAATTGAGATTTAATTTGATCTGGTTCTGCTGAAAATTTATTCAGGACAAGTAGACACCAAAATGGAGATTGGTGCAATTCAGCAGTTTTAGTTTGGTTTGAAGTCTGCAATATCTTTGGCACAGTTTTCATAAATAAAGAAAGCATTGTTTCATTGAATATATTTATCTAGTATCACTACTCTCAGGAGAGGTATGAAATATTTTTAAACCTTGTCTAAGTGCTGCACTCTAGGACATTTTATGGAACTTTTAATGTAACAAGTAATTGTAATCCATTGCAGAGAACTTTGCAGAGGAATTGAGGAGATTTGGTTCTCTGAGACTAAAAGTTATGAGTTTTAGGAGTGTGTTGCCTGGTCATTCAGCCAGGATTTTATGTCTTTTAATCCCTGCTGACTCGCATTAAATATTAAAAGGGAAAAAAAGCACATAAAGGAAATTAAAAATTCTTCTTTATTACTTTTATTCAAGACTTCTAGATGCTTATCTATAATTAATGGTGCCCCATTAATCAGTGGATCTGATTTTGTTATTGTTTTTATCTAATAAAGTACTCTCACATCAAATTAGAAGTATTCAGTTAATTACAAAATAGACAGCTTAAAATATATAATATAAATATAAATAATGATTATTAGGAAATATTTGTAACAACTGTCTCATTCTAATTACTAGAAGTATTTAAATTTCCAATTATATTTCATACACTCTGAATAATTTTTTTAAAGCTACAAATGGGACTTTTTTTATCTAATAATAACCTTTTGATTCATATACATTTAAAGGAACTTGTTGACTTAGCTTTGAGACAAAGCTCTTCTTTTTTGACATGTCTCTATAGAACATTTTAATACAGAATAATATTGCTTCTGTGTAAAAGACACCCCCCATCCTAATTCTTTGAAATTTGCATGTTTTTCTTTGATGTTTATTTGGTTTTTAGTTTCTCTTACTGCATTATACTTTCTAGAAGTTATGAAAACTCTAATTAGATGTTTTAAGTCTATTAATTTTTTGCTTTTGAGAAAAAAACTGTTAGGTCACAGAATTGTCTCATGCTCTGTTTTTCCCAATCTTGTGATGACATTTCTATAAAGTTTATATTTCCAGACTGATAAAAATATGTTGTAGAAACCAGTACTTCCTGGTACATGGTACACTTCTGGAAAGTGCAGTTTTCAAGTGCCATTGACACTAGACAGAAAAGATGGAATTGGAAGAATTTCACATCATTCTGGTCTATTCAGACTATTCGGTCTTTTGAACTCTGTTCCAGAAGCCTTTGCACACACTTTGCAAACAAAAATCAATTTTCCATATTTTAGAACACACTTCTGCATCTGTAACAAAACCTGTGCAACATATCACATCCTTTGCATTAAAAGAATTTTAAAAACCCAAACTAGTAAAATAATACTATTCTGTTGACTCAAGGGTCATACAAGGCTAGGTGAAGTGGGGAGAAAGTCTGATTAATATGCTTTAGAAGGTGCAGTCACAGAACAGTGCTTGTGTGATCTACTCAGAATATTTTTTTGCTGGCCACAGGCCTCTTCCTTGAAAAAAATACAATAAGCAATCTGAACACAGCATACATTAAGCAAGCACAGAACAAATATTACTTTAATTTTATTTTAGTAGAACCGGAAGATTATTTGAAGAATGTTCTGAGGGCTCATTGCTTTTAAAAAAGATGAGAAATTTATTTAACAGAGAAATTTTCCTTGTTCAACATACAAGAGCAACATTTTGAGTATATTTAGGTGAAAATTGGATTTTTAAATCTAAAAAGAATTAACTTGCAACTTGGTATAGGAATGAAACCATCTCTGTGACAACTTGAGTCCTACTTTGGTGCCTTGAGAGGCTGACCTAGAACAGAGGCTAGACAGAGTTAAGAATAAAATAGGTATTTATTGAAGGGCCATAAAGGACACACCTTGGTCAGTACAAGAGCCTGGCCAGGGCTACACCCAAGATGGACCCAAAATGGTCACAAAATGGATGACTGGTCACGAGGTCTCACATTTTTATAAGTTTTGGTCCATCTGCATATCAGGGTTAATTGTCCAATCAGTGCTTCAGGTTATGAAGCCCCATCCTTGTTTTTTTCCTTCAGTCCACCGTTGTTTATGGGCCTGAAACTTGTAACGATTGTCCTTGGCATCAAGATAGAAAAGGAATTGTTTTGTCTACCTACTCTGTGAAGAGAGCTCACTAATACTTAATATGAAGCTCAGAGCTACACACCTAGGCAGCACAGAATATGAAAAATATAAAAGCTAAAGCTTAAAGCTTCAACTTGATCTTCCTAGCTACTCTCATTTTGCAGATGCATAAAAATGTAATCCACGGACTGTTCAATGCTCACAAAAATTAATTGCCAAACAAAGCAGTCCTTCTACTACTTGAGGTCCACAAATAATTCACATAATTTATACATAATGAACAAAAAAAAATTCAAAAGTGCCTTCTGAAAATGTTTTTTGAAAGCCTTTACTTCCCTCTGGAGGCAAAATGGAGAAAAATGGTATCTCAGAAGACAAGGAGTTACTGATCTTATATCAGACCATAACACAAGTGAAATTTTGCCTCATGGCTAAGACAACCATCTAGCTAAGGATAAGTTTGGGCTGTGATCTTTCTTTAACAACTGTTTTGAACAATACAGTTGTAATAGCTGTAAGTTACAGGAAGGTTGAGAAGAAGGATTGCCAGCAGAGGAGTAACCAGAAAAGCCAGAAGATTCATATATTCAGCTATATAAGCTATATTCAGCTCAGCCTAATATAGACATCAAAGGCAAGATTCAGTTACCTAAATATTAGTGTTTATGATCATATTAGTCACTGTGAAAACTCTCACACCTACTCTGGAAGTATTTGGTTCTCAGAGCTCCAAGTCCAGATTCATACATATTGGCCTTCCCCAGATCCTGATTACACTATAGCATGTGAAATTACACCACATAACTGTTAGTATGCAACCAGTTCCTAAAGCTCATCTGAATGTAAGGGAGGTTTAGAAATCTTCTTGTAGATACTGTAGATATTTAGACCTCTTTGTAGATATTACCTCAAGATTCTGAATCTAAAAATGGCACACTCTTTGTTGCTGAGTAATTACAGTAAGATCCATTTCTTAAATATAGGAATCTTATGAATTTTAGTCTCCATGGAGTAACCTGGTTTAATTCTAGTTAACATTCCAGAAGGAAACACACATCCTGCATGACCTACAATATAGCCCAAAAGATGATTTCACAAAGGGAAGGTTCTGTTTAACAGATTTGGTATATTTCTGTGATAAAGTCACACAGCCATTGGATGAAGTGAAGAGAATAGAATCGTAGAATATCCTGAACTGGAAGGGACCCACAAGGATCATTGAAGTCTACCTCCTGGCTCTGCATATGACCACCCCAAGAGTCACACCATGTGCCCAAGAGTGTTGTCCAAGCTCTCTGTGAACTCTGTCAGACTTGGTGTTGTGATCACTTCCCTGGGGATTCAGTTTCAGTGCCCAACCACCCTCTGGGTGAAGGTTTTCAAAAACCTAACACAAACTTCCTCCAACACAGTTTTAGAGATTACCTTTCTACAAGAGATACTACCAGAAACAATATGCACACTACTTTGTCCATGCAATATTCATAAGACTATCTCTCTCTCTACTCACCATATTTTATATCTACTTTTTAATATGCATTGTATGCATACAATATGCAGAGAAATAGCTATTTGGTAGCATCTAGTAGCACAATCGGGCTAGTTTTCTTTGGGCAAAATTAAATGTCATTGTACCCCAAGCTGAAGCATAACTTATCCATGTATTTCTTCAAAACAAAAAGGTGTTAACAGCCATTTCTGCAAAGACTTAATAAGATATTACAGATTTTCCACAATGGTGATTCTAAATATAGTAATTAGACTAAGTTACAATAAGCTTGTAATAAAAGTAGAAAGACATAGAAGCGTTTAGGAAAATGCTGTAATTTAACTAGACAAAAAGCTGAAATAATCAACATATATAAAATGTACAGAGAATATCCAGAGTTGGAAGGGGCGCACAAGATTTCACTGAGTCACTGAGCCAGAATACATTTAACAGAAAAAGATATTTCGTTTTAAAAAAAAGAAAATGGTTGTCATTATCATTTCACTTTATATACTGCAGGGTATTTTCACCAGGAATCTTCTCTGTTACAGGCTGAAGAGGAAGAACTTCCATACTTTTCCACTCTGTTTTTTAGTTCTAGTTTACTACTATCACAATCTCTTCTCAAGTGCATGCTTAATCTGTGACAGTTGGCTATCAGTGGTTCATGGTATCTCATTCAGAACTACAGACCGGGGTTCATGAATCTGTCGTTGATCTAAAATATCTGGATTGTTATATTTCAGGTCATAGTGAAAGAATTTTTTATACTCATGTCCTGGTTTAGGGCAAATTTGGGAGAAAACCTCCAGTGGGGCTCCCCCCGGGAAGCAAACCCACGTGGCCCTTTTCTCCCACCCCCCAACCGGTTCGGGAAGAGATTTCTCTGAGAGAAGTGGAAAAAACCTGTTTATTTCACAGGCACAGCACTACCCAGCACAAAAATGAATGATATCACATTACAAAACCTCTCGCCCTTCAGAAGAGATGACAAACTTCAGAGGGTCTCTTTCCTGTGGGTGTTCGCTCTGTTATCAGTCCCTCTGGCGCTGGAAAATGCCGCTGCCCAGGCTGGGCTCCCGGTAGTCCACGGGTGCGAGCTCCCGGTGCTCCCCCGAGTCCCCAGTCCAGAGCAGGTTCGATTCGTTTCAAAAAAGGGAAAGAAAACAGTCCAGGAAGACCTCTCTGCTCCGGCTAGTTGGAAAGCCAAGGCGATCTGTGTCTTGTTGTCTGTCTGTGCTGTAGTCAAAACTCCCGATGCGGGGGGAGCAAGTACAGTCTCTGATAACAGACTCGGTGCTTCTTTTCCACTCACTTTTACTCTGAGATGGAATTTTAAGAATACAAAACCTGTGTCTGGGTTAGGTGGACGAATGGGGATACAATTTAGCATCATAATCAACCCAGGACAACTCATCATCCCTCAAAATTCTCTATCATTGTGACTAATATAAATGATGATTTGTATGGGTGATGACATTCTTTAAAAACCAACAGCAACAACAACAACAACAAAAAAAAGTCCTGTTCTTTTTAACTTTTAATTAAAACCCACAATGAGTCAAGTTCTTCAAGGCCACCCTAAGGGCATTCATGATTTAGTATAAATTACCAATCAGTTCTTGTGTTTTTAGGGGCAAACAGGAAACAGTGGAATACCGAGGTGATAAGAAGTCCTAGGATTCTCTGAGAAGGGATAGAATGCCTTTAATTAAAAATATGAAAGATGATACACTAGCAACAGTAGCACCAGACAAGGTTACCTCCTGCATAGTACTGCATAAGCATTTGATGAAAAAAATTGCTGAAAAAACTCAGATTTTAAAGGGTTTACTTCCTCACTGATTGTTACTATGGCATAATAATTTTCTGTCATGAGGTGCTCATAATGGTGACAATAATTTCTGCCATATATATAAAAAATTTCAACTGCTTCTATAAAGAAGGAAACAAAGACCCTGAATCCTAACAGATTTATTTAATGTAAAATATTGACTATGTATAAATTAAAGTAATATTAATGCTTTTTCTTACTTTCCTTCATTTGTGGTCTATTTCACTAGTTATTTATTTTTTTTCATTGTGACAGTCCAGTATGAATTAGTAGCTAAAGAAATGAGACAAGTTCAATATCATATTTCAATATCAACAGTTTGCATCTGTCTGTCTGATAAACGCCTTGCACATGTTTCGCTCTTCCAAGACCTACTTATACAGAATGTTCAGCAGCCACTGTGAATGTCTAATTTTGTTTTTCCAACAGCACTGTGGCCAAAGCTTATTTTCATCCTTAAATTTTACCATGATTTTAAACAATGACATAAATAATACTGGAAAAAATCATAGTAAAAAAGAATCTCAGTTATCTCTGAATCAAGCAAGAAAAAGGTGAATACAAGGACACATTTTCATACAGTACAAAATCACTGCTCCTAGCCATAACTTTGTTAAATGACAAATCTCACCCCTTACCATTACTTTTATTGCTAGTGCAAAGCAATGTTTATCTAATATTATACTTGTCATTATGAGTATCTCATATGTAATTTGCATGGGTAATTCCAAATTGAAAAACAGTGCATCTGATGGTAATCACACCTAACATTCAGAATACAGTTAAATAATTTTAATTTAGTTTATAATCACTTTCAAGACATTTTATGTTGCACGTTTACATGTAAACACCTGAAAATATTAACACAGTTTTGCCAAGAGATAGAAAAATATTTCCTGAAGGTCAAGGTGAAACAATAACTGCTTTGAATGAAATTAATTCATTTCAAGCAGTCATAATCATTATTCTTCTCACTGTAAGTAACTAGAATGGTTGACTGATGTATCTGATAAAGTTTGACCTATTTCTGGAGAGGGAGCAGCAAAAAACCCACAGTGGAAATTTCATGATTCACTGCACACTGACATAACCATCTGCTGAAAGATACAATGGCTGAGTTATATTCTGGATGAACACCTACATCACACCTGGGACCCTTTTTTGAATTATCTTTTTTCAGTGGTTAGGGAGAAGTTGTAATCTCCTGGTGATGTTCTTTTGAAATAGATGTGGCATCAAGAGAAACCAGTAGGGGTGTGAGTTTGGAGGAAAAAAATTTCCTCTCAACCTAAATTTTTCTCGTAAATCATCAAGTAGTATGTTTTGGGTTTAAGTCTTCAGTATATTTGTGATCATATTAGTAAAGTAAGTATTATTCATTCTTACTTGCACAAAATAAATCCAAAGGTTTTCAGACCAGATCTGTAGCGGCCAAGGTTAAGTAAATTCCAGTGTGAATGTACTTATTCTATGACACACTGGAATTATGCCCCACGTAAATATTTGTTTAAATAATAGTTTTATTTACATTATCAAGTATGTTGTGGTCCTGATGTTCTGTAGTGGCATAAGTCTTGATGTCTGGAGCTGGTTTTGGGTTTAGCTTCAAATATAACAGGGTATTGTCATGTCATAGTGATAAAAATAAATAACACCAGAGATGCAGAACCAGAATACCTTCTTATGGATGTAACAGTATATGTAAAATATTTTAATCTCATCTGTATCATATGAACCTGTATGCTATTAACTTTACCTGAGCCAAATTTAGGAAACTTTAGGAAACTTCACTAGCAATGCTAGATGATCTAATACAGAAAAGACAGATAAATGAAAATTTTATTTTTTTAATATCTGACAATACCAACACTTTAGCTTCCCAGTCACCTAGATAATAACACAAATTTCCCTACTTCCACTTTGAGATCTCCAGGGTTTGACTAAGGAGTGGGAAGCATAAACTCATGCTTAATGCTGTATCTTCTGTAACTGTAACAATAGAATAGTCTCCTCTTAGCTGAAAATTTTAGGCTTTGTGATTGCAATAGTTTCAACTTTCAGTCAAGTATAATATTAAAACTATGTGTGAACTGTGATTTGAAGCTATTTCATGAAAGTTGTAGGCAGATCAAGATATTTGGATTCTGAATATGTAGTGACAGAAAACAGTTCTAAAGAGATCAGCAAATAACTATGTGGTCTTGCTGAGTCTAGGGTTTTCTAGTCTTTTTATTGGTTGGTGGTAGTGGTGAGTGAATTCCCTTTTAATAGGGCTGCAGATTTCCCTTTGATTTATAGGTATTCAGACTTAAGGAACACAGTCTACCAAGAGTCATACTTACATGAATTTGAGAAATTCTTCCTATCAATAATGTTTGGGATACTTTTACTTATTTTTATTTTTATTTTTGAAATTATTCCATTTTAAGATGCAAAGATATTTTATTTAATGCATGTTAATTTATTTTTTGTTATTTTTGATAAACTTTAGAACTACTGCCTCCATTTGCCTTTACACATGTAGTTGCCTCCCTCATTTGTAGTCATACCACTTAATCTGGCCTGGTCTACCTCCCAAGCTACCCTTAAAGCATGAGTCTTGTAAAGTTATTCTCTTCAGAAATCCTGAAAATAAAACTTAGGATAACACTTCACTTGCAGAGTTACTTATTCTTGCACATGAATATAATTTAAAGCATTGAATATATTGCTACAATAAGTTTCTTGTTTAACAAATAAAATTATCATAAGTTGACTGAATGCAAAATTATGTAACAGGAATTTGAGTGATATATATGTTCTCAGTAGTTATTACTATGGAACAGTTTCTGCAGAATATCTCATGGATATGTTAATTGTATTGATTTCTATTTTTATAATTGAGAATTATTTTTCTTAATAAAATAAGATGTAAAATATTTCAATTTCACTAAAGTAATGAATATGCAAAAACATAAAGGAATTCAGGTGGAACAAGATTTGGAATATTGTTTTTAGCACAGCAGAACTGGCAACTGTACAAATGACTGAAATACAAACATGCATCATTTTCTGCTATCAAATGCAAAACAAAAAAATCCTCTTTCAATATGGCAAGCAGAGTGTTTCTGTATGATATAAAAATATTCTTCTGATCTACGATGATGCTATAGGGAAACATTAGAAGTCCTAAAGCAAAACAAAATATGCACTTTAAAACTTAATGCTTTTAAAGCGCGTCAATGAATTTAAGCCACCCAGATCTACAGTCACTTTTTGCCTATAATCATAAGGGTCCTTACTATGTTGTGTTACCTTGGTCTTCATTAGTGCCACCAAAAACCATAAAAGACTTTTGGATAGGATTATTACAGAAATTGAACCTTAATTGGAACTTAATCTCTATAATTATGCATAATTACCCATGTTTATTACTCTTACGATGAGCACATATTTTTCTTTAGCTGTAAGGCAAAATGAGTTAAAGCTTCTAGAAGCACTGGATAATATGATTTGTATGCACTTCATTGACTTTATTAGCTTGTATGGTTTTAAAATTAAATTAAAAATGTATTTTCACTCTTTGGCCTTTGACTTTGGTAAGGAGCATGAATGGAGAAAAGTACAAGTCTTGGTGGTTCATTTCTTTTACTTCTTGATACATGGGCCAAAAATGATGTAGTATTGTCCTTTATGTGACTTCTTTCCATTCTGAAATCCACAGATGAACCAGTATGCAAACACAAGGGAAAAGAAGGGCACATCTAATCAAGTTGTATTATTTTTTGAAGATAAGTATGATTAAATCAGACCCTCTTAGCCTCCGTCTTTACTTGAATCTATTTAAACTACAAGTCATGTTGGTTGTCACCCCAGGGAGTAGATTTGTGATAACATGGCACAATCATTTGTAAAACTACTCTTCATAAGTAATGCAGCTTGCTTGGATGAGTTTCACCATTTGTAAAAAAGCAGCCACATACCATGGGCTCTGTTTGTGCATCTTAATTTTTCTGAGCTAAATCTTTAAAAATTTGATAGCTGTGTCAGCAATATTTGTAGTCAGTGGTCAGCACCACCATCAATTTTGTGAAATCAGTTATGAGGTTATACCCTTTTTTTTTTATAGTCACAACAATCATTGTACCTGCCTTGGCATTACTTACAGATATCACACCCATTAGTGTTCCAGGGATAAGGAAATATTATGGCTGCGGAAAGTGCTTAAAATACACTGTTATTCTGATTTGGTGGTAATAATTGTCTGTAAGGAAAAACTAACATATGATCCCAGACCATTTAACTCAATTCAGTTTTTCTTGTTTAACAAGAAAATACTATGACATTTCTTAAATGTAAATGAATGGTAGCTCTAATAAGGGATACAAAGTCAGTGATATTTTCTTTTACATGTTCCTACCAAATCAGATAACGATTGCCATTAGAAATCCAGGCCTGATTTAGTGTATGTTACGTGTTATGATGAAAGACAACAGTAATAAACCTGTTGTTTTTTTGTATGTTGGTTTTTTTATGTATTTATTTTTTTTTATCTTGTGGGAATGATAACCTGAATTTTCAGTATCATACATCATTATTGGACAAGGAAAAATACAGATGTGCAGCAAATTCAGGTAAAGTTTGATATTGGTACTAATTATGTCAGTTAGATGCTAAGATGTCATTAATCAGATTCTGGAGGGTAATGATATATATATATATATGTGTGTGTGTGTACACTTTTTGATTTTGTTATCCAACTTGAATTTCTCAAATCTGGAAACAATGAAAGAAGAAAGTATATATGATAAAAATTGTTGCAAGGAAAACTGTAGAATCACACTTTATCACATGGAAAAAAACATATACTAAAACCGTATTAAATGATACTAACTATATTAAATTATATTAACTATTTTAAATACTATATTAATCTGTATCTGAAGAAAAATAATCCCTGATTATTAATCCCTGTTTCATCAATGACTAGACTATCCATATAAACATACTTTGGAAAACACTGATGCCTAATTCTTCTCTTTCAATTCCGTTTCATGAACCAAGCTCCTAAATGAAAGGAAGAAATCATTTGAATTCAGTTATCTAAACATATCTGTGTGTTTTAAGTTTAAAACATAATATTCACCTTCATCTTTTCAGATCCCTAATATGAAAAAGACACAGTCATCTTCAATATGAATGGCTTTCCAGTATTCCCTGTATCCCTACATTATATCCAAGCATAATGACCATGCTTCTCTTTTACTGGCACACATGTATCCATTGCTATTCACCTGGAAAGTACCAGGTATGAGTTTTGTTGCAACCTTTAGTTACTAAGATTCCATGCTTCTACTTAGTCCCAAGCTTATTTTTTTTTATTTTACATTATATAGTAGTTAAATACAAGAAAATGTGAACAATATTAGAAACAAAGACCAGAACACTGGATGTTCTTTTTTTTTTCCCTTGAAGACCCAGATCATGTTCCTTGATTGGTCTCTAGTTCAGTGATTGCTGAGTCCATCTGAGGGAATTTGTAAGGGGGTTGCTTAGTTCCTACATCCCTGCTGTACCCTGGAAGAAAGAGAGTAACGATTTGCAAAGACTCACAGAAGATCTAGCCATAGCTAGATCTCTTTATATCTGTTTAGTTCTGATGCTAAAGAAGATTTTGTGAATTATGCCCCAACAGATTCAGGCATCATCTAAAAGTCTGAAAATTTTGAATTAGAATTTTGTAAACCTCAGCTTGACTTAAGTCCTTCTCTTGGGACCTTTTCATTACATTAGATATGGCATTAGATCTGTAACAATGACTTGGAAAATTATTTGACAGTCCATCACTTATTAAATAATTATATAATTTTCAGTGTGTGAAAACATCATTAATATTTTTTTATTAACAAAATGAGCTACCATAAATTATTCAACAGGGACACTGTGCACATAAATAACCATCTTGGCAAAAGAATCAGTTATTCAGTTAATTATCAACACTCACTGGAGCCATTAGTAAAATTTGTAACATACATGGTTATATGCATCAGGTCAATTCATTAATAGGAAGGGTATGGTACAGGTTTCAAGAAGGTCTAAAGACCCTGCTGTAATATTTACTTGGAAAAATATTAGGAAAAAAAACAAAACCAAAAAGAAATACAAAACCCAAAAAAAAACCAGACAAACAAACAGGTACAAAACCCTGTTCTCTAAAAATTTTTTTAAACACTAGCTTCACCTCTGTTAGCTCACCTAACAGATACTAACTGCACTAACAGAAATAGTATAAAGAAAGGATATATATGATCAATATAATCAACAAAAGAAAAGGTTGGGCAAAACCAAATATCTTCAGCACCATGCACACACACACACACATATACATATATATGTATGTATATATATACACCCTATAAGAGAGAAGTCCTCAACTGCAAGTTTGTCTTGTTTTACATTTACAACATACACTAACCTTGTATTCAAATTTTCAGTATGTAGGTAGGGGTAATAATGTCTGATACTTATACTAGAAGTAATAATGATAATATTTGACTATATGCACATAATGATGACTTGCCCGCTTAGGAATTAAAAAATCTTCAAATAAGAAGGATCTTAGAGAAATAATGAATATATTAAAAATTCCTTCAATATAGTAGAATGACAAACAATCAAATTGACATAGCATTTAAGGACCAAATCCAAGTGAGATTTAAAGAGATTTTCCATTAAATTCTTTTTATTTCTTTTTTTATCTCTTACTCAGATTTATGAGTTTTGAAACTCATTCAAGCTTTCAGTATTTGTCAATTTCATCAACTGTGATTTCAAGTGATTTCATAGTATCTTTCTTAAACATTCTTAGTGGGATGTATTTGACAGATATTTTTCCTCCTCATGGTTCTTTTTTTGTTGTATAATGATGGATTTATTTTAAAAAGTAATTATCTTTTAAATAGCAGTATAATATATTGGACAGCTGCATAAATGAGAAACCTTATTTCATTATTTGTGCATGTCTCAGGGAAATTAGTCTCAGAATTAGCATAAACCTAACAGTAATCTACAGTATCCACGCAGGATTACTGAAAAACCTTTTAGATAAATGATGCACTATTCATATTTTAAAATGTTATATGTAAGAGGAGTGATGGAACATCCTCCAGAAATACCTTTTGAGTAAAAAGGTAATAAATCATTTAAGGCACCTTAGCAATTAGCTCACACCTTTTCTTAAAGTTACATGAGACCTGATATAAACAGGAAGTTGTCATACTTCAGCAAATCACAAATTTATTTTTAATTACTGACATTACTGAAACAAACAAATCAACCAGGTTTCACAATATCCAGTTTCTCATCATCACTATTTTCTTTCACAAGCTTTAAACAAGTTAACATATTGAAATTATTGAAGTTATATAAATTTACATGCAAATCTATTTTAGCTGTCTGACAAGTTCACAGGTGTAAGGAAAGATAAATAGTTTATCTAATTCCATGATAATTAATGCAAATGTTTTCACAATGCAGACTGGTTAGGTTTGTGTCATTAGAATCAAAAGACATGATTGAAATGTTTTTATTACCTTCAATAATATTATTAAACTTAAGAAGTTCATTGCTATCGTGGGTTGCATATGAGGACTGGCAAAAACACATTACTGTATGCTAACAGTAAAATTTTAGTGCATATTAGCAAAAACAATAAAACCTATGTCTGGCTTTTTATGCCTTAAGTATTATAGTGTGTATATAAATAGTGAAATGGGAGACAAAACATATTTTCATTTCTTTAATTTTCATTTTATATGTATATGATGCAATTAATGTACTAAATAGACCAAAAGTTTTCAAGATTTTCATTTAGAAAAACATTTAGATGGTGAAACACTGCAAAACACACTCGATGTACTCATGCTTAGATAGCAGACAAGCTTTGTAAATTTGTGCTGTTATTGACTTCTTCCTTAGTTTTCCTTAGATACCAGTTTCATATTAGCAAAAGATGTTAAAAATTTTCTCAAACATCCTAACTTTGTGAATTTCTAGTCTTCAGGAAGTTGTTTTTATTTGTGTATTTTACTGAAACAGCTTTCAGAATATCTATGACTGAGAGACAATAAATGATTATTCAAGGTATTCAAGTAGTTGCATATGCTATAATCTGTCACATGCCACAAAAGGACAAACTGATCCAGCGCCAGTCAGAAAGGGACCTGGGGATACTGACTGACAGCAGGCTGAACAGGAGCAGCCAGCAGCACATGGCCAAGAAGGTCAGTGGCATCCTGGCCTGTATCAGCAATGGTGTGGCCAGCAGGACCAGGACAAGGATTGTCTCTCTCTACTCAGCACTGGTGAGGCCCCACAAATCAAATCCTGTGTCTAGTTCTGGGCCCTTCAATTTAGGAAGGACATTAAAGTTCTGGAGCATATGCAGAGAAGGGTAACAAGGCTGGTGAAGGGTCTGGAACACAAATCCTCTGAGGAGTGTTTGAGGCAGATGAGGGTGTTTAGCCTGGAGAAAAGGAGGCTCAGGGAGAACGTTATCACTCTACAACCACCTGAAAGGAGGCTGCAGCCTCGTGGGGATTGGTCTCTTCCCCCAGATAGCCAGCAACAGGACAAGAGGACATAAGCTTCACCAGGGAGGCTTAGGTTTGACATTAGGAAGAATTTCTCCACATGAAAGGTAATTGGACATTGGAACAGGCTTCCCAGCGATGTAGTGGAGTCACCATCCCTGGAGGTGTTTAAAAAAGGATGGATGTGGCACTTAGTGCCATGATTTAGTTCACAAGGTGGTGTTAGGTCATTTGTTGGACTTGATGATTGCAAAAGGTCTCTTTCAACATAGTTGATTCTGGGATTCTGTTAATGCATCATTGTACTGCATACTGCACATTAATGGAAACAATTCTCCTTGCTTAGTTCTAACTTCAGGATTGCTGCTAATAGAGCAATAAACTTCTCATGAGGAAAATTAGAAGATAATTTTTATCAGAGAGGATTCCCGGGTAAATGCTATCGTTCAGGTTATCTTTTCAAATGTGTCTACCTCCACATATTTTTAAGTTTACATAAACCACTCAGTTTATTTCTTCCCAAAGATCAAATCACAACAAAAGCTATGCCACCATTTAATGGAAATAGGAACTCTGTAATTCATCCTAAAACCTTTCTTCATTTTGCCACTGAGTTATGTGCTTTCCACTCCACTAAAATTTCAAAACCAGAAAATATTCATAATCATATTTCAATAATCTCAGCTAATTTTAAATACCTGTAATATAAATCCTTGTAATAAGATTACAACTACATACAGTATATTAGGCTGATAACATTTAAGGTGAGTTACCTGAAACATAGGTGCTAAGTAGTCATCTACTTTACACTGAAAAAAGTTGAATCTTCAAATTCACTCCAATTACCCCCAAAGAATGACTCAGAACATAGCACAGACATTTACAGAAAAATAATGATATAAAATCATACATTGGGAATGTTACGACTTCATTGTTAGCTTGGCATGGTTTTGGACTACTACAAGTAAGAATTTCAATAATTTCATCAAATATTGCAAAAAAAACCCCTCAGATATTCCCAAAGGTTGCCTATTTAGAAAGTAATTCAGTTGAAGAGGAATAATGATGTTCATTGTAATAATGTCTGCTCAATAAAAAGATATAACAGCATCAGTCTCTCAATAATATTTTTACAGTCTTTCTCAGGAGAGGCAGAAAATTACTAGTAATTATATACATATAAACATTTCCTCTGGATGCTCTTCAAAGTCTCCAGAGAAGTGCTATTAAGAGCTGTGTCTAAATGAGAAAATAGAAGTATTTCATAGGATAATAAGATGATTAGGGATGGGAGAGATCTAGCTCAACCTTCTGCTCAAAGTATGTTTACCTCTGAGGTCCAACTGACTAGTCTAGTCAGATCTATAAAATCTCCGAAGCTGGAGACAGCACAATCTCAGAGTTATGTGATCCATTGCCTGACTGTCCTTTTAGGAAAAAAAGTAGCTTCTTATACCTAGTCTGTCCCTTGTTTGAACTTGTGCCTGTTGCCTCTAATCCTCCCAGCATGAATGGCTACAAAGAGCCTTGATCAACCTCCTCTATGACCTCACCTATCCCCAGCTGTTACTGAGAAGCTGCTACTAGGTTCCCTTGAAGCTGTCTCTCCGCAGGCTGAATGAATCCCTGTTTGTCAACTGCTGGACAAGTGCTCCAGCCCTAGCCATACTGGTTAGCTCTCTGCTCTACTTGTTCCAGCTTATTTGTGACTTTTTTTTTTATTCAGCAGGCCAAAAATTGGAAGCTTTATTAGAAATGTGGTCTAATCATTGCTAGTAGAGGATGACCATCACTTCCCTTGATTTTTATTATTTGATTATCATAGTCACAGATATTTTTGACCATTTCTGTTGACAAGATGCACTATTTGTTCTTTTCCAGCTCACTGCCCCAAGGTCCCAGCAGTTTTCCACAGACCCAGAGCCTGTAAGAAAGGCAGGATCTTCCTTCCAAGGCTAAGATGCAGCATTTGTCCTTTAGCATTTCATTAATTTAACATTATCGCCTTTCTCCAGCCTGTCGGTACAGACACATGTGTGCAGACTCATTATTCCTCTGGTTGATAGGTTTGGAGAACAATCTGTTAACCATAGCTTTCTGAACCAGATCATCCAAATATCTGATTCTTCATCTGGTTGTTCACCCACCCAGTCCATAATGTACTAACACTAAAACCAGGACATTGTGGAACACAGTGTCTAAAGCCTTGCTTAAACTGAAGAAAAGACAATGCCTACTCTTCCCTCACCTATGAACATGATTATAGGGCAAGAGGAAATGGCCTCAAATTGAGTCAGGGAAGGTTTAGACTGATTATAAAGAAAAAAATTCTCAAAAAGAGTTGTCAAACATTGGGATAGGCTGCCCAGGTAAGTGGTTTTGTCACAACTCTGGAGATATTTAAAAGACATGTGGATGTGGTACTTAGGGACATGGACTAGTAGTAGACTTCACATGCTGGGTTAGTGGTTGGAATTGATAGCCTAAAGGGTATTTTCCAGCTCAAATATTCTATGATCTGATCATATAGGACAGACAGGATGATCAAAAAGTATTTAAACACATCTGCTGCAGCACAAGTGTAACCACAGCCACTGCAAGATGCACCTGCTCTGATGTGGACATATTCACGGCCACAGACTTCACGTGTCCTGCTCTCATGTGGAGTTACCCATAGGTCACTGTTCCTTTGACTTGAGCTGACACTGGACTTCCAGTGTGTCCAGTAGAGCAGCACAGAAACAGCAGCAGGGCCCTGGCCATTTCCCAACCCAGGTGCATCCCCATTGCTGCTATCCAAATGTTCCCAGGTGCAGCAAAGCGGGGTGATCAGCAGCACAGCAGCACAGCAGCACAGCAGCACAGCAGCACAGCAGCACAGCAGCACAGCAGCACAGCAGCACAGCAGTACAGCCAGCAGCCAAAGCAAAAAGTGGCCACTAATGAGCACTAGGCTCTAATATACAATAAGCCATGCAAGTCCTATGGCAAGCACAGGGGCCTGACAATCAATAGCTAAACAGCAACACAGCCCGTTCCAGTAAAATCTGCTATTACCTTGGGCCCTACAAGCCCTATGCTGGATGCCAAAGAGGACTGTCATGGTTTAATCCCAGCGAGCAACTATGCACCACATAACCACTTTTTCAACACTCTCAACATGTGGGAGAGAATCAGAAGAGTAAAACTGAAAAACTTGTGGGTTGAGATAAAGACAATTTAACATATAAAGCAAAGGCCATGTGCACAAGGATAGCAAAACAATCAACTCATTCGCCATTTCTCATGAGCAGGCAGGTGTTCAGCCATCCCCAGAAAAGCAGAGCTTCATCATGTGGAATGGTGGCTTGGAAGAAAAAATGCCAACACCCCCCTCCCACTTCCTCCTTCTTCTCCCCTCAGCTTTATATGATGCCATATGGTCTTGAATATCACTTTGATTAGGTGGGCTGTGTCTGTTTGCCCTGGCTGTGTGCCCCTGGTGCACCCCCAGCTTCCTTGCTGGTAGTGTGGGGTGAGAGGCAGAAAAGGCCTTGTCTTTGTGTAAGAACTGCTCAGCAGCAACAAAAAACTTCCTCTCTTAACCAACACTGTTTCCAACACAAATCCAAAAAATAACTACGTAGCAGCTACTATGAAGAAACTTAACTCTATCCCAACCAAAAACAGCACACAAAGCTAACTGTCTTTGTTCTGTGTAATTAGTGCTTATTATTTCCTCTCGTTTTAATTCACCATGAGTGTACTGGGTTTGGTTGGGATGTAGTTGTTGATGTTGTGCTTTGGCTACTGCTGAGCAGGCTTTTTCTTCATACCACTCTATTACCTCATCATGCAGACTGGGGTGAGCAGGAAGTTAGGAGGAGATATGGCTAGAAGAGCTGACTCCAATTGGCCAAAAGGATATTTTGTACCATTCAGTGACTGGGATACTTCTGACCTGGTTTCCTTCACTGTATCAGATATATCAATCAGCTACAGTCCTGCCAGAGATCATAGGAAAGTTCTGGGAAATTTACTGCATAAATGGTGACATAATTCCACATAAATGTAAAATTCCTGCAGTAATTTAATATGGTACTTTTCCTTTCTTGTCCCATATATTGTATATTCCTCATAGCAGAGAGATTTGAGATTTGTGTCAAGATCTAAATGTTAGTGAATAAGTGAATTCTTATAAATGCACTATATCAATATGTGTTTATTAACACCATATGAAGGCTGACACTAACATAATTAAAATGATAGTCACATATATTATAAAGTTGTACTTTTTTTTTGCTCAGACAGAAGAGATTTATGGAAACAACTGTTAAATCTGATAGCATATATGTTAAATTAATGCTCCCCATGTTTCATTTTTTCATAATCATATTTAAACCTCATTTTTGAAAGTCTGGAAGATTAAATTTAAGACATACTTTCTGAATTTAAGATAATTTCTGCATAACATTGTACTGGTGCTATTTAAGACAAAGCAAAAATGAATACTGTGAACGATTTTATGCAGATGAAAATCATGCTCATCTTGAATTGTTAATATTTAAAAATAGAGATTTTAAAGGAAAGGCTGCATAAACAGATTATGAATTTTAGTAATACAGGAAGTGTGCGCAAAATGTTTTGCAAAACATGAAATTAAGACAATCAATGGATCTTTCCCACTGCATAGGGCTTCAGATAAGAAAGCTCATCAGAATCACATTGCCTTAATGTGAAGACAGCCTGGTCTGTCCAGTAAAAAAACACCATGTTATGATGTGCTTTTTTCACCTCAGGACTATTGCCTCCTATTTTTTTTCATTTTTATATTGCTTCTACATTGTTTTTCACTGAGTTTTCAGTAGACATAAGTTCATAGCTTGCATATATGCCTGTTGTGTTGTGATTTTAAAACGCTACTATTGATACATTGAAATTATCTCAGCCATATCAGCTTTCTTTAAGGCTTTATATTAAGTCTTGATGTTACACAACACAATACGCTGCAGTATTATAAGGAAAAAGAGGAATATCTAATGGATTTAAATTATTTTGTAAATGGCACCTGAAAAACAGTCCAGATACCCTAAATAATTTCAAACTTGCATATGTTGAAGGTAAGAAGCTGAAAATAGTCCCTTCACTTAGCAGAGGAGGTTTTCAATTAAGCTTCTAGGCTTAATTCAATTGCCTACACTTAGACTGTGTTTTAGCACTGTTTGAAATGTCATAAAGTTCAGTTGCCTGAACTTAGAAACCTAGTGATGTTTTAAAAGCACTACACTAATCCACCTAATTCCATCTGCTTCTTTAAAAACTTCATTTCCCCCATAGGTCCTCTTCCAGCCTCATGGAGCATGGATTGCATATTTTAAGGCTTCTCAGGAATCTCAGGTTCAGCACCTGAGTCATGACTTCTTCACTATATTCTCTATTTGCCTCTTGGTGTCTGAGACATCCTGATAGAAATGACAGTTAAGGCTAAGCACGTCTGAAAGACCAGTCTTTATATAGAACATTTTTTGGGGGTTAAGGTGATATCCTAAGGTGCATGAGCAGACACATTTATTCCCTCTACATTTTTTAAAAACAGCTTTTCTGAACATGAAATGAACAGAATTTTATCTTATATCTTTATAAGAAATAAATTCTTATAATTTCTTTATAAGGAGTTTCTCAGGAAACAGGAGGACTCAGGTACTATGTAAAGCTAATAAACTGAGAAAGCTGGCCATTAGATTTGGTGACATAAACATTAATTTTCCTTATTGTTTTGAGTTTAAGACCAAATAATATTAGTAAGAGAGCTCATGTATAAGTAAATTAGGAAGGGGAATATAATCACATACTAATGTTCAATTTTCATAATCAATGGGAAAAAAAGTAGGGTAATAAATGATAGATTTCAGAAGTAAGTTATACTTCTTTTCATATAATTTTTCTCAGTTTGCCACAGGGAAACCATAATTACAGATGCATAATGATGCGTGTGACACACAAAAGCATCTGATCCAATGAGAGTCTTTAAGGATTTTTTTTTTAATATTTTTTTATTTTTTTGTTTGTGTGGATAGATACTTATGCTGTCAGAAGAAATTACAGAATAATGTGGCAATACTTCTGATAATATTATGTGAATTCAGTTTGCTATAGGTAATACATATCCTTTCTAATTCACTGTGGCTTCTAGCATTTCTCTGACAAAAAGTCTCTACCCTTAAAATACGAGAGGTTTTTCTGTGTCTAGAAATGGTATAAAAGGAGTTCCTATGGGGAAGTGCATGAATGAGTCTAGATTCATGCTGCTAAATTACTCTGTCCAAGAAAAGATCCACAGTTTTCTGGCTGAAAGGTACAGAGTACCTGGAAGTACCATCTTAAAGTAGGTTGACTATATTGGTAATACATAACATTTACAGCTGGGACTCCCAAGCCCTAAGACACTTATTACAAAAAAAGCTCAAGTGCACCTAGTTTGTGTCTATGAGAGTTCTGGAACTCAGTTATGATTTGTCTGAAAAGCTCAAAAACAGCAGTTTTGAGTCCTGCCTTTGCCTCCTGATACGTGACACATGACTTTGGGAAGAGCTGGAGGACAATTTTAAAGATTTTTTGTAGAGAAACCAAGGTCAAGGGTAGTTTCACTAATGTGTTCTTCTGAAAGTGATGCTTGCGGTCTTGTTGGACCAGCTAGTTCATATCAAACACAATAAAAGTGCTAACCCATGTTTACACAACACTGTGCTTGTCCCAGTCCTGGCCACCCGCGGTATCACTCTGCAGAAACATTACACTGTTTGGCAGAGGTAGTGCTCTGCTTTATGAATTAGCTAAAGACTCACAGGACATCCTGGAACACACAAGGATCATCAAATCCAACTCCTGTCTCATCACAATATGAATCAAAAAATCTTACCATATGTCTGAGAATATTTTCCAAACACTTGAGCTCTGTCAGGTTTGGTGCTGTGACCACTTCCCTGAGAAGATTTTTCCAGTGCATAACAACCCTCTGGACAAAGAACCTTTTACTAATATCCAACCTAAACCTCTCCTGACTCAGCTTCATGCCATTGCCTCCAGTCCTGTAACTGGGCACAACAGAAAAGAGATCATTGCCTGCCCCTCCTCTTCCCCTCATGAGAAAACTGAGATTCCCCCTCAGTCTCCTCCAGGCTGAACAGACCAAGTGAACTCAGCCCAGGAGGTCAGAAGAAATTTTGAAGCTTTCTGTACTTGCACTTGAAGTACAATTAAACATTGAATCTTTGCTAAATTTTCTCTGAAACTCCAGTCACAAAACCCCAGGAAATCTGCTGTCACAGCAGAGGGGGCATTTTTCTGTAAGAACATAATAGCAGGTCTTTGAAGAGCAGGGAACATAACCCCTAACTTATTTTAGTATTTTTAGATCCTAAATCAAAGGGAAAAACTGTATAGGAGGAAGATTAAATTGGAGGAAGTAAAGATCAGTATCCACAATAACAAACAAATTATAAAGGCTTCCTTATGTAAAGCAACTTTATAAAGAAAACAACTACTACAAATAGAGATTAACTAGAACATCTTAATTAGATCATCATTACTTGCCTAAACATATAATTACAACAACTACAGCTACAAAAAGCAATCAGAAATCAATTAAGATTAGAAGCAAATGGAAACCTATAAAAATTTGAAAACATTGTCATGAAATCCATGAAAAGGACAGTTAAAACAAAACACTGTACTTGACTCAGACAACAGTGAACTCAGAATTTTGTGCAAGATCCTGAGAATCAGGCTTGTATTCCCCCACTGATTTTTATAGTCACATTGTTTCACCTCACTTGTGGATGTGGCCTTAAAAATATTTAAAGAGGAATGTATTTGCAAATATTAAGTTTACATATTTTATCTTAGGTACAAATTAGAAAATTTAGAACTGGTAAGAAATCAATGGTCTAATCTCTGTAGTACTGACCAAATTATTTTACCTAGGAGAAAAATAAATATTTACCTTTAAGTTAACTGCATCCCTTGGCGCCCCTTTTTCTTTTGAAAGATTTTTAAAGTCCACAAGTAATATTTGGAAGCAAATTATGTTTTTCATTAAATAGGTTCTCCAGATTATTTCTTAGTTAAGATCTGCTTGTTTTATGTTTGTATAGGTGGTTACCCAAGATTAAATGCTTTGAATCAATTACCCAAAGTGTATTACAGTGTTCTTTAGTGCATTGAGTACGATACCGTTCACCTTTCCTAAATAACATGTTTTTAATTTTACAGTGCATTTACTTAGCTGGCCTACTAAAATCTGACTTTGTTGACTTGCAAGATGTTTCATCAAATTCTTCAGTGTAGCCAGGTTTAGGGTGTCTTGGTTTTTTTATTGATTGTTACATTTTTAATTTTTTTCCATTATATTACATATTTTCATTTCATTTACATGAGCAAATTGTGAACATGTCATTTAACAGGTCCAGGTTTTTTCATTACATTTTTAATGCTAGTAGTGTATATGAAAGCAGTCCTAGAAGTGGATTAAACATTAATAAACGATTTGAAGTACTACCCTAAATATTTGCTGCACATTATTATCCTCACCATTCTGTATTTTCAAGCTATGAAAAGCCTCATTGTTGTACCTAATTTCATAGAAGTACAATCTGTTTTCAGATTTATCTGTGACCCCAAAATTTTAGCAAAGAAATAGAATAATTTGAAAATGAACAAAAAAACACCTTGATCTTTGTAGATTATAAAACACAGGATACTTCCCCACTACTCTCTTGGAATAGCTTCAGGGTTTCTGATCTGAAGCTATTGGCCTTATTGAAGCTCTAACCTTATAGAGGTGAGACAGAGACATGAATCAAGATTCTTTCTTTCTTCTTTTCCCTTAAGTCTTTAATTGAGTACAAAAAATCTGGAGATTATGAGCCCAACATGATATACTGACTCCAGCTCATTTCCCTATCTGGAGGACCAGACATATCCTGCAGTTTCTTAAAACAGTGTGTGTTCACTTCCTTTTAAATATATATCCAAATGTGTAGGTATCGCCTGAAAACCTTTTTCAGACCTTGAAATTTAAAATGTCATTATACACTTCAATACAGACTCCTTTTATGGGCTTAGATCTTTAAACGTGACTTCAATAAAAATTAGAGTAGATCTGAACTAGAAGAACTGGAAACCATTTTCTATATATTTTTTATGGTGTTCACAAATAAGCCAGTACAAAGATACTTAAGTCTCTATTGAAATTACTTCTTTTTGTGACTATGTTTTTATTTTGTTCTTTCATGACAGTAAGATATTTGAGTAGCACCATTAATTAGCATAGGACACTACTTAATATTTCTGAATTGTTTTATTTTTTTTTAAAGACTATCTGGAAACAAGGTATACTTTTTCATTTGCTTCTTCTTATTTTGAGTTGAGTTTACTGCAATAACGTAAATCCCAAATTACTTCATCAGTTTCCTGTGAAAGTATATTGCTGATCACTCCAGCCTAATAACCTTCTAACCAACAGAACTGATATATAGTTATTAATTTTTTCATTGTAATCTTCTATGCCTGTTAGAATTGTAACAACGCCTGCTGGCAGAAAGGTTAGAAAAATTAACCCTTCCACATCTGTTTCTCAGTAGGCTAATGAGAAAATGGGTCTTTTTTATTTTTTCTGCTCACTGAGCAATCCCAGAAGTGGGAGAACTAGAAAACACAAATTTCTGTAGCCATTTCATTCCATTTGCTTTAACTTTGCTACAGAGGTATGGCAAGGTAGAGCTGATATTGCATCCAATTACACAAAATATCTCATTCATTAGAATGGAAGTTCTTGCTTCTAGCAGAACTTATGAAAACAAATTAAAAATTGACAATATAATAACCAACTCTAACAATAGCAGTACACTCCTCCTTTAGCTTCCCTTTATATAACACATAAAATCAAAATTAATACAAGGCCCATTCTCTGCTTCATGAGTCAGAAAAAATTGACTGACCTTTCCTACGCCAGTAATTCCAGCTTTCATTGTCCTAGAGTTTTAAGCAGCATCCACAATTTTCTTTTTATGCTACCTTTAATGATGAAGGAAGCAGTTTGCAAACATCTACAATGATCTCAGTCCTTTAAAATCAGAGATATTTTAAAATTTGTATAATAATTTAATCAGCTATGTACTGTATTTATACATATATGTGTGTATTTATACATATGTGTGAATATACATACACACACACACATATATATATATATATATACTGTATCAACATTTCTTCCATGCTTTTCATGAACTGGCTTGTCTTTTTCTATCTTCTCACATTCAGTTCATTAAGTGCAGACCATCAAATACATACACTTATTATATTACAAATATATACACTTTAGCCATGTAAAATAACATAAGTCTAATTGTTTAAAAATTATAATTAAGAGAAATTTTTTTCTATATTGGAGAATTAGAAATGAAAATTAATTTAAGTTAAAGATGTTTTAAGAAGATAACCATATAACATGTCCTGATTCAGTAATTTATTTTTTTTTTAAATAGACTGTAGCCCAGAGGTCATCCCCATAAGAACAGATAAAGCAAAAGTAGCAAGAAAGAATTAAAGTTCACTCATTCCAATCTGAACAGGCTTATCATTTTATACTCCATCTTACTTTACATTCCTAAGGAAAATGTGAGACAATCTAGAGATTACTAATAGACTTAAAATCTATGTACTTAAAAACTAAAAGGTGATCTATGATCCAGAATTCTATACATTTTGGAAAACATTTGGTTTCTTAGGGCAGATGCTTGTGTAGTCTAATACAAGGGAAATGCATTTCATGTGGTTCACAAGTATGACACAAATAAAAGTTAATGTCTTTTCAACATTAATCCCTAAGTAACTTAGGAGTCCACACTAAGATTTACTAGGAAAAATGAAAAATATTTAAAGTATTTCTAGAATCAACATTTAAAAATAGACTTGTAGGAAAAAAAACAGAAAATGCTTTCATTTCAAATTTATAACAATTTTTCCCCTTAAAAATATTCTGAAACAAATAACTTTTAGTTTCTTTTCAGCTTCCAGTATTGCCACCGGAAAACTTCTACAGCATGGCAAACCCTTCAAAACCCCTACAATTTCTTTAGTTGCTATCAACCTTATGAAAAAAAGGGAAAAAGATAGTCCAATTCAGACTATGGGTTATTCAAACTCTTCAATTACATTTAAGAAAAAAAAAAAATGTTTCAACTACTGCTTTTGTGTGGAACATTCTTCCTGAAAAATTTTAAGTGCACATAAAAATAATGAATAGAATGTGCATGACCGTACCCTATATAATTATGTCATGTTAATTAATATAGTGAGCATAGACAATATAAGATAGGCATATAGTTTCATGGTTTTGATGAGAGTTACAAGAGTCATAGAAAAAGTGTAAACACAGAAAATAAGATGGAAAGATTTTGTATTGTGATGAGCAAGACAACAATCTATTATTCATCTAAAATACTCTGAATATGAATTTGTGCAGTAACAAGTATTTCATCACCTTCTAGCAATTTGGAATGAATACTATTCAGCCTTTCATAACTGAAAATAATTCTGTGCTTTTACTGGGGCTCCCGAATGCAAGACCTCAGCTACCACAAGTTTAAGTGCTTCAGTGTAGAACCAATTTCTTCTAGGAACTAGTTTATTGCACTGAGATTGATATTCTTGCTTGTCTCTCACCCTATTTGTGGCTCACCTCTGTCATAACTTCAACTGCTGCTGCCAAATCTTAAAATTAACCTCAGAACAAGGAAGATAAAAAGGGTTGTAATCTTTTCCTACATATCCTGGGATAAAAATTCTTTCCTGTCCTTTGGGACTGACTGTTCTGGGACAGTGAAATGGAAGCTGAAAAAGCTGATTTTTAGTAGTTCCAGTGTGAGTTAGCTCTCTAGCAGACTAATTTTATGGCAATTCAGCAGAATTCTAAATATGATACAATCCTCCTATGTTATGCAATCCTTCTCTCAATTTAATCTTCCAGTATAGTAATTTATTTCCTACTTCTCTCATATAATTCTTCTAGAAGTCATTATCATCTCCCTTAATTCCTTAAATTGTTCTGCTTCTAACTTTGATTTGATCCACTTCTAAGCTGAAACCAAACTGGCATACTTAAAAGTTCGCCTTGTATCTTACTTAGTTCATTTCCAATTCCATTTTTAACGTAGTGGAAAAACAGATCTCTTCAATCTTTTCAGTAAGAGATCCGTGAGAACAGACATATATTGGGTTTCTGCAGCAAGGTTTTGGTAGTGGAGGGACCACATGAGTGGCTTCTGTGAGAAGATGTCAGAAGCTTCACCTATGTCTGACAGAGCCAATGCCATCTGGCTCCAGGATGGACCTGCTGCTAAATGAGGGTGAGTCCATCAATGATGGTGGTAGTAGCCCTGGATGAATCTATTTATGAAGGGGAAAAATCAGCTGTGCAACAGCACATGCAGCTGGAAAAAGGAGTGAGAATATGTGAAACACATCTGCAGCAACTCTGCAGTCACCAAGGAGGTCCTTCAGGCAACAGAGCAGAGATTTCCCTGCTGGCTGTGGTGCAAACCATGATGGGGCAGCTGTGTCCCTCCAGCCCATGGAAGTCCATGGTGGAACAGAAATCCACCTGCAGCCTTGCAGGACCTCACTCTATAGCAGGCCCCTGAATAGGACTTGTGTTTATTCACGCTCTATTTTATTTGAAAAAGCCTAGTCTCATTCATAGAACTGGAGATTACACTGGACACCTTTTGTCAAAGCGATGATAGTGATGCTGAAATTACTGATGTCTCCCTTTAGTTCTTTTTAAAGATAGGTTGCCCACACATTGGTCAGCAGTTCTGCAGTTTTGTATTTGATGGTTGCCAGATGTCTCAGGGAGATGCTGTGTAGGCCTGATTGCTTACTGTCAACTAACTTCTCTGTTTGATCAAATGTTTTCTATATATTTCAGTCTGACCTAACTTCTCTGAACTATCTTATAAAAAGGGTATGACAGCTATGGGAATATACCTAACAAAAGATCCTATAGAGCCTTTCTTCTATGGACTTTTAATCTCCAATTTCCATTTCAACAGTACAACGATTTGAAGAATTATTACTTGTAAGCTATTATGAGACACTGTTCAATTAAAATTGAAATTCCCTTTAAACTAGGAAAATCAAACATAGCTCAGCTCTCTTCAGATATTGTTTTGTTCTGTTTTTAATTTGGAAAAATAATACAGGCATTCTTCAAACATACTCAAGAGCTTCAGCTTTTGAAAACAGTACTCTTCTGCTACTGCTTTACTCATTAGCCATCCACATTCATCTCTTTTTGAATGACACCTTATAAAGATGCTTACACTAATCTTCAAAAAATGACCAACATCAAGGTTTGTAGAGCTGAAGAAAAAACTGCATAAATGTTATTATAATTTAAGAAACAAATACTTTAATGGCTATTATAGTTTCTTTACCTCTGTTAATTTAACTGCTAATTATTTTTTTTTAATTATAATGTTGTGGTAGTAACTGAAAGAAAAAAAAAGCTGGTTTTCTGTGAGAACTTTAATTAATAATTAACACATAACTTTAAGTCTTGGGTTATCAATAGAGTCCTTTCAAATCTGCTATATTTAAGAGGATTCCAAAAAAATTGTAAAATTGATATTTTACTTTTTTTCCTTACTAACAGTTTTGCTATGTGATTACAGGAAGTTAAGCTATTTTCTTAAGCAAATGCTTCCATTATGATAAGTACAACACTGTGTTGGTTTCTGCCTGTACTGTCAAGGGGGTGAATAAGCTGAATAACGCTGGTCAAGCAATTCCTCTCTGTGTCTCACTTTTCCCATGTCTGAAAGACAGAAAAGTTACCCTCTTTCTATAAAATGCACACAGATTCTAATGGATAGCATTGCAAGTACCCCAGAGAATATAATCAAAATTATTCGCATAAAGAGAAGTAAAAATAGCACTTTCTTGTAAGAAAGTTACACCAAATATACAGGGACAGTTTTTATGTTTACATTTTATTTCTCTGCAAGTGACTGAAGAGAATTTGGTATTGTCTCCTTTGGTTAGAAAGAAAAAAAAAAAACTGAGGTTGATGGGAACTTTATTATAAGAAAAGCCAAGTGTGGAATTGGATAGAAAGTAGCAAATCATAGCCTGATGGGCAGTGCAGTTCTGTTTGTCCAACAAACCAATCCCTCTTGGTTTGAATAATTCTATTGTTTCCAATACTCAGATGAAGCTTCATGCAAGTGTAGCTCCGACATGTAGTCCAATCTTTCTTGCTCTGGCCATACATCTGAAAGGTTTCACAAATTGTTGGAAGACAAATATCAAATGAAAAAACAAACAAACAAGCAAAGAAAAAAACATCTGAATTTCATCCAGGAACAGGTGGATTGAACGCATATTCTATTTAGGGCATGGTTCACCTCCTTCTGACAGAACAGCTCACTTCCTGCTTTCAAGTACTCTTCATATAGAGAAGAGGCAGGTCAGACTCTGGCATCATCCTGCAGTGCAGGGTACTGAGCAGGATGCCTTGTCTCCACTCCCACCAGGATGTAACTCCATACTGGTATTTTTGCCAGAGCAGCAGAGACAGTTCAGTGAGTTTGGGTATTGCTAATTTGCCATCAATTAGGTTGTTTCACACACTGGAAGGGCTGCCAGAGCATCACCATTTAGTAGAATGCTGGTGTTTGCAAATGGCTCGTTTGAAGCAGAGCTTGGAAGGTGAGCTGTGATGCCGGGTGAAGCAGCTTGTCTGCTGTGGCTCTGAGTTTGGCAGCTGTTATGCTGGGTGAGGGAATAAGAGCAAACAGGGGCCCAGTACACACATTGAACTGCATGCATGTTAATGCTTGGGCTCATTTAGCCTTATTTTAAACACTTATTATGGGAGTGCTTCTGGATTTCTGGATTTCAATCTTCTCACTATTTTCCAGCTCTCTAAAAGCTATTAATGAGTAATCTTATTACATCTTTCTTTACACAAATACGACATTGATATGTGTTTGTTGGGAAAAGGTGTTGTATTGCATGTATGTCTCATGCAATTAGGAGGGAGTCAATCCAAATAAATGTAGATACTGTCTGATTTCCAATGTTTGAACTAACTGCTCCCAGATTTGTTTATCTCTTTGGAGAAATAAACAACTTGACACAAAGAGGAAGCTCAACTTTTCTTAAGATAAGTCTGTCAGTAAATTAAAACTAGTGACATAAAGTTTTGGGCGATTTAAGCTTGTAGTTCCAAATAAGAAATTAGTTTCCTATTTCCCCCTCAAAAATGACAGACATTTTTACTGCTTTCAGTTCATAGTTCAACTTTTTTTGAAAAGAATGAGAAATTGTACACTTAAAATTGTACTTTATTTCTTGGTACATAAATGCCTTTCCTAGTAACCTCCTATTTGGGAAAAAGATAAGGAGCCATTTATAAAAATCAGTTCTCTGATCTCATGCTTCCAAATGTGGTATTCCATTATTTTTATCTTAATTTTTTCTATAACTTTGTCCACAGAGACTTCACTGAATTAATGATATGTAACACTTTAAACAAAAAGAGGAAAACGCTTAGTTTTTGTTCTTCTACATTGTTTTTCTAAATTTTTATTATTTATTAAATAATTTATTTATTATGTATATATTCAGAAAATGACTGTGTTTGGATATTAATTAATATATTAATAATATAATAGACAAATATAATAAATTAATATAATTCAGATATTAAATAATATATTTTTATGCATTAGCCATCAGTTCATGGATGGTTTATTTTGATTTCCATAAAAATCTCTGTACATTAAGTACAATGGTAGAGTACTATCCAAAAATACCTGAAATAGTGGCCACCAGTATAGCAAGATAAAAAAGTGAATATGTGAGAAATTGTCAGTGATGATATCACTGAAGTATTTACACCTTAAACGACAATATTTATTGATCAAGTCACAGTGGAACCTAATTTTAATGTCATATTGGGGGATGTACCTTTTCCTCTGACAAATGAAATCATGAATCCTGATTTCACTTTTCATTGCTACTTCAATTCTGATCAAAGCCATTTACATTTAATAAATCAATGATAAACTAGCAGCAGTTGGTGGGCACTGGAAATACAGCAACATTCCTGGTCAAACAGTAATCTTCTGTTGAAGTGTTCTAGGTAAAATCTCCAGAGTATACCTTTTTAGAAGAAATTTCAAATAATAGCTAGAATTTACTGAAACATGCACATGAAAACATAATGCTAAGGAATTCTTATAAATCATGTAAGATACTCTATTTCACAGCACAAGTTACTTTTCTTTAGGAATTCCCAAAGTAGAATTAGAACTAGAACTAGAACTAGAACTAGAACTAGAACTAGAACTAGAACTTGAACTATAATGTTAGAAAGATAGATAGATAGATAGATAGATAGATAGATAGATAGATAGATAGATAGATAGATAGATTAGATAGATAGATTAGATATATATAAGAATAATCATCTTGCTATTTCATGGTATGAGTCTCTAGTTAACAATAGTGGCCTGGACCTCTTCTGTTATCAGGGCCAGATTCACTTGCAATTTTCATTCTATCATATAAATAAGTGTGTACTTCTTTTCTGAAACCTTGCAAAAACCATCTTTCAAATGACAGTAAGTATCTTATTGTGAGGGATTCTTTTACAGTTTCCTGCTAAATCTCTTGTAAGTAGTAAGCTCACTAAATAGAAACTACCTGCAAGGATTTGACAATATAGTCCAAGAATTCATATGTAAAAGATATTATTGTTACATTAATGAAGCTTAATCATATTTTGCTTTGCTAAGTCTTTTTGAATGCACTAGTTTTTTCTGCACATGTTAAAGACTACTAAGTAAAAGAGGTTTGAAAGTGGAGTATATTGCTTTGTGCCTGGAGTCTTATCCTCTTGAGAAAGGATAAAGCATGAGGGTGGGCTGAAAATACTGTAAATATGCAATTAAAGGGATGGAAGTCAAATCATGTTCAGTTAATTTAAAGTTTCAGTCTTTCACGCAGCATTTTCATAGGTTGATCTTGCAGTACTGTGATTTCCTGGGCATTATGAAAATACAGAATTTGTTAATGCATTTCTGAAACTGAAAAGGAATTTTTTTCCTTTTCAGTAATCTGAATGCTAAAATATGAAACTCCCTCTGAAGAGACAAGTTTCTTTGTATTGCACAGTTAAAGCAGATGCATCAGTAAAATGAGCCCAGAAGTATTTTCTGTATGTCAATTAATGGTTCATTTTCAGTAACAGAGATGTGCAGTGTAGATATTAAGTAAATATTTTATTATCTGAAATTAAACCACAAGCAAAACCTATTCAGAGGTGTTCATAAATATTTTTTCTGGAATTTTTAGATTGTGAGAGTGTCAAAAGTACTTCTGAAAATCCAAAAAGAATTACCATCTGATCAATGCAGAAGATCACTTGCCAAAAGCAAATTCTGTGCAGCAGAAGAAAGTAAATGCAAAGTGATGACCTGCCATAATGATGTTTACCTGGACAGTTGTTTTTTTTTTCAGTGAACTGCCCTGTGTATTCTATTATGTTTAATATACTCCTGATAAAAGAATCAGAGTTCAATCAAAAGTGGTTGTTTTTAACAAAGGTTAGTTAAAAGAGTATTTGAATTTCTGTTTCTTTACACATAAACAACTATTTTCAGATGGAAATTCTAAACTTACTTTTTGTCTCTTTTTTCACTGTTTTTACTTATTACAGATATCTGCTGTGTCACGTTGCTCTCAAAAATAAAAAAAAAATTAACACAAGATACTCAATCTCAAGACTATAGGATTTGACACATGAGCAAGAATAATTGCTATTTTACTGTTAGCAGAGAATGGAGTGAAGTGGAGCAAAGGGCTAGTGTAGTCTTTCAGTCTTCCTCTGAAGGAGTGGAATCTTACTATCAGTGCCCAGCATGGCCTTGCACAGTGAGGATGTGGAAATACTCAGTTAGAGATTGCTCATGACTTTCTCACACATAAAAGCAATGCAGAAGGGCAGGGGATGCAAGACTGCTGCTTCCCTGAGGCTGCAGAAGAACATTAGCTCTTCTCTTGTTCTGAGGATTTTTCACGTAATTCTTGGTGTTCACTGAGTACCCAGAAGAGCTAACGAATTTAAGCATGTGAATAATCTGACTTTTTCAATACTTTACTATTACTAAAGCCTTTTGAGACGTACCCATATATATGCCCTTATATAGGAATTTTAGATTGCTTCTTGTAGAATGTTTGCCTTGGAAAAGGTACTTCCACCTGCAGAAATGTGTTCTTTATCTATTAAATATGTCTTTTATTTTTAATCTAAATCTCTGACCATTCAATATCTTCCTTAGTTCCTTTTCTTACCAACATATAGTGCATTTTGCTTAAAATGGGCAGGCTGTGCTTTAAATTTCAGCTCTAAATGATCTATCTAGGCATTAAATTTGCATTTAAGCACTTTGTAGAGATGGATAATTGATGCCTTAACTTTCTACTGCCTTTTTACTAGTGGTTTGATGGAGTTCATTTGAATGTAAAGCACCATCCATGAGAGGTAATTGGGAGGTGTTGGCTGAGAGCTGAGCCTAATGTAACTCACAAAATGTATTGCTCTAAAATCCTGAATACATTTCCAGGGAGTTCTGCCAAGGTAACCAATACATGGTCTTATTATGGGTGCTCAGAAGTACAGATCTCATGTTGTGTTAAAATTTCCATAGGTAAAAAGAACATAGATACATAATTCAGGAAATAGTAACTATTTCTCAATTAAAAAAAAATGCTGAGAACTGCAATTTGCTCATACTGTGGCTACAGGAAACAAACAGGAAAATATTAATCCTTTTAAAAATTAGTGACAGAAAATATCATGACATCCATTGTATAATGGTACTGAAAGCCTGTTTAGGGTGCATACATAATTCATGTTATATTGATATTCTATAACTATCACTCATTAAATATAATTATAATATAAGAATTACTATAGCACTGTGACTATAATAAAAATGCTTTTTATTGGGGTATTACAATATTTTTTCTATTAATAACAGAAGTGTTACACAGTATTTTTTTCTGTTACTTTCTGCAGACAATAAGTAGATCTCCTGACAATAATCAAAAGAAAAAAAAATGTCTCTCTGGAAGTGATACAACTTAAACTTAAATATTCTGTTTCTTTTCAGATGCTTTAGATTATCTGAGACTTCCATGTCAGGTTACTAACTATGGTTCAAGGCCCATTACTTTCTGGAGTAATAGATAAAGGCCAGACTGGATATCCTGGGACATCTAAAATAATAAAACTTTATCTGCTAGTGGAACTTAATCCAGCTGAAACATCCATAGGTTTTGTTAAGCAGTGACCATCAGGCTAATGCACGCTGCCTCTTAGGCTTTATTCAATCAATCCAGGGACTCAGTTTAACCTGAAAGGTTTGGGTTTTACTATTTTTCTACATATTTCATTTAAGAAATATGATTTTTTCATAATGTAGCGACTCTGGTGAACTACTGCAAGGATATCCAATAAGAATAAGTTGAACTTGGTTTAGCGATTTAGTATTTCCAGGTATATCTTATTGTCCATCTGGAAACCCTAGCTTAGGTGAGATTGCTTACTTTTAGTTTACTAGTTTATAATTATATACTATATTTTTAGAATTTAATACTGTCCCTGATGATAATGCCACTCAGAGAAGAGCTGCATGACATAATGATAAAACGCCTGTTTGTGTAATGCACTCTTACAACACTATCAGAACTGCTGTATTAAAAAAAAAATCAGATCTCTTCCAGTATTTAGGGCTGTTGAAACCTAATTGTATATTCAATGTTTTAACAGCCATTTTTAATAACATATTCTGTAATTTAAGTGTATTTACAGTTTTATCTTGAGATGTTCAGGTCCCCTATCTTGACTCTTTCTGACTGAGACTACCATTAGCATATAAAATCCCTTCACAAAAATAGAGGCGAAGAAACTGGTTAACAGGAAAGATACTAAAGATTAAGTCAAGTTCTGGATGCTGCTCATCAATATTTTCCTTTGTATTTTCTGTTAGTAAACACACACATGCGAAAGGCATACAAAATCAAGTTTCTTCATCTCTTCCCCCTTGTTTTGGCTGAGAGAACAGCAAGAGAGATCTGGAAAATTAAGCAGATGCTTATTTCTGTAGCATCTGTCAAGGATGTTTGCTAAGTCTTGCAAAAGCAGAAGACAGGTGGCTAGAGACAGTACTAACCCACCACTACACCCAGAAAAGACTCTCATTATAAGTAGGTGTGCCTAGGATTGTGTGGCAAATTTTTTATTATGTCCTCATGCTATTTTCTTTACATTAATAATTAAAGTCAACTGATAAAAGAAAGAAAGAGAAAGAAGTAGACTGACTTATAAAACTTTTCATTCAGAAAAAGAAATTCAACAATTTTGGAAAAAAAATGTAAGTGTGTAGGCTTTCTAAGCACGTCTTTTTAAGTTCTGTTATTACAAAATATTTCAGTCACTTTCCAGAATTTTTACTAGCTAAGTTAAATAAATGAAAATTCCTCAATGTTGGTGATGGGTATTTTGCTTGTTTTGGATGTTGTATGCATTTAATTTTGCTATACCCGTACCTTTTCCCTGAATTTTCCCCTATCTATCTTATTTTACTGTATTCTCGTGAAATTTCCCTGGTTTTATGCTGCAGCTGACAAATACAGAAAGATGTGTAATTTAGAATAATATTTTTCACAGTGTATTAACTTAACAGTAATTAAATTATTGTATTTAAATAATTAAAATAAATTAAAATAAAATAATTAATTAAAATAAATTAAAATAAAATAAATGTATTAAATTAACAGTGTATTAACTTAGATAACTTTTTTTTTTTTCACTGTGCCATCACAGCACATCCCTTTAATGAAATATTGTCTTCCTTAAGCATTTCAGTCATAACCCAAGCCCTTAAAAGCTGAGGGCAGCCTTCTGTGAGACCTTTGTCAAGATCAAAGTATAAAAGGGTCAGAGGAAAATCTCTGTAATGCTCACCTGGGGAAAATGAAACCTTTACTATGACAGAAAAAAAGAGTTATGGCTAGTGACTATATAGTCACTATAGAATGCAGTGAATCCATTGAATTTATAGTGGCAGTTACAGAACCGTTGAGCTAATGCTGAAATGTGGTATTTTATACTGGTTTTGTTATGTTCCTTGAATACAGAATTCTGGAATCAAAAAATGGCTTGGTTGGAAAGACCATAGATTCACAACATCACAGAATCACAAAATAATTAGTGTTGGGAGAGAGCTCTGGAGACCATCCAGTCCAACCCCCATGCCAATGAAGGGTCACCTGTGCAGGTGGCACAGGAAGATGTCCAGGTGGGTTTTGAATGTCTTCAGAGGGAGACTCCACAACAGCCTGTGCCAGTGCTCTGGCATCATCAGTGTGAGGAAGCTTTTCCTCATGCTGAGGTGGAGCTTCTTGTGTTTTAGTTTATGGTCATTACTTCTCCTCCTGTCACTGGGCAATGCTGAAGAGTCTGGCACCACTTACCTTTGAGACATTTATAAGTATTGATGAGGTCCCCGCACAGCCCTCTCTTCTTCACACTAAACAGGCCCAGCTCCCTCAGTCTATCCTCACAAGGGAGATGCTCCAGACCCCTCTCATCTTTGCAACCCTCTGCCAGACCCTGTCTAGTAGTTCCTTGTATTTCTTGTACTGATGAGCTGGGAACTGAACACAGCACTCCAGATGTGACCTCACTAAGGCTAAGTAGAAAGGGAGGATCATCTCCCTCAATCTGCTATTACACTTCCTGATGACCTTTAGATCATCTAAGATCTTCTATTCATATCACTGTCCAATATAATTGAAAAATAATCTCTTTCTGTTTAAACAATTGCCCCTTGCCACATCTACTACCTTGGTAAAAAATTATCTGTTCATCTTTCTTATGAGCCTCTTTATATACTGAAAGACCTTATATACTATAAGGTCTTTCCAGTGCCCTCTCCAGGCTGAAGAATGTCAAAACTCTGTCAGCTTGTCCTCATAGGAGACCTGTTCTACTCCTCTTACTCCATTTTCATGGCCCTCCTCTGCACCCACTTGAAGAGGTCCATGTCATTCTTGTGCTGGGGACCACACCTGGATGCAGAACTCCAGGTGAGGTCTCACCAGAGTGAAACAGAGTGGGAGATTCCTGTCCCTTAATCTGCTGGTGGCAATTCTTTTTATGCATCCCTGGATACAGTTGGCTTTCTGGGCTGAAAGCTCACATTGCCAGCCAACATCCAATTTTTCATTCACCAGTGTCCCCAAGTCCTTCTCTCCAAGACTGCTCTGAATCCATTTGTGACCTACATATCTCCAGGGCAGTGGCAAAAATCTGAGGGAGACAGTATCTAGGGCCTCATATAAGTATATATAGTCCAAGTATATACAGTACTTTGTCTCTCCATTGTAGATGGACAATAGATAATCAGGCATGATTGGTGATAGATAAATATATAGATAAATATATAGATAAACAGGCCATTGGTGAAGTCACATTATCTGTCTCTACTCAGTTCCCCATCTTCCATATGTTTTGAGATATCTTACAGGAGGATCTGCACCATGATCCTTATGGGAACAAATATGAGGTTTACTGGTTGTTAGAAAACAGGGTCCTCCTTTTTACCCTTTTAAAAATTGTCATGATGTTCCTCTTTTCTCAGTCACTGAAGTCATTGCCTGACTGCCAAAAATTTTCAAATATGATGGAATATGACTGGACAACTGCATCACCCAATTACCTCAGGGCCCTTAGATGCATCTTCTCATGTCTGTTGAGTTTGTGTATGTTCAGTTTCCTCATGTGGTCTCAAATCTGATTTTCACTTATGTTGTGCACTTTATTTCACTTATGTTATTGACTTTAATCCTTGTCCCTTAATCCTTGAGGATTAGGAATTTGGGAGATGTAGGAAGAGAGATTGCCATTAGGTAATGAGGTGAAGCAAAAAATTTGTTGAGTACCTCAGCATTTTCCATATTATTTGTCACTTGTTCTCCTTATTTAAGAATGGGAGGTACAAATTCTTAATTCTTTCTTCTCTGGACATGTACTTGCCATATCCCTCACCAATTTCAATCTCAACTGTTCCTTCTTGTTCCTTATCCCATCCATACATATCCATATATTCTTCCCTGGATACCAGTCCCTGCACATTTTCTTACACTTTAGTCCTTATTCAGCCATGCTGGATCTCCTGCCTTCCTTGTCTGCTTTGAGAGATCTTGAGCTCTAATAATAATCTCCTTATTGTGTTTTCAGCTCTGTTCAGTTCCTTTCTCCTGGTGGGAAGTTTCCTAGTGAGTCACATCCAAGAATATCTTAAACTGAAAGTTTTCTTTCCTAAAATTCAGGGCTCTGACTCTACCCTTCATCTGGCCCATATTCCTCAAGACTGTGAATTCCACTGTAACCTGAGCAGCCCAGGTGGATACCAGTCTTGTCTTCTCTAATTAGTTCATTTCTACTCGTGAACATCATGCCCAGTAATGCTTCTTTTCTTGGGCTGTCTATAACCTGGGTTAAGAAATAATCCTCACCATACCCCAAGAACCTTCTGGATGTTTTACAACTTGCTGTGCAGCTTTTCCAGCAGATGCCATGGTAATTGAATAAAGATTGAAAAAGTCAAGAGGTTAAATAGAAATACATATTATATAAACTGCTGAAAGGTTTTTCATTCATCAGACGACAGCAATGAAACTAAAGATGGATTTTTTTTCCCCCTTGACTTTATTGATCAAAGCTTACTTTGATAAATCTTACTTACTCCACAAGTGGTTTTGTTAATAGATACTTTCGCAACTATCAAGGATGAGACAGACTTAGATTTAAACTGAAAAATTAAAAAGAAATGGAAACAAAAAGAGGTTAGTTAATCATGAATACAATGGAGTAAGGAGGGTCATCAACGGAGCACAGATATGATGAAGATATCTTTTCAAATAAACATAGGCAGAGAGACTTGAGGCTACTCAGTGTGAAGAAGGTGAGGGGGAGACTTTATTGTGGCTTTTCAATATTTAACAGGGGCTCATATGAAAACTGGAGTGAAATCTTTTGCCAAGGCCTGTAATGATATGGCAAGGGATAGTGATTTTAAACTGAAAGAAGATAGGTTTAGAACAGATTTCCAAGAGGAAGATGAGGATTGCCTTTCCCTGGCAGTGTCCAGGTTGTGGTTGAATGGTGCTTTAAGCAATCTCACCTGTTGAAAGGTGTTTGTGCCCATCACAAGTGATGTGGACAAGATGGTCTTTAAAAGTCCCTTCCAAACCAAACCATTCAGTGATTTGATATTCCATATTTGTTTGGTTGCACTAAATAGTATACATACATATAACATTTTATTTAATTTTACTTGAGTGAAGAAATAGAGAATATTAAAATAAGTATAAATTTTGTAGCATTACATGCATTTTAATAGACTAACAACTTAATTATTATAGCACTATTATAAAATAAAGAAAAGCAAATATATCTGATATATGATTCAAACAGCCTCATTTGCTATGCTTTATTAAAAGTGTCATGCTTTGTCTAAAACTAACTTTTGCCTAAAGAATAAGTATTGCTCTATTGAAGAAATTATTTACTTTTATCAGTTTTAGTATTCTGTTTATTTTATTTTCATTAAGTAATTGGCAATATGGTAGCACTTTTTTGAAAACTAAAGGCATAAAATAATATGAAATATTCTATCATAACCTTTAAGGCTGTTTTTAGTAAATATGAAAGTTTTGTGGGCAGACATTACATACTGACAAATTTAATTAATTTCACCAAATTAATTATTCAACTTGCAGATGTTTATATTTGAGCTAGTTATTCATATTATCTTACAAAGTGGTGGAAACAATACAAGATATTGTGGGAATAAATTAAATGTCTAATAGAAATCAGTAACTTCCCAAAATTAAATTATAGTCTATGCTTATAACAGAATCTATAACTCATAACACTTCTATATATGCGTGGCTCAGGCCAAACCTTTAACTTCACCCTAAACAGTTACATGTTCACTTTATTATTAATATGCAGTTCTATCTCTTTTGTTAAGGATTTTCCACTGGCATTTATGTGATGGATGTTGTCTATGCCTCAGGTCCTTGATAAAATTTAAACTTTTAATTCCTCTACCTCGTGAATCATGAAGGTCAAATTCTGCAATTCCATTGCAAGTCATGCAAAATTTTGGCAAACATTACAAAACATAAAAGGAATAAGATAGACGGGGAAAAGCAGAGACTGAGATAAAATCAAGATATTTCATAGTTTCTCTTAGAAAACAAACTTTAAAAAACATAAATAAAGATGAAAAATAGATTACATTAACTGACGACAAATCCATTTATATTGAGCTGTGTATCAAAAATAAAACTGCTGGATGATGATTTTAGTTAAATTTGAGTTTTTTTAGTGTTGGAAGAGGATCAAGCTTTATTCAGAGATGAGGAGAATGATTTTTGGAAAAACAGAACAAAACAAATTAAAACCCCCATAACCACATGGAAAAGATGCCAGTCTGCTTCTAAACTTCTTTCTCTGGTGGAAAGCTTTAAGATATCATAGTACAAGAATTAGATGTTTCTGATTATTTGAAACAAAAATGAGATAAAAATTAATGGTGCAGTGGCATCCTCATGCCACTTCTATTACTCTTTAGAGAGTAATAGAAGAGCTGGAAATGAGAAAATAGACTGGGTGGGGGAGGGAGAGGATTATTTGACTACAGAAAATTTTCAGTTTAAAAGGAATATACAACAAATCATCTTACAATGTATCTGAAAATATATTTATATTTGAAACAGTGTGTTTAATGAAAAGTTAATGAGCTCTCATCTAGGGCACCAAGTCAATTCTGGTTTCACTGTTGTCTATTCTTAAGCAGCTTTAGTTTCAGAAATGGGATACTAATAGTATAAGCACCTTCTTGAAACCATGGAAGTAGAGAGCTGGGATCCATAAATCGTAAAATTTTAATCATAAAAATTACCAGCTGGCCTAGTTTAGATATCTACCATTAATTGGGTAAAAGTATATGGGAGAAATCCTATCATAACAATTAACAAAAAATCCCATTAAAATATAAATTTTAAAGACCCATCTAAATATATACAAAAAGCAGTAATAATTTTTGTTATCAGCACCTTCCCTGGGAGATCTGTTCTGTTCCTAGAATGGGTAATCATAGCCAAAAAAAAAAAAAAATCTTAAGTGAAAGAAGATGCAGGGGTAAAAAACTTCAAATCAACCAACCAACCACCACCACCACCAAAATAATCCCAGTACAATGTTTTTATCAAACTGGGTACTTTGGCCAAGAGTGATAATCTGGTGAGTTTTATCACTTTTATGGGTTTTTTTTTACTCCCACTAATGGTCAAATTTCTGTGATTTTTAGATATAATAAAAGAGTGAGCCTTAATGTGTAAAATTTTCTGGTGGAAAGACCTCTTTCCTTGAAGAAAGAGTTTTCTATATTCTACCTAGAAAGATAAGCCAGGAATTGATCATTTCTGACCAAATGTTCAGGAAGGCTTCTATGGAATGTTTGATTTCAGCAATTCAGTAGCTTGCAGTGGGATATAAGTCTCAAATTATAGCAAAAAATCCTCCAACCTTCTTTTCTAGGTGTCTGCATGTCTTGTGCATTTAAACAGGACATGTTGGGATTTTTTTTTTTAAGTCATACCCTCAACTTAAAATTATAAAATCTAATTAAGTGGAAAGGGTTAGGGTTAGGGACAAAGGTCTTCACATCAGAGAATGCTGTAAAGATCCTTGAAATTACCTTTGTTTGGCTGAGAACAGAAGTGCTATTACAAATATCTCCTGTGATTAAGATTGTTTCACATTATGTGCTTGGGTTTATGAACCTTCCTTTATTTTTGGTAGACAAATACAGGCTGAATAGTATAGTGAGCTAATCTCTATATTTTTTCATGTTTCTATGATTCATGTTTCAATTTCTATGTTTTGAGTGGATGAGAAAAAAATTATATTCACTGAGCAGGATAATTTTGAGCTTTATCTAATGTTAGAGACTCACAGGCCTATTTAATATAGGAAAAACCTGCTGAAATACTAATTTTTAACTTTTTCAGCAATTAATTATTTTTATTTCCTAGTTTTGTTCTAAGAATCATTGGTTTTTACATTCAGGAGCTTTGTGTCATACTTTTACCAGTTTGACACCGAATATGTTAAATAGAGTAATTTTATACACACTTTAAATTTTATATTATGGTAGGCAGAAATAGAGGTAATATTGATAATTTCATTTATAAAATATAAATCTACTTACCACAGCTGTAGTCTGGGTGTCTGTGACTCAGACAGATGTTTTAAAGTTACTTTCTGTGTGATCAACAGGTTTCTCATTAGCTTATGCTGGCATGTTGGGATATCCACCACCAGATTTTTTTAAATAAACACGTATTTCTATGCCATACATTTTCTTGTTATACAAAAATTTGGAAATTCCATGTGGAATCAAAATTCAGAAAATAAATAAAACCAACCCTTGTTTTCTTTGATTGTCCTGACTTATTTTTTGAGGTTTTCCAGATTCCTGAAATTTTCAGGATTAAGTAAGACAATATTTTCCTAGTTTTATGTACTATTTGACCTTGTCATGTAAGAGAAGATACCATAATGTATTTTTTTAAAATACTCTGTTACAAAGAGTCTAGAAAATAATCAATGCCTAATCTGCATACGTGTGAATTGACAGAACCCTAGGTTAAATTAGGACTAAGAATGCAGGCCACTGATATCTCATACATTTTTGGGTTTCACCACAAATAGTAATAAGCTGAATGTAAAAAAAAGCTATAGCAGTTAATGACTGTAGTAACAACACAGTAGAAAAGCAAATGGAATATAGTAAAACACAGGGCCAGCCATGTGAAAATCAAATTACCTTGTTCAACCTAGAACACAGAACACGTTCTTGTTTAGAACCTAGGTGTAACAGTAGCAGACAAAAACATTTAGTTGCTTAGTTAGCTTTCAATTGTGAAACTTAAGAGACTGCCAGATCATAAGGAAGGAAAAACATGATAAAGTACTGTGGGTTGAATACAAAGAGCTAGCAATAAAACAGTGCAGCACCAATCTTGGAATTTTAAATCAATTGGTCATCTAAATGACACATTTTTCCCTGACATGCATCTGATGGGATAAAGCTATGGGTTTTGAAGGACTCTGATGACATAATTACAACCCTGCTCTCTCTTGTCTTTGAAAAATATAAGTATCCTGATGTCTCAAAAATGAAAATATTACACAGTCATCTACAGGAATGGGAATAAGGAGAATCTAATGTGGGTGATCAGTCTCATTTCAGTACCTGGGCATCCTTTAGGTATTACTCTTGGACTGGATTCCGCTTACTCTCACTGTCAACCTGAGGATCAGAAGAGAGTACATCAGCAGATCTGCAGAAAACATCAAACAGATAGGCGTAGAGATATTACCATCTCTGCTTAAATGTTAAATTTGTCTTGAAACATAAATGCATGCAGGAAGGTGGATGACATTTTCATGGGGTAAAATGGAGATAATTCTTTAATGGATGGAGAGGAACAAAAAAGACTTGCTGAAGAAGCCTAAAGAACAGTTAGAGTGGAAGAAACAGGAGCAAACATGGTAATGGAAACAAAAAAGGGCTATATTTCAATAAGAGCAAATTTAACAAGGTTGAAGACAGCCAGCTAGGAAAGAAAAAGATGTACTTGAAATTAGAAAATAATCACTAAACAAAAGATTACTTTGGACAGTGTAATTTTATTAAGACCTAAAGGTATAGAATTTACTTCTGGGAAGAAAGTGGATATCATTGTCCAAAAAAAACTCAATACAGACAGTGTGATAAAGAATCCAGTAATGATAAAAATAATTTAAATAGAAAAAGCTGTCAAATAGAGTGGTATTTAAGTTTGCAATGCATATATATTTTCAGTTTGACATGAAAGATATTGGAGCAAAGAAGTGGTAAAGAAAGCTGCAGTTGATTACAAAACATACCTAAATAAGAAGAAAATGCTATAGGCCACATTGATGAGGTAAAGAAGAAAAGATAGTCATAATGTTAATTCTATATTCAGAAACATAAATATCTGTGGAAAAGGAGAGGCAAAGAAAATATCTTTCTGAAAAACAATAAAGGATGAAAAAGTGCCTAGAACAAGTTACACAATTTTATTAATTTAGATAAGCAGGAATACTGTGACAAAAACAGACATCCTTTTCAGCACATGATTTTATTTTTAAAAGATTTGCCTCAGTGTTCAAACCTGAAAACACTAGCTGAAGGTGTATTTAGCACAGATCTAAGACAATTTTTCTTGTTCAAGAAACCATACAATTCACTGTTGAGTTATAGCCACATATGGACACAGTATTTTTAAAGCCCGTAAAAAAAATATTTCTAAGAATGATTTATGACCCTATTCCACTGATTTTTCCTCTGTTTATGATTTCTTGGTTTTTACTTTTCTTGATTATTTAGATGTATACTATTTCTGTTAATTCATTCTGAGTATTACCCAGAGGTTGTGATAGGGAATTAATATTTCAGTATAACATTGCAAGTCTGTTTCATTAGACTAATCAAAGAATCCCCCAAAGAAATCTAAATAACTCGTAAATTTCACTAGAAGTATTATCAATTTAATCTGTGGTTTGTTTTTGGGGAGAGGTTTTTTTTTTGTTTTGTTTAGGGGGTATTTTTGGTGCTTTTTTTGTTTTTTTTCATAAAGGAAATTCAGTGTTTAAATGCATATGCCAGAAGTCTGTCCCTCCTGCATGGTATAGAATGTTTTTTACCTCAATACAAATTCAGCATACCAAAATGATGGTGTAAGGACTCTTAGAAAGGCAATGTGCCTTAAACCCCTAGTGTTCACACTATCTGCAAGAGCTGAATGATTGTGAGTGTTATATTGCATATTGTGACTTTGCTCAAAGACAACAAGTAGGCTTGAGTTACCATGTGCATAGCTCTGGTCTCTCTCATTTTCAGAGTCTGGTATTTACCTAGACACACATTTCCCAAAGGATGTACAGTGCCACCTTCATTTTGTTCAAATTGTAATTTTTAACAATTAGTTTTGTTGTAATGTAGAGGCAAGACTGTGAATAAAATAGTTCATGCACAGAATTAGAATTAAAATTGCTGTTGTAGGAATCTCAATATATCTGTGTTGTACAGCATTAGGTCAACATATGGTGCATGGAAATGAAAGTAATGTTATCATTACTACTATTTGCTGTTTCTTCGTGAGGACTTTGAATCCTACAATTAAGTTTGACTATACAGATAAAATATTAATAATTTTCAGGATTAATTGACTTGAAACTATCATAATTATATCAGTTGTGAATGTGTTTCCTCTTCTTCTAATACTGGTACTAGATGGCTGTTACAGTCTTCCACCCCTAATTTCTCTTTTCAGAAATAAAATCTGTGATGTCACTGCATACACCACATTTGGTATCTTTCAGTGCTTTCTGCTTAAAAGTCAGTGAGCAGGAGGGAGCTCAAACAGGCAAAATAAAGAGTCCAAGGACAGAGATTCTGAAAGAAAGAAAGACTAAAGGGGTGTTTGTGTGGGAGGGGAAGAATCTTAGAATAGATTTGTGGTTGTAAAGTTGAAAAGTCTTTTCCCAGTACCACCACAAGTGCTGCACAGATGCTGTTAGGCAGCAAGGTGAATACAATAAAGTCAAGTTGCAATGTAAAGGCCGCATCACCATAATAAATTGCAAGACCTTCAGACTCATACTCATATAATGATGTTACAGCTACGGTTATGGCTTATTTATTTAACCAAGGGCAAAGTTGTTGAGACAGAGTTTCATTTTCAAGAAAGGCCTGACAAGGCAGATGGCAGTAATGGCACAGGACAAATGAACTTCTCTGCTAGCTAGCCAATACAAAATAGAGCACAGCTCAGGAGGACAGAGTGGGTTCTCTTAAGAGGAAACATAAACCAATGAAATTAAATACCTACTGCGCATTAATATACCCATTAGTAAGCATTAATAAAATAAAAAGGCTCACTTCTTTACAGCCTTGGGAGTCAGCAGCTCCATTGTCTGTGAGCTATTTAGTGGGGCTGGAGGAATGATTTGAGGGGGAGAGCTGGGAAAAGAGTAAATCAGAAGGTACATTTTAGTTAATGGGCACGGACTGAATATAGCTAAGGGCTGAATCAGCTGAAGTGAAGGTTGGAATGAGTCTATGAGGAAATTAATAATTCTGTATACAAAGAGGAGTTTCAATAGCATGCAGTAAATAACACCTAGGGACACATGCTGAACAATGAAGATGAAACAAATCATAGAATAGCTGCAGTTTTCTGAGCCACTGTCCTTCAGCCTGAATGAGGTGGGGGTATGATAGAAAAAAAAGTTTGTAATTAAATACTATATCAGAATGGGACAGTATCAAAGTTGCATGGTTCCTTATTTGGGGTTCCGACCCTGCCGACTTGTCTGCCCAGTAGTGACTGGATTTCATTTTTCTGTGATAGACTTGGTTATTTCTCTCTCCTTTGTTTCTCCTTGCCTATCTTCATCCTCTTTCACATACATCTCCCTTCCAAATCCCGTTGTATGCAGTGCTAATGAACTTCATCCATATTTCCAGTGTATTAAAAATACCAAGAAAAATACCAAGAAATAATAGAACAAAAATTCCAAAAAAACCCAAAACAAAACAAAATAAAAAACTACAACCCAACCTGACCAGACACTACTAACAAAAAACAAACAAAAAAACCCCAAACCAAAGCAAAACAAAAAAATAAACAAAAAAACCCAAAAGCAAACCAAACAGAAACAAAAACCCAAAGAAGAAAACCGCCCAGCTAGGTACTAATGCAGTAAGTAGTTTACCAATCTCCAGTAACCCATAATTTTAAATGTTTATCCTGAAGCTCTGTCCTTACTAAAAGGTCAATATGTCTGTCCCAGGAACAAAAATATACAAAGTCAAAGTGCATTGGAAATAGACACACACTATAACCATACATATTTTGTGGATCTTTTCTCTCTCTGAGACTTTTTTTGGTATTTTAACATATCAGAGAATTGTAACTTGCCTTGTAAAACTGTGTTGCCACCTATACTTAAAAACAAGCCAACAGAAAAATGATACATATACTCTACTGAACTTTATGTGCCTCACTGAAGTACCAAAATGAAGCAAGGTCATTTTTTCCATAATCAGTAGAAAGCTAAAACAGACTGTTTAGTGAGCTGAATCATCCTTTGGACTGTCTATCTTCACTGTTTGTAAATGATATGGAGAATATTTGGCCTCCCATTAATTGTAGTCAAATAGAAAAATTAAGAAACTTCAGATGTTTCTGAGCTGATTACTGTTACTGAACAATCTAAATGCTATCAAAATGGTTAAGCATTTTTACCTATCTTTTTTGCAGACCCACTTGGTCTACTATGGCAATAAATAAAAATATAGTAAATATTACCCATAACTAACAGATTAACACTACAGCAAATGGCATTTGTGGTATTTGGATGAATTCCATGTTTGCAATGCTGCTTTATTTCCCATCTTTATATATTTTATAATTAAAATAATTTAATTGAATCTTCTATTTTAGTTCTTAAATACATTAATTTCTCTCTAGTGTAGAAACTTCCTGAACACATTCTGTCCATATGCACACAGAATTTATCATGCAGATATTTTTATTAAACAACGAAGCAAATAAAGAAGTGCCCCAGAGACCCTTATCATAACACTGAACAGTCATTCTTAATTTATTGTTATATAGTTGCAAAGATTGTTTATCCATTCTTGCTCTGTTTATCTAACACCAACTTCTTTAATGTTCAAGGTCACAGAGAGAGAAGAATTACATTTCTAGACTACTTCCTGGTTGGACAAAAATGTCTGTTTGCAATTAAATTTTTTTAAGAACACATTCCATTGTAAAGAAGGAGTTAAGTTGCAAGTAGAGGTTTAGAACAGGTATATTGTCATTAATGAGATTACTCTTATATTCCATGAATTGCAGACAGGCTTTTTGGCAAAAAAATTAAATTTTATTTACCATCAGATACTATTAGCTTAGTTGTTTTTAAATTTTTTTAGAGTTTTTTTTTTCTTGCTTTAATGTTATTGATGTCATATTTATTAATTTTTAATTTTCAGATATAATCATTTCAAAGGTATGTGAAATGTCTGCAGTTATGTTCACCTGCTTTGTGGCTGCTTGCACAAGAAAAATAGTTCTGTTTACTTTCCAGATTGTTTCAGAACTGAATGTGTGAAGTGATTCAGACACAGAAGGTACAGAATTAATATAAAAAGGTCCATCTAGCCTAAAACTTTGTTTTTTGACAAGGCAGGCAAAACCAAGTATCCATGTAAAACAAGAAGAGAACAAGGATACATGACCCTTCAAAATATGCATCCTCTTAGACACCATCCATTTTCAGATGGGATTTTCATGGAACTATCAATATACCTAATAACTTGCTACTGTATAGTAACCCAATATTTTTTAAAATGCAAAGTTTAAATATAAAACTGGGAATCCTTCTTCCCATGTATTTCACTTCACATTATATGTTGAAATGCTTTCACTTCTTATGAAATCTAATGTAACTTTACCAGCAAATGCAATCTGAGTGTCATCAGTACATGTATTCTCATTCTGTTCTTGACTCAAATTTCAAGGAATGACTATCAAATGTCATACCCATTTACTTTTTGACATGTCTGCCCATAAAAATATTGCATATTACAAGGAAGAACATTAGATTTAACCATGCTTATTTTGTTTTCTTTTCATATGAACTTCTGTACAGTGAACACAGAATTGAGGTAGATTTGTGGTTTTACATAAAATACTAAGCAATATGTTCCTGAGACTATGGTTTCCAGGGCATATACACACTAAGCATGATTTATTTCCATTGTGATGCACTATTAAAAATGAAATTATTAGGACCAAAAAAAAGCTGTCCTTTTAAGCAAGATTAACCATAAAAACCCACCCTTCTCTCAATCCCTCCACAATAATACTGAAACAGTCAAAATACAAAACAGTCTTCTTTCTAAAGCTCACAAAAATGACTTGAAGTAAGATATTTGTTACTCTCCTTGCCTTTTCTTTTTATTAGTTTTTTTTTTCCCCTTGTTTTTGCTTGTTTGTTTCTTTAGGTTCTTGTGGGTTTCCTTCCTTTTAATATTTTGATTTCAGAGCCTTCTGGAGAGGTCAGTCCCTCAGCAGGTAATTCCCTTCTTCTGATGTGAACCATCTAATGCTTAGGTATCTAGTGAGGTGTTCAACTCTAATGAGGAATGAGAGGGAGAGAGGAAGAGATGATGCTATTCAATAAATAGTTAAATCTAGATGACTAAACTTCAAGTGGTTGAAATCAGGAGTGATGTATTCCATCCTTAAGAGCTTAATGGAGTTCCTGACACACCATAGTATTTATAGAGGACTCAAAACTACTGAGATATATTAAGAAGAAAGGAATGGTAAAATCTGGGCTGCTCAAAGTAAGAACCATAAGATTCTAACACTCTTGGACCTCAGCTTGACTTTGTATTTTGGTAGAAGACACAGGTTGGGGTAAGGTGTTTAATGCCACTTGATACGTCATCGTTTGTATGACCTCAGAGAATCAGGCAACTTGAGATCCCATTGTACACTACATTAGACCAGTTCCTGCTGTCTTGGCTTCATTCCAGCTTGGGTAAATAGGTTCTGTCTACCTACATTTCCTTGGGTTTCAACTGGTTGCACTATTCTTCCAGACTTTTTGCTTCAATTTCTTATGTAATGTCCATGTATGTTCTTCAATACTTACTTTATTTAAGTGGTAGGTGAAGTGACCATTAATAACCTACCACTCTTTGCAGGCTTAATGAACAATTGTACACAGCACCTGGAGTTCCAGTAATGAGAAAGGCTACAAAAGTGGAGAGCAGTCTTCAATCTTTGTTGGTGTCCACAACCCCAAATATGTGAGTCACATAATGTTAAATGTCTTGTTTGTAATGAAGTACTATGGCATACTGTAGAGCACAAGTAAGCAAATATATATATATATATAAAAGGTGGTGTAAACATCTCTTGACACAATATACAAGAAATGTGACACTGTGTAATTCTTTAAAAGATCATGTCTTTAATGAAAAATGATATGTCTTTGACATGTCTTTGACTCAAATGCCACCAGTGGAGTCTGTGATGGCTACATCTAGCTTACTGTGAACTTTGGGGACCCAATGACAACATTCAACATTTCCAGGGCCTGTCTGGAAACAATGACCCAGACCTCTTGTAGGTATGCAAATATAAGTCAATCATTACTTTGTAAATAGTGGACAGTCTGGGCCTCTAGAGCTCTCCTGCACAGCCCTGGGCTGCACACCAGGATGTTCCCTTGAGTAGAGATGCTTCTCAAGGTTACTCCTTGAGGCTGAGTGATTCCTTGCCACAACAGATTGCCAGTAAGTGATTAACAGCACATTAAACTTTGAAATCTTAACAAGGTTATATAAAGGATTAATTGTGCACATCTCATCCTTTAGATATAAACAATTGACCAGGTGTGGTCCTAGGATTGGATCCAGATGCACCTAGCTGCCTCTCTGAGATGGGGTTTAAAAAGCAAGTGCATCCTTCTAGAATCATGACTCAATGGGTGGTACTCCCTGACAGCTTTATCTGACCCTGCTCTCTATGACATAAATAATCAAGTGTACCTTGTCATCAGATCTTGTTAAACCTTTGTCTCATTAATATTAAATTTTGTTAACTCACTGCTTTGTATCGATAAATTATATCGTCTCTTCTCTCTTGTGAGTGAAATCTTTTTGCAAGACCTGGGTAGGGAAATAGACATGTTACCTGATAATTTACTGAAATAAATTAACTAATTTAACAGAAAAAAACCACTTTCCTACTGGAGCTGAAAAAGAATTTTTTTCCCCCGATACCCATAATAAATTATAGTTTGTGAGATTCGGTATGGGTTAACTATTCCTCTTCAAAAAGTCATTAATTTGTCATTATTGGAAAGAACGTAGTGAACTAACTGGGACAGTGACTTGAATAGAGTCTTAGAATCTAAGGCCAGAGGCAATGTTAAATGGTTTAGTCTGATCACAAGGCAATGCATTTCATCCAGTGCCAAATGTTAATGATATTTGTTTAGATTCTAAATTCCTAACTCGTGTGACAGTAAACCACAGAAAGGCAGAGGCCTTTTTTGTTTCTAAGAGGTAAATAATTTGCTGCTCTGGACTTTTATCATATCCTGTTACATTTTTATTAGAATGTTAACATGAGAGCACTGGCATATACACACTGGTCCACCTTCCCCTTCTGCTCAGATACTAAGCATTGCCTAAGCTTAAGAGAATGTTCTACAGTATCCTGCAAGCTTTTATTTCCCTGCAAAAACCTCAGCATCTTTTCTGTGCCAGTAGTTAAAGATTCAAGGTGTCTAGCCTGGACCTTGTACACCATATCTAAGCTTCCCACAGATGTAATATCTACGGAAAAGGTTTAAAGCTCACACCACCCTCTCCAGCCATGTCCTGACCCCACAGTCTCAATCTCAAACAATTGCACATTCATGCTTTTATCATCAATTTCCTTTCCCTCTTGTATCTCACAGCTCCATCTCTTTCTGATTCCTCAGGTTGACATATGTCAAGGTACTATGGCACACCCCTCCAATCTGGACAGTTGGGATGAAAATCTAGGAGTCTGTACCAGGAACCTAACAGTACAGATTTTGTCTTTGGCATTAAATGTCTACTGTAATCAGATAGAATCATCTGCAGGGGAAGTGGAAAGAAAAATAGTCCAAATGTTTAGCTTTATGAAACACAAATAATGAAAACAGAGAGAATACAGGAATAACAGAATAAGAAATTGGAGAAACAGTCACTCTCTCACTGCAAAAATTATAAAAAATCATTATATTTTGTGTGTGTGTGTGTGTGACATTTCTAGTGCCATAAGGAGTAACATTTTCAGAAAAGATATTGAGTACTCTGAAACTTTTCTGAGAACACTGACATTAGATATAAACTTTTGGTTAAAAAGAAAAATAAATCCTAGCAGTATAGGAATGACATTTATCCTAATTTACTTTAATCTCATCTTTCAAATAAAAAAAAGGAAAAATACTAAATGGAATAATCTTATAACTGCATCATGTACAGTATTTTGTCTACATAAATTACTTTTGAAATCTATGCTTCAAAAAAGTTGCTAACCAGATCATGTCTGTGAGTCTGCCTAAACCATTGTATTAAAAGACCTTATTTCATATAGAGGTGATGTTGCAGAGTTTATAGCACAGGGGTCAGTGATTTTCTCAAGAGCGTCTCATTCTCCTTTTACTAAATGCACTATAGGCAATGCTGGCAGTTTTAATCTTTCAGAGAAAACCTGAGAGTTGGCCACACTTAGTAAATTTCTCTATGTGAGTTTTATCCTCTGGGCCCAAAGTCTTCAGTCTAGAGAATGACCTATAGTAAAGTGTTTCCTGCCTCAACTTTGTCCCTTCCTCCAGGCACAGATGAATGGGATATGATTAAAATGGGTCATTTTAAGCTGGAAATACTTCTGTGAATGAGCTATGAGGGAACCCAGGTGCCTGTGTCACAAACTTCTAAAGTTATGTCAAATAAATCTCACACAGACTATCCATGAAGTGCGATCAACTATTTTATACCATTTTCGCTACTTCCTCTACTGACACTAAGTTGCCCAAAAATCCTTTCCCAGAATATGCTGTCATGATGAGATACAATTTACAGGGGTATGCAATAAGTGAAGAAAAATTGATACTGTGTTTTGACAAATAGTCCCAAGCTGCTTCTGTCTTTACTTAAGTAACCCCAAGCCTCTTCTAAAATTCTAATATAGCTGGAGAAGACAGCAAAACCAGAAATCATACATGTACACAGCCCAGTGCCTCAGTTTTCCCAGTATCATTGTGCATATTTGAAGATGAGAGGAATCACTCCACCTTTCTTCTCTCATCTATCCCTGGCTTCATTTCTCAGTTTTAAGATCTCTTCATTATTTCCTCTGCTTCCTCTTTACTTGTCTCTTTAGCTGTACAGGATCCTCAAAGAGTGATAGCTGGATTCTTATCTCCTCTTATTTACTACTCCTCCACAGTGCAAGAGCATTGTGACACATGAAGAATTGACTATCTCAAATAATTTCTGGCATATTAATGTTAAATTTAAACTGAGCATACTCTCATATAAAGTCTCTTAAAAAGAATTGCTCCTCACATGATTCTAAAGTTGTGAGTCTGGGAGAACCTGGTGGGAACTTACACTCCAGCTGGATAAATAGTGATTTCCCTGAGCAAACAAAGAATTTTTTTTACAGACTCTCTCTCTAGAGTCTGTCTCAACATTTGTTTCCTTCTTTTTCTTGGAATATTTAATTATTTTTAATCACATTTCTACCTTCCATTTTGCATATTGATGTTGAAATAACATGGTTTCCTTTAGTGTGCATTTAATCTTTTAAAGTTCTAATGATATTTATCAAATCACACCATAGTACATATGAATACTAATAGTATCTTTTGATTTTTGTAACATAAATAACATAGAGCAACATACATAAATTGATAAAATACAGAAATCTCACACACAGCTCCTGCAAATCAAAAAAATAAAATATACAATTGCATATGTTTAACTATTGAAAATTATCTAAATAGACACCTACCATCTCTTACATGCAGATTCCTAAAAAAAAAACTAAATAAATATGCAAGGTTCACATCCCCCTCATTTGTTTCATCACAGCCTCTGTCACTTGTGGAGTATGCCAGAAACTAGGCCATCAAAAAATTATCGCATCCACTTTTAATATCTTTAGATGTTTTTTGAGTTCTCTCATGAAAAATTTTAGAAAATTTGTTTCCAGCCTTTGCATGGATGCTGTGTTTGTTGGCTTTGTTGCTGTTTTTCTTACTGGTTGATGATAGTAAGGAAATATCAGGAACTTCTTTTCTTTGGAGTAAAGATGAAACTAAAGACATACAAATATTTCTTCAGAGTAAAGAGACTAAATACATAAATGTTTCATTAATAAGAAGGATTTCTTTAGTCTCTTCATCACTCCAAAGAAAAGCAGTTCTTTATATTTTCCTAACTACGTGTTTCTGCAAGATCTAAATGTACTACCAACTCTGGAAAATACTTTGTATTAAAGTTAAAATAAAAACATGAAAATAATATAGTGCTGAGTCTGTGAGTATGCTGAAGATCAGATTTTGTTACACTACTGTTTAGAAATATTTTCAAACACAAATATGAACACCATAAAGTTAGCTTCCTGCTCTTTAATACGTGTCTCACATAATTTATCTGAGAAGAGGTAAGTCAAATTTCATTTAATATAGAATTTGCTCTTGAAAAATGAGCAAAATTTTAAGTTACAGTATCACAGACTGAAATACCAAAAAATGAACGAATGAACGCATGAATAAAAATTTTATAAAAAACATAATGATTAGGAAAGGTAATGATAACAAAGGGAATGATAATCCTGCTAGGAGAAAAATAAATTGGAGTTTTTAATGAATTACAGGAATAGGTTCCTTCATGATAAGAAAAATACATGCAAGAACAGACCATGCAACTTCAGGTAACAAGAATTCTTCTTGCATTAAAAAGCAGATTCATTTTGGGACTTCCTTAAAACAAATAGGGTTGATAAACAAGCACTAAATGGTGTAAGAAATTTTTAAAATGCAATAAGAAATTATTTCCAAAATAATTATTATCATAAATTAATAAATAATTATTATAGTAAATAATTATTTTCATAAATAATTATTAGAATTAATTCCAAAAGTTCAGCCAAAAGAAATTTCCATTTTACCATACTCAAGTGGCATGCCTTCTTGAAAATCAGACACAAAATCAAGTACTTTAGATGAAAACACAATTTTTGTTCTCATTTTGACTATACTAAAACACAGAGCAATAATTACTTTGACTGTCCAGTTAACTTCTGTTCTTTTTCCGTGTAGCCAAATATGAATAAAATCTCATAGTCAACAAGTTTCTTCTCTTTACAATACAATGAGGCATATTTCAGGAGCACATTAGAGAAGGACCCAAGTGCTTAAGAATAATTTGAAAGTTGAGAACTGGGGAATAAACTGATTTGCAATCTATTGAAATTACTTTCTTCCTACTTCTGTTGGCAAACGACACATTTGATATATGTGCCTAGTATCTGTTTCTATTGTGTTCATTATCTGAACCTGCTCAGAGTGTAATGAGTAGCTTGCTGAGGGTATGAACAGGAAGGTAAGTTGGATGTCTAGCTAGTCAAACAACTGAGAACTGTAAGGGCCAATGCAGAAGTACAGTGTTATAGTTCATAGGATATGTGAGGCAATAAAATTATCTATCAGAGTTGTTAGACAATGATTATAACTAAGAGAAAGCAGTACACTGTAGTTCTGCATGGTTGCAATGAGAATGAGAAATAATATGAAGCCTAAACAACTCTGGATCCATGCAGATGCAGTATTCATTCTGATAAAAGTCATAAAGAGTATTATGTCTTTTGTTAAGAAGAGGAGGAATGGCCCTCTAGAATTTTAGATTGCCAGTCCCATAGAAGATGGTATGGTCAGTTGAATTTAACTGAATTGTCCTATGCTGTCAATGAACATAGGTGAACATCAATGAACATCCTAGATGATACACAGGGGTGAATAAATCAATTAATGTAATTTTGATGCTTTGCCTTTCCATTTTATGTATCTGGTCTTACAATGCCTTCAGACAATAGTGTTTGTGTTTGGTTTTTACTTCTTCCTGTTGGAGTGCAGGGGATCACAGGAAATCACAGAATCATGAATTTACTTGGGTTAGAGGCACACCTTAAAAATCATCTATTTTCACTCCCATTGTCATGGGCAGGGATACCACCTGCTAGATCAGATTGCTTAAGATCCCATCCAAGCTGGCCTTGAACACTTCCCACAATTTCTCTGGGCAATCTGTTCTAGCACTGTGCTGTTCTCTGAGAAAATAACTTCTTCCTAACATTTAGCATTAATCTCCCCTCTTTTAGTTTAAAATTTTTCTCCCTTGTTTTATCAGTATCTGCCTGTGTAAAAAGTTGTTCTCCCATTTTTCATAAGCTCTGTTTAGGTACTGGAAGGCTGCTAAAAGTTGGATCCCTACTCTTTAATATGTACATACATCCATTTGTGATCTTGGTCCTTCTAGGAGACTGGCATAGAATGAAGAAGTGGGACTTTTCTGTTTTTACATAAGACTTATAGAAGAAGCATCCACTTGTGGTTTAAAAGTCTACCTTCTAATGTATGAGGGACAGAAAAACACAGTTTAGCTCTCCTATCCCACTGCTATGTTCTCCATTGGAACATGAATATCATGGGTAGAAATATTTCTAGTGCCCCCTGGGGTAAGAGCATCAGAGGTATTTAGGAAGAGAGAAACAAATGAAAGGAAAATTATGCCTAAGGGTTTACCTAGAAGAGAGGGAGACTTAAAATTCTGAATTCATGCCTGCAATTTTAGTTGTTTATTATTCAGTCATGATCTTATAGGAAATACATAACTGGTTCAAAAGTTGCATGAGCCTCAACAGTCCGTTGTACTACATCAAGTGCATTTCACATGAGTTAAAGAAAAATGCCTTGTATATTGAAATGAGAATTTAGCATTCATCTAATAAAATCTGAATGGCTTCACTTGATTCACTCCTGAAGTTAATATACAGTGCATTCTCAGGTGTATCTCTAGTTCTCTTGCCTCTATGTGAAACATATTCACCACCAGATTTTATGGGAAGTTTGATTTCTGTATAGTGTCTATACACAGCACTAATAAAATCCTTAGTATTAGCCCACAGCATATTTTCTAGTATCTTTTAATCTGAAAGTTCTAAGAGAGTGAAATAAAAGGAAAAATTAGGTGTGTTTTATCCATGTACATAGCAGAAGCTCTATTCTGTAATTCTAGAGTTAATAATAAAAAGAATTGGTGCAAGTATTTTTTTTCCTCAATAAAGTTTTTATTCTAAAGCTCCATTTTTTACATAAGTAATTTTGAAAAGCATAATGACTTTTATAGTATAGAATTCGACTTGATAGTTTGAAACTAAGAAGTTGAGTGGGAAAACAGATTTGTAAGGCACTTGAAAAGATGAATTGACTTAAATAAAAAGCTAAGTATAATTTTTTTTTACAATACATTATACATATTCTGAATAGTTCTATTGCCATTTTATAAAAAGATAAACATAAATGCAAGTTGCTTTTTATGTGTTGTGGAGAAGTTTAATTAACTTACCAGTAGGTGCCCAGCATTCTGAGAATATGTACTTGAATAAGGCCATTTCTAATGCAGGATATAAAAGGTGGTGCAAAATGTAGAGGTCAGTGTGTTTTAGGTACCAGTTTAAGCAGAAGTTTAGTTCATGACACTTGAGAGAAATTTGAGTAATGTTTATGGGAATAATCCTAGAAAGTCAATTACAGGACTAAAAGCAATTTAAAAAATCACAATTAGATTAGATTTTATTAAAACAAACAAAAAACCAAGAAAACCAAGCCTCTGGGACTTAACCATATGCATTAGTTACAAAACCGTGCTCATACATTGAAAACTTTTTGTCGGAAAATAAGAAATGTTTAGAAATCTAGAAAAAAAATCGTAAATATGTCACTAGTGGACACGAAGTGGAGAGTGAGGGTTCAAATCACAGCAGCCAAGGTTTTATTTTCTCAGGAGGCAAAAGGCCTTTATTTTGGCGTTTTCAACCCATTTTATAAGGTGTTCCGATACAGGTTAACCTGATTGGTACAAGGAACAACGCCTCCCTCATCCCATCGGTGGGACAAGAGAAAAAACATCTCAGAACATCTGTGCCAGTTTTTTGAAAACTAAAATCTTATTTACACAACTGTCCTTGAGAGAGAAAGTTTCCCAAATAACTTTCCCTTGGGAAACATATCAGCCACTGAGAGCCTAAAACTCTCTTAGATTCAGAAAACCATGTGTACATACTTATTTTTCCTGAAAAAATTTGTATTTGTCTTTAAAGTTGAGTCAACTGAAATCCCAGTTAGGAAATAAGAAAATGTTTTTCAATGTATTTTCCTTCAAAAAATTGTCTTTTTTTTCGTTTTCTAGGAAGTTCTTAGTTACTTGAAATATTAAAAATTAATTTATTTAATCTGTTTTGCAATGTTTTAAAATTATTAATATAAGTATCTCATCTTGGTCCATATTACTTGAACACAAAGCAGATTTTCATTGTATCACACTGACTTGGTTTTAAAAATAACATTTTGTCTTGAACAAAATGACATTTCTGATTTTGACTACATTTTTCTACCTAATTATGAACATTCTTTGCATTTAGGGTTATTTTCTTAATTAGCATAGCTGAACCCTTTGCTGATGTTTGTTGTTAGGGACAAATAATTTTATTCTCTCTTCTGATTTTTGGCCACTTAAATCAGCATTTTATTGTTCTTCTAGTGAATTCTTCCATTCTGATTTTAAGATTGATCTTGCAAGGCCATATTAATGAGATGATAATCAAATCCAGGTTCCTTAATATTCACTCATGGAGATATTGAATCATAAAGGACAATCTGGATTTTTGTTTTTTTTTCTAATGAACCAGAGATGTACAGGGTATTGAAAATGAATGTCACTGACACTGGCACTCCTGGGAAGACAAAAAAAGTGATCTGTAATGTAGGGAAACAAATAGGAAAGAGCTGGGGTTTTTTTCATACATTCTTTTTGTTCTTATAATAACCTTGAGATGCCCTCAGATCTTTTTTAAATAGTTTAAAAATAATCATGTATAGCAGATTGAGTGTTCTAAGTAAAAAATAGTCATGGTTATATGCAATCACAGGGTTTTGAATCCACTTTGAGTATACTAAATTACATGAGATGATTCCTATTTCTTCAGAGCTACAGAAAGCTTATCTGTGCAAAGGACATCAAAATACATTTTGAATGAAAGTAAAAGCAAATTGCTTGTCCTGTAATAAAGATTGCAGCAAACTTTGGAAAACATGAGGATATCTGATCTATTATAATAGAGGGAAACAGTCCAACAGTGGAAGAACTGCAGTAAAGGATAATAAATCAGCACCTTATTGAGTAAATCGATGTTAATACGGTTGCTTTATAAGAAGGATTTTTTTTTTTTTTTGGTTGACGCAGACTTTATCTTCTGGTTTAGTTAAGAGCTCTATATCCTGGATAGAAAATGGACAATCCTCCCCTCCTCCCCCTGCCAACATCCATGACACCCTCCACAGAAAAGCCTAATCTGTTGTAAAATTTTTGCAGCTAATGCGAATTTTCAATTTCCCATTTGCTTATGATTAGTAAAATTATTTCTTATTAATTGATGGGCTGTATCAGTCCTCAGAGAAAATATTTACCTTTAAACTGTTCAAAATAACGCATATTATGTTTATATCAAAATACCACCCATCCATGTGAGCACTCCAGTCTGGATATTAAGAATATAGTTCAATACAATCAATAAGTGAATATATTGAAAATCTGGGCTTCTCAGTAAATTTAATAAAATTAAATATAAGAAATTTTCATAATCATATTCAGATCTAGTCCACTGGTGTGCAATGTCTTATCATAAAACTCAACTCCTTCACTATCAGGTGACAATTTTGAAAATGCATTCACTATATATAATCAAGCTGCCAAAATAGAAACTTCTGTACTTGACCTTTTTTGGCTTAATGACACTTTTCCAACTTGATCAGTTTTAATACCTGATTATAATTTTCAATGGCCAGGAAAAAAACACCTACTGAAAAACAGGATATGACTTTTAACTGTGCATGATAATAGGCCACACAGGTATAATCTAAATAATCTAGTTTCCAAGGCAGATAGCTACTTATCCTGTAAAAATTTCTAAAATATTTTTATTTTTTCAGCAAATGTACATAATCTTCAACTTATGTGAAGAGAGTTTTTTATTTGTTTTAATATTGACTGTTGAAAAAATAGGACTTTAAAAAAAATCCCATACAAGCAGATATAAACTATATACCACAACCATTTACAGTGAGTGATAGCATAAAAAATCAAATTGGGAATCTAATAGCGAATTGATTATTATTTTTTAATACCAAAGGCAGATTTTCTATTGACAACCAAGAAGTCTGCGTTAAACTAGAAAAACTGCATGAACAAACAGATATGAGCATAAAATTTTGATTCATAAGGATACATCTGACTTTAGAGATAGTAAGTATTCAAAATAACAGAAATTATCTGTACATACATATTACTGTTTAGATACAAAGCAACAGATATTAAGAAAAAAAAATGAAAGTTTATAAAAGTAGGTTAGAAGTTGTACTTAGCTACTCTGGAAGGTGGCTTTACATTTAAATGGATTCACTTGATGTCTGAAAGAGACTTCAAGAGGAAAGAAGGGATCCCAACGTAGGCTCCCTGCTGAGGAAGTTACCACAAAGTAAGAATTTTTAAAAAATTCTGCAGACCCATGTCAAAGACCACCATAAAAAATCTTACTTACAGGGTATTTATACAATTTTAAGTAGTCCTTTAAAATTATGATTTTCTAATTTGGTTTAAAAGGACTGAGGAGAATCTATGGTCAGATTCTGTTTATCTCACCTAAGTATCTTTAGTGTGTAAAGACTACTTGCATTTCGGCTTTAACTAGACTCATCAGACCAGATGTTCTGCTTAAACATGTCTTAATTAAAACAAAAGTTATCTTATACCAACTTAGGAAGCAATGAAAGAAGATCAAAAATTGACACTTCACTTATTAGAAGACTAAAACATTAAAAGCCTATGCTGTCAACTTCCATAACAAACTAATCAATATATTCAGAAAACTATTCTATAACATAAAAAGAATATCACTCAGGAACCTTAGAGTGGTTATCTTAGTTCCCTGAAGTGTTGAATCCTGTGTTTCAGAGCAAGATTAATAAATAAAAGACAGTAACTTAGCTGAAGTTAATGTCAGATAATTTTCACAAAAATCTCTTTGACTTTAGCTCTGGTTCACTTGGTTCAATGAAAATGAAGATTAATAAATCTTTCAAATCTTTTCTGTTGTAAGAAGTACTAAATGAAAACTGGAAAACTGCAAGATAATTATATATTTTTAAAAAAAAAATTAGGAAAGAAGGAATTTATATATGAGTTAACTAAAAGTATAAGGCGGTTCTCTCTGTAATGCACATGATGAGATAAACATCTGGAGTAATTAAAAAGGAAAAACAACATCACTTCCATGGGAGTATATTATTTGCCTCATAGAAACAGAAGAGATGCCAGTTAAAATTTTAGACAGAGTGTGAAAAAATCTATTAAGGACAATATATAGGTATCGAGTACAAGTTAGTGAACATTTTCCCCTACTGATATATAAAATCAAATATAAATTGGCTATGTCTGTTTTTCAAGATAATATCTGTAAATTTATTGACTTTTTTTTTAGTTTATTTTTACAACAATAGCATCTAAAGAGATTTTGGGATGCAAATAATCGTTGTTGCCTGTGACATTGAGATGAGATTGCCAATATCTATCAACTGAGTGGTGTCTGCCTGTAAGGACATAGTAACACTTTTTCTTCTGCACAGAAAAAGGTAAGTACAATATACCAACTATGACATTTTAAACACTGCCCCGTTTTCCTTTTCCAGACATGACTTCAATCAAGAAAACAAAAGCAATGTGCCTTTTGTGGTTCTAATCAGTAAAGATGGCATAGAAATAAAATAGGTTCATTTCGACAGCTTAAAAAGTTGACAATATGCAAACTCTGTAAGCCTGACCATAACATTCATTTCTCAGAATTTAAAAATCACAGATTTTTAGAATGTCCTGGTTAGGAAGGGAGGCAGGAGTATTCTCAAGTGCAAATCCTGACTCCATACAGGGCAAAATAAAAGTTTAACCACATTTGTAAAATGTCTCATGAACACAAACAGTGTAGGGGCCATGGCCATCTCCCCACAGAGCTGATACCAGTGCTTGACAATCCCCTCACTAAAAAACTTTTTTCAAATATATAATCTGAACTTCCCCTGTTTCAGCTGCAAATCAATCCTTCATGATTTTTCTGTAGTCACAAGAGAAAAGAGGTCTTCACCTTTGTCTGCTCCCCCTCATGAGGAAATTTTAGACAGTAGTGAGGTCACTCCTCCTGCACCCACACCCCAGTCCCCCACCTTTGTCTCCCTTTAGTTTTAAGGATTTTTAGGTCATCTTTCTCTGTGGGAACAAACTTTCAGATTAAACTGATGCCTTGAGAGGTTACCTAGAGCAGAGGCTAGACAGTGTTAAAGGAATAAAGTAGGTATTTATTAAAAGGCCTTCCAAGGACACACCTTGGGCAGTACAAGAGCCAGGCTGTGGCTCCACCCAAGACGAACGATGGGTCACACGTTTTCACATTTTTGTAAGTTCTGGTCCATTTTCACATTGGGGTTATTTGTCCAATTACAGCTTCAGGCTGTGAAGTCCCATCCTCCCAGATTGCTCTCCTCAGTTCCCTGTTGTTTACACATTTTAGGCCTGAAGCTACAACAGTGTCCTTGGTTTTTGGGTTGGAAAAGGAATATGTTATCTAACTAAACTGTGAAGAGAACTTGCTAACACTTTATATGAATTTCAGAGTAATATACTAATGCAGTACAGAATCTGGAAAATATGAAAACTAAAACTTAAGGCATCAAAGTAGGGAAAAAAACCACATTTCTATGAAGTATAAATTTCAAATATATCTGCACTAGGTCTCCTTCACTTTTCTTTATTTTCCCCTTGGCTTGTAATTGGTACACTTGCAGCATTTTTCACTTAAGTGTTGGATTCAATGATCCTTCTGGGTCCTTTCAACTCAGACTATCTTGTGATTCTGTGATTTTTGCAGTGCCAATTACTCTATTAAGCAAAAAGCAACAACACTGGACTTAGACATTAGAATCAGTGTTTTCAGAGTTCACCCCATTAGCACCTGGGAGAAAAAAATCACAAAAGGTACATTTTGATATAATTTCTCCAGTATAAAGTTTAAAGTTCATCTATGTCAAAACAGATGAAAATGAAGAATAATTTTAAAAGATTTAGTAATATAGACTTCAGTATTTGTACTTAAAATAACTACTTATATTCTTATTCCAATACTGCAATACTGCATTTTCTGTAATTATAATCTGGGAGTAAATCTACCTAGGATGTGTTAGATTCTGATGGTAACTGTAACTTAGCTGAACATCATTAACATTGATACATTCAGAACATTTTATTTCTATATTTTTTTCATTCTAAAAGAAAAAGAAATAGATAAAATGGAAGACAGGTAAAAAAATCTAAGAATTGTAACACACGTTATTACAGCGCAGCATCTGTAGGCGTCCATTAGAGTCAAGTGAGATAAACTAGCATGGAAAGGTTTTCCTCTGCAAATTGCCACAGCAATATGACTTTATTTTATCACTTACTTCAAACTGGTTGCTGATTGCTCTGCCTTTGATCTCTTAAACATGTTACAAAAGATTTTTCAAACAAAAGCAGGCTTGTGGGGGTCTTTATAGTTACAGTTCAGGGAAATGTAGGTCATATAGGAGAAATGTTAATTAGACAGGGGACTACAAAAACATTTTGAGCTCTTTAGCTCTGTCATAACCATCTATTATGGGAGCAACAAGTTGATTTCATTATTTGTTGAATTAAAAAACATTGCAGCAAGCTAACCTTGAGCCATCATTTCCATAATTGGCTCTTGCTTGCAGTGTATTGACACATCCATTTGATTACTTTTCTTTAAAAAAAAAATTCTAAAGAAACATCTAACATAAACTGCACATTAAAGTTGAATTTCTTACTGTGCCTTTCTTCAAGTAGTCAGATTATTGGGAAAAATTATTCTTTTCATAACCAAGATTTCAGTGAGCTATGTAAATCATAGTGTTATTTGAAGGGAGAAAAAAAAAGAGACTTCAAGTTTTAAGTATATTTTATTGTTTTTGAAAAAATAGGGATGACATTTCTATTATTTTTAGTAAGAATTAATATTCAAGTTCTTACCTTACTGCTATAGGTCAGAAATCATTATTTTTTGAAACCAATTAATTTTAAGAGAGAGACAGTGTGATTATATCTTAGAAATGACACTTCACAGAGCAGAGTTTCTATTCTCTTCCATCAGCAACTTAGTTCAGTCAATAGATCCAAGTAAGTAGCTCTGCTTGCCCATGGCCTTTCAAAAATAAAAATTGCAATGGCTAGCATTGCTTTAGGTTACCACATGACCATTTGCATTCTGAAATGTCCAGTTGACCTCTCAGGCAAAATGATACATTGCTTAAGTGATACTGTGTTAATGAATGTGAAGTGTTTAATTCGTTCCAGCATACAGAAAGAGAAATGTGACTATATCCATGCTGAAGAAGGAAGGGGGAAAATCAAGAAAAATATACTTGGGAAACGGTGGAAAAGACTGATTGCTAAGACTGAAAGACATCATATTTATCCTAATTTATATTGAGGTTTAGAATAGCATAAAGAGAAATGTAATAAATAAATGAAGTTTAATTTGAACACCATTCTGGTTACTCTGTTTAACAATCCTTCAGAGATGTTTTAAATTTTACATAAACTATCATCCCTCTAATTCTGAGTTTATTTGTGGAAGTTCTCAAAGACACAAAGAATAGATAATGCCTTCTGAAGTGCAGACAACTGCCATTGCTTTATGAAATGAATGTCCCTTGCAGGTTGAGCTTCAACTGGGGTTTGAGCTAGGGTAAAGAACTGAAGAATGATTCTTCAAACTGAAGCTCAATAGAGATTTTTGTATTTCTTCTACTAAATTTCCTTAAAAATAAAGAAAACAAAACCACTTATCATATATATGTATTTGTATCAGTCTGATACAGGTGCTTTCTTGAATTAGGTGCTCCCATGTAACATTATTTTATGTGTTCTATGACACCTGAAATATTTGCACAGACCTGGCAGATAGGATATGACTTTTAGAAGTTAAGTTGGCACCCAGTGGATTCTCAAAAGCATAAGATGATTAAATCAAGCCCTACATGTAACCATTTTCATTTAGTTTTCTAAAATATAAATATGAGTCCTCCACATCAAGGCAGATTACAGGTTCACAGAATGGGTAGAGATCTCTGGAGGTCATCTGGTCCAAACCCATTCTCAAGAAGGACTTCCTAAATAGAGATGCCCAGAACCCCTCCTCTTGAAGGAGGGAGATCACAAACTCCTAGGCATCTTGTACTAGGGCTCAGTAATCCTCACAATAAAAATGTTTCCTGATGTTCAGACTGAACCTTCAAGGTGTTTCAGTTTGTGCTGATTGCCTCTGGTCCACTTACCAGTCTGGCTTTCTTTGCTGCACCATCTCTGTGGGTATTTATATGTATTGACAAGATGACCCTGCGGCGATTGAGGCTGCACAGTCCCAGCTCTCTCAGCCTTTCCTCATGTGAGAACTGCTCCAGCCCCTTCATCATCCTTGTGGCCTTTCAGTGGACTCTCTCCAGTATGTCCCTGTCTCCCTTGTGTGAAGAAAGCAGAAATGGATATGGTATTCCAGGTGCATACACCACCAGTGCTGGAATAAAGGTGAAGGATCACCTCCCTTCATCTGCTGCGACAGACTGAACTGCAGAGTAAATTTACTCCTATTTCAGAGGGGAGAAGGTAGCATTAGGAAAATTCTCATCTACTTAACTACCTCTAGGTTTGTTTATTTCTTTACATTTAAGAAAACAGGGTTTTGATGTAGAATTACAGTATTCAGACAGTTATATATGTTTCTAAAGAATGATAGGTGAGACTAGATGTACTTGCTGATTGAGTGGCAAAAATCTGAAATACATACCTTAAATTTATGGAGAAAAAAATCCTAAAATTGTAGGGTAATGTTAAAAATTTGCAAAGAACATCAAATCTTTAACTGTATGGCATATTTTGAGTCACATTTTTATTTACCTTCCTGAAACCTTTGGAGATTACTGTGGTAATTATTGTTTGTAAGTGAAGAAGCTTATAAGCTTATAAGTGTCTGGGACAGCTGATTTCCAAGATAGAGGAATTACACATAGGCAGGAGGAATTTTAAACACATAAATTGTTTACTTATTTATTTTTATTTTAATCTTCATCTTTTTCTCCCCCTCTAGTTTAAATGCTATCAGTCCTTGAGGACATTTTCTATTTTCTTAATGAAGGGCATGTGCATTCTATCAGAAAACCTGAATCCTATGAGGAAGAGGGCATTGTTTAAGAAATCCAGGAAAGCTTTATCTTTCTCATGTGGTCTTTCTTTCTTCTTAAGACACACAGTATTTTCTGCAGTGTCTTGAGATTGTGCTTAGCAGTCTTACACTGAGATTGCCAGTACTTGAACAGGGAATCCTCTGTTTTGCATACTAATCACAATCTTAGTTTTGTTACTTAATTTTCATGTACTACTGACTATTTTCTCTTTTATTCCCTAGTATTGAGTGTGTTTCTTCTTTGCAGTGTAAAAATTGTCCCTCACAATATCTAATAAATGTAATTAGTTGAAAATTAAGCTTTTTTAGGTAATTCCTTTACACTATAATCCTTTACAACAACATATATGTTAGATATGTCTTCTTAGATATTGACATATAGAAGGAAATATAGATGGAAACATAACAGGAGAGTTGAGTAGTAGTAGTATCTTTGTTTCCCTGCAACAGAAGTATACCAGTAAACACAAGTTCTTTCAAGTGCCTGAATTGTACAATTGTGAGATATGTCCCTGAATTGTTGAAAGAAACATGGAAGAGTGTACAGTTAAATGTCATACTGCAAGCATACTGAGTGCCATGAATTTTCCATTAGTTTCCAAGGACAATTCATGCATTACAATAAATCAGTAGAACAGCTTATAAGCTGTAGAAGCTATTCCAGTTTCTACATTTATCTTAAGTTTATCCATTAAATTTTTTTAAAACAGAACTTGTTCTTTCTCCCATTGATAGAACCAAAATTACTACTGTAGTTTATTGGCACAGTTTTCTCACTGATAATTGCTCTGTTCCACTGAAACTTTTAGGCTGATATTCAGCTCATACAGAGTGGGAACCCAAAACACTGTTGTCTAAGCAGTGTCTAAACTCTCCTCATGGTTCTATAAAGATCTAAAAAATGCAGTTGTCAGAATTTAGAGAACTAGTCAGCTGTATGTGAAGTGCAAAGACTTGTACCAGCAATGTAGCTTTCAAGACTTCAGTGGCTGGGATTCAGTAGGCAAACATGAAATACAAAGCTGCTTAGTTATATCTTTTCCAAAATAGACTTGATATCGACATTTACGTCTCCTATGGATTTTTTTCTACTTATCTAGGATTTTCAAGTAGATGAAAAATTAATTTATATCACCTTTATTAATAATCTTCAGAAATCTCATCCATTGTTTGTCTGAAAAGACAGTTATTAGGAAAACTTAAAGAAAAGTGAATAACTTTTTAAAAAATGGTAATTCAAATGATGAGTAAGATTTTCAAAGACACGGAGCCGTAGGTCTAGCTCTGCTCCTTTCAAATTCTGTTTTACGTATTTGCATGTTGCCTCAGTAAAAAAAAAATAAATCTAAGCATCAACACCCTGTGGAAAACTTGAAATATGTCCTTTGGCATTTTTATTAGTAATTTTTAAAATTCTTAATTCACTTCATGTGAGACAGCTGTTTTCAGCTTAAAGTACAAAAGCAGTTTGGATACTGGAAACTTAAGAAGTTAAACCCTATGCACACTATGGAAATATTAATATAAGCAATGAACAATACTTAATGAAAAACGAGCAATGGATAACATGGAAAGATCCTTGTTATTGACTTAATAAAGCCATAAAAATGTGTCTGTCAGATTGCATTGCCAGCAGATTTACCTACAAAATTATGATACAGAGCTGATAAAACTTTATAATTCATCATTCTCTTCCAGAAGGAAGGGAATTAAAATTAAATATCTAATAATATGTAAACAAGTGTTTAGGATAATCTAATTATATTGTTTGATTGCATTAGTTCAGGAAACAATCGCTTACACTGATTTAGGACTGAAAATAACCTACTACAAACATCCAGCCAGGGCCTCTATTACCTCCTGTGTAAATCATGTCCTTCTCCAGGAATTTGATGGATGAGTCTCTGTTGGAACTCTTTTCCATGCCTGCTTGAAATACACATTTTTTGAACACATTATAGCCTCTTTCCAGGCCATAAGTACCTGGCACTCTGTGAAAAGTGAATACATCTTTCCAACCGCTATTTGGCTCTGATATGAAGAAATTACTGTCAAGGTTAATTATCCCATTCAAAACCAGTTCTCACCTGAAGGCTCTCCAAAATGTTTTTGAAGTACCAGAGAGATTAATTTGCCAGACAAACTGTGTGAGATGCATATAGATGTGTTAGTATAAAATTCATCATGTACTTCAGATCCTATATTTTCCCTTGGATGCAAAAAATATATCATATGTTTTCAGCATTTATAGTTATGTATGAAAGCCCAATAAGAACTGTAAACTGCTATTAGAAAGAGCTAAAGAGTTGCAATACAAATGTTTCTGAAAATATTTTACCAAACCCAAACTGACATTCACTCCAACCAGTTTGCTTTGCTGTACTTGAAGCTGTTATTATCTTTCACATATCAGATGGATAATACATTGTTTGGTTCCATACACTAACTCTCTCTAATTTTCTATCTGTAGAATTATTTTTAAATGTATATAATAGCACAATCAATTTCTCATCTTATATAAAGCTAAAAATGATATACAGTATGATTTTACAAACAAAAAAGGTGTCTTTTGCTAAAATGTCTAGAACATTTTGCTAAAATGTCCAATTAGAGGAAAAAAACTCTTGCACTGTCATTTATGTTGCTCTTATAAACCAATTTGAGTACTTTTAAATTTTGCCTTTCATATTATGAAGAACAAAAATTAAGTTTTAAGTCATCTTAATAAATTATAAATGCATTCAAAATATACGTTTAACATGACATTTTAAAGTGATCCCATAATTTTAGCTGCCATCAGTTTGGCTATAGTGATACCTCAGTCCTAAACCTGAGGATTCTTTTAAAAAAAATAATGTGTTGAAGTTCAGCTGACTGCAGAGGAAAATGTGATTTGAGCATTGTATGAGCATCAGGGTGGAAATGGGTTGCAATGAGCACAATATAAATATGTGGGTGCTGACATGTGCACAGATGCCTCAATAGTTCTGAATCCCACTCGCAGTTCAAGCAAATAGGATTCAAAAGCATTATAAGCTCAGCGGTGCAGCCAGTTGTATATTGTGAAATTCATTGTGTGGCAGCCTGTAAACTATAATCAGGAGCTGTATTTTCTCAAATGCTAAATTCTCCAAAGGAATAAGGAGAAGAGACTGTACAACTGTCTCTGTATAAATGTCACCTTCACTAATAAAAATTTCATCACTTTGCCCAAGTTCTACTGCCACACAGAGATTGTTATGATTCTGTGAAACTTAGTAAGCATAGCGGTTATTGGAGTAAGCATACCCAATCCTTCAATTCACAGTGATGGCATTTTTTGTTTGGAGCGGAGATGACATTATGCTGCTTTGATTACACCCTGTCATGAGCTCTCAGTGAGATCAGTGGATTCCATCTGAACACCCAAATAATGGAGAATGTGATAGGTTTATGAAAATATTGTCTAGAGGGTTGTGCTTCGATTTAACACAAATTTGATCAAATTACTGTCAATGCAGTCAGTGCAGACAGCTGAACAAAAGCAAATTCCTGAGGAAGAAGGAAGGGAAATGAGACAAGGAAGAAAGGGGAAGAAGGAGATCTGAAAGGACATCAGCCTTTCTGTACTTCATTGTTCACTGACCTCACAAGCCACAGCTCCTCTGTTACAGCTCCCACAGCTCTCCACAACTTCCTCTATCCCTTTCAATACTTAAATCTCTGTAGCCTTCCCTTCCAAAACCTGCTTCCAGGATATTATGAGAACAATCACTCCAGCTAAACTTTCCAAGCTTTATCTCTAAACAGAGTGGGTTCATTTGATCAGCTTATAAATTGGAGATTTTTCTACTGATGTTACAATAAAATTTTGCTGCATTGAGGTAAAAATTGTGTTTATTGCAAATCTTAAATACTGAAATCTATAATGAAAACTAGATCAAATTATTCTGGTTATTTCCTATCCATGAAAACAATGCTGCAGCCTTAAAAAGAATTGCATTTTGTTTCATTTAAGTTTTACTTTGGATGTCATCTGCTCACTGTAGTACCTGTAGCATGTATGTAAAGAAAGTAACAACAATAATATTTATAGCTGGGGCTTAACTAAAGCTTAGTTCTACACAGACACAAGTTCACTCCCTTCCAGTGGGAAGTGCAAAGATAAAAGTGGGGAAACTAATGGATTGAGGTAAAGACAATGTAATAGGCAAATTAAAACCTGCACAGGCAAGAAAAAAAAATGAAAAAAATTTCAGTCACTACTTCCCATCATTCAGCAAGTGTTCAGCCATATCCAGGAAAGCAGGGATCCAACATGTTTAATGGATACTTAGGAGGACAAATGCCATAACTCTGAATATTCCATCTTTCTTCTTTCCTCATAATTTTTGGGGGGTTTGGGTTTTTGGTTTTTTACTGTGCTTGATGTTACGTGGTACAGAATATTCATTTCACTGGCTGGGGTAATATTTTATTAGCATAATGTAATTTCAAAGTATGCAAATTATCTAAGTGACCTTCATAGTAGTTTTTCAGGTGGTGTATTAGCCTAATTTTGCAGATACAGGAACAATAAGCTGTTAGGAATTAAGGTTATGCCTGGAAACAAAACCAAAAAATTTAAAAAATAAGAGAAAATATAGTTCTCATGGGTATTTTATTCAACAGTGGATGAAGTTTGTAACAAAGATTTACAGAGGTTTTGTGACTTTACACATCTGTTTATATGTCTTATAAGTGTGAATGATTATTCTGCAAATCAAGTCCTGCTGAGAAAGTTTGAGTATAAGGCTGTTTCTCTTGGGTGATTTGTTTTACATATATCCAGTTTAAGCTGGTACACAACCAGGTGTGGAACTAGTGGACTAGGTCTACTTCATATCTATATAATATTGCATATTAGACTATTTCAAATACCCAGATCTGTAGTTTTTGTGTTCTGCGGTGTTTGAATAGAAATTATGAATTTGCAGAGCCTAGTTTTGTGAGTTGTCCAAATTTAGCAAAAAGCCTTTTTTAAAAAATATTTTTACATGGTATAAACTGAATCCTGTAAAATGACATTTATTTACATTTATAATATGACTGCTGCCTTATAAATTTGCCCATAATTATGTTCCTTAATATTTGCCTAAGTAGTTACCTAACTTACTCTTATTAAGAATTAAGGACAATCATGCCAAAATTGTCTCTCAATATGCATTTTTCTTCTCCTTTGAATATTTTCAGTCATTTAGTCATGAGGAATGGTAACATACACATAACTTCAGGTAGTGATTGGCAATGCAAGTTCTTTTCAACATTCTTTGTATGCATAATCACTCAGGAATATTACTCACTGAATATTTAAGCATAAAGAAATCAGTTCATTTGCAAACAAAAATCAGAAAGGAAAAAGCATTCTAAGATTCTGTGATTCTTATCTGGAGTCACCCTGCTGTATTTCTCTGTGCTTCCTGCAAGATTACTTCAGTCCACAGCAAAAGCAGTTTTGAGGATTGTAGCCTTAGGGGATAATTTGAAGAAATGCAATTGTAGTCCTGTCTGTGGGAACATTATTTATGGATCATGATGTATAAGGACTAAAGAATGTAGACTGATTGTAAAATCTTAGAGGAAAAACTATTGCAGATTTTTTTCTTCAACTAAGGCAGCTGATAATATGTAGTTACCAATAAGAGAAGCAAATACAGAACATTAAGTTAGAAAACTAAATTTTTTCTATGCAATCAAAGGATATCTTAAGCCTAAAGTTCCCATTAAATTAAATTTAGATTATATTAACTGCAAGTGTTCATGATACTTCAGAAACGAGAAAAACTAATCAATCAACTGACCAAAAAACCAATCAACCAACCATCCAATGTAGCAATTTAATAATGTCTACGTGAATACATAATACTCAAAATATTTGTTGCAATATATCGAACGGTGAAGATACTATACTAAATTACTAAAAGGTAAAAAAATCAATGACTATCTTTTTTTTTTTTTTTAGGGAAATAAGTACTTTTGGTATGAGTCTAGAAATGTTTTCTGTCATTAATCAGTTCTATCTTCAGGAGCAGTTCATTAATTATAATAAGTACTCACATTTCTGTGAGTAGGTTTCCAGCCTTTTCGTCCTGAAGCACATCCAAGATTCAGTCCAATGAAAAGAATGCTCTAGGGACCATCTTTAACTGTCAATAAAACACAGAACATATCTGTCTCTGTGTAACATTCCCCAGTAGTATTTCAGTGCTGTTTCCATCTGAAAATACATTTTAAGTCAGGTTTTATAACTTATTTCATAGTAAATAGAAACAAACATCAACAGCAACAAAAAAAATCCCAAGCAAACAGAAAAAAACCAAAGCAAATCAAACAAGAAACTATTAGCTGAACTGCAAACCTTTTCAGAAACTTTGAATTGGAAAATGAGTGGGTTAAAGAAAAATTTTTTGCTGGGTACTGTCTAGCACTTACAGGCATTATTTGGTAGAATATGAACTGGAATTTACAGCTTGGTCTGTGACTACGTATCATTCCTTGAAATAAAACCTTAAACACTGACATTGTAAACACTTAGAAAAAAAAATTTTATATGGAAAACCTGCACATCATTGGAGAAATCCCTTGCCTGAAAAATATTGACAATATAGTCATTTTCTTTAGAAACATTTTAGTCAGACCCTACTGTCCTGCCTACAAACTACTATTTGATCATTCTCTATGACAGTAGGTGAAATCTGATGCACACATCTGAGATAAATCATCAAATACCTCAAGTTTGAAGGGACCTGTAAGGGTCACAGTTCCTTGTCCCTTGCAAGACTACTTAAACTGTATGACTAAGAGCATCATCCAGATGTTCTCTGAAGACAAGAGGTGCTTTAAATGTGATCAAATTATGACATTTTTAATAAAGGACTCATGTTTCATAATTACATAGTTTACTACTAGCAGAGATAATATTCAATCATAATATCGAAAGAAGTGTAACCAGCAGGTCAAGAGGGAAGATTGTCCCCCTCTACTCCACCCTCATGAGACCCTGTCTGAAGTAATGAGTCCAGCTCTGGTGTCCACAGCACAGGAAGGACGTGGAGTGGGTTCAGAGGAGTCCACGAAGATGATCAGAGAGGTGGAACACTTCTCCTATGAAGACAGGCTGAAGAAGTAGTGGTTGTCCTTCCTGGACATGAAAAGGTTCTGAGGTGGCCTCATTGAAGCCTGTCAGTACAAAAATGGGGATTATAAAAAGCAGGGAGAGGGATATTTTATATGGAAAGATAGTGACAGGACAATGAGAAATGGTTTTAAACTGAAAAAAATATGTCAGGAGGAAATTCTTTACTGTGAAGGCAATGAGGCAGGAACAACTTGCCCAGAGAGATTGTGGATGCCCCACCTCAAGAAGGGTTCAAGGCCAAGTTGAATGGGGCCCTATGCAACTCAATCTAGTGAGTGACTTGCCAGTATATAGAAAGAAGGCTGGAACTAGGTGGTCTTTAAGGTCCCTTCCAATCCAAAATGTTCTATGATCCCATTCCATTCAATTCTGAATTCAGTCAAATTATAATGAACATTTAAATGGGATTCATCAGACCAGATGCAAACAGGTACTTTGTTCATATAAGCATCGGAGTCAAAATCTAAAATATTCAGATTCATCTCACTGTGAAGTGTTAGTTTCTCCCAGCTGATTGGATGTCTATAATGTGTACACATTTAGATCTGATTAATAATCTCTATTAGACCTTTTTTATCTATTTATGCTGAAACATTTTGGAGCAACAACCTTTGCACCAATATTCTTCTGGTTTACAATGAAAGGAAACTAAATTTTCATCTCTAAATATCTTCATCCTCTGTCATCCCTGATATCTCTGATATCTTTCCTCATAACAGCAGATGATTCTGTCACCTTTGTAACAATCAACAAGTTCAGCAACTTTGTCTGTTGACATTTTTAATTTTGTTTTGGAATGAATGAAACAATTGATTCTTGGGAATGTTGTTATTTTAGGACATTCTGAAAAAATATTTATGAATTTGCTTTTTCTTTATAATTTTGGTGAATCTATAAAAAAGGAGACAGAATCTGACATAATCGATGACAGAATAATTTGATTGACCTACTTGCCTTTGCCAAGTGGCTAATCTATCTGACTGAGACATGTTTCCATTGCTGCACACTCTCTCTTACTAGTTCAGTGCAATACAAAGATCTTATTGGTCCTGTACCTTTGTCATCTGGCACACAGTTGCACATAATACTGGTTCTTGGTCCAATCAGAAAGCAAAATGAACCTGCTCTTGGTTGTAACAGGAAAAGTATTGGACACAGTTCTAAGTCACTAATAATTTCTAAGTAAAAAATAATGAGGGCTATGAGTATATTTCACAAATATACTCATAGTTCATACAAGGGTTTCAGTAAAAGCAGGTACATTGCTTCAGGTCAGGTTCACCTTGAAAAAGTATACAAGGTAGGCATTTTCTGTCAGATTTATATTTTTCTATGATTTGGTTGTTAATGTATAGAATATAGGTTCCTAAACAGCCTCCTAACTAGACCTAGAAAAGAACTTGACTTGAATCAAAAGATAATAAAACAGTCAGGAAAGGAAAAAAAACTCCTCATGTATAAAGGTGAGTAGGTAACACACATTTCAAAAGGATGAAGGTGATATTTCTATTGATGAAACTAACAGACAAAAGTTCAAGAAGAAACTGTCTGTCAAGCCAGAATAATAGATGTCTTCTGAAAATAAACACTTAAAAATATGTTAAAGAAAGGGGCAGATTGAACTTAAGATGTAGCTAACATTTGCTGCCACAATGTTGTGTGGGTGTTAACATGCAAGTAAAAGAAGAATGAAAAGCAATTTTTATTTCCTTCAGAGTTGAATGCCAAGAGCAGTACTCACATTTTTCTGGGTACATGAATTTACACAATGTATTCTAAAAGTTGTAGAAAGAAAGAAAATAAAAAATGCATTAAAACCAGAAAAAAGTTGACAGATGAAACAGTATTATAAATAACTTAAACAAGTTTTAAGCAAAATTAAAATTAAGGATGTTTGAAAATAAAATAAGAAATTGCACATAAAAATATGTTATTCAGTATTATTTTCATTTTAAGTAGTGCAAAGGAAAAAAAAAGGAAAAAAGGAAAGAAAATGTCAGTGAAGTTTTGTCTCCCTGAAGGAAGAGACAATAAAGAGACATATTTATTGCAGAGTAGACTCAGAGTAGTACCTACACCTTAAATAGTCTCTGCCTCTAATACCCTTCCGCAAATCATGTGAGAAGGAAAAAGCAGTCAATGGCAAAACACGATCAAAGAGAACTTCTTTATGTGTGATGAACAATCGAGCAATTCAAGATGTTTTAAAGTTCAGAAAAAAAGTTAGAAAGATACTAGAAATTATAGAAGATCTTAATATGGGTTGATTATTGCAACAAAAAATCTAGGGGATTGAGATGAATCTGTTAGGTGAGAAGCTGAAATGAAATTAAGCGGTTCTTCAGCATTAAGTGGTAGATCCATACAACTTCTTGAATAACCATAGATTCATAAATCATAGAATAATTTACCTTGAAAGGGGCCGCTAAAGATTCTTTAACCCAGTTCCCCCATTTGAAGCTGTTCCTGTCAGACCAGATAACCCAAGGCTTTGTCACAGTATGTAGGCAAGCTCACACCTGCTGCTTAACCATCCTTGTGATTAAAAACCCAACCAAACAAAGAAAACCAAACAAAAAAACTCAATAAAGCAGCAAAGAAACAAAGAAATCTTTACTTTCTATCTGATTGGAATTCTCCATGTTCTCTGTGTTCACTACTTTTTGTCCTGTTACTGTCTGCCTTACAGGAAAGGTTCCCTCTGTACCATGCTGTGAAGACATCAGTGAGATCTCCCTTAGCCTACTTTTTAAGGATGTACAAACTCAGTCTCTGGGCATCAAAGTATGCAAAGATGTCTGCAGACATCTGTGTATTGCCACCTTCAGGGATTAAATGCTGAATTAGATGGATTTGCCTTGAGCAAGTATGGACACCGTGCACTTTATTACCCCCCTGAGCCTATTGGGAAGGAGATTTACAAGGTGATAAAACTGTGATTTTGTCAACCACTATTGAAAGAAAATGTGATGAGACATCAAAACCAAATTATTAATTTGAATGATAATTAAGATTTTTTCATTTTCTCATGCTTTGCCTTCCCAAATCTGTTTAATATTAATTAATATTAATCTTAATATTGATTAATTAATTAATATTAATAAATTTCTCTTGCTGTAACATAATTAACAATACCTTATGTTCAAACATACTGTGAACAGGTTTATATGTTTTAGGGGTCTTTCCCTGTTGGAAATGCTTCATGCAAAATACTTTAAATTTCACAGGGCTTCATTAAAAAAAAAAAAAAGTATTGTCTTTTGATTGCACTTTTTCCTCTTATTTTTTCCCCCTCATTTACCACTGACTTTTCAAAGCTCTTCATTTTAGGACAAAAAGTAAATGAAAGCAACAACGGAACTGTATTTTTGCTACTCTAATGTCTCACAAAATATGTAGAACAAGCTTATTTGTCTGCAATTACAACAAAATGAAAACAAATCCAAAACATTCTAATTTCTATTAAACTCTGAAGCAAGGACATAAAAATGAAAGAATAAGACTAATATGTAAGAAAAATAAAAGAAATGGAAATAAATTAAAATTCAAACAATTCAGAAAAAAATCAGAAATATTTCTATAATGAATCGTATAGACAATGTATAGAAAATCAGTTTTCTTGATTAATTTTCTATTTGCATCTTTGAGGTGCACCAATAAAACCCTTTTGTTTTTGAGGTAAAGATCTATGTTTTTGGAAATCAATCGTTTGAATTTGAGACTTGCTGAGGAATGAAACAGTGCTATTCAGATAATGTTCAATAATTTTAGGTATATAAAGCCTGGTGAAAACATAAGGAAGCAAGGTGAGAATACTTGTTCTCTTCTGGACCAGTTCAAAAGATAATCCTTTAGATCAGTGGTAACAAACATTTCTTGTGGATTGTTGGGGTTTCAGCTTGTAATTTAAATTAGTGTTACACTTAAAGTGAGCTGATCCCATCAGAAGCAGCAGGCCCTGAAAGAAGATGGCATAAGAAGGTAACAACATGATACTTAGTTATTCTCCTAGGCTTTATTTTTCCCAAAATTGAACTTGGATACCAAGATTCAGCTGATTTTATTTTTTACTGAGTCCAGAAATGAGTCAAATTTTGACTAAACTAGTCTTTCAGGAATTCTCTTATTCAGAATGGGCCCCCAACAAGGATCACAAGTCCTGTCAGAAAATCTGTAGGAGCATGACCCCCTGTCCATAGAGCAACAGGTCCTGTCAGGAGCTTGTTTTAGCACACATTCTCCATGGAGTCACAGCCTTCTTCAGGCACACCCATCTGCTCTAGAGTGTAATCATTCATGAGCTGAAGGGTAGATATTTGCTCCACCATGAAACGGCAAGGGACTGGCTGTTTTGCCCTGGTCTTCAGCATGGGCTGCCAGGGACTCTCTGTCCTGTGCCTGGAGCATCTTCTCCTTGTCCTTTTTCCCTGACTTTCATGTCTGTAGGGCTGTTTCTCTCACATATTCTTACTCTTCTCTCCAGCTTATGTTGCACAACATTTTTTACATTTTCTTAAATATTTATTCACATGTGTGCTACCAAGATCATTGATTGTCTCAGCTCTCACCCCCAGCAGGTCTGTCCTGGAAGCAGCTGGGACTGGCTTTGCCTGATGTGGGGGAAGTATCTGGTGTCTTCTCACACAGGTCACCCCTGAAGACCCTCTTCCAGCAAAAATGTTGCCATGTAAACCCAATTGTGTATATGTGTGTGTATGTGTGTATGCATCACAATGGAATCACTGAAACAGACTGGTTTAGGTGAAGAGCAATAAAAAAAATCCTCATTCTACAGCTTCTGGAAGCCAACTGAGCTGTGAATTATGACTGTTGTAGCTGATGTCACAACGTGTTTACTTCCACCATTGTTGACTGTCGCCAATTTTTAACATGGGCATATGTATCTATATGAATCTGAAAATATAGTCTGAATGACAAGTTGTGTATTCGAGGAGAAGGAGTGATATATAACTAGAAGGCATTTTTTCCTTGTGTGAGTAAATGATAAGGAGCAGTAAATCTGTAAAAGCACTTCAAGACATAGTCCTGAACTGCTTTGTTGTACTGTATTCAAAATAGATCACATGTCTGGTAGAGCTCCACGGTTACATACATTAGGTTGACTCATCCAACCCTATTTGTATTTGAAAAGGTGATTGGAGCCGTGTTTAGCCATACTTTGCTAATCATGTGGCTTTTGGTGCTGTAATCAATCAACTCAGAGTAGAGCAGTTCCGAAGTGGTGTCCAAATTTGTGGAGTTGTCATATAGTTTAAATGATTGAAATCAGACTTCATTACAGAAGGAATAAAAATACATAGGAATAAATACAATATATGAAAGATCAACTCACCAGTTCTCTGTATTTCCCTTCAAAACTTAGTTTCACTACAAATTAATACAAACTTATTTCCCCTTAAAATATTTCTTCTATGATTGATTAGTCAAGATGGCAGTCTCAGATCAAGACTTTCTGAAGAAATGTCATTAATAGTAATCCTTTTGCCACAGTAGTATGACAGTGAAGGCTAAATACAGACAAAGCTCCTTATTGGAAGGAGAAGCTCTTGGTGACCTGCAATTACAAAAAAACTAAATAACATTTTCCTTAACTACAGCAGCCGTGGAGAGGGGAGAGAAGATAGCACAGGTGGAAAAGAGAGAAAATGAAGAAAAACAAAAAAATAATCAGATGGAAGAACATTGGACACCTGCATTTCTTTCCTAGGAGCTTCATAAGCTCATTGGACTGGAATATGCTTTCACCTACACTTAGCAAATTCAGGAAAAATTCTGCTGAAGGCAACAGTTATATACATACAAAAATTGTATAAGGCCCACTGTGTCTGCAGACACAATTCTGTATATTCAGTATCTGGCTGTTTTGCAAGTACAGGTACCCTACTGTGTTTCTGTTCCGATGAAAGAATCTGGAAGCACTTCAAAATAACAAAACCTCCCTAGTCCTTTGAAGCTGGCCTTTGAACCTACTGAGACTGCTGGTAGCAACATGGTGTGGGCATGGTATTACCCTGGTTTTCTATTGAAGAGCTGTATATGGATGACAAAAGGAGAAAGAGGTAAGTGTACAGAATAGGAATGAAGACGTTTCAAATACAGACAGAATAAGATGAAAAAAGTAACAGAATAATTCTGAAGTAGAATAGGAGCAAGCAAAAGCATATATTATATTGATGATCTTAAATACAGTAGGTTTGGGTGTTTCATTTTTCTATGGATTTTAATAACATTTTGCTGCCAGACATTCTACATCAGACTCTTACTTCAATGGAAAATATTTTAGAATGCCTTATGTTTTACATGCTAGAATTGGAAAAGAAGAAAAAAAGTTTTAAAATAAGAAAATTCTTGTGTATATACACATATATTCGTATACAAACAAAAAATCAAACACACTCTTTTCCTCCATGTTAGAATGTTCAATTCATGCTCAAGTAGAATCACTGGTTGTCAAGGCTGGTTTAAGTAATTTCTTGACCACAGAGAAACAAGAACATTGTTGCACTAGAATCATTATGTACCATGAAAGACCTCTCAACTAAATCATAAGCGATGACATACATAGTACAGTTAGCCTACGACAAAGCATATGCTAATGCTCTGGTGTCTCTCTGTGCAAAATTCCTATGTACCTGCTCTCTCTCTCATCCTCAGCGCAATATACAACACTACAGAGGCCCTGCTAACACCCTGGGGAAACAAACCTCTTGCTTTCCAAATTTGTAGCATAAGGTAAGGTGGAGAGAGTTGTTTCACAGACTGAATAATCACACGCTGTGCTCAGTTTCTTCTTTTCCTGTCAAGAAACCCGTTCCCCTCCACATGGAGAGACCTTCTCTGGTATTATCCTCTACTAGAAAAAACAACGTCTCTTGTCACAGAGATGATTGGATGCTTCAGTGTTATTCGGTCATCAAGCTTAGGCATCTAATGAGCTGTAGATTCTACAGGGTGTCCCCTAGCTGCCAATTTGCAAAGTCTCAGATTTCCTCTAGTCCTGTGTCATTACAGTTAGTCAAACAAAAATCTTATATACTGTATGGCGTCTCAGCTGCCATGAGAGGCTTATGTCTGAAAACTAAACCAAACCCAAGTCAACTGTGAGTGCATACAGCTTGTTACACTTAAATGCCTTTTTCTAACAGTAGAACATCTGCTGCAACACAGAGAAGATGCTGAGTTCTGGCCTTATCTATTTACAAAATGACCTGTTTTGAACAGCTGTATATCACTTTTCTTTTCTCATTTCCTTCACAGTTGCAGTGATTTGCCACCTATGGGCTACAGTCTGTTTTGTCTGAATTTCATTTGTGTTAATTGACTTTTTTTTCCAAATTAATTATTTTTGCATTTGAAGTCAGGGCATGGTGAGGGATATATCCATTATGGTGTCATAGGTGTACTTTGAGGAATAAATATGAAGGCCAAAGACCATATTCATTCTTCCTGCCAAGATGTGTGACTAGATTACACAGCCAGTCCTACATTTTGGAGGAAGCTTATGACAATTCCATAAATAAGTGCTTATGATTAAAAAGACAGTTACATTTAAAATGACATTTGACAGAAGTTTTATACAGTAACCATGCACTTTGTATGCTGTATTCATTCACTTACAAATGAACAGTAATTAATGCATTAATTTGACTTCATGGAGTCTATTGTGTCTAGATTTGTAATACAGTGACAGCTGTTTATAGGACACCTAATTTGTTTGTGATATTAATCTTTAAAAGGTACTACCTGAACACCTCAAATGAATCATGCAAATCCACTGTTAGCATGCAGAGTTTGTTTTGTGCTTAAGTAGATGCAAGAACCCATAGCTGATTCTGCATATCATTTATGTTCAAGTGTCATTTTACTGTGAGATGAAAAAAGTAGTTCCCTATAAAAATCCTGTCCTGTAGTTTTCACTGGTATAGACTTAATTTTCTTCAGAGTAGATGATACGGGGCTACATTTTGAATTTGTGTTATAAACAGTGTTGATAATTCAGGAATGCTTTAATTGTTGTTCAGAAGTGCTTACCCAGAATCAAGCCCTTTTCTGCCTTTCATCCCACACCACCAGTGATGAGACTGGTGGGGAGCACAATTATTTGGGAGGGGACATGGCAGGAACAACTGTCCCTAATTGACCCAAGGAATGTCTCCTAGCATATGGCATCATGTTCCATATAAAAAGCTGGGTGAAGGAGGAAGAAGTGAGGGTGTTTGTCTTCCCAAGTAACTGTTACTTTTGATGGAGCCTGGCTTTCCTGGAGGTCTCTAAACACCTGTCTGCCTGTGGGAAGTGGTGAATGGATTCTTTGCCTTCTTTTGCTTGTGTGGGTGGCTTTGCTTTATTTATTACATTGTTTTTATCTCAATCCACAAGTATTCTAACTTTTACCCTTCTGATTCTCTCCTTCATTCCACCAGAGAAGAATAAGGGTATAGCTGTGTGGTGACTAATTTCTGGCTGGGGTTAAACCATAACACTACTTTCCCTGTGATAGAGACCTTCTGTTACCTAGTCCTCATTCATTACTGCACAGTCACTCAAATTTTAAAGCTTTGCATGCTTTAGTTGGCTTTTGTACAGAGGTTTTTGAAAACATTATACTGTCCCCTATATGCTTCTGAATAATTTTATAAACCCTTTTAACAATTCTAATGTGAATTCTGTACTTTAAAACACAAAAAGAATAAAAAAAGAGCTAGTGTTGAATTGAAAGGAATCGCTGCCTCAAGGGTAGTGAAACTGAACTTATAATTATTGTCAGAATGGCATATTTAAATGACCTAGAAATCTGCATGACAGAAGTTCCACACTTCAGGACAAAATATGACATAAACAGTATTCATAATAAGATATGTATTGGTATTTATGTTTCAGGTCATCACATTTTTAGGGTATTTAATGTGAGGACATAATTAGTCTTGTAGTACACCTATGCAGAGAACATATGAAATATGCTTGTACAAACAGAAGAAAATTAAAGAGGAAGACAAATTAAGCACTGTTTTTTTCTAAAATAAGTCTTATAATTTTCTGTGTTCGACCTTGACAGAAAAAGCTTTTCTTTTTTTTTTCATACAATGAGTCTTCCTGTAATATACTGTCATACTTACTTCTTATTCTAATTCAAGGTCCAAACATTCTTCAGCGAAGTCAATGAAAAAACCCTCTGATTTCAGCAATTACTACACAAGGCCATTTGAAGAGGAAACACAAGTTATTATGGGGGAAAATGGAGCACCTTTTCAGTATGTGAGTTTTGACCTTTAGGTTCAAGACCTGCAATTTTTACTTTAAAAATGAAGAAAATTAGTGAGAAACTATAGAAAATGCTTCTATAATTTTCAGACACACTTTTTTATTGGAAACTTAAATTTCTTTCATGATAGTCTTAAAAAGTCAAACATCATTTATTAATACCAAAGATGCATAAAGTTGTTGGGTTTTTTTTTCATCTCCTTTTCTTTTTGAAGTCAAGAAAATGGACTTTAAAAGTTAGGAATTCTCTCCCATGTCTTGTCAGAGAGCTATGTCTTAGGTAACTTTGGAGGACTTTGATTTACAGTTTCATGTTGGTGAGGGACTTAGAAATCCAAGAAGTCCTTGGAAGGATATACATTTCAAGGTTATCAGGTGAAATGAATGAACAAGGAAACTGACAAAAACTATGTGATAAAACTTATACTGTCTCAAAAATAATTGGTATATATATAATATTTAAACATATAAATAATGTTTAAAAAATAAATAAATACATAAATAAATAAATATACTATCAAGAAATTCTTCCTTGTCAATAATAAAATTTCCAATGACTATAAACAGTCTCTAAAATAAACCTTAGTCCAATAATAATGTCTGCCTTAATGATGAATACTAAAATATTTCTCTAAGATTCCCAAAACTTGATTAGACATTTTTAGGTTTTTCTTGAGTAATGCTCTCTTTTTCTGAAGTCATACAAAAAAGAACGCTTTATGAAGTGGTAATGTATGAATTATGACACTTTCAGGGTCTGTATCATCTTTTATGAAACTGTCTATACCTAATATTTATCTATCTATCTATCTATCTATCTATCTATCTATCTATCTATCCAATTTTTTTATCTTCTAGTGACTTAGATTTGCCTTTCTACTGTGAACTTTGTAGGACACAGCAATTAAAACAGTTGAAATAACATTATTTTATATAAAAAAGTATAGATAACATAACCTGTGGTACTGTGTTCAGCTGTGTAGATATTGTTCTGTCTTCAGATACCTAATTTCTTAGATATTCAGTCTCAGGTATTTGGTTCTGAAAATGAGGATGGCTGTATCCTATATAATCTTTATATGTCAAAACCTGACTTCTGTATCATATCTTATTCAGCTTTAGTTTATATTTACTTTTGAGCTCCTCAAGTATTTTGCAGTGCAGTCTACTAGCTGATAAGCTTTGTCGCCCATCATTGTTTTCTTATTGTAAAGCTGTGATGCATATCTGTAATTAGCTGATAATACAAAATAAATATATTTGCCTTCTTCAGTCATGGGCATATGCAGTAAGGAGATCAGATCACTCACTTTTTCTATAGCGAGAAGTAATTCCCTCAGAAAAAACATTTAACTACTTCAGTAAATTTCACTCCCACGTTTTCATGGCTAATCAGTCAATACCCTGAACAATGCTGATACCTCACACATAACTTATGTTTATATGCCATTACAAGGACATTACGCACATCATGCTACAGTGGAATTTTCTGTCCTATCTTAGCAGGAGAGTGTAAGTCTGACCTTAAGGTCTTGAAATACGAAGCACTTACAGTCCTCACAGTACTGGTTCCTGATTAAAGCTTAACATTCTGCTGGTGTATTGCCATCACTGACTCTGAGCTGGCCTTTTAACTCTTCCTAAAGCTTGATATTTTTAACTGATATTTGTGTTGTCATCTCTGCTGTTAATCACTGAAACTGGGAAAAATTATCCAGGCTTTTGCTTTCTGTTTGATTGGCTGTCCTTTTCCTGTGCTATTTTAATATAATGAAAATAGAGATAATAAATTATCACTATTTAAAGACTCTTATTCTTTACAACATCGGAAGGGAAGGGAAGGGAAGGGAAGGGAAGGGAAGGGAAGGGAAGGGAAGGGAAGGGAAGGGAAGGGAAGGGAAGGGAAGGGAAGGGAAGGGAAGGGAAGGGAAGGGAAGGGAAGGGAAGGAAGGGAAGGGAAGGGGAAGGGAAGGGAAGGGAAGGGAAGGGAAGGGAAGGGAGGGGAAGGGAAGGGAAGGGAAGGGAAGGGAAGGGAAGGGAAGGGAAGGGAAGGGAAGGGAAGGGAAGGGAAGGGAAGGGAAGGGAAGGGAAGGGAAGGGAAGGGAAGGGAAGGGAAGGGAAGGGAAGGGAAGGAAGGGAAGGGAAGGGAAGGGAAGGGGAAGGGAGGGAAGGGAAGGGAAGGGAAGGGAAGGGAAGGGAAGGGAAGGGAAGGGAAGGGAAGGGAAGGAAGGGAAGGGAAGGGAAGGGAAGGGAAGGGAAGGGAAGGGAAGGGAAGGGAAGGGAAGGGGGAAAAGGAAAAAAAGGATAAATATTTACTTCTGATCCTTGGGAAACATGGCTCACCTAATCCACGGGAAGAAAAAGATCATCCTGAAAACTTGCTATACAATTGCCAAAAGTGCAGTTATTAACGAAGACAACTCAAACATACTTAACACTCAGTTACAGCTTAGAAAAGAACAGGTATATTTTATGTAATCAGATTCATCCTGGCTGTCATGCACTTAACAGCACTGAGACATCTTTTCTGCATGTGCCTACACCTATGGAAAGTAGAGACTTTACACTGCTATTGGTTTTGATGTTTCTTTCAGTGGCACTTGATGTCTCCAGGATGAAGTTCCATTTCTCTGCAAATGTCATCATGGTAGTTTAACATTCCCTTTCTTAGATTATTTTAAAATTTGCATCTAGCTTTATTTATGACTGTGAGGATAACTCACTTTGTTAGAGCGTGGTGTTAATAACTCCAAGGTTGTGGGTTTCATCCCTGTATGGGCCATTCATTGAAGGGTTGGACTCAAGGAGTCTTGTGGGTCCCTTCCAATTCAGAATATTCTCTGATACAAATACAGATCATTATTATTACCTATTGTATGATTTTTTTGCAGACATGTTGACACATGTGTTTCTAAATTATCAGGAGGTAGACTATCAATAATTTCAATGGCACTCCTGACAGAATATATTTCCTCATCATGACTAAGAAACACAACTAAAATTCCAATGTGGATCTTATAAACATCCATGTTATAATATATGATTTGAAACTCTAGTAGTATCAGTATATGAAGAGGCAGGGTTACATTTTCATATTCCATAGCAGTGTAAAAATAATTTAACACTGTACCCAGCATAGGTACACAGTATCTCACTACAGTCATTCAACATCTCCCACTGATATTACAGAACCAGGAAGATCATCAACTCTGCTAGTCTTTCTGCCATACCCATGAAATATTTTCAACTCATTCCAACTTTAGTCAGTAGTTAATTATACTACGAAGCATGATTGACTATATTGTTTCTATATTGAGAGAGCTCCATTAACTTTCAGCAAGACAGATGATCAATTTTAAGAGCCTGCTGCTTATGCACAGAGTCCTTCCTGCTGTGCCCCAATTTATTTGCAGGACATTTTTGTTACTGTACTCACCAGGATGTGTTTTATGGCCTCATTTCTAGCTTTTTTTTTTTTTTTTTTTTTTTTAATATAGTTAGTGTTAATATAAACTAATCATTCAATACATGTGAGTATTTTCTTATGAGGTACTCTTACACATTTTACTAGAAAAATAGATTTTTTTTTTTATTTTTTCTCATATGGAGTTAAACAGAATTTCCCTGAAACATAACTGGAATAGACCTTTACCAATTTTTGCATTTTGTTGAGACTATATACAACTAATTTACTGAATGCCTCAGTATTTGTGGTATCCACAGTTTATTATTTGGAAGAAGATAGGTGTCTCACATCAAGAAAACGTCCTTAAGAACTAGGCTGAGGGATCTATGGAGTGTTGAAATAGCTTAATTTTAGCTGGAAATTTATCTGAATTTTTGGTTGAAAGTTAGAAAATCTATTCAAGTTTTCATAAATTATTTGTCTGTGAAAGAAAAATCTAACAAAAAAAATCGACAAAAAGTACCAGTGAAAGGTTTTATTGTCCATGAAGGCAAATCATCTTTAAATTTTAAGATATGAGTACCTTTCCGGTCCCCAATACACATACTTCCTTTTTACTTGTCAAGGGAAAGGCTAGTTGACTTCAGTCCATCTTTGCCTTGGTACTCTAGCAGGAAGGAAACTAAAATACAGACGTGAAAGACATAGAAAATAAAGCAAATTATGATATATTCAGCCAGGTCCCATAGCCTCATAATCATGACAGAAGAACTGCTGACTCCTCAAGCCTTCTTACTCTACAATTACAAGTAGCTCAACTAAGTTTTTCTATTCCAGGTCTTTCAAATAACACAGTTTTAGTCTTTTCCTGACTACTATCTTGTCCTTTGGAATTTTCATTGCCTTCCTGTTAAAGTATTTAGAGGATTATTTTCCATGACATCTTTCTTTATCTTTTTTTGGCTGGAAGCCATATTTGTCCCTCAATTTCTGCATCTGTTAAGAGACATAAACTCAACATAGGTAGGAACAACTTCATGAAAGACTCCTGCCTTTTGCAACAACACTCCACCATCATGCATAAATAATGGTAATGTACTCAAAAAGCTTTAACTGTTTTAATCATCTGCAAAGTATTTTAAGTGCTCCAGAGTATCTGCTCATCTTTTAATTTCATTTTGTTCTTCAGAACTCAAAAGCTATTCCACTTTGATTGTTATCATAGTTTATTTTTTCTGAATCTAAACTTGTTGTTGGTCAGCCTTTCTACTCATAGCAATTTAAATAAAATTTAGTGCAATATCCTATCATTTTTTTTAAGCTTTAAACAGTGCAATTTTGTGGTATTAAATATTTTAATTGTGTTCTGAATTGGGTTCTTCAATTAACAGGTTTAATATTTTCTATTACATGACACAAATAATAGCTTGGACTTGAAGCAGTGTTTTTAAAATCCCAATGTTCTGCAAAAAAATTCTGAAGAGGGGATGACATTACCATAAATTTCTAAAATGTGAGTCGTGACATCTGTCTTAAAGTACCTGTCTCCATTTACTAGAAGAATATCCAAGGCAGCTCATTTAGACTAGACAATCAATATTTTGACACCCAGGATAGTTGGGCTGAGGTAAATTGGGCCATGAATTTCACTAGCTTTCCAAAACTGTCTGCTCAGATTAAGACCTTTATTTGTTCTAATGTTTCAGTCATTTTTCTTTCTTATAAAAATGCATATATGAAATTGATTTACTTCTTCAAGTGTAATCTTTTCAAATTCTCTATAGTAAAACATCACAGCTCCTTGATTTGTGTATATATGTATATATGTATGCATGTATATGCTTGCACACATATATAAGTATTTATGTACATGTGTCTAGAAATATCTATCAAGTAACTTTCTGTTCAGCAACTTCTGCTGCCTTTACAAAAAAAGGGATTATCTTCTCTTGTCACACCTTTTTCATAGCTAGAGAGATCCAGCTACAATGACTGCTTTGGCAGTACCATTATTTACAATATTTACTTCTTCTTTACTTATTCTGCTTGTTAATGAATTTCCTGTCCCTTCCTCTCTTGTCAGACAGCAATTTTTGAGACATCTGAATCATAGAATAGTTTTATGATGGGTCTTTGGTGTAACAATGAGGTATTAGAACATTAACAGCCACTTAGTAGAACATGGAAAGGAGCAAGAGAGGATCTAGGCAATCAAGGTAATTTGGACTGAATCTCCCTTGTACGCGCCTATAGCAAGGAAGCAGCATTTTCAAAAAGCAGCGTAGGATATGAGAATTGTAGACTTTGAATTGATCCTGAGGCAATATTAATCTCTTTTATTTTGTTGCTCAAATAAGAATCCTATGGAGATCAGAAAGTATATAGGTGTGAATAGTTCAGCTGGGTGAGTAGTTTGATAAGTTTCCACCAAGATAATCAAATGGTTAGAGACCCTGTTCTGTGGGTAAAGTCTGAAGAAATTAGATCTTTTATTGTGGAGAAGAGAATGTTCAGGGAGGACTTCATCATGGTGTTCCAGTACTTAAAAAGGTGGCTACAAAGACAATGGAGGCTCTCATTTTCACAAAGAGCTGCAGAGACTACAAGGGACAACCTGTACAAATTGTACCAGGAGAGATTTTATCTTTGAATAAGACAGAAGTTTTTCAGTGGGAACAACCATTCACTGAAAAAAAAACTCCCTAGGGACATGGTAGAGTTGCCATCACTGTAAGTTTTCAAGATGTCATTGGACAGGGTGATAGATAATCTAAACTAGGATTCCTGTCTTACAAAAGTTTGGACCAGATGATTTTTCGAGGTCCACTCCAACCTGAACTGTTCTCTGATTCTAAGATCCTGTGTTTAAATCACACATTAGATTGAACAAGACAACTCAGCTAATATTCCAAGAGGTATTGTGGTCTGCCAAACATCTTAAAGGTACAGATGCCCATATAAAATCTAGGCATTGTCCTCTTTTCCTGTTTCTCAGGATTTCTGAAATTTTTCTCTGTACAAGGATTTATGTCTGACAACAGAATCAGGTCCATTGTCTCTTCCCACATCTCCTGGACTTTTGCTGTGTTATAATGTCAAAGAAGAACAAAAAAAAAATAGAAAGCTCAGAAAAAACATGAGGCATCCCATATCTGAACTTCAAAGCAATACAGACCCATACTTACATGCTGTAAATACACAAAAGATTTTTTTCACCTTTTTTGGCTTCAAAAATTTCTAGGAAAAGAGACAATAAAATGGTACAGAAGTGCAATGGTATTCCTATGATTGTGAAAGATAAGGACCTCAAAATATTGTGAAAACACTCATATCCACATTTTTTCCAAATCACTTATTGACATGTTTAATATTTCAGCTCAGCTTCCAGATGAGAAGGTCATATGATAATGAAAAACATATAAGTGGCATTTTGCCTGCAATATATATTTCTTTTTTAGTTTTCTTTTTTCTTATGTAAATGAGTTATTGACACACATATTTCACATAATGTAATATTTTTCTAGATGAAAAGTTATACATTTCAAAGAGTTTTTCTTGGCAATCCAGACTTGCTATGTGGATAAACTTTTATAGCTAATGAGTTGTCTTCAAACGATAACAATTTAGCAGGGTTGTAAAGAAATGGAAAGTGTGCAAACTTATTATTGACTAGACTTGCTGTGTTGGTTTTGGCTGGGGTAGGGTTTCTTCACAGTGGGTGGTACAGGGCTGTGTTTTAGATTTGTGCTTAACACAGAGTTGATGATATAGAAATGTTTCTGTTGTTGCTGAGCATGGCTCACAAAGAACCTGCCTTTTGTACTGCCGTGATGGTGAGGAAGTTGGGGCTGCTTGGGAGGTTGGGAGGAGAAACAGCCAGGACAGGTGACGCAAAGTGACCAGAGGGATATTCCAGACCGTATGGTTTCATGCTCAGTATATAAGGTGGAGGAAAGATGGGGAGGAAAGAGAGGATATTTGAGTGATGGTGCTTGTCTTCCCAAGTAACCATTATGTGTGCTGCTCTCCTGGAGATGGCTGAACACCTGCCTGCCCAAGGGAAGGTTAACTAATTCCTTGTTGTTCTTTCCTAATAGGGTTTTTTTTATCCCTATTAAGCTGTCTTTATCTCAACCCATGAGTTTTCTCACTTTTGCCCTTCTGATTCTTTCCCCAAACCCACTGGGGAGGGAGGGAGGGAGGGAGGGAGGGAGGGAGGGAGTGGCTGTGTGGGGATTTTTTGCTGGCTGGGGTTAAACCACAATGCTTGCATTCATTGAGATAAAGATCGTTCTACAAAAAAAGCAAAAAATAACCAACTGACCAACCAACCAACAACCAAAAACCCCATTACCTCTTATGTAAAATCCTTCATAACATTACAACCCAGGACTGTGTCTGAGACAGAAACAAGAGAAAACAAGCAAATAATAAAAGAAGATATAAAAGTCACTGTCATTAGCTTATTAGAAGCCTGAATGGTGACAAGTTTATTATTATATATGTTCCTCATAGGTTTAAGTAAATAACTAGAGAAATTTAATAGCTTCATATTTTATAATTTGAATGGGAGATGATAGAGACTGGCTGTGATGAGTCAACAGGGAACAGGAAGTGAAATGTCAAAAAATAATATGTGATATAAGAATGATTTTGAAGATCTATGAAACTGAAACCATGCTTTTGTTACATACCACAAAAGAGGTAAGGGGAAAAGGTATAGAGAACACTAACATATTCAAGAAAAAATATTAGTAAAAAATATGAAAAGTATCCATCTGTATTGAAAACAGGACAAAATAAGAAAGATTTTATTTCACAAAATCAGAAAATGGGAGTCACTTTAACTGCACGGGTATATGATAGAGTTGGATGTAAAATCACGTTCCTGTTCTGCTTCTCATAACCTCAACTCATTCAATTTTTTTTGCACTGAAAAAAAAATTTGACACCTTAAAACAGAGAAAATAAATGAAAAATGAGATATATGTGATAACTAAAATAAAGCAAATGACACAGTATTTTTGTATAACCAACAATACAAAAAACTTTAGACAAAATTTTAACTCTTTAAGGGGATGTCTTTAATGGCTAACGATGAAGAAATCTGCCAAGACACAAATAACATGAGAAAATGTTTACTCTCCATTATTTCATAGTAGTCTACAGATTTCATAATAGCCTTTTTTTCTTTAGATCATAGAGTATTTAGATACATATCTTCTAAACCCATTTGTAAACTTCTGAAAAAGTACTGAGTGATTGCTAAGCATCATGCCTGGTTCAATCTTATTTTACATGCAGAAGCTCTAAGCATTGTATTCAATATTATTGCTTTATTAGATGCTCTTAGGATACTTTTTTACTGACAGCTAAATGAGATTTCTGCTAACAAGTAGCTACTTATTTCTGGCCTTAAATAAGTCATTTACAAATGCAGTGTGAAATGAGGTGTTGGCAGTTTTTTGTTATGTGCTTAAACAAAATACAGGTGCCTTGAAAAGGACAAAAAAACCCACCAGCTAAATGGAAAAAGCTGTTCTTTTTAACTGTTTTAGCCTGCTTCTTACCTGATTCAATTAAGAATTCTCTGTGCCTTGCCACAGTATGTGGCTCCAACAGCGTGAATACTTTATGCTTCACTTGTTCTTCTGTAATACCTCCCAGGAAGAAAAATACAGGTTTCCTTACTTTTTGTTCTTCCTCCCTTACCTTAGGCAGCACAAATATGCATTCTGAAAAAGTTTAACGTATAATAATTGGTCTACCTATTCTCATTAATTTCTTATTTTATATGTATTTTTGTTTAATTTCTGTCATGATTTAACTCTGGCTGGGAAAATAAGCCCCACACAGACTCACTCACTCACTCACTCACTCACTCACTCACTCCCTCCCTCCCTCCCCTGACTGGGTGGGAGAAAGAAAAGTGAGATTAAGCCAGTTTAAGGGGTAAAGCAAAAAGATGTGTGTGCAAGTAAAGGAAAACAAGGAACTCATTCACTGCTTCTCATGGTCAGGCAGCAGTGTAGCCATCTCCAGGAAAGCAGGGTTCCATCCATTGCGTCATGGTCACAGGAGACAACATCACTCCAAGTGACCCCTCCTTCCTTCTTCACCCATCTTTTATATGCCTACAGGACACCATGGTCTGGAATATCCCTTGGGTCAGTCGTGGTCAGCTGTCCTGGGTGTATCCCCTCCCAACTCCTCGTGCACCTCCAGCCTTCCTCTCTGATGGGGTGGCACAAGAAGCAGAAAAGATCCTGTGTAAGCCCTGCTCAACATTAACTAAAACATCCCTGAATGGTCAACACTGTTTTCAGCACAAATCTAAACCATAAGGCCTATACCAGCTGCTATGAAGAAAATTTTTTTCCCAACCAAAGCCATCAAAATTTGTCACTCATGTTTTTGAGACAATTGTCTCTGTGACTGCCTAAATTTAACAATAACTTTGACTACACATGGATTACTGCACTTACAGACTTCTAAATAATGTCCAAATGTTTAAAGTACCTGTGAAAAACACTGTTGATCCTGCAAAGAGAGATAAATTGTCCTAAAATAATCACTGAATCGCAAAATGGGTCGGGTTGGAAGGAATTAGCTTTCTTGGACATCTCCAAGGTCCCTTCAGGGCATCTTCCCATGGATTATTCAGAGAAGATCCCTGAAAAGGCTAAAATTCATTCTCCTGAAGTCTATGGCTGTAATCTTACTTGCGAAAATAACAAAGATCAGAGTTGTACTTACATATATGTACCTAGTAAAGCCTATAAAAAGTAATTATTTCAGTAAAAACATGTAACCATTATTAGAAATGTCAAAATATCTGCATTTGGATGTGATTCTTCTCAGGAAAAGAAAAATGGAAATCCAAAACAACCCACCTAAGTCCCCTATTTTGCCTTGACTGTGTAGAGAAGAATTATGCATTATGTTTGCAGAAGTATTGATTTAAAAGTGGATTTCAGCTTTGGGATCTAAGTAGTGTTAAGATGAAAACACCCAAATTGTCAGCTCTGCCCTTAAAAAGTACAAAAGTAAAAAAATTCCTTTATATTATATAATTAGATTTTCATTATGTCATCTTCAAGTTAGTAGTCAATGACAGCAATAGAGTCTCTTCTGCCAGAGGCAAGATTATGGAACATGTTTACCTCATAAAATTTCTATAGTTCAGGTCAAAAATGAACCATGCTCTTATTTTGCTGAGGATTTTTTTTGTATTTTCAGTCCATTGCTCTTGGGTGATTTTTTGGGAATGATAAAGGGATTCTAATGTTGTTTAAATATTTATACTGATGATTTAAATTTAACTACATTCCTAAGCTCTGCCAGTGCTGTTCATCAGATCTGATTGCCATGCTTTCTCCTAATTTTTTCAAAGACAGAACAAAAAATCTTTTTTCTTTTTTTTAAAAAAACGATGTTTTAATCATTGACCAAAATTCATTATAAAAGGGAAATATTTTTAATTGTAACCAGCAGTGAATGTACACTATTTACTCTTGGGTATTCACAATAACATATTAATGGCCTGTTTATTGTTAGGTCGAAAAAACATAACTTTACTACCAAGAAACTTATTATTGAGTGAGCTAAAAAAACTTTAAATTGAAATAAAACTATTTTTCGTAACAGTTCTATGTCCAAGATTCTGAAGAGTTTCTTATATAAGAAATTGAAAAACTCTGACATTAATTCTTATGTACTAAAACATAATATAGAAAATCTATGGAGAAATTATCCAAATAGATTTTGGTCTCCTCATAATAGGTGTATTACAGGAAAATTTCATATGTAGCTACAGTTAAGTTCATGTTCAGAATTTAAACATGTTACCAGACCACTTGAATTCACTAATACAAACTGTATAGACCTCTCCTCTTTTTAAAACTTGAGTAGATGCTTACACACTTTTCTGACTTTAAATATACCCTACAATATGACATTACAGAATAGGAAAACCATTTGTAGTATAGTGGAAGTACATGAATCTAGATAATGTTTTGAGAAACAACAAAAGAACACTGTAGTTGACGTTGAAAAAAAGAGTAAACCAAATCAAGAGTAATTATTTTTTTTCTTGTATTTATTGATGAAATCCTGGCTGCAGTTTTTCATAATCAGCTCTCTTTTAACTAAAGGTATTACTTACATAAGTAACTCTTAAATGTAAACAGCTACTCCAAAGCTGGACTGCACAACTCTACCTTTATTTTCTTTTTGAGGAGTAAAATATAAGTTATGTAGTTTTCAATTTAATATTCTTATCGTAGAATCCTATAACAAAATAATGGTTAGGATTAGAAGAGACCTTAAAGATCATCTAGTTCCAACCTCCCTGCCATGGACAGGGACACCTTCAACTTGACCACACTGCTTAAAGCCTCATCCAGCCTTTGAACACTTCAAGGGATGGGGCATCCCCAACTTTTCTATGCAAGCTGTTCCAGTTCTTCACCATCCTCACAGTAATGAATTTTTTCCTTATATTTAGCTTAAACCTACTCTCTCATTTTAAAGACATTCCCTATCACTAGGTGTCCTTCTTAAAAGTCTCTCTCTGGCTTACTTGTAGCCCTCTTTTAGGTACTTTAAGGTGCTGTAAGGTCTCACTAGAGCCTTCTCTAGGCTGAACAAACCCAACTCTCTCAGCCTGTCTTCATGGAGGTGCTCCAGTCCTCTGATCATCATCATGGTTCTCCTCTTTAAGAGGCCCAGGTCCTTCTTATGTTGGAAGCTCTGGAGCTGAATGCAGTACTCTTAAGGGGGTTCTAAACCACAGTGGCTTATAAGGAGAGAGTTTTCTCCCTTGCCCTGCTGATCATGCATCTTTTCATGCCACCCAAGACACAGCTGGATTTCAATGTGTCTGCATGCACAAGATTGTGCTGAGCTTCTGGTCCACCCACAAGACCTTCTCAGGGCTGCTTTCAATCCATTCTCTGTCCACGCTGTAATTGTGGTTGGGATTGTCCAGGTGCCCTTGCACCTGGTCTCACTGAACTTGATGAGGTATGCACCATCCCACCTTTCAAATCTATCCAGGTCCCTCTGGATAGCAACCCCTTCTTCCAACATGTCCACCACATGGCTTAACGTCATTAGCAAACTTGATGAGGGTACGCTCTATTCCGCTGTCCGCGTTGCCCACAGATGTTAAACAGCGCTGGTCAGAACACCATTCCTGAGAAACACCACTCCTTTCCTTCTGAGAACCAGAGTGACTTTCTTAAGCTTTTGTTTTTTTCTCAATACATATATACAGTACTTTTCTAAAATGTAATCTTAAACAATTGAAACAATATTAGTCTCAGGTTGAAAAGGACAAACAAGGAATACATTAATAGAGAACAAGGTAAGAGATTGATGCTCTTATTTTAGAGAGGGTGGGAAAGAGAAAACATGATAAAAGAAAATAAGTGAACATAAAATTTTAGTGTAACAATCCTTAGAGAACAAATTCATAGACTAGAACTATAGTAAGTTTAAACAACAAATAAACTGTACTTACAAACATTTTAAGTATAAATGCCTTTTACATTCTTAACGTAAAAGGCTTTTTAAATACTAAGGCTGGATTTTTACAAATATTTCAATTAAATCTAGGCTTCAGAGCCAGGGGCTGTATTCCTAAATGATTAAGAAAAGAACTGTACATGAATCTTACTATTCAGGGTGGGGCCTTATTCTCAATGACATTCTTGATACCTCAAATTTATTTGTGTGTATTCTGCTACAACATAGCAGGTTTATTTTTATGTACTTGTGACTAGTCTCCAAAAAATCTTAGTTTTAGATTTTCAAGGCATTCATACTAATCATAAATTTGTCAGTGTTCTGATTTTCTAGTATGCTGTCTAAACTTAAAGAAATAAATATTCAAATTAATTTAGTCTTTACCTTTCAACAAAAGAATATATCTTAAAAAAATAACACCAACACTATGCTCCCTTCTAAATAAGACATCAACACTTAGTGATTCTAGAAGCTTCCCTAAAGCCTGCTTGGAATAACAGCTCTTTTGCAGCAGATTCAGGGGCACTGAGTATCCTCTTAAATTAGTAGCAATCCATGTACAATAGTTTTAGTGACTCTTCTGCTTGCAGATGTGTATATATATATATATATGGGTATAAAAATATAGCAATCTCCTGCATATTTGGAACAAAACCATTTTTGGTTATAGTTATTATCTAGAGGTATACACTCGTATATCAATACATATATTAGGCTACCGTATATCAGTGCATAGATGTCTGTAAAGATGTCTGTAAATGGAAATACATGTTTATAAGCAGGCATACAGATATTATATACATTTACACATATGTGTGTATAGATACAGATAGATCCATTTATGGTGGGAAAACTGCAAGGAACCAAATAGATAATTGAATTTTCCAATGTAATATAATAGTCAGCATGACTCAGTCTGCATTGCTATTATGGATCAATGTGTTAAATGAATCTTGCTGCCTGAATTTCTGTTGCTGCCAACTATCTTTAAGCAGTGATTCATTTAGTCAGCTTTGGCTTGACTTCGGAATAGTGTGAGACTTGGAAATAGGATCCAGATATCTTATCAGCATGCCTCAAAAAGCCCTAAACATTATGGAGACCTTCAGTAATTTAGCCATGAAAGAAAGGAATTAGTTTTTCCCTGACAAATTACAGTTTAAACAAATTATATTTTACTGGATATTAAAAACTTGGAGTGAAATCATAAGCTGAAAAATGGAGTTTCCCTTCAGAATGCTTCTGCTCAAGTCCCAGGCTGCAGACTGTTGCAGTCTCTCAGTGCCTCCTGGAGTTCTGCAGAGGCCAGGGTCTCCCTACGGCTCAGGAGCTGGGGAGGGTTCTTCAGGGTCGGTCAGGGTACAGTCTGGCAGCCAGGGCCTGTGCCACACACCATCCAGGGACAGGGCAGCCAGCGACGCCAGGGCAGCCCCAGGCACCAGGCTCCTGTGGGATGAGAACAGGTTTAGGCTGGGCTGGGCTGTGGTGTGGGGACCTGGACCATGAACAAAGTATGGGAAGCCCTGAAGAAGTTGTGCAGGGTCAGTCAGGACTGGTGGTGACCTCAGTGCCCTGACAGTATTCAAGGTTCTTGTTCTTTTTCTAACTGTACAGCACAAAGGCTACGAATTCTTGCTGCCTGAATACCACTGAGAGGAACTTAGGTAGGGAAGGATCTTGCTCCATGTTTCTTCAGATGTTCCATTTTGTGTGTTTCCATATCACATTGCCCAAATCTTGTCATAGAAAGGTGACTATCATGCTTAAGTCCTTATATAGCACCACACCACAATATCTGCCCTTGCAGTTTCTGAGCAAGCCAATTACTTCTCTGAAATTAAATATTAGACACTTCTGCCTTTAACAGCCTTATTACTTATTATACTACTTGGTGACAATCAATCAAGAATCTTGAAAACCAAATGCAAAAAATTCATGTGCACATTATCATGAAACACTCTCCTATCTGCTACAGCCAAATATATTTTTAGTATAAACATAAGAGTTCCCACTCGGCATATTCAGTCTGACAAGAAGAAAGGCTGCAATAGCCAGGCTCATCTCAACACTTACATGCATTACCTTATTTATCAGTGAAACTTCATCACTCATACCTCAGAATCCAAAATTTGTAACTCAGGCCATGAATTATTCATGACTAAAATAAGAAGAGTGGTTATCATGTATGAACATAAACCACAGCAGTAACCTCTGTCAAATGACTACTTGTGAAGAAGTGAGAAGATAAAGTCCCATGAAGTTCCTTGAGAGAACTGGGCACTCTTTTCCTTCAATAATCAACAATGATGAAAATTAGAATAAAACTAACAAAAAACATCTTAGTTTGCAGACAGACAGTGGTTTGAAAACAAGTGAGTACCCATCATAGATCAGTCATTTTACATGAAGTTCAGAAGAATACACAAAATTTAGTACGTACCCTTTCCAAATATTGTCAAACACCTGTAGAAACAGACAGCTTGAACACAATCTCATTGATTTTTATCAATAAAAAGGCTTAAAATATATAACCAAGAACTGATATCCACTATTAAGAAAAGCTGTCTGACAGGAAGTAAATCTCCTGATGGAGGCATTACAGATACTGTAAAAGAAGTACATAAGCTGGTCTTCATCTTTCCACTTAGGAATCTGTAGCCTCTTCACATTTCCATCACAAATTCAGATCACATAGCTATGGGTACATGCTAATAATGTCACTTTCTGTCATTTTAATTATTATTGTTTATATGAATGTGACAATGCCAGAACCATTGACATGATGGCCACAATTCTATGCGTCAAATCAAACATTTGAAGGTTACTGCAGTATATTATTGCAATATGTAATTTCTGGGGTTTGATTTCATTTTAATCTTTGACATATCCTAGGAAAAATAGGTTTCAATCCCACCCAAATTAACATTGTCTTCTCACTATTTTCTTAAATCATGTAACATCTCAGAAGAAGCTTCAAATTCTGTTTAATTTATTTTTGTTTCACAGAGGTATTTAACTCAGTCCTTTAAGGGCAACCAGCCTGCAACAAAGTAGCTTTTCTGTTGCATCTATTGTCACCCACTAACAAAGACAGAAGTGCTACTATTGGCACAGTTCAAGTCTTCTGGCCTTATATAGAAATTTCCTTGCCTTGCATTAATATTTTCTGTAGGCATTACTATTGTATTTCTGCAGCTATTTGGTTCTGGCTGCCCCATAAGTGGAGAAAACATAAGTGGAATTTTCCTTCAGGTACACCCATATGTTTAAAAGACCTACACAGTAAAACAACAGGTAATTTTTCAAGACTTAGCAGCCTGCATATTGAATTAAAAAGAAGTAGTGGGACTACTGGAATGACTCACCTCTGAATCTTGGCAGCAAATATTGCTAAAAAAATTTAGAGCTGAATTCTGGACTGTATCTTGAAGACTCAAATGCTGTAAGGCTGGGGACGCTTTTTATAAAATATATTTTAATATTACCTTTCAATTGAAATCTAATTAATATACGTAATAATTTGTCACCAAAATTCTAAATTGCATTTTAAAGGATATTTTACAGATATCACCACTGAAAGAAATAATAACTGAATTAAAATCCACCCTTGAGTGCAAGTGCATAAAATATAAATAAGTTATTTTCAGTAGAGTAAAAACACATTACTTGCTGTGACAGAAAAGTGTAATACTCAAGTCAAAGACATTTATTATCAAATTTAGAAACTACTAGTACCACCTACTGGCAGAACTGCAAAACTGAAAAAATATTTTCTATTTATAATATTCTGTAATACTACAATAGCAAACACTTTATTGCAACTCTAATATCATCTTTGATTGCAAACAATATGCAGTTAGGCATAGGAGATTAATTTGAATACTTAGGGTATATTTTCTATGAACTAAGCTACTACCAACTAGTTATAAACAAAAAAAAAAAAAAAAAGGGAAAAGGAAAAAAAAAGTCCTAATTGCAGTTTGGTAAGGTACATAATGGTATAATTCAGAAACTAGTAAAGAAAATAATCTCACATTTCTAATTATATAGACTTGTTTTCTTAGCTTTCTCTGCTGTGTTGGTGCAGGAAATCCACTGCTTTTATTCAGGAAGTTTTATTGACATTCCACTTTTGACAACCAGCAGCATTTAACTGGAATTCAGTTTATTCCTTAGTGCTTCGAGAGCCACAGGAAAATTCCAAGATAAATGAGGGTTAGCTTGATCTGGATTTTTCTCAGATATATAGACTTCCTCCATTCCTCCCTTCCTGCCTTACTTCCTCTTCCCTTTCTCCTCTCCTCTTCCCTTTCTCTCTCCTCTCCTCTTCCCTTTCTCCTCTCCTCTTCTCTTCCCTTTCTCCTCTCCTCTTCTCTTTCTTTCTCCTCTCCTCTCCCCTTCCCTTTCTCCTCTCCTCTTCCCTTTCTCCTCTCCTCGAGACTCCTCTCCTCGAGTCTCCTCTCCTCGAGCCTCCTCTCCTCTCCCTCTTTCCTCTATTAAACATATGAAATCTAGTTAAATTCTCCCCTGCCTTTTCTAGGACAATTTGCAAGTGTAATTTTGTTAGACTTTGTTGCTTCCAGTACTACTCTACACTGATTAAAACAGCTATGCAAAATAAGAAAGCAGACAGTCTTTAACTCAGCAGGTAGCATGTTTCATTGAGTCCTCAAACTTTTTGCAGCAAGCCTACACCTCAATTTGCTATTCAAGCCAAACAACTTGAGAAGAATATATACTTTTTCTTATCTGATGTATGCAACTAGAAAAAAATATGTTTCATTTTCATTATAATTTCCTGGGACACCAAAATGATTTTGAAAAAACAATTATGTACCTTTTCCACTGCTAAATGTATTGGAGTTAACATATATATATGGCTTATCTGTCTCTTACTTTTTCTCATGTATTTATTCTGTTTCCAGTCAGACCATCTCCTCCATTCTCAAATTTTTGCTCCTAACTGCAGTATGTAACACACCAATAGAAACTATGGACAGAAGTAATGAAAAATGACCTATTGGCCTGCCCCAATCTAAGCTGCTTGCAAGCTGAAAACCAGTTTGTATCAAGGGGAACATTTACATTACTCTTCCATTTTATCTTCCATTTTATAACTCTTTAGTTTTAGTCATTAATCTCTGATGTGGAACCTTGCTAAGTGCTTTTGAAAATCTAAATATACTACCATCTACTGAATTGTCCTTATCTGTTGTGGCAGTAATATCTTCAAAGAACTCCAGCAGGTTAGTTAAGCATGACCTCTCCTGTCTGAATCCATGTTGACTATCCTTGATCAAGCTATGTGGATTTACTTTACTTTGGACATTTCATACGAGATTTTCTGTATTTTCTCCCAGCAAATTATGAACTCACTGTTTTCCCTCATGACCATTTAAAGGAATATAATGAAGTTCTCTTTGATGCTTTTCAATCCTTAGGAATCTCTTCTGAGTTGTGTGAACTTTAAAAATGTCAGTGAAGAATTAAATTATTTTCCTTCTTGGTTCCCTCAGCACTTTTTTGCTGATCGGAAGGGATGGAAATATTTTAAGAGCTTTATTAGATATGCCCACTCACCGAATTTACAGTTGTGTGTCAAACTGGGGAAAAAAGGTCTGCCTCATACAGCTGCTACTTCATTTGTCTGAGAAGAGTAAGAATAAATAGATAACTGTTAAAAACAAAACCCAAATAAAAACAAGCAAAAAAAAAACCAAGAAAAAAATCAACCACCAAATAAGAAATGTTCTATTTAAAGCTGAATTAACCTTTTCTTCAAGCTAAAAAAAACAAAACCAAACTGAAACAAAACAAAAACCTCAAAACCAAACTGAACAATCCCCCCAAACCAACAACAACAGCAAATCCCAACCAACCAACCAACCAACCAACCCCATGAAAAACAAAACCAGTCATAAAAAGAGTCATTTCAGCACTTTCTTTCACTTTCAGAAGTCAGGAAAAACAAAAAAAAAAATCCCCAGATAAATCAGGTCTTGAATTCTAGTAAAAAAAAAATCATGTAAAAGGTGATGAGAAGGAGCACTTGTCCTAGCTGCTGTCTGAACTTTATACATGCCACTTCATAAAAATTCTTATCCATCCTTTTTAGTAGATTTTTTTAGTAGATTTATTAAATAATTTTCAGAAAATAAAATGTATTGGAAAATTAACAAGATTTTTCCTCATAGAAAACATAAACATTCAAGGATATTATATTTCATATTGTAAGATTTTTGTTGTTTTACTTTTGGTTTGTTTTTTTGTTTATTTGGGAATGTTTACATCTCATATATTTCAGAGCTTTCTTTAGTACTGTCAACTGGAATGAGGATTCTTCAGGGAGGCCTACTCAAATGACTGTCATTTCTTAAATTTATTTTTTAAACTTTATCATAGTCAAATACTAAAAGTGATTATTTTACTAGATTAGACTCAACAGAATAGCATTTGTTTGCCTTCCGAACTTAAAATATTGGAAGCACGAAGGGCTTCGCTTTCTCATACAAGAAAATTATTAAAGTAGATCCTGCTTTCTTGCCACCAGTATTTAAGCTGGGATTATATTAATATTACACAGTTTTTATGAAAATACTGAAAAAAAAATACTGCAAAATATTGTTTTTGCATAATCTCACTGCTAAAAAGTAGCCACAAAGGATGAGACAATGTTACACAGACTAGGCATAATTATAATTTCTAGATCATGCTCTAGAATAAAAATGTTGCTAAATTCGTAGCAAGGGCTGTTCAGGCCTTTCTACATCATGCCATTTCCACAGAGTCCTATTTCACACAGGTCTTAGAACACAACTGCTGCTCAGTTTTACCTCTGTGTTTTCCCCAAACATTTTCTGAGCTCATTGTTGCTGTCACACAAACACAACATTGACTGCTATGCACTGCGTTCACTTTCTTATGAGTATAAACAGTGGTAAAAATCTCATTCTGTCCCAGAGGAGCAGAAAGGAAATTTTGTTTCCTCTTTATAAGATAGATCTTAAGAACTCAGTTGGTGAAGCTCAAGTGGCTGTGACTGAAGAACCAGGGCTACGATTGGGCTTTATAGGGGGAGTTCCCAAGTTCAGGAACTGATTCAGCAGCCCCAAGCCTCATCACGATCTGGAAGCCCTTGGCAGGTGATCAGGTGAGGAGGGGGTGGTGCCAGGAGCAGCTGAGGATTATTTAAATGACTCCAGGGATTGTGAGTGACCTGGAGCATGGCAAACAGGCACGTGGCATATTGGTGAGAGTGTGGCAGGGCAGTGTGTGCAGGTAGGATGAGCAGCAAGGGCTCCTCTCTGACCATTGGAGAGGACTCAATAGAGGCAGCAATAGACTCAGCAGCTGGTAAGGAAGAACAAAGAGATCCTTTTAGCCCCAGTCTTACAGGCATACCAGATTAATCTTCCTCAGTTAGGGTGTTGACATACCATAAAAATCAACCCAAGTAGCTGCAAGAGTCACTGAAATAGCTGTGTCCAAGACCTCCAGCCAGCCAGACCTGCCCATGGTAGGATGGAGCTCTTCAGTCACAGAATGCCTGACGCCTCTTCCTAAGGCTGGGGCCAGCAAACAGTTCTTCTGTAGAAGATGTGCTGTGTTTGAGGAGCTGCGTCACCAGGTGAAGGAGCTACAGGGAGAAATGAACAGGCTGAATAGTATTTGAACAAATGAGCAAGACCTAGACTGATTTCTTTTCAGAGCTGCTACAGTCTCAAGACACTTGGGAGTCTCAAATCTCCATTATAGTGGAGAAGCAGATGGACTCAGAACCCTGCAGAGCCCAGTCCTAATTAGACAAAGGACTGATAGCTAAGGATTTGTTACGGATGAAGACTGGAAGCATGCACCTGCATGTACCAATAGGGAGATTCCTCATTCTTCTCAGAATTTGACTGGTAGGACTGGTGTCTTCTGCAATAGGTATGATGCTCTGAAATGCCAGACAACTGATGAGTTGGGCAAAGGTTCTTCTGCCATAAAGGAGCCTCCCAAAACAACACCACTTGTACCCTGCACCACAACATGCTCTTTTAAGAGAAAAAAGAGTATTTGTAATAAGGGGAATGAATGGCTCTATGTGCAGTCCAGACCCAACTCACAGGAAGGTCTGCTGTCTCCCAGGGGGACGGATAAGGGACATGACTGGAAAATTCTCCAGTCTAGTAAGTCCCTCTTGTTACCATCTGTTAGTGTACAAACTGGCAGTGAAGAAATAACACAGAGAAGTCCAAGGGAAATCAAAAGAGACTTCATCGCCCTGGGATAATTGGCAGAGGGATCAGGAGCACAAGTAGTGATTTCCTCAACCCTCTGTAACAAGAAATACTATTGATAGGAATAGGCAGATCCATCAGATCACTCCATGGCTCTGAGTGTGGTGTCAGTGGAAAACTTTTGCGTTTGTTGGTGATGGGAGATCTACTCAATGCTTTTTCTACTGACACCTGATGAGATGCACCTATTTCAGAGGGAAAAAGGAGTTCTAGCACATGAGCTGGTGGGGCTAGCTGACAGAGCTGTAAACTAACTTGGTAGGGGGAAAGGGACCAAGTTCACCACCAATGAGCAGTGAGTAAGGTTCCCCCAGGAAAATGTTTTTACAGGTGGTGAGGCCCATCATTGCTGGTCACTTTTTAAAGTGATGGTGATGACTTACTAAGGGTACAGGAGCAAGCAATTGCCAAATGTTGGAAGTCAAGCAGGTGATGCAGAAGGAAATAGGAAAATAACAGTGGAAAAATAACATCATCCTGTTATAGAATGAGGGTGACAGCCTCACAAACAGATTGCCCAGAGAGGTTCTGTCAGCCCCACCCCTGGAAGTGTTCAAGGGCAGATGCAATGGGGCTCTGAGAAACCTAACCTAGTGAAAAATGTCCCTGCCTACAGCAGGTGGGTTGGAACTAGGTGATCTTTAAGATCCCTTCCCACCCAAGCTATTCTATGATTCTGTGAATGGATAATCATTGTCCTAAAGAGGACAAGCATATGACAGTCCTTAAAAATCCATTGAAATACTGAGCAATAGAAATGTAGACAGGGAGAGCTACAGGGAATTTTTCTTCTTCTCATCTTTAATTTTTTTTTTAATTATTTTTTCAAAAAATACCAGCAGCTTCATAATTATTTTCTGCAGATAATAAGTTATATGGGTGGGGGAATCTTGTGATCTGTGACAAACTGTGTGGTAAATGTCCCTGATCTGAGCACACTATGGCTGTGCAGCTCTTCAGCACTGAAATAGAGTCAGTTTATAGCCAGACAACCCAAAGCGTCTACAGTTAAGCATTTACATCATTTTACATCCACAGTTGTCTTATTTACAGTAGAAACTAAAAACACAATCTAGTCATCAGCATTCTTCACTTGCACATAAAGAAATGAGAAGAAACATCTGCAAAACTATTGGGAAATTGTTGCTATTTTATCTAGAATCAAATAATTTTACACTTTATTTAAAGAACAGTATGATGAATGGGGGAACTCCAGCCTTTCATTTTAAATCTCTGGAGACAGGAAAGGCAATAAAGTGTTCCTGCACTTTTCCAGAGAGTGTGTATGCTCTGCTTTGGTAAACTAAGTGTGTAAGCCACTTCAGAAAGAAAATTATCAAAGAGCAACATGACTGAGATATAGAACAAATATACACAAGAAAGGAGTCACAGGTGTGTAATGAGAACATGATGGCAACTGAAGTTAATCAAAGTAGTCTATCCAGCTCTAACTGAAATGGGAATAAATCTCACCCTCTCATTTATGGTGTTAAGTGATACTTGAGATCTTCTGCAGTGCTTTAGGTTGTTGAAAATCAGAGAACATGCTGTGCTGAGTTTGCACTCCATAGAGGAAAGAGGTCAGTCTATAGCTGTTTGTTCGAGGACTTCTTTTGTTTTGCTTTTCTTTCCTCCAGTAATTCCATTTCTCATCAGTCTCTGATAGTGAACAACCTTGTGCTATGTCCTAAGAAACTTCTGTGATTTAGTTTGGATTTTAAGTGTACCAGCCTTTTGCTACAAGGACTTCTACAGTAACACATTAAGACTTCAATACTCTTGCAAAGACATTCACTAGTATTTGGTGCAGGGGTAGGAAGAAATCGAGATATAGACTGTTAAAAGTTAAATTATTTATATTTAGTATATTCTACCTGTCTGCAAACATAACTATAATATTATGGTTGACAATATTAAGAACTATTTTCCTTCATTTCCCAGAAAGGTTTCTTTTTATTTCCTTGTACCTCTTGGGGCTTTCCAAAGCCTCCAAATAGGCTTTAACACTTTTTAAATTATAAAGATGTATTTAATATATTTTGTTTCGTTGGTTTCTGGTTTTGCTTTTTTTATCCTGCCCCCCAAAACAGAAGCTAAGTATCTGATAATAGCACAGCAGAAGCTGGGATATGCAAAGATGCTTTCCTCATGCATCACCAATCTTTTGTCTCTGCAGGAGCTCCACTCCAAGGTCCTCCTGAGTTCACAATGCAGCATAAAATGGAAGCCACTGACTTGCATATACACAATACCTCCAATCAACTTTTCTGTAGAAGACTGAACATCTTCTGTTTTCCAAGAGTTAGAAAATTCAGAAAAGGGGTAGATCCAGACCTTGATCTCTGTGGATTGTGTTTGTGTCCTGGTTTGGGGTGGAATAGAGTTATTTCTATTCATAGAAGGTTCTGTGGGCCTACTGTTAGCACCTGTGACCAAACAAAGTGCTGGTAGCATACAAAGGCTTCTACTATTGCTGAGCAGCATTTATAGGGTGTCAAGGCCTTTTCTGTTTCACCTTCCCCCACCAGTGTAGGCTGAAGGTGCACAAGAATCTGGGAGGGGACACCATGGGGACAGACCACCCCAAGTGAACAAACAGATATCCCAGACCACATCATTGTGTGCTCATCAATAAAAGCTAAAGAAGAATATAGGAAGGGTGGATGTTCAGAGTGATGGCATTTACCTTCCTAAGTAATCATTACATGTCATGAAGCCTTCTTTTCTGGAAATGATTGAATCCATTGAAATCCTCTACTACTTAGTGTATTTGGTATATGTTGGAGGATCTATCAACTGCTTTGTGAGTAATATTTCCTTTAATTTTTCTTTGGCTGTCAAATACATTATCATTTTCAAACCTATCCAGTAACATAAGGAAAAAGGTTGGTTTACAGACCAACCTCAAATTTTCATGAGAAAGGTAAGATACTATTCAACCTAATCAGTATAAGATTGCTTCTGGATACATGAAGAAATAGAGTATAATATCTCATGTAATGTTAGTGTTAGAAAGAGACAAACCTAGAAGTATGAATAACTCTAGCTTTAGAACTTTGTACCTTTGTTACCTTTGTAACATCCAAAGGGGAACTTGGGATGTAGATATCACTTGACTCTATATGTGTATGCCCATATTCCATATATTTATAAAAAAAACTATGCTAGAATCAAGATATAGATAGAATAGATATAGATAGAATATAGATATAATTATAGAATGGTTTGGGTTGGGAGGAACCTTGAAAGATCATGTTGCAGCCCCCGCTTCCATGAGCAGGAACACCTTCCAATAGAACAGATTGCTCAAAGTCTCCTCTAACCTGACACAGAACATTTCCAATGAGAGACTGTAGACAATTTCTTTGGGCAACCTGGTCCAGTCACTCACCAGTGTAATGTTTTCTCATCATAAAAATGTTTTTCCTTTTGCTTAATGTAACCCTATCTTCTTTTCTTTTTAAAAATATTGTTCCTTGTACTATCACTATATACCCTTGGTAAAAAGCATTTTTCCATCTTTACTATAGGCTGCCTTTATAGACTGAAATTCTCTCAGTCTTTCTTTTTAGGAAAGGTATTCCAGACCCCGATCTCTTCTATGACCCTCATCTGGACCTTCTCTAACAGGTACATGCTTTTTCTGTGTTCAAGACCCTAGAGAGGGATGCTGTGAGGTCGATTAAGAGTGGAATAGAGCAGGGAGAATCATGCCCCTTAGTCTTCTAGCTGAACTACCTTTTATGCAGCTCAGGATATAACTGGCGTTCTGGGATCCATGCTCACATTGCTAGATCATGTCAAATATTTCATCCACCCCCAGATTCTTCTCTTCAGGGCTGCTTTGAATCCAGTTAATGCCCTAGTCTGTGCTCATGCTGGGGGTTGCCAGGACTCCTGTGCAGGACCTTGAATTTGACCTGTTGATCTTCATAAGCTTTGTACAGGCCCACTCCTCAAGAAGTGATAATACATGCCCCTTTGGGTGAAATCCCTTTCTTCTAGCAAATCAAATGCATCACTCAGCTTGGTGTGTCATTTGCAGACTTGCTGGTGGTGAAGTCTATCCCATTATCTGTGTCATTAATGAAGATATTAAAAATTAGTTATCCCAGAACTGACAGCAGGGACAGTACCCATTAGTGGCTTGCATTTAGACATTGAGCCATTAACTGCAATTCTTTGGGTGTGGCCATCCATCCAAATCCTTATCAAACTACGAGTCCATCCATCAAACCCATATCTCTGCAATGTATAAGTAAGGATGCTGTGGGAGATTCTGTCAAAGTGCTTACATAAATAAGTGCAAGGAGACAGCATCTGCAGCTCTTCCCTTGTCCACTGATGTACCTACTCCACCACAGAATGCCACAAGATTAGGCAGGTAGAATCTGCCCTCAGTGAAGCCATGTGGGCTGTATCTAAGCCCCTCCCTATTTTCCATTTTAACATATCTTCCAGGACAACCTTTTCCATGGTCTTTCTGGGCATGGAGGTGAGGCTGACTGCTCAGTAGTTCACAGAGTCCTCTTATTCACCCTGTTTTAAAATGGTCATTAAGTCAGCTGTAATATTCCAGTCTGGCTTCAATATTTATACATTTTATAATTCAAAAAGAAATGTTTATAAGGTTTACTGTATAATATATGAAATATGATGTAGGATTATACGAGCCTATATTTACTATTAGATTATGACAAATATTATAAATTATAATGTATTCATATTTTACTATATAACATATATTATATAGAGACTATATAAACATATTTCCACTATAGCATCTCCAAGTTTCACACACATTGAAAACATTATTTACTTTACTCACATGACAGTATTAAAAAAAAATCTTAAAAATGCATAGATGATGAGAAGAGTTGATAACTAGTGGTCTTCAGTGTTGAGAAATTAGAATTCAGTGTTTCAAAATCTCAGTCTTTTCCAGCATTACCTAGTATTTTCAATTTAAGTTGAGAATCTGCTGTTCCTGCTTATACTGAAAAAAATTATATCCCACCAAACTATTCAGCATAAGACTGCTCGAGGAATATGGAGCTGTTTAGCACAAGTACAGTCTTCAAAATATCAGCATGAATAATATTTCAAAGTATTCATCTCAAAGCAAAAAGAAAACTTTGACAGACCTAGAAATGAAAAAATTGAAGAGAAAATTACAAGCCTATAAATAAGACTGTTTAGTGTAACGTGCATTTTCATTAAAGCTGAGAAAAAAGAAAGCAGATAGTTACAAGAAAATATAACTGCAACGCAATCACACAGAAAGTATTTCTGAGATGCTTGATAAACCAGAGCTGAAAAAGCAATGGACTTGAAAAAAATTACTAATTCCTTGTGAATTCAAAGACATTTATCTAACTATTTGAAATAATTCAGATTATTGATATGCACAAAGCATGTAAGATATTGTTACCCTGGCAGGCTGACAAACAATCACTTAGCTGGACCACTCTTTGTTTCTCTCTCAAGAAAATTGTGCATTACTAGTTATATAAATTATCAGTGGATTTATGGCATTTAGTATTTAAGAGCTGCAGTTTATTCAGTATCTAAGCAAGTACAACTGAAGTGATGAAGAAAAACTGCATCATGAGTGTTATAAAATCTCAGAAGATAAAGACAAAATTATTTGTATCATTTTCTTTTGGAAAAAAAAGCAAACATTTTAATAATAGTTTAGTCATTCTTCTTGCCTCATGTGTGTTTTCGCCTATGACAATTTTAGAACCAGGATTACCATCTCAGAAAAAAAGCTAGTGATATATCTCATTTTGTACTGTGCATAAACTCTTCTCTTTTAAAAAGTACTGTATTAATATAAAACATGACAGATTAGAATTGTAGCACTATGATAAAATATCACACACCTATGCATTTGCTTTCATTTCATTGATTAAAGAGTTTATTAGTAGTCTGTATCTTTATAGTTTAGCAGGAATATCCAAGTAGGCAAACTTTTCATTGAGAAAGTAACATTAATTACTTTAAAAAATAATGTTATCTATGAGGGGCTGCCTTTGTTGACGTCATTTTCTCCTGGCTATTTTACTAACAAGCTGACACAATGACAATGCTGTTGTACAACCACTTCTTCCATTCCGTTTTTTATCAGTACTGAGAATGCTTTTGTTGGCAAATACCTGCAAAGAATTGTCTCCCTGCATTCTTCAAGTCTTTTTATATTTGAACTTAGAACATCATCTGATTTCAATATTTCTTTCCATCCTACCCTTCTAATTCTGTCTATTCATCTATTCACCCTTTCTGATCATAATAATTCTTTTTTCACTTTCAATTCTCCAGGCTGTCCGTGGCTGTTCTTCTAAAACACCACCTTAGAAAAGTCCTTACACTCATTTCAAGCTACGCCTATATTGTCAATCTTCTCTTTCTCAGTAATTTGCTTCTCAACACTACTTTGTGTCAACATTCTAATTTATTTTGTTCTCCCCACATGCAATTGCTATTACCTTCTGTGGTCTTTCAGGCATGTCACTTGTCTGTAGTCACCCTAAATCTTCTCTTTAGCTGAATTCTCAGACTGAAAGGTTCTGTCACAGCTAATATTTCTTCACAGATCTAGAGATAATGAATGGTAGTGAAAGTGGTGTTTATTGTTCAATACATATTTGACAGCAGAGTTCAGGTACTGCAGAATTGCAAGAGTGAGAGCCTACGATAGGGAAAACTTTTATTACTAAAATCAATTTTTGGAAAGATAAATAATGTAATCATAAAGAAGTTTAAAAAGAAACAGTACATTAGTTAGTGTATACTGAAGAGTCAGATACTACATTTTGTGATCTGTAAATGTGAATTAACAGAAAGGGCAAGAATTAATAGAAAGGGTAATTTGGTTTTATATAAATATAACTTTCTTGGATGTTAACCAGGTCAACTGTTAATTACTTCCTATATTTATTTTTTGCTAGGTTTATTTAATAATTACAGTGTGTATTCTTTCAAAAAAGAAAAAAAAAATTGTGCAAGAATCAAAAATAAATGCACATAAGGAAAATAAGCTAAACAAATCAAATCTGGACCAAATTTCTTCAAAAATGAACACTATTGGGACAACTAAGTTTAGAAAAATATTGAACATCTCCTGTATAACATTTATCAAGCACTATAAAATCATGAATTGTAGCTTTCAGAATCTAGAAAGATAAATCATCTTTATTTTAAATTTCATCAGAGTTTTAATATTCTCCAAGCACAGTCTCTGTGTTGTTTAAAATAGAAATAAATATATCAAACTTAACAAATTGCTTTCTTCAGCTGTTTTACCTCCAAAGAGTTTTAGTTCATTACTCTTTTGGAGAAGAAAAGCAGATAAAGAAATAAATCAGATATATTTATATTTATGTTAGTTTTCTACAAAATAAGTTGCTTTTTTTTTACCTTAAATTAGTTGTCTTTAATATTGCCAGGTGGCATTATTAAAACAAACAAAACCCCCAAACACAACCATATGGATATATACATGCATATATGTAATGCATATATATAATAGGCACACAAATGCAGGTGAGTATATCCAAACACAAAATAAATTTTTTCCTTTCAAGTTATATCTTTATGTTTGTAGTCCCAAAAGTAATCCTTCAGGTAAAAAAAAAATCTTACTAGTAACTTGAAAGAAGTAGATTGTTTTATCCTTGGGATCTGTTGACATTGCCTGTGCACATTGTAACAATGAAGTATCAAAATAAGTATGCCTTTAAAGCCTTTAAATATGTTGTTTAATTCTGTTGGAAATTTTGCATTATGGAACTAGGTATTAATTATTTATAATTTTCCAGAATTGCAGGTGAATCTTTTAAAAGTTCTTTTGCATCCTGTTTGTAATAAATTAGGTTATTCAAATATACAATAGGCCCTGATAATGGTGTATTAAATCAAATTAGTTGGTCATACGCAGGCTTGTAAAGTCTGGAGAGGATATATGTAACTCCTAATGTTGAAAAATATTACTGATCTGCATACCTTCTCTATGTGGACAATGCATAATTTCACTGTAAATAAGGGTTTCTTTCAAAATATTGTGTAAAACTTTAAGGTAATTAGGGCTCATGACTGCTGGGACTTTTTTACAAGTGAGATATAAATCCCAGTTGTAGCAATATAAATGCCAAATATGTTTATGAAAAGAAAAACTATCAAATAATTTTAATGAAATCTCTCATTAGCTGCATTGAAAATAAAATCTATAGTGTGTATATATATATAGTATATAGGATGTGAACCAGCATTTGCTCAGTTAAAGGAAGAAAAAATTTATTTTACTGAGCCCTTGTATGAATGCTTGTCATATCAGCGGTAAGGGAGGATGCCTTTATCCCACAGTCCTGACCATTGGATCTATATTTTCCCCTTTAATCTGTGTTAAAACTACTTTGGTATGTAATTTCTATTTCACACTTCCAGAGTTTATTTCTTTGTATCAGTGCACACCAAGGATACTTTTCTCTTACCTTAAATATGCAATTTACTCTGAGATACACAACAGCTTTTTATTACTGTATTCTATTTTACAAAAAATCTTTAAAAATATCAAGTATCTGAAGAGCAAGAAGAGGAATGATCAGCTTTTTGGACGTAACAATGAATACTCAACAAATGAAAGGAAGATGACAAACAAAATTACCATAAAAGATGCATCTTCACAGCTCTGGGGATATGATAAATGCCTGATTTTCAGTTTCAAAAGAGAGACAAACATGTTCTGGTTTCTCTTCCTAGATGCTTTGTATTTTGCCAATAATGGGGAAAAAAACACCTCCAGTCTTGCTGACCTTGGTGCATTACAATATACTACTCAGAGAGAAGCCTCACAAGGAACTTTGGATATGTTATGGCAACACTTATTGCTTCAGGGACTTAGTATCTTACTGGGAGAAAGAGCTTGCAGCTGGAACCATGTGATGTCTGTAACTTCAGTGTTTTGCTATGGGTTCTTACAGTTGTAAACAAATGTAAAAGTAGCGAATCTAGCCTCAGTTGTGCTAAGAGTCTGGCTTGCCCCAGAGATCCCCAAGAAGTGAAGGTGTGGTGCAAGTTAATTCTGTTGGCTTAGCTGTATCTTTAGTGTAGATGGCCCAGATCATAACAGGGAATCAAATATTCTGTGAATTATTTATGCATCTCATAATCTTACCTGAACTCTGCATGTTTCAGGCATTAGATTTTTTAGAATTTGGCTTTCACTCTTTTTTGTTTTCTACTGAGTATTGTCCTCTGGTGATTTTCACCAATAAAGCTTACCACCTACTTGTTCAGAGTGTGACTTTAAATAATTATAAACACACAAACACAGAAATATAACACAACAACCTAAGGCTGGTCTTTTGAATGACGATGTTGCTACTTTAATATTTTGTTTTAATATTCTGGAGTTTCCAAATGTTTCATTGGTGTATTTTTATATGTTGGGAAAGTATTTTACTTGAAGTTATTAATTAAAAATCACACAATAGGATAAGTTCAAGTAATTTGTTGAAGATACTACCAAATTAGGAAAAGAATTATTTTTTAAAAATTTAAAAACAGAGAGAAGAAATCCCCCCCCTTTTTTTTTTTTTTTTTTTGTTTGAAATAGTACTCAAATATAAATAGTTTTTCTTTACCCTAATTATAAAAAATTCTTTACTAAAATTTTGAATTTGTAGGTCATAAATCTTAAAATTGGAAGTTGCATCTTCTAACGACGTGGTCTGTTGTATAACACAGTATACTGGGTGCATGTGCCCGGTCAGTGGCAGCGGGGTCTGCAGGGGTCACTGTGCAGACAGAACCAGTCCCGCCGCCTCTGACAGATCCACCACGGGGCAGGTCTGAGCCACACAGCCAAAGCAGTGACGCCTTGGGCAGAGCATGCTTCCTAAAAGGGAATAATGCTGCACAGCAAGGAGGGGAAGGAGGGCCAGATTTGTGAGAAATAAACCTGCAGACAGAAAGGTCAGAGAAGAAGGAAAGGGAGGAGGTGGTCCAGGCACTGGAGAGGAGATTCACTCCCCTCTAGTCTGTGGAGAAGGCGGTGGTGAGGCAGGCTGTTCCCCTGAAGCCCATGGAGGAGATCATGGCAGAGCACAGAAAAGGTTTCAGGAGGGAGGAGAGCCAGACTCTTATCTATTGATCGTAATGTAAAAAATCTACTTTTATAAGTAGTAATTTCACCATTTGCATCACAGTATATACACTGTTCCATCTGTTTATTTCATCATTCACAGCAAAAGGTAATGATGCCACAGTCCCCGAACCATAATTATATTTGCTTTATCAGAGTCACAGCACTGTCAGTACATCCTCCCTCTCATAGCCTGAGAGCTGTGACTGCAAACATGATTTCCAAAAATATTGTTAGGTAGGATAGTGACATTAACAGGGGGAAATGTTTTCTTGTTCTTTCTCTCTCCCTCTGTGACAGAAGTACCAGTTGCTCAGACACATGAACATGAGACTCCTGGCTAAACACTGGACAGTGTTATTGCAGGTATGTCAGAGAGGCAAGTACCAGAATGGATCTGTTTGATTCAACTGGAACCAAAACTCTGCCTGTATTTCGAAACTGGACTAATCTCTTTTATCAGAGGTTAAGGAAGGAAATGGGAAGACCCATAGTGACATAAATATGGAGCAAGAAGTAAGCACATAAACAACACTGTACTGCTCATTTATATCACAATTTGTATCACAATGCTGCAGGTGACAATTCCAGCACTGGCAAGTATAGCTAGCTTACTTTAGCTTCCACTTTTTCCAAATCAATGTAAAATAATATTGAAACAAAACAACCACACAATATTTAGTGTAGACAGGGAATTATATACTGGTGTAGGGGTAACCTGTACTCTATTAAATGCTGAGTTTAGTTCCTTTACAGTTTTTTGTTTTAGTGTTCAGTGAAGTTGCAGGTTAATAGTAAAGTATGGGCTCATCTATGAAAATAGCAATTTCTTGATATTTCTGGCAAGCATACCTGATAAAATTTACCTTAGTTTAAATAATTTTACATAATGTAAATAGAGAGAGAGTGGCTGAAATTTAATCTATGAAATCCAAACATCATAAATCATCTAAGGGTTTGTTTCAGGGCTTTTTTTTTTCGGTGATAGACTGTAACATGGGAAAATTCATGTAATGTGATTGCCGAAATTTAAATATGAGTCAATATTAATATATATCTTTTTAAAATAATTATGTACACACAAATGTAATAAACTGCCTACTGGCACAAAGTTACATCTAGAAGATAGCAATCATGTAATAGGAAAAACCTCACTGACCAGTTTTTCTCAAATTTAATATTGGCTTGCTGGCTTTGGTCCCATGCTGTTCTTTACGCATTGAAGAAACATTTAGGATTGTAACTGCAATTATTTAATAGTTGACTGAACAGACTGAAAGCCTTTTTTTGTCTCTTGAAGTTGCATAGAGTTTAATATTGAGCAATAATTCTTGTCAAGATCCTGCCTTATGCTGTGGAAGACACATGGTGTGATATATTCTTTTTCACTCATCATATGAAAACATATTAAGATTCTAAACTTGGATAACTCTACAGATAAACATTATATTACAACAAAAATTAAAGCTCAGGTCAAACTGAAGAAAGAGTGATAAAAAGGTGAGTATAACCAGCCAGTTGCTTCTGAGCACAGAATCATAAGCAATGAATGCAGCACTAAAATTACAGAAAATTTGGAATCAGAAAGTCTGTATTCAATGCTTGTCTGACAGCAATGAATACAGATAAATAAAATTGTGTGACAGGAAGACAATTTATTTTATCTTTTTACAAAAAACCCATGTTCATTTCTGCATATTACTTTGTTTATGTGCTGTTGTAATTTCATGTCTCAGTCATTAAGTAGGATGGACATAAAATTTGTAGAAAAAAAATTCAACATAATTATTCCTAAATACCTTACACTATGCAAAATTAAACAAAACAACACTAGGACTACAAATATCCATATTACCCTCATAGGTACAAGACACAGTTTTTAATTCCCTAAAGTAATTCAAAAAAGTGTGATATATTTGGCTGCCCTCTAAACAGTGTGACAAAGCATTTTTCATTTGATATTGAGATGCAAATTAAAAATATTCTTTCTGGGCAGCTGTGAAAGCAGCATAGTAAAGGATTTATTTGAGGAGCATAAATTTAGGAACCCCAACCATTTTATCACACTAATTTCCTTTTATTTTTTTTCCCAGAACAAAGAGCTGAATGACTAATTTAGTGAGAAAACAGTTCAACAAACAAATTTTCTATCCCTCAAGCATTTCTTTAGATCTAAGCTCCACTGTATTTTGAAATGACTTATGTCAAGGCCATTGAGATTTCTATTCTTAGAACAATAATTTGTTTTTGCATAGTATTATGAACTGTTTTGTAGTCTGCGAGCTACAGAGGCAATAATAGAGAAACATTCACATGGCCCATTTACTGGATAAGGTTGCATAAATTCCATCTTATTATGTATAAGTGGTTATTAGGATAGTATCTCAAACAAGAGTCACGAGAGAGGTATAAATCCTCAATCTGTCTATTATAGAGTCGTTTTACAGGATCTGTGGGTTTATGAGTATTGGATACTTGGTTGACTAAGATTTCTGGACAGCTACAAGTGGTATTTTTACTGGCAAGATTCAAACCGTAGAGTCCAAGTGCCAAACAAGCCTGTACTTTTAAATCAGAAATATTAAAAGCAAATGGGAGAAATAGTTATTGATAACAGCAAACTCCTTTGGGGCTTGAGAGAATGGAATTGTTAAGCCTCAGCAGATTTTATGAGGCATTATGAAGTTCTGAAGAGAGATATGTTTTCTTATGAGAACTGAATGCAGTAATTTATCAGCATAAAGCTTTGAGTTTGCATAGATCCTTGGGCTGTAGCACAGAGAAGTGACAGAAAAGCTACTAGTACTGAGGGGACAATTTAAAAACTAGTAGGTTGTGTCGTTAAGACACAAAGGCCTGAATTCTTTCAAGTTTGCTTGTTCACTAATTCATTCCTTTTCAAGATTTCTCATCCCTACTGTGATCCAAGGCTATCCATGATCAGAGAGAACTTCTAGTGGGGCAGAAAGAAATCCTAAGATGTTAAAAAGGCTTTGAGGGAGATCCTATTACTGAGAGTATCCCAGGGTGCAAAAAGACATAGGAGAACACATTTAAAACATTGCACTCTTGAAATACTGTTTAGACCTTACTGATTGAGGGTGACACACTTTCCCAATAATTTCAAACCTTTTATTTTATGTTACCCATGCAATGAAAATTGCAGACAAATGCTTGTGTCTTTAAATTTTCCTATTTTAATTTGCAAAGTTTGGTCATTTTTTGTGGAAAATTTATGAGCAGTTTTGCCACTGGAATCATAATTTGCTTACATAGAATCAAATACTTATTTCAGTTTTGTATAGATGTTTCTACTTTTTAGTATTTCTTATGAAAAAAATAATAATTCAGCTAATAAACGCTTTTCTTTCCTGGACAGAGATAAATCTTCAGATGCAAACCTGAGGCTTGGTATAGGATAAGCAAAAGCAACTATTTTTGGCATGGAGAAAATATACCTAAATTAAATTTTAATATAACCTATCCTCAAAATAAATTAAGTTTGAAACAGCCAAGATGTCTTGAGACATGAAAAGAGGAAGATATCTTTATGTGATTGATAAATCAGATAAATAATAAATAATCTGGTTGATTTTTTTTTTTTCAAATTTAAATTTAGGCTAAAGGTGCTGTGCTAAAAAATTTCTTTGTATCTCTATGGCTATGGTATTTGGAGGGGTTTACATCTTCTTATTCTTTGAATCTCCACTGAACTTCAGTGGCGTGAAATTCAGTAGCTGCATTCATTAAGATTCAAAATGAGACAGCATAATTTGAGTTTGTATTAAAAAAAACCCAAAAAATCCCAAACTTAAGAACACTGAAGATAACTGCTTACATTACTGTTTCTTAAAGAAAGTTGAAAATATCTCTTGAAGGAGAAAAACTAATATTCACTCCATCATCAATATAATGAAATTCATTCAAGAAACTACCTTTTTTTTTTAATATTTTCAGTAAAGAAATATTTCTTTATCTACTTGAAACACTTCACAATCAAGCTCCAGCAAGTGAAGTGGAATTTCATTGTTTCTTATTAGAGCGTTGTTATCTTGAAAAAGTGGATTGTCTGAGGAAAATTATAATAATCCTTTTAAGTTCAGACTGCTAGCAGATAGCCCAATTTCCTGCCATCCTGCCCCTTGCCTGGTACCAGCAGTGTAGTCAGGAAGCCTCCCACTCTCTAGGGCAAGGTATGATTCTGTATGATAATTGTACTGCTGTGCAGACAAGATGTGTCATGGCTCTCACCCACATTCAGAAGGCTTTGGCACTATTAGCTGGTGCTGCCAACCCACACACTGTCACTGATAGTCCACTGGAGACAGTACAGCACTTGTGATCCTGTTTTTGCTCTCAGTGCTTGGGCGAGCCACGTCACGGGTGAGTTGCTCCTAATCTTTCTTACTGTGTCAATAAAGGTTTACATTATGATGTTTTGCCAGACCCTATTTTTGTTCAGACCATAGAGCAGGAATGAACAATATATCAGTCATTCATAGGGGAAGGGGTGTCCACAGCAGAGAGCTATGCCTAGACTGTCGACCTGGCTGTAGGCCAGTTACCTTGTTGGTATAGCAGCCGGAGACACAAGCTCAGAAAAAAAAAAAATTAAAAAATTATTTAATAGATGGAAAGTGAAGGCAGAAAAATTCAACTAGAAAACAAGCTGGAAAAACAAGAAAACAAGAACAATAAATCACTGTAACTATTTGCAATCTCTTGGGAATTTCCAAGGAGAAAACTCTGGGATTATTTTTGAAACAAGGTAGTGTTTTGTGTTTATGCAGTGTGTTTGCTTAAAGAAAAAAGAAAAAAAGAAATTTCTCCCATTTGGGCAGGAGCAGATAATTACAGTGGGTTACTCCTGCTTTATAATATAACAGAATAATTACTATTACTATTACTAGTTACTATCAATGCTGTTTCTTTTTGTACTGAAAGACAGAGAACAGGAAGGATAGTGAATAGCAGAGATGAGAACAGTAGTATCATAATAATGGAGCCAATCCAGATTAAAATAATGAGGGGGGACTGTGCTGTTTGAGATCCCAACTGAGCCACAAAGGTTTGCTTTATTTATTTAGGTGTATTTTGCTTACAGTACTGAGGAGGTCTCTATTGAATTCCTGTAACTGATCTCCTTAAATCAGCTCCACTACTAAGACTTCACAGCTATAACGTTGTTGCTCTTACTCTGGGTTAACTCTTGTCTCAAGGTGCATTGCTCTGCACCAATGCCAAAGAAAACTGTACGATAATAGTCATTTTTAGAACCATTGTATCAGTTGCATGCTGCATTGAAATAATTCTAAATATCATTCAGTCAAAATCATAACTGATCCTTGACTATCCTTTTCTCCTCAGTCAGTTTTGGAAGTCCCTGCTTGAGTAAACAAAAGATAGTGACTGGTTAGGAGAATAACCTCTTTACTTCAATTGCCTTCAGAATTTAAATTTTTTGGCTTTTATTAAATATTACTGAAAGCATTCAAGAGGTGCAAATCATGGTGTTCTTTTTTAAAAAAATTCCTTCAGATCATCTGTGTGCCTGGTCACCTACTTAGATATCAACAGCCACGATATTCATCTCATCTGAAGTTCTAACTACTTCCACACATGGTAGCCAAATAACAGAAAAAAAAAAATAAAATCCTATATTCATGCTTATAGTCAATAAGGTCATAATCAGGGCAGAAGAGAACTTCTTCCTCTGACCATGATGATAACTTATAGTAACTTCTTCCCCTCAAATCCCTTGGTATATTGAAATAAATTAAACTGCAGACTTGTATCAAAAATACGGTTTTATTAATTGAAAATGCTTGCCTGGGATTACCTTCAGACAGTAAAGCAGAAAGGGACATATAAGGAAAATCCTGGTTTTCTGCAATTTTCCTTGTAAAGAATTTGAATTTTAGCCATTAAGTTTAACATCCACTTCAAGACCACAATGTTATATCTCATTCTGTATATTCTAGAGGATTTTTGCCAGAAAATCTAAGTTTTAAGGTACAGGCACTAATTTATCTTTCCAGAGCTTTAAAAAGGAAAGAAGAGACATATCTAGCTTGTCTTTAATATTTTGTTTCTGTAATATTGTTACATTGTCTTTTCATTTGTCTAGGATCCATTGTGAAAATGTGATCATGTATCACATCTCATCAAAAAGACTGAAACAAAGCAGTACCTTATTAAATTTCCCTTTCAATTTGAGTATTTGTTTAAAACTACTGTTTTCAAATGAATATTATTGAAAGATGTGCTCTTACTTTACTTTAGAAACAGTGGTCTCAGATTATATTGATCTCTGTAAAAAACTAAACATGTGGATATAGGGAGATATCTAGAAAGGAGCTATATAATTTTCCATTATAGTTAAAAGATTAGCAATACATTACAGTGGTTATAAAATCTCAGGTCTCTTAAAGGATGGATATAGAGGCCTAAATCTCACACAGAAATAATTCACACACCATGATGATCCAGTTTTTTCCTGCAGTAATCACAAAAACTCATTAATATTAGGAGCATCCTGAAGCTGGAAAAACAACTCTGGATGTAAATATGCAGTGCTACCACTTCCTGATGCAATAACTAGGACAACAGCTGAAGCTGAAGGAAATATTCAGTCTGTAACATATCTAGTGGCTGAAAGAAGGGAAAGAGGGGTTGGTGAAGAAGGGCATGGATATAAATTACTCTCAAAACTGAATTAAAACTCACAGTGCTTTTAATAAGTAGTACAATAGAAACTGTAAATGAATTCAGACTTTATTGTTCCTGCAAAGCCATATGACTGCCCATTCAGTACTGTTTCTAAACTCACAAGAAGGTCCATAAAATACATAGGGAACTACCTGAACTTCCTTCAAGAGCTCAGAATAAACTGGATTTTTACAGCAGATGCCATAGTGTCCCTGTGTCCTAAAAACATATCAGTATGGACTAAATTGAGTTTGTTTTCCTAAACTGAAGATATACATGCTGTAGCTAGGATCCTAAATTGTAACGCACATAGGACTTGTAAACCTGTTAATAGTTCTACATCACAAGAAATCGCATGGGAGGCAAAAGGCTAAATAATGTGGTTAATAAATAAATTAATGTACACAGATGTATTGAAGCTTTTCCCATTGTATACTGTAAAATTACATTCTCAGAACTTAAAAAAAAAGGATGAATAAATAAATGAAAGGTTATGTGGAAAGGTATATTAATTTCATGCTTCAAATCAATAAGCCCTATTGCTGTTGATGTGCTGCTATAAATTGAGTGAAACATCTGATCCATGAACTATAAGAATGAAGCTGCAGAAGGAGTTAATTTCCAGAGAGACTAGTCTCCTTCAGTGGCAGGTATTGTTAGAGTAAGACAGAAGGATAACATTTAAATACCCGTTGAACCAGAGAATAAATATCTATAGCTGACATGAAGCAGTAGAATGTGACATTATCTTTTACCAAGTCCACATCATCACATCAAAAACACCTGGTGAAAATAACACTTGGTTCTCTTACTTCTTGTCACTCACAACAAGCATCAAATTTCAACAGCAACACTCTAGACAGTTATTTCTACCTTTTATGGAATGCAGATTTTTTTTTTTATTTCTAACTCCTCTTCTATCTGCAGTTCTGGGGTTCAGATGGCTGTGACCAAGAGTCAGAAAAAGAAATGTCAGACTACCAAATCTGCTCAAGAAAATATCTGACACTTTGATTGGATGTCAGCAGAGACATCTTGCGTAGCAGAAGGATGCTATCGGTAGATCAACCACACAGAAAGAATGTAATGAATCCAGTTACTGAGGATTCTAAGTTTAGCACTTTACTTAGAATAGACTCTGTCCTCATATCTTAGCTGGGCCTGTTACAAGCATGATTTGTTTCAACTGGAATTTTATTGTTAACTCCACATACATTTCTAACACCACATAATTTTCTGTTAAAGAGTATGTGAAAAGAACCAAAAAAAGCAAAAATTAACAAAATTTTAGTTCAGGTCTTATGCTACATATTCTGTGCAGCAATAACTCTCCATTGTTATGGGGAAATGCCTGATATTTTGTTTCCCTTGCCATTAGAATATCTCAATTTTTAGTAATTCCTTAAGTTTCTTCTCCTGAGATGTATTGTTCACAGCAAGTTCACTGCATCTGATGGCTGATTTTTCTGCGTTTTAAAAAAGTTATCTCCTAATTTTATTGAATTACAGAGTTTGTGTGATAACAGTCATATAGTGACCCTTTTTCAAGTTGATATCATGACACTGCATCAAATTAATATAATTATGAACAATCCCTATATTTGTCATTGGATTGCATTTGTTCTATTTTCTGCATTTCAGAAAAAAAAGTCAAAATAATGGTTTCTAAACATGCTTCTAATCACGCATCTATCCAAGAAAACCTCTAACATTTCACTGGTATCCTCAGATAGAACACTGTAGTTTCAGACTATCTCAGTTTTGTGATATTCTTTCACTGCAGCTTCCCTTCACTCTCCTATTTGCCTTGCCTTGAGGTTTCTCCATTGTGTCAGTTACTGTATGAAAAATTATTTCATTCTTCATCCTCTAATTCGGCAAGATTTTTTTTTGCAAGAGCATTTGCAAGTGTGCTGGCTTTTTGCAAGAGAACTAATGATGTTCCTAAGAGTTTAAATATATGTCTGGTTTTTATATTTATTTTTTTTTATGACAATTCTCAAGCCCTCAGATTAGTGAAGGACACATGGCTACAAGTATCTGTACCAAATGTTATTCCACTAGACAAATTTTAAAAAGCTATAGTTCATTTTCAGTTTGTGCATGTGAATGCAAAATAGGTACTCCAGAAAACCTACTCATCTAAATGTTCCCATAAATACTCTGCTTTGGGTTGTCACTAGCTACCAAGCTGTCCCTTCTTGTGACTGTGGTTACTAACACTGTAATGATAATGTAAAGGTACTATTGTCGCAATGCAGATCTGTGATCCCAGAGCAGTAAAAGCTGACACAACAATCATTTGCATCTCATTGGTCCACTTGCTGTAACCATGTAGATATTTCTGCAAAGTGTATCCTTCTGCCATTATGGAGCCTATGGAACACCAGACATACAACGTTATTTCCCAAGGCACAAACCCAACATCATGGGACAGTATATTTTTTTGTTCTTGTTGTGGTCTAAAGCTGTGCACAATTCTGCAGCTGTAAAGTCACATCTTCAGTGATACTGAGTTCCAATTTCAGAAGTAATTTTGAACTATACATGCAAATTTTAATGCCCTATTGTTTATATATGTGAGTTATACCATCACTGAGAGGCTTAGATTTTCTGTTAAACTCTCAAGCAATTCACATCTACATTCAGTGCAACACTGGGTATGAGGTTTATTAAGATGTAAACTGAAACAGCCTTAGCACTTGGTGACCAACTTAGTGGTGATCTGTTGCATGATTAAGAGATTTTAATATATTTTCATTCCAAGGCTGCTCAAAGAGTTACAGACCCATATTATATCTTCCACTTGTTCTCCTTGTGCATGGTCACTGTATATTAGGACTTCTCTCAGGAGCAAACAAAGCATAATACTCATCTTAAAACCGTGCTTGGCCGTATTTACCTACAGTTCAGAATTTAGTGAATAATTACACTTTCCAATTTCCATGACTTAATGGGATAAATGAAAGCAATGAGTCTATATTTTCATGTAACAGCCATGTTGTGAAATCACAGAATGACTAGGTTGGAAGAGACCTTCAAGATCATCGAGGCCAACCAAAGACTGTGATTGTTCCACTTCAGCACTTTTTTAAAAAGATGCCTTTCTTCTTGAGAAAAAAATCCCAATTTTTCCTTCATTAAGTGAAGGTTCTTCCACAGCTTCCCAATCTATTGTACAGAGTGTCAAGTAAAAATTTTAAATAATTACTTTAATAGAGACCATTGAAACATATACTGAACTCAAACCCAGACTTATTTTAATCTTAAGAGATTCTAATAAATTAAACTAAGTTTATATAAATGATTTTATGAGTACATTTTCATAGAAAAATGAGCTATTGATGCTCCATAGCATCATACATACATAGAAGTGCTATTCAGGCCCCAGAGTAATCATGTGAATCATATTGTTCCTTTTTGATTCTATTTGCCTGACCTGGCTTTTGAAAACAGGAGGCATTCCATAACTCAGCTTGATGTGGCTTTGATTCTCACTAGAAGAGGATGGACTCAGCAGGGAAGCAGCGCTTGTAGAAAGAGCTGCCAAGAGATAATCAAGACCCAAGGAACTGTCAGTCAGGACATGATGCTATATTGCTGTTTGGAAGCAAAAACCTTCTTTAAGTTATATATTCTAGGTGAAATCTGTAACTTAAAGTTCTTTATGAATGGGAAACCAGGAAAGAAAAAGTTTTAGATTCTTTATTGGATGAGTCTTCAAATGCTTGATTATTAATTTGAAACAAAGCAAAAATATGTTACATAATGTGAATAATAAACTCTCAGAAGTTGTTGGCTACAATTTTTTATAGACTAAGTGAAATTTTCTATTTCATGAAGTATTACCAAACAGTTATATTACTAATATTACATAAATTTAAAAATAGTCTTCTAAGACTGATTAAGAAACAGTTACCTTTATACCATCATACTGTAACAAAGAAGTACTTTTATTCATTAGACCACAAACCAGATTTTTATGATATTATACACAATAGGAAATGAGACCCTTTTGCTATTCTGTGTAGTTTATTTAATTTCATTACATTGAGTTTTATGCTATGTTAAAGCTTTCTTTCTGCTTTCACTCTCTGAGTTTATTGAAAGCCTTAGGACACATAATGTAGTAAAAAACACTTTTGAGAGAAGAGTAGATTCAACTTTTTTTCAATGTGAAAAATGAAAAACACATAAAGAAGGGGAGATTTTCAATAATCAAATATTAAAAAAAGCAGATTACAAATACTCATGCAATACTTTTTGCAAGTGGTCAATAGACGTAATGTAGAAAATCCATATTTTGTAAATTCTTGTGCTGATCAGTGTTAAAGCCCTGTAGCTTAAGAATAAGAGATGAAAAGAAGAATAAGAATTAAAATCTTGTTTCAGTTTCTATGTAAACAGGTTGCTAGCCCTTACGACTGTAGAGAAATGCATGAAAAATTAACCCAAAGATACCCAAGAGACTGAAAAGACAGAAGTCAAAACTGTCCTTTCCATGAAAAAAAGTGCAAGGTTTTAGGCTCTGAGTCATGCATTTTTAGCATTTTGGTCTTGGCAATATATTTGACTCTGACTAACTGAAGGTACTGGTCCAGACTCTGAACGTGGAAGACAATTAGGCTGAAAATTAGAATGAAGAGATAGAGTCCATGATTGTGAGGTAATAAAGGAGTGCCAGTAGCAAAACCATGACAATGGATTTCAAAAAAGAAACAGTTTGTCACCCTCTGGAAGCTGAATAGGCTGATATGGTAGTAATGGAAGTATTGTCAATAAAAATAAAAATAAGAAATGGAACTGAGGGCAACAGCTAATTTCCATGATGCAGAACATAAAGAATGATTGTGGAAGCAAGGTAACTACATATAAAAAAGTACAAATATATATACACATAACAGCATGTAAAATATTATTTGACTTGACATTAAAAAGAAATCATATCATTTAAAAGTGAAACAAAAGTTTATAAATCATTATAAGATAAAAAAGAGAACAGGAATTTAGAAGGAAAATATGTCAGATATGCAAAGGAAAAAACCCCAAATTTTAACCCAGCAAGTATCAGATAAGAAAATAAATTGATTTCTTAATGCTTGTCAAGAAAGGATATTTGGACTAAAGGGAAAAACAAGTAGAAGATGAAAAAGAAAATACTGTAAAGGTCAATTTCTTTTCAACAGCATTCTTGAAAAAAAGGGTTTGACTGTGATGAAATGTTTAACAAGTAAAAAATGGGCCTGAATGAACAAAGATTAAAGATTATGTAGATAAAGGTATCTGAGATAGCATGTTCTGATGAAAATTGCTATATTCAAAGAAGACACTCAAACTATTTCTGAGCCATTGACAAGTATTACAGAAAATTTACAAAAGAAGAATGAAATCTCAAGAGACAGTAAAACAGCAAATACAAGTATCTGTGTTTTAAAAAGATTAAGTGCATATGGGGGATTTACTGCTGGGAATTACAGCCATTTTTTGGTATCTGAAAAGATGCCAGGACAGATTATTAAATAATCCATTTGTAAACACCAGGAAGATAATAAGATTGTAAGAAACAGCTTAGAGATTTATCAAGATTAAATAATGTCAAACAAATCTAATTTCCTCTTTGCTCTAGATAACTGACCAAGGAAGCAGAAGACAGGCTGAAGACCTTTTTTTTTTATTTCCCTTTTGCAAAGGCATATAGCCACATAAAATCTCATAAGAAAATTGCAGAGAAATAGTGTGGAGTAAACAAGCACTAATGGGGAAGAAAACCTTTTCTCAAAGGGTATGCATCACTTTCTAATTGCTAGCCTTGGTGGACTACTCAGGTGTGATCCATGTGAATAGTATTAAAGAAATATATGTGTTCATAATTATATTCAGAATATACTGGTAACTCACAGAGATGTTTAAATGGGAATTCTGCAAAACTGTAAAAATCTCTGTGCATTCTAAAAAAGAATATAAATTAATTAAAATATTTTAAAATAGATTGATTATTTATTTTTTCATCATGTTGAATAAGGATGATAGTGTTTAATTAAAAAAAACCCAGCCATCAGATATATGGGATAGGCATACATAAAGAAAGGCTATTAAAGGATTTACCAGAATCCCGTATTCTAGACTGTTTTAGTTCTTTCACCCTTGTGTCAGAAGAGTGAGTGGTTAGATTCCTTCCTCATATTGGGATGATATGATAGCAAACAAGTGAAACAGTTTTGCATTATATTTAGGAGTCTCTTCCCACAACAAAAAATATAGTTGTTTGAGTCTAAGAAGCTTTATGGTTTAAGTGTAGACAAATTCTCAGTGAATTTGATAACTCAGTTTTTCTTGATAGCATTTTTGTTAAGGCTATGATTAGCTATTTGTTCTAGGACAAATAAAGTATATCAAATGTTAGTAGATATTTGATTACTGAGATTAGCTCTGTTAGTTAGAGCATGGTGCTAAAATCATCTCAGATTGGCGGTTCAATCCCTGTACAGACCATTTACTTAAGCATTGGACTTGATGCTCCTTGCGGGTCCCTTCCATGGAACCTCTGCTTGGTCTGACAGAAGTATCTGCCTTTTTCCCATTAACAGGACCAACCAGTAGCAAAGTGTGTTCCCCAGAAATATGCACAGCCACAAGCAGATCCACATGGGGCACAGACACAGCATGTCATATAACAGCCAGACAAGGCTCTGTCCTCAGAAACTCCCACACTCAAGACTCACACCATGCACACACAACCACATTCCCTAATCCTCTTGGGCGGGCAGAGGCAAAAATCACTAGTGCAGCACGCGCACCACATTCCCCAGGGTCACGGACACGGATTTCCCAATCACCAGCATGGCCCCTCTGTCCACCTGGCTCCTCTACCCAGCCACCTCTACCTGCTTCACAGGTCCCTAATAGCCAGCTGCTCCAGCTGTGGGCTCACTGGATACACACAGCACTACTCCTACAGGCAGAACACCCTTGTGAGTCCTTCCTAGATAAAACCTCCACCCATCTGGTACCCGTGCCCATACCCAGAACTTCCCACTTCTCACGTAGGCCTGCTTACAGCTTGCCAGTGAATCCACACACAAACCCCACACACACCCTGCTTAGCATGTGGTAAAATCTGCCCCAGAAGGCAAGGGTAAATCAGGTTTTATTAATAGATCCTGTATGACAGATTAGAGTAAACAGCACTGAATAATTGGAGTTTGTAAATATATGTATGTAGGGTTTGTTTTGGAACAATTTGGTTGCAACAGAAAGCAGCTATGTAGTCATTTTGGTTGTTATTATCTATAGCAGTATAAAAGTACAAAAAAAATAACACTTAAGAAAATGAAAAAAATAATAAAAGTAGAACGATATTGAGCCCCTACTGTTGGATCCAGAAATCATACTTGATTGCTACAATTTTGATGTCCCATGGTCAAAGTGAAGTTCATATTCCTGTTAAAATGATGATCTTGATCTGTCAGGGAAAGTCCATGAAATTCAAAGATTTCATGAGTTATAGTTATATATATAATTACAGTCCCTCAAGTAGGAACGACCAGTCTTCCCTAGGGCAAGGAGATGAATGATGTTAATAGTGTGAATCAAGACTCCAAGTAGCTCCAGCTGCCTATTGGGTCAGTGCAGTTGAGTCCATTATGGCCCACTAGGGCCATCAGCAGAGATGGATACCTTCAGGCCATCTGTGAATGTCCTAGTACTTCCCAGGGAAGTTATCACAGCTGAATTTACTTAGCTCAGGACAAAGAGACAGTACCCCACCTACCCAGAAGGGTTTGCCTCTTTCTTTGTTTCCTTGGACACCAGCTGTAGCCTGAGGTGTCAGGGGTGGTCTCCATCTGCACCTTGGCAGTTTTTCCGATTGTTTGAGCCATCAGCATTCCACTCTCTCTTCCAGTATCGCTTGTGGATACATTCTTCTCCCTAGACCTGGGATGATTAGACAATAGTGCCCCCTTTACCTTATCTCAAGTCCCCATCACAATCCAAATTCCAGTTAGTAGGCATATTTGGGGAGAAGTGGGCTTCGCTGGTCACAGATGAGCAACTGCTTCTTTGCAGTTTGCTTTAGTGGACAAAGGTCCTCTGATGATTTCAGCAATGTTTAAGCCATCAACCATTTCATTCTCTCTCAGGAGGTACAGACACTTGCATCCAGCAGTCAGCACCGGGTACACCGAGGCTGTGTTCTACTGTTCTGCTCCAGCCACAGGTGGGGAGCCTTTTCCATTTGCCTTATCCCAGCCCTCACCTCAGTACAGCTACTGCTGTACAGACCATGTACAGCATGTACAATACCATGCTGGCATTGAGTCCTTGCAGCAGTGTCACTCATGGGGTAGACAGATGCAGACAGATAATTAAAACAAGATTTAATGTTATATAAGAAAACAGAACAGATCGTGATGATCAGAGAAGCATACAGACTGCCTGTTTTTTGTGCCCCTTTCTGTCTATTCCCCTTTTCCTTCCTCTCATATTCCCTTTCTGAGCATAGTGATCTATCTGCCTGTAGTTCAATTGACATACCTCTGAACTTCCCATATACCCAAGATCATCACATTTGCATCCTTATCATCTGCAAAGAGCAGGCTGGCCCTTTTTGAAGTGGTGCCTGAAATTTCTTGGTAGCCCATTAGTTTGACCTGCAAGGTTGTTTTTTTGTATTGTCTCCACTGTGAGGTCTGCCTCCTCCTTTTCTTTACCATTCTGCTTCACAAAGTCCTTTGTCCTGGTTTTGGCTGGGATAGACTTAATTTTCTTAGTAGCTGGTACAGTACTGTAACCTGTATTTAGTCCGGTGTATTGGGTCTGGCTGGGGCAGAGCTCATTTTCCAACAGCAGCTCTCACAGCGCTACACATTGCATTGGTAGCTGGAAAGGTGTTGAATAACACACACCAGTGCTTTGGCTACTGCTGAGCAGTGCTGCAACAGCATCAGCACCCTCTCCAACATCCTCCCCACATCAAGGGGCCTAGACTCGGCAAGATACTGGGAGAGGACACAACTAGTCCAGCTGACCTAAATAAATCCAAAGGGGTATTCCTTACCATATGTCCCCAGATATAAAAGCTGACTGGTGTCTTCAGAACAGAAATTTTCATGACCTCAGAAAATTTGGTTGTTAGGGTGGAAGTCAGAAAAGCACATTAACAAAAATATATTAACATATTACTTTTAATTTTAGCTATTTTTTTTCTGTCTTATTTATTTAAAGTTGTTCTGCTACTTAGTCCATATCTTCTCTGATTAGTTGATCACCTGTTTCCAGAGCTTGGTGAAAAAAAATCTGGGCCTATTTGTGAATTGATACAAATATTAAGACATAAGATGCACTTTTTGTGCATTTTTGAGATGAAGAATGAGGGATGGGACCACCTTGCTTTGAAATTATTTATTGCTCAAGTAGCCAGATAAGATATCAGTCTCAAGGTGTGAGATTTAGAGAAGCAACAAATCAGCCATAGCTTGAGGAAGTCATGAGTTTCTTCTTTGCACAGCAATATATAATATTTTGGTCCAATAGGCAGTTAACATGAAGCTTGTTTTCACTTATTAACCTATCACCTTTTCTTAATTTTGCTACACTGCATCTGTCACTTAGCCACTAAGCTGACAGTCATACACACCTCTGTTATAGTTTCTAGATCTCTAACTTACTCTATAACTCACACTATTACAGCTTAAACCTTAAACTATTTTACCCAATATAATTTCTTACCTACTCTAGGCATATTATTATTTATAACTATAGAGACATAAGTTTATAATTTCTCTACCCAATGTCTGTGTACCTTGATCAGTACATCAATCTAAGCTCTTTCTAAGGCTGCAGATAGAACCCTTCAGTCTCTGTAGAAGTTTCTATTTTTTGGTTTCCTACAGTGTATCTAAGGCATTATTTTCTTTAGAGACGAAGAAGTGATTGAAATATTGCTCAGCATTGAAGCTCTTTCCCCTCACTTGGAGAAAGAACGTTACATAAAGAAGCTGGTAAATGGACTTAAGATTCCTTGATTTTGTGTAGAAACCTTTTCTCTATATCTAGTCCATTTTTATGTGTATAAACCTACTGGATTAGGTATCATCAGATATTAACCACTGTTTTGTCTAAAGGACGGGCTTTCATTCGCCTGCACCAGAAGTCCAAAGTAGAAGCAATGAGTTTCATATTTCATAGACACATCCTCAGCCCTAATGGAGCTGATCAACTCAAAATTATGTACATTACCTGACCTTTGAAAATGTTTGATATTTTAGAATGCCTACTCTAAAGATGTTTCTCAGTTAATAAGGCAATTAAAAAAAACAACGACAGTACTTCTTAGCATAAATAACTAAACTAATTCAGAGAAAATTTTTATTTCCCAATTAATCAAACTTCTATTTAGTTGTCATAGGGCTTTTTTTTCCCTTGAAACATCTTATACACAATTATTGTTTCTTTTTTTTCATAAAAATAATTTCAAATAAATTTTACGCATTAAATTCTGATAATAAAAACCTCAAATCTTGTTATGGGTTGGGATTTTTTTAGGCTTTTTTTCCTCCTCATTCATCTTTCTCTGCCACAATCTATTTTGAGCACAAGGGAAAAGGTAATTTTCTCCCAATATACATCCATTTGGCACCTTTGTGGGTATGAAAGAATAACTCTTGAGTTTAATGACAACTGATGCAGAGCTATGTTCAAATGCCTTCTTCAGACTGATTTTTCTCACGCATACTAAAGCTTTAGTTTTGAATTGGCTGGGTTAAAACTAACTTTTCACTCTTTGGGGTAAAACTTGGAAATATCTGTTAGTATCCACTGAGATAAAGTGATACAAAAGAAAATTTGCCATGTTTTGAACAGACTGAGATGTAATAATTTCCTTAAGCCTTTCTAGAGCTTGAATAAGTAAGGTATTCATTCTATATAGAGTATTGTTCTGCATAATTTGTTAACATTGAATATAAATTTTTAAATTATTAAGACTTCCTTGTCATTTAATACTTACTTTAAGAGTACAGTTGCCTTAAAATCTTTATCTTAACAGGGAACAAAAGAGAGTATGAAAATCTGTTAGTATCTGGTGATCTCTTGTGAAAAGGTTCATATAATATAATATAATATAATATAATATAATATAATATAATATAATTATTATTTATTACACAGGAACATTGAAAAGTCTACCTTGGTGCTGCTTCCAGCTAATGAAAATGTCACAAAAAAATATTTACTGAAATTCTGTAGAAGCCATCACATTACCTGGCATCTAAAGAAGGTATAAAGAAAACACAAAGCAAATGGAAAATTACAGCCAGAATTAAGCTACAATTTAATCTTGAAACTAGTTTTGTAATATTATGTCCTAAACTTTGAATATTTGAACTAGAGGCAAAATTCAGTGTTGGCTTTATTTTTGCTAGATTAAATAATGCAAAAGAAATGACAGCAAGGACTTCAAAGACTGAGAAGCAGAATTCACATTGATCTTGCAACAAAACTGTGCAGATTAAGTCCTAGATGCAACTGACTTGCATACTACTAAGCATTCCAGGATATTCAGCAGACTCTCAAAAATTATTGAAAAGGAATAAATGAGTACTGACTGCTAGAATTGAAAGTATTAAGAAAAGAGATGCTCAAGGAGTATGAATACTGATAATAGGAAAGAAGTCAGGAGTCAGGAACATACAGCATAGGGAGGAGGATTAGGTGGGTTTATCCTGTAGGTTACCCACTAATATAAAAAGGTGCCTGAATTGCTCTCCCTCTATCTCATCTGAAATTTCTATTCCCCTGTAGGTGAATATATAACACATTGAAAGCTAGGAGCACAAAATTAGGATTACTTAGATTTACATAGCAACTAGCTTGAATTCACAGGTGGCTTAGAGTGGCTGACTGGAAGTGTGAAATATTAAAATTGGGAAGTGGGATTGGAAGTTTTTGAGAGACCATGTAAGTAGAATGACATTTAGACCAAAATTCAAAGTATTTAATATAGGAAATGTACAGCTTTCTGATAAGCAGTTGCCACAAAAGGTAACAGACAGAAAGCTACAGCTTTATGATATTGTAGCTTCTAAAAATTAATGACATGTTTAGAAATAAAAAAGTGAGCTAGAAATTGTGGCAAGGAGAACTTTGTGTGTAGTAGGATATAAAAAAAGGAACAGAAAATGAGTAGCAAATTGTAAATTCATGCCATTGCTCCCAAGAGTTCTTAGAGTTAGTATAATTACTATCTAATATGTCAGCCATGAAGCCATATTTGCCCTTGATGCTACTAACTATATTAACATCTATTGCCAACTAACATACATATATTACATCTAATCACAATAGCCCCACAGCTATATCAGAAAAAGACCACAAAAGGAAAAAGAAACTCTTTCATGTCATAGAAGGGGAAGGATATGTATGAGGTTTAATACCTGTAAAGAGAAAAAACAGCTAAAACAACTAAAATGTTTAATTACAAAAGCAGAATCTTAAATCAGAGTAACCTGTCTTGTAGTATGCTTGGGAAAATTACAAGTCCTGAAACCTAGGAAATCCCAGTATCCTACACCGCAAACTACTTTGTTTGATTTCCCTGGATGTAATGCAACCTCTAGGCATGCACTTCTTCAGTCCCTCTCTGTATTTTAAGTGTCATCTCTGAATGCTGAACAGCTCTGGAGGATTACCATTTTGCTACATTCTGCTTTATTATGCAGTACTAACACTCTTAATCATGATTAAATAAACAGACTTCATTCATATAATATGTATTTCCTGCCAGTCCCCCATGTCAAGATCGCTACACTCTTCACAAAAGCTGTGCAGCACAGAACTGTGATATTAATGTACATATGTACCTTCATCTATTTCCTTGCACACAAAGGGAAAAGGTTCTTTCTGTCCAAAAGAAGACGTTGCTGACTTCTTAATCACTTTGCCACAGTCTCAGCTCTGGCAAACTGTGCTAGTGCACCCATCTACTATCCTATATTTTTCACCCAATACTGTTAGGTAGTTGGTGGACTTGTAGGGAAGTTCCTTTATCCCTTGCAGGAACAGGAGATGAAAGAAAAAAGGAAAAATGCTTGTCTCTACCTAATCTGCCATTTACCTTTGCATATCTGTTTCTCAAAAATATCAGTTCCATGAACGCATGTTTTTGGAGTAACAGATAAAATTGTTTGGCAGAGATTTTTTGTTTGTTTGTTGGGGTTGGGATTTTCTTGGGGGTTTTCCTGGTTTTGTTTTTTGCTTTTGAGCTACCCATTTGATCAGTTCAGTGTAATGAATGGAACATCTGACTGTATTCTTAGCCCACTTGATCGCATATGAAATGTATAGCATTCCCAATTATATCAATTGATAGTTGAATAATAATCTGAATTGGTTAAAATTATATCATCTTTCTGCCTCAGGCATATAAATGATCCTGCAATGGTGTGCATACGTTATGATAAAATTAATTTTTATTCTGGGGAAGAATCAAATAGATAATGGGAGTGGTGAACATATTAATCAATTTCAAGAAATAATTTGCAGTTCAAGTATTGAAGACGGAGCAAATTGTTTTATAGGTGCAAATACTAAGAAGTGGAATCCTCATTAACATTGTCTAATCTTTTTAGTTTGAACCACATCATTTATCTGAACTGCATAATTTAAAGGTCAGGCAAATCTTCCATTTTTCAAGTAAGAATATAGACCTTGACTTTCAGTTCTTCAAGCAGCCAAAAATCCATTTTGGACAGTAGCCAAAAGTCTTGTCAGAGGGAAGGTTTTGATTTACAGGTGGTGAAAACTTTTCTCAGTCTCTAATGACTAGGTTTTATTGCCTTTGTAAGTGAAGATCTCTTAAAACAAACATTTCCTGAGCCAAGAAATTATTTTGTTTTTTAGAGCTTCATCTGATAATTCCAATGGCCAAGATCTCTGGGCAGTTTGTGTGGTGTTCAGCAAGATGTCATGTTTATCGGAGCTGTAGAAGACATTTATTGCTTCATACACTGGGATCTCACTTGGGATTCCTATTGAAAAACATGCCATTAAATCACCTTCAGCAAGTTGCTGCACTGATGGCCGTGAGGCATCTGCCAAAAAGCAGAGGCTTAGGCTGAGTGTAATACCAAATGATTTGGTTTGACTCTGGCTGTTTTCAGAAAACTTCCAAGGGGAAAAAAAACCAAAAGCAAAAGTAAAAGAAATCTAAAGTTTAAATTTCTTAGTCAAACTTCCATTAACAATTAAATGTGTTTTAGATATGCAGAAAAAATGTTTCTAAAACACGGAAAGTTTGTTTCATGTATAATATTTATAGGTTTTATAAACTGAAAAGCAAAAGGTCTGTTCATTGAAAAAAATACACTTTCCTGCTATGATTTAGAAATTATTCTGTTTATTTAAGAATAAATTATTAAATTAACATTTTAAGATATTGAAGGTATAGCTCACGACACTGATCAATGCAATATACTCACCACACTTTTGGGAGCACTGGAGAACTGGAACCCAAGATTCTTATGCCTACCCCTCTGATGAGTAGTACCTTTTGTGAGAGGTAAGATCAGCAAATCAAAGATACAACATTCTTTATATTTCCCTTTTTTGTGCCATCTGAGCAGCTAGAGTAAAATACCACTTGAGTTTTGTTTGGTCCTAATGTGATTTGATTTCAGAGAGAAGATTCTCCACTGTACTCAAAAGTATCTCTATATCTTTGTATATAAATCTGTGAAGCAAACTTCTGGACCTCCAGAAGTCCCTTTTGAACTAAAATATTTAATGATTCTTAGCTGAGAAACCTTTGTGAAAAAATACAACAAATTATTTTAAAAGGAAGCCTAATTATTGAAACCAATAATGTCATGACTAAAAAGATTACTTAAAAGAGTTGTGTAACTCCTACATCAAAGTAAATTGACATGAGTTTAAAACAGCTGATGAGAAAAAAAAGAATTAGTGGAACACAGGAAAAAAAGTGTGCAGTGTTTAAAATGATGTAAAAGTTGATTCTCTCTAAAAAGTATTACCAACACAGATATAGTGGCTAGGTCTCTCTCAGCTTGACCTTTGTGAACTAAATGTTGATCCAAGTTGCAAGGATGGAATCTGTAAATCTTCTCACTGATTGTCACACAGCTTGCCATCTGCCCCATAGAAGACCATATCTGTCATGGATACATAGAATTTACATAGCTAGTTTAATCTAAATGTTTAGTTCATAGATAAATGAAGTGAGTGCTGAACTTGCTACCCAGTTCAGTCAATATAAACAATATATGTCCCTTTGCTTTTCCTAATGTTCAAGAGATACAGATGTTGCACCAGAAGAGAACACAAATGAAATAAAACACCACCTGATATATCCCTGATAGTCCAAGAAGGAAAAAGATCCAATGTTTCCTTCTGATCTGAAGGAGAAAAACTGAAGTCTTGGAAGACTGGAACACTCCAGTGATGTATTAGTCAGATTAACCAAAGTTTGTAAAGACTTGCAAGTGAAATCCTTAATTTCATTTTTCTATTTTGGAAAAAAATATTTTTCTATGAAATAGTTTGTTTCTTGTTGTTCTTCTTTTTACATCATGACATTAGTATATATTTGGATTTCTTCTAAAATTGAATGGAAAACTACTTGCTGTCCTATCAGCAAGTTTCAAAACTTTTTCCAATTACTACAAGAAATAGAAAACTAAATTAATATACTTTATATGATGCTAGTAAAACATGTTTTCTCATGACACTTCTGAATCAGATACAATGAAAACACATTTTACAATCCCCAAAACAGTACCATCTATAAAATAATAGATAAAATAAATCTCTAAAATAATATATAAAATATAAGAGAATTATTTTAGGGAATAGCTTTGATAATTCCATTTTAATTGTTTTACTGTTAACTTAGATTTACTAAAGAATCTCTAACAGAATTCATCCATGGGAACTGGTAACTTTAAACACCGTCAGGAAACAAGCAGGTAAAGGATTAAGTCATGTAATAAAATGAAATTAGAAATGGAAAATCTTAAATTTCCTCATATGATATCTGGCATTATTTCAGAGCAAAAAGTAGCTTACTTCTAGATCTCTATACTTAATTAACCTTAAATACATTTTTCCTTTTTTTCTGCTTAGCAGAGACTTTGTATGTGTGCATAAGGCCTGAAAAATGACATTGCAGGTTGATAGGTAGCCACAACACCTATCGCTGTTCTCAACTTAGTTGACCATATATTAATCTATCTTTTTTGGTAAATATTCCTCATGGAAGCTTTGAGTAGAAACTGCCTTTTACTGTGTCTGTATGTTGCACTAGAATTAGAGCTGGTAAAATGATTAAAGGATTGAAGTATCTGACATGCAAGGAGATGTTGAGACAGCTGGGACATTCTAACCTCAGTAAGAGAAGGCTCAGATGCATTTCATCATTGTATATAAATACCTGATGGGAGGGGAATTCTGAAAGATAAAGTCAGAATACTCTCAGTAGCACCCAGAGAAATACAGATTGCAACACAAGAAACTCCACTTGAACATAAGAAAATCTTTTTCTTACTGTGAAGGGGGTCAAACACTGGAGCAGGTTGCCCAGACAGTTTGTGGAATCTCCACCCTTGGAGGAATTCAAAACCTACATGCATGACACTACTCTGACCAGCCCACTCCAGGTGACACAATGATCTCAAGAGCTCCTGCCAGCCTCAGCCATTCTGTGATGCTGTGATAGTTTCTAGCAGGGCTCTTTGATCCCTGATGAGCGATGCTATGATATGTGTATAGATAGATAAATAGACTTAGTATTAAAGATGGCTAAGTTACATAAGTTTTTGTGTTTTCACTGGTCGTGGTCTTGACTATTAAAGCTTAGGTAATTAATTGATTAGATAAGAAATAATATTATGATCATTACAGTTATCATTATGCTTTAATTTTTGCTCCAACCTTAAATGCTCTGGATGAGATTCTTCTTGTATGCCTTTTTGTAATATGAGATTGCTTCCTTCTGGAGATGATTTTTTTACCTCCACTACTGCAGATGGTATGTCAAGAACTAGCCTGAACTACCCTAGAAAGATGTATGTTTTGTACGATCAAAGTTAGAAGACATGAATTATTCCTAAACATCTGCCACAAAAAAAACCCAACAATGGCAAGAAACAAAAAAAACAAAAACCAACTAACCAACCAACCAACCAACAAACCAACCAAAATAATTACCTCCCCACAAAAAAACCAAACCCGAAAGTTAATTTAATTACTAAATAGCTCAAAAGGAAGATTTATTAGTACTAACTTGGAAATGTAAGAAAGTATTTTTGGAGCTGGATTCTGAAGTAACATGTTTTTCTTCTTAAAAAATCTTAAGAAAACCCTGATATGTAATTTTTACCACAATGTAGCATAGGAGGTGCATTTCCTTGTAAATAAGAAATAGCTCTTGAGACATTTTTCTTGTCAAAAAAAGAAATATAAATCCCTTCTGGAAGTAGGGGAAAAGAGAATTTTAATTACCCTAAGCCGTGTGACAGTTTACATTTGATAGCTTGACTTTTAATTTCAGTGGTTAGTCACAGAGCACACTGCATTCGCTCAGCCATATGACATCTTATTTCTATTACAAAGATAAAGATACATTTTCTTTTACAAGGCCAAATTTCTGAGGAGTGGTACTGATAAAATTGGCTTGGCATCATGCACAAGAAACTATCATGCTGGGCTAACCAGTATTACAAGAATTCATGCGTTTGCAATGTAGCTGATAAACCATGTAGTGCAATGACTGAAGTTGTTCACAGCCTGCTTACAGATTTTCTATTTAGTACTTTTAGAGAAAGATGAGTATAAATGAATATTTCTGCAAAGAGTTTTCCTTCTCACAAAGGAGAGCTCTAAAAATCTCTCTTTAATATTTTCTGTTATTTTCTTCTTAAAAACAAGCTAGATTCTTCTAGTCTGTATCTGATTAACTCAAAACTTTTTTAGATTGTGTTCTTAGTATTTCACAAACTTTTCATAATTACAAAGAATTTCTGGTCTTTATATGTATTTTAGAATTGTATCACTATTAAAAATGGTAACTATGAATGTTGTTCTTTGTAGAAGATTTTGCACAAATGTATTTTTCCTTAATAAATTGGTTTTGAAGTTTATAATCAGGGTGCCACTTCAGAACAGTACATGGAGAGTTAAAATGTATAATTGTGGTAACTAGATGTCAAGTCATCTTGGTCTCACCTTTTTTTCTTTCTTCCCAAAAAATGCATATGGGCCACTTTTTGTCCAGCAAGACCCCCAGGCCATTTTCTGTCAAGCTCCTCTCCAGTCAGCAGGCCTCACAGTCTGTTTTGGTGCCTTGGATTATTCTTGCCAAGTCATGGGATTTAGCATTTCCCTTGTTGTGCTTTGTAAGATTCCCATCAGCCCATTTCTGCAGCTTGTCAAGGTCACTCTGAATGGTAACACAACCACCTGGTGGTACCATTCCTTCCAGTTTTACATCATCTGCAAAATTCCTGAGAGTGCACACTGTCCCATCATCTAGTCATTAATAAAGATGTTAAAAACACTGGGCTCAGTAACAGCCCTTGCAGTACATTGCTGGTGTCTGGGGTTTAGGTGGATTTTGTGATGCTGATAATGAGCCCCCAAGCCAAGGGGCTCATTTCTCTTTTCAATCCACCTTCAAGTCCTAATCACTTAAGTCCAAATCACTCTGCTATGTCAAAATAACTTTTACTACTCTATCACTGAAAACTTAATCATATATATAAAATATGCTTTAGTACTTACAATTAACAGTAAGACTAATACAGTTGAACTTTCTGTAAAATATTTTTTTTTTCCATAACTGTAAGCATATTTTCTTGTGCCAAATAACTGAAACTTTGTTGTTTAAGGTAGATGATGTTATGGCTAGAGAATTGTAAGATCCTCCCCATAGTGAAATAGAATACATAGCAAGAACTCATACTAAAGAGATGTGAAAGTAGTATGAAATGTGTAAAATCATAACTTTTTATATTATTGCTGAAATTTACCACTGTTGTTTGAGTAGTGGAAAAGGATTTCCATTCCTTGAAAATATGACAGATTCTCATAGGTACAGAAGAATAAAATCACACAAAGGACGATTGCAGAGCTTCAACATTATAATCAAGACCTTTTTAATATGTTGAAAAAGCCTCAAACATATAAAAATATTTTTATTATTCTGGGAAACAGCCCTTTATCTGTTTACCTGAATGCTCTTTCCTTGGTGAGGAATGCAATTTTTTGGCCCACTGAGTTATTTCAGACTGGCCTTTGAAGGTTTATTAGGAAGTATTGAATATGTTATGGCTACAAAAAATAACACATGAACATGGAATAAAAAAATGCAGAGTGCTTTAAAACTTCTGAATATCAAGATCATGAAAAATAACATACAAGTTTTATAAAAGCAAAATATCTTTCTGAAGGAAGCGAGATAGATTTTGTTTCCCCCACATCTACCCTTTAGAAAGAATAGCAGAGAACAGAACTGTTGCAAAGACTCATAGCTGAAAGCTTCTTTGGCATAAGCAGTCAATTCATTCCAGATCCCTCATATAGGAGTAATGCTAAAAGAGGTTTCAGTAGCATTTCATAGTCTGAAAATCACCGGTACAAAACTGGAGCAGAAAAGTCCATTTCTACAAACGGAAAACAGAGCAACAGGAATAGTACAATACAGCTGTCCTGTATAGTGATCTGACTGGGAAATGCTGAAGTATGAGCCAGAAAGACCCAATTGTATGAGGGTGCAAACCAGTCAGCTCTTAAATATGACTTGATAACTCACAATTCAGCAGCAGGGATAGATGAATGTCTGGAGTTAAATTTCTGCCTAGTCTAGCTGTGAGAACACTGTTCATTTTACTCAGTTTACACAATTACTGTCATTCAGTCAAAAGGCAGACACTACATATAAATTTAGAACAGGTAAAAGGGTGGATTCACAGCTAGAAATTCTTTTGATGATGGCCCTTGTCTTACCCTGATGTTATTTTCTATTTGCCAGCACAAAGAGATCAAGTACTAATGGTAGTGGTGTTCATTGTTATCTGGTGAGCAATAGCTCAGTTTTGTGATTAGCAAAAATTAAATGTTAAATTCATTTGTCCGTCATTATTTCAAATCTCTACAAAAGCATTTAAATTGTTAATTATGCTAAAAATCTATTTCAGTATTTATAACTTTTCCTGCATTCATATTCCTGTACTTGACGATAAAGACTTCTTGTATAACCCGATGATCTACACCCGCTGTCTTCAGGAAAGTAGATAAGCTTATTCACGTCAAAACATTTAATTATAAAGCTGATCATGTTGCTTTAGTACATCTTCTAAGAGGAAAAAAGAAAAAAAAAAAGAAAAAAGCTTAAATTTTATCTTGAAAAGAAAAGACTTAAACATAAAATAGGAAATAGACATGTAATTTAGGAAGAAAGTAACTTGGCAGTTCAAGGTAATTAATGAGCTTCTTATACTCTCTAATGATGAAAATGACTACAGTACCCAGAAAAAAATAACTCTAATATGCGATAAAATTATGACAGATAATGAAAAGCTGCTTCTAAAACATATGCAATTAGTAATTGTGGTTTCACTTCTGTTCATGGCTTTGCACTTCCTGACAGTTAACAAAATAATAATGTAAAATAAATATGCATAGCAGAGTTGGCTAAAATATAGTGTTCTTTTTGTTCAGTAAAATATTATTTTCCCCCACATTTTTTGCATTTGCATGCAGATGGATGAACAGAAAACCAAATTTATTTGCTTTACATGAAAGGAAGATAAGGTGTTTTTTTTTTCTCAAGGTAGATGAGCTGCATAATTGGGGAGGATTAAATCTGGAATTTCCTGATTTAATGTGATGTGGAAGGTTCTCTAGGGAGAATAGGGAAAACTTGCAGAATTATCAAGTGGTCTGAATTTCACAGAGATTTATTGGGATTTTTGCACTCCTGTGAGTTCTAGGTAGGACTGTAGAAGTGAATTAGAGTGAAATAAGTACTACCAGCAAATGTAAGGAAAAGGTACACTGTGTATTTCAGCTGTGCAAATGTGCTCTATGCTGGGATTTGGGGGTAATATAAAAAAAAAAAAAAATGCTGGGGGATGGGGGCAAATATGTGATGACAAAAACTATTAGAACATTGATACACATAAACAAAAAGGGCACCCAATAAGGGATATTTTCAAGAGTTAGAGCTAGTTAGAGATTCTATGTGTGCTGAAAGAAGAGTTGCAAAAACAGTTAGTAAGGAAATTTTTAAACTGAAAGTCCAAGATGGGTATAAAGTATCCTTCAGCAAGAATTCAAAGACATTATTGGCCAGCCCAAACATATTGTGAATCATAATGTTTTCTTGTCCCCAGTGAAGAATTTGCTTTGCTGGCATCAGCTTTCTGGCTCCATTTGCACACCACCTGCATTCCTGTAGTATTCATTGGGATTACATAAAGATCACAGTTATCTGCTAAACTAAATGAGTGATGCAAATGAGACACCAGTTTAGGTTGATGGTGCCTTCCAATTGCAGTGTGGAAAAAAAAGCTGCAAACTCATCACTATAAAGCTTCAGGTAAAAAAGCATACTTCAAGAATGTTGGCAGTGAACACACTAACTATAAAATTCATGAGTCATATGAGGTCTTCTAGAGACCCTAATATAGAGCTAAAGGAAAAGCTGTCTTCTCTGAAAACTATTAGATCTCAAAACCAAGAATGAATGTCTATCTGCTTAACAAATAATTGTCTGGACTTAGCTTTGGGTAGGAGATCCATTGTTTTGTTAAGAAAAAATTTAGCTTACTATAGATGTAACTAAAGGACATTTAACATAGACAAAGAAAAACATTAAAAATTAATACTGATCTTGAGTTTTACTTGAAGGAAAGCTGGCAGAAATGCAGGCATTCAAAATAATAGTGAAAAACCTCTATTGCTAGGTGACTTAAAAACTTTTAATGGCTTTTGGCAAAACATCATGGCTCCAGCCCACACAAGGGAAACAAACAATCGTCATCTACCGTTGTTTTTGGCATTAGAAAATTTGTAACTGCATCCTGCAGATAGAACTGAAGTTGGTTTTTTGAACAGAGAAGTTAAGAGCAGTAAACATTTTAGAAATTAGTAAGAATTTGAAGATGATAAAAAAGTGGCAATGATGAAAATAATGAGGAGGCATACAACTCAAAAGATAATAGTAACAAAGCTCAAGAGATGAAAACAAATTAACTGCAGGGAAATTGTTTATGTATCAATCACAGATAAATGATACAAAGTCTTTTTGTCTATAATATTTAGAGGGTATCTTTGTCTTAAGGTTTTCTACTTGGTTTGGTTCAACAGCTGCTTTCTAAATCACTGTAGGATTCTGCCATATGTGTTGTGTGGGCAATGGGCTCCACTGTAACTGTTCATTATGAGAATTATGAGATATGGGTTGCTTTGACCCAGACACCCAGTAGCATAATTTGCAAGCTACGATGTTTTTAATGAGAAGCAGAAAATAAACATTCCCTGCTCACAGTCTTGTATTCGTGTATCCCTTTCACTGTATGCTATAGGATAAACTTGAAGTGAGTTACCCTTTAGGCAGTATATTTTGTTTTATATTTTTGTAGGAATAAGGTCTAAAGCCATGAGGAATGTGTCGAGGGGATTTCCATGACAAAGGAATCAATGTGGGTGTGCTAGTCTGCTGATGGAAGTGACAGGTTCAGGCAGAGATTATTTTATCTCAGCCTCAGGGGGGTCGAAGAGGAAGTGATACCAACATGTCACAGTTTTGTTCCGCCCTTACACAAGACCCACAGCTTTTGTAAACAAAATTCTCTACATCTCTTATTCACATGTAAAGTCCCTGTCCCCCTCACCAGTATGACAGAAATCTGGCATTTGAAATCCTCCACAGCAGCGGATGAGAATGCAACACCACTGCACACACAGCAGGCTGGCTCCTCTCTTCTCCCCAAAGCAGGGAGGTCTCTTTGATAAGATTTGATTCTCTATGTCAGGTTACACCCAGGTAAAATGAAGCTTAATTGATTACAAAGTTAAGATTAATGAATTATCAATTTATTTATTTTTTTTAGCATGTGTATTTAGCATTAATGCAGTAAGCACATTTAGCAATGGTGATTTCCAAATTCGTATTTTGTTTGCTTCAAAAAATCCCTATATCATTACATTTGTGATTTTGAAAGTTTTTATTGAATGCAACCAGGCTGATAATAGTTATAGTTAGAAATTAAGAGCAGCCAGCCCAATGTTGAGATAAGAATTTACTGTAAATAGCAACTGGAAATAACAAGGAGATAAGAAAACCAAGAGTAACAACAACAATATTAATAACAAAAGGAGTAAGACAAAGAAACTATTTGTATGGAAAAAAGCAACATACAAAATACTGACCAAATCAGGGCCCAAGCAGAACCCACAGGCCTCCTCTCAGAAGCCAGAGTCCCTTTTCCCCTGCCCCTGGCAATGACATGACATGGCAGGAAGACATGTTAGGGTATGGCCATGCTCCCTCTCAGCTATTGCAAAACATTAGCCCTGTCCTTGCCTGAAACCAGAACAATAACACAAAGAAAAAGAAGTCACTTAAATTTGTCAATATAATAAATAGAACAAAATTAATACAACAGTAGCAACCTTCCCTCTAATCTATCTTGGTTGTGTGATATGGATGGTTAAACGGGGATTTTGTAGGCATTAAACAGCTTCACCCAGTGGCCATGAATTATGAACTGATTGCAGCAGAAATTTGATGAAGCTAGTATGTCCTGTTTTAGTCTGTTTCTGTCACAGGAACAGCTCAGAGATGGATAATTTAATGTAAAGGATTTTAGGACATACTTTTCTTAGAGGACTAGATGAAAGACTAACAGCTCAGATGTCAGTTTTTTGTTGTTTGAAGGTCATATTAAAGGTAATACTGCCTTATAAAGCTTCAGTTCCCATCAACAGAACTGCTTTGTCACCTAACTCTTTTTGCAAATTTCTCAAAAGGCTAATAAAACCTTTTTTCACCTTTCTTCTTTATAGCCTAATGAAAGAGGTATCATAGTGAGCAGCTATATGAAATAATCTAATGGGGAATTTAGTTGCATAAAGACTGGTATCTAACAGCATGTGAGATGACATCAGATTATTGGAAATATGTACCTTTCTGAAGAAGTAGCTGTCAGGTACTCCCATAGTGTCTGCATTTAAGAATTGAATACTAAGCCTAAAACTTCATTTTCCTCTACCTTGCAACTTGATGTGCACAATTTTTACATCCTTGATGGATTATATTATTTCAGGTGATGAAACCTTCTAGGTAACTTCACATATTGGCTTATTCCCCCAGTGACAACTGCCCAGTCTGTCCTCATCCTCCTTTTGCTTTTTCTCTCTGCTCTTCCTTTTACTTTTTCTTCCTACTACCCTCCTGCCCTTCTTCTGTAGGACAAAACTGTTTGAATATTTTCATATGACCAGGAAGCCTAAGTTCTATTCATACCTTCTGATGATGATGGCAGCCTTTATAGTCCACGTCCAAAGTGTTACCAAGACCTTAATTTGTTTCATCTGGAATACGTGCTTGATAAACTGACATATATTGGCATTTTGACACCATTTGTGTCAGTATTGAGCTCTTGCTCAGAGCTGTGTGACAGATTATCCTCTAATGGTGCCTCAAACTATTAACCATAACTTTAGGCCTTGTCTTTTTCTAGTTTATTGAAGATCTATCAGCTTCTTATGTGTGTTGCCTCAAAAATACCTGTCTGCAATGTACCAGTGAAGAAACTTAAAATCTTCTGCAATGTATCAGTGAAGAATCTTAAGATCTTCTTGTTGATCTCTTTCAAGTTATTTTAATCAACCTCTGTTACTAGGTATTCTGTTTTATCTTCCCATCTGCCCAAGAGGTGATCTTTCTAGATTAGTCATGAACAAGTACTTTTCCTTTTGATGATTGCTGATATATTTTTCTTCAACTGATATAATCATTTCCAAATTCACACACACACCAAACAGTTCTCCACTCTTCTACACAGAATCTCATGTTTTTCTGTGTTTTTTTTTCCAGCTTGTACACCTGTATATAACACACTTTTGTGTTGCACTTAATTAGATTTTTGTGTTTATTCATGACAATTAAGGGATCCTTGTAGTGCAATACCTGTTTGCAGCTTTCCTCTTTCTTCATCCATCATATACGAGGGTGTTCACTGTTTTCTTTTTTACTTGCCCTCAGTACCCTTGATGTTGCACTTTCCTTTTCAAGCCTTGTCCATCTCTGAGGAATTGTTTCCATTCTATGAAATGAACAAAGATTACTTTTTCTCCTTTGTTGCACTTAGTGTTGGAACATAAGTTTGAATTAAGGTGAAACTAAAGTCTAGAACTGATTACTCTCTTTCTGTTATGCAGATCAAACTCATGATGCCGCCTGGTCATTATTTCCTGATTTAGAGCTTATGATAACCTATCAAATTACTTTGTTTTCTGTACACTCTGTCTTCTAAATGATCTCACATACCATTTTCATCTTTAAAGCTGGTTTGTTTTTTTGTTGGTTTTTAACCCCAGAAGCAACTCAGCTCAACCCAGCCAGGTCACTCACTGGCATTGTTGAGTGGGGGAGGGAAGTGGAAAGAAAAAAGCTAAATATTTATATGTTGAGTGATAAAGACAGTTTTAATAGCAAAAGCTGTGCATGAAAGGAAAAAGCATCAAGAAATTCATCCTCCACTATCCCATAGGCCGGCAGATATTCAGTCGTCTCCAGGAAAACAAGGCTTTGTCACCTGCACGAGTGACTTGGGAAGAAAAACACCGTCAATCTGAATGACTTCCCTTCCTCCTGCTCCCACGTTTACATGCTGAACATAACACCATATGGCCTGGGATATCCCTTTGATCAGCTGGGGTCAGCTCTCCCAGCTGTGTCCCCTCACAACTTCTTGTGCACCCCCAGCCTTCTCACTGAGGGGTTGAGAGGTGGAACAGGATTTGGTGTTGTGCAAACACTGCCCAGTGGTAGCTAAATCATCCCCAAATTATTGTTTTCAGCATGAATCTAAAAAACAACCCTCTGTACCAGCTGCCGTGAAGAATATTACCTATGTCCCTGTCAAAACTAGAACACAGATTGAGCACAGTTTCTCAAGTATTTAAGGGCCACTATGGAAAGACATTATACCACAGAAATGAGTCAGTTTCTAAACCAACATTTCTGGTGGCAGATAAAACTCTCATGCTGAATAATTCTTGAAGTTTTTGTTCAGTTCTTGCATGACTCTTTTCTGATTTTCATCAATAAATAAAAATGCCACTGGATTTCTCTCCACTATTTTTTTTTTTCTCACAGAGATTTTTACATTTTTAAAGACAATATTGCAATATTAGTTCTGCACCAAAATATTTTTACAGCATTTGTCACAGTCAAATCACTTAGAAAAGCAGAGGATCTATGAGATTTAAATCAAACTAAATAAAATAGAAATAGACTTATGTGAAAATCCAGATGGGATCAAAACTGGGTCTTTATGCTTCTTTTATGAACTTCAGAATTGAATCATGATATGCAGAACAAAAATGTTAGCAATAGAAATATATTTTAAGATATGTTAGAGACTCAAATAACCAAACTTTTATCCTACAAATTAAGATTTTTATCAAACTAAGCTGAACAGCATAATGTGCATCCTCTTCTGTCAATCACATGAACTTTAAGGCAAAAGGAATATCTTTGTTGGCATCTTTTTTATTCATTCCATGTACAATAAATATAGAGATATAGATGCATGTATGTGCATCTGTGCATATGTGTGACCTTTACACTTCAAGGCTTCAGCATACATGTATTTCTAGATCCATTTGGCTGCAGTTAAAGCCATGAAATATATGTATAATATTTACTTGACAAACCAGTTATGGGAAGTTGAAAGGTTTTAAGGGCTATATATTTCTCTTAACTTGGTTCAGGTAGATATATTTTATGTAAACAAAATTGATTTTGACAAATATACCTTAAAAGCAAAGAAAAAACAATGATTACCAACTTTACATATAGAGATATACACAGAGATATATGTGTATGATGAGAAGAATTCTTTCAAGAACATAAAAGAACACAATTACTACTAAATATCTTTCTTTTCAAGATAAATCAGATTTCATACAAGCACTTTCCTCTCTTTATTCATTAATGTTCATATTGGAAAAAATTGAGAACTGTATAAGAAAGAAAACTTCCTTATGAAATATATTGGTTTCAATTTCTATTTTAAATATAGAAAGAAATAAAAGAGGAAAAATAATTTAACCCTTAGACAGCCATAGCTGAATTTTGAAGGAAACATTTCAGTTACAAATAATATATCAGGCTGTTTGAGGTACTATTCTATTCCTTCTGTATAGACAAAGAAAAGAATAAATATGTCTTATTTTGAGTTTCCTTTCTTACTTCAATGCTTCTTTCTCTTACTGTAATGTTTCACTCATCTACTGCTCTTGGGATATGAGCTTCCTAAACATGTCCAACAATGACTATTTTTGTTCTTACTTCCAAATAAAAAAAAAAAAAACAAACCAAAAAAAGTCCATAGTCACACATGGTGTTTTTGAGTTTGAAAGACAGACTTATCTACCCCTGGATTAAACTAGAAACTACTATTGTTTTCCACTTGAAAATGTACCAACTTTGCACTTGTGTACATTCAGTTCTGCAATTTAAAGGGAATTGTGTACAACATATATAAGTGTAGATCTCTGCAAGGCAGAGTTAGCAATATTAAGTATTTAACCTTAAATTGGTTAAAATTTTTTATTTGTAATTAATCTCACCAGGGTTGCATTTAGTTTTGGTTGTTTTTCATATTTTTTTTGGTGAGGTGGTTATGTTTACTTTTGTTTTTTTGCTGATTTCAGGTTTCTGTGTGTTTAACTATTTGTGTCATTCACCTATGTGATATTGTTCATTGACAAGTTCAGTCTACCTACAACAGTATGGATGAAGATTTCTCTTCTGAGAGGAAGGTTTCTTCTGTGAACTCTGCAGCAAAGTAAATATGTCACACAGCTGAGATGCTTGTATGTAAATCTGAAAAAGAAAACAAGGGTCATGTTTTAACAATTCAGGTAAATGGAGTCAGAAGACTTGAAGCATCCCATCTCCCCAGACATTCATCAATTAAAAAAAAAGACTTAATGTCATGTATACCTTTTAAGTATGCAACTCCTATCTAAAAGTGAGGTTATTTTGAATATTTTATGATTCAGAAATTATTAACTCCCCTTGAACTAACTATACTAACTGTACTAAATCTTAACAGAATAAAGTCTTCCTGATGGTCTTCCCAAATGAATTTTAAGGTAGTTACTTTGAATGGCAAGGGAAGATATTCACACTGCCTACTGGTTACTGTCAAGAGAATGCTTAGTCCCTGTTCCTTGCAACCATGGCAGGTGTGGGTCCTGCTTTGCTTCTTACAGATGATAACTCTCTGTTTACCACACTGGACTCTGCACTTGCCTGGCCTATCTTCAGTCAGTGTCATGAAGTTCCTACAGCAAAATCAGGGCTGTTTTAATATCATCACGTGTACAAAGAAATTAAAAGTTTAAATATAGGCTTTATTAAAACATATTAAGAACCTAGTAGGAAGTTTGCTTTACAGTTGCAATATTTATAAACAGGAGAGATCCATAGAAATAATTTTACCCACCATAGTCACAAAAGTAAAAATGGTAGAATTTTTACTAGAATTGACTAATGTAATGTTTTAGTCCATTCTGCCTTTATATAATATAAAAGATGAGACATGAAGAAAATCTTCTGACAAGGTTTATTAGGACTTTGTGAAAGGACTGAACTCTAAGCATTTTCTTGTTTACCTCCATGGCAGCAAAAACTCTTCCCACTATGATGACTTAGAAATGCATATGTTGTCATTTTTGGGATCTGAAGTGGAAGAACCTTCTATTTTCTGGTCTGTCACAAGGTGAAGGAGGTTACTTCACAACTGGACAATTAAACATGTCTCAATTTACACTCTTCTAAATAAAAAACAAGTTTCTAATAACTCAGAATATGGCTCAGTGTATTTGCAATGCAGAAGTATGTATCAAGACTGGTCACCTTCAGAATCAATAAAAAGAAAAAGAAATGAAACTTCAGTATGTATGTTTTCTTGTCTTAAAGTGCAAATGTAAATATGTCAGATAATTGTTATAATAATTGTTATAATTGTTATAATTGCTATAAAGGTGTGATTTTTTTCCCACTAAGTTTAAGTTTATAGTAATCATCTCAGTGTAGGTAATAACATAGTACAGCATGCAAAGTTAGTTAAAATTTATCCCCTTCTCTGACTCCAGAATTTCGCTACATCCACCGTCTGTTGTGCCTGTGCAGATTCCATTTCCATCTCCCCTTGAGCATTATGTTTTGAGCTTTTTCTTTTGTTTTTGTGAGCATATTGGAAGGTGTCATAATGCACAAAGATAACTTTTGGGGATCGAGACTTTTTACTAACAAAATCCTTCTCTGACTCTGAATTGACAGAGATACATTGAAGCCTTTTACATGGTTTTATGCTGTTCTTATATAGGAACAGGTTTCAGGGTATTTGTCTCCCATAAACTGAACAAAAAATATAGACTCAAAAGGCTTACTAACAGATGAGAAAAAGTCACAGCTGCTCTGAGATGGATGATGATGATGATGATGAAAATCTTATCAAAACAGGGAAAAAACTGACATTTGTTTCTTACAATGATATTGGCTCATGATGGTAATAGTAAAATGTGTAAGCATTACCAACAAATGATCAAAACTGCAAATGAGGTAAAAAGGAAGTGGGTATAAATACTATGGTTTGGGGAGTTCAAAGGATGATAGCCTAAAGTGTGACTTTGTTTGAATATTTTTTATAGAGTTAGACTTTGACAAGCTTTGTATTCTTTGATCCACTATTTGTCTATAAAGGTCATAGAACAACACAAATAAATCTTGAAGGATGTACAAGGGATTTCATAGACAATTCCCTTTCATAAGGAGAATCAAAATACCTTTCAACTATTTTTTTTATATTGAAAGGTACATTTTAAAACTTAAATTTCCCATTCTTGCATTTCTTATAGATTGATAAATGGTGAAACCTGTACAGATATATATATATACATATATGTATAGGTACTATAATAATGCACATCTTCTCTTAATCATCTTCATCTTCATCTTACTCAACTGCTCCTAATGTTGTGTTGTCAGCATCAAATAGTGCTAATAAACATAAATGCCATTGTACTGTGGGATTATTAGAGGAATGATGATTTAAAAACCTTGTAAATATATGAGCTCAATTTTCAGCAAAGGCATATGTGCTAGATCCAGGTATCAAAACAATCTTTTTTCCCAGAAGATGATGAAAAATGAATATCTAAATCAAAGGCTGGGTATTTATTTTGTTGAATTTTAGCCTTGCCACTTATTTATTTGCTGTTTTCTCATGCTCTCAAATACTTCCCAGCAGTCTCTTGTCATCATTCAGTATATGGTTCTTTCTTTTGCAAGTCTGTTGGGGTTGCATCTTTTCCCCCATGGTAAAGCTTATCTTAGCTGTGTTGATGTTGTGCTTCTGAGTCGGTTGGAAGCTTTGTCCAGCTCCAAATGCAAGAAGTAAACCACACATAACATGCTGCTGCTGGACCACCACACTGATACATAAGTATGCACATCCCATGGTATCATAGGAACCCAGACAATGCAGTTGTTATTTTGGAAAGCAAAGTAGAAAATTTCATTTGAAAATGCTAGTAAAAGCTGAAGTATATTAGAAAAGTTAAGGGTTTTAACAGGGGTGAAATTCTGAACATTAGACAGCATGTGGCAAATGGTGCTGCTTTGTAAGCTTGGTGCAGTGCTTGCTCTCTTTCATTGCCATTATTGCCATGGGAATATAGCTATTTCCAAAGTCCTGTCCACACAGTAACTAAATTCAGCAGCTGTGTGAAAGGTTAAGCATAAGGCAAATGGATTTCTAAGTTACTGTCTCAAGGACATAGGATAGGGCAAAGTCTTCACAATCCAATCAGAGACTAATCAATATTGAGCATATAAGAATATAAATAGAATACAAACAAAAGTCTGGTTTTAAAGTCCTTCATTATTGAAATAGCTCCCTCCTGCCCTGGGATTGCAGGACCCGACCTCTTTGGACACAGCAGATGTGCCCGCCTGGCTTAGTCACGATTTTTCAAGGTACAGTAAACAGTCCTCAAAATATTAACATTTTTTTCCTTAAGATATATTGTGTACTTAACAACTATTCCCATGACTATATAAAACAAAACTAAGTAGAACTTGATTTCATAAGTCATGTAAATATTTTTGTGAGAATGATTCAATTAGCACAATTATGAGCCCCAAGTTTTTTTAGTTTGTGAAAATGGACAACTATCTTATTTAGGAATAGGTTTTTATTATAGTACTACACAAATAAGATAAATAATTGCATAGCTGTTGATAAAATTGTGTCACACTCAGAATAGAGGAAGAAGCATTGTAGTTATGCTGAATTTTAATAGGATAAGGGAAGAGGATCTGGCCTGAGATATTAAAATATATCAGTCCTTATAACTCAGTTCAGCAAAAATACTGGGCATTCAAGAATTAATCAGTTCTGAATTTCAGTATCTACAGTTAAAATTGTTATTCTAGGAATTTCAGTTTACTTTTTGAAGGCAGCTAAAACCTATTAACTCACATTTTCAGGACTGGAGGAATTTAGGGATTAAAATATTTATCAACATTTTCAAACATCTGTTATTCATAATTATACAAAACAATTCAGTTTTTCTTAATATCTACTGTATCTACAGGGAGATGAAGAAACAAAGTATTTTTTCAACTGTATGGGCCTGAAGCTTGATCTGGTCATCTTGAGTTCGATCACATATTGAAAAACAAACCTTATACAAAATCATATAAAAAGAAAGGAACAATCCAACTTGTTTAACTCACATGTTTGGGATAGTCTATTTACCCAGGACACAGAATTCCAGTTTTCTTTCATCTCACACTTCACATTCACGGCACAATTGTTCTGTAAAGTACATTTTGCTTATCAAGTTATTGTGTTTTGCACAAAAAAAAAAATAAAATATCCTAGAGGCAGAAGAATTCAAATTACTTCTTTGTTGGTAATTCTTTAATTTGAAATTAGATATTCAGGAAAACAAATGTTTAAAACAAGGCATTTTCCTAAAATATGTTGCATAATGCAGATAGATGAAAAGCTTAAATGCTTCATAAAGCCATATATGAATGAACAACTGCGAATAGCTAAAAATCATACACAGACGTTTTGTATCCAAAGATTCAAAATAATGTCAATATTGTAAAAAAATCCCCTGAAGTCATAACCAAGAAGATTGTAGGATTTCTATTGTTTCTTGGAACTTTGTTTTCAAGTCCTAAGAGGAAGACTGACCAGCTGTCTCTGAAATAGCTCAGCACTGCAGTGTGAAACAGATTTGGGGCTTTCTCATTTGTTTTGCATTCTCTGAGGCTGTCAGCTTGTGTGAGCTTTCTTATTTTGCCTTCCTTAGACCCTCTTTTTAAAATATGCATTACTTATTTAGAATTTCTTAAAAATGCATGTCACTGGGATGAAAAACTCCTTCAGGTTCATAGCTGTGAAAAGTCAAACAAGGCAGAAAGCCTAAGCATAAAGTACCTTCAAAAATTTGGAGAATTCTAGGCAGTCCAGGGACATAAAGTGATTAATATTTAATTATGCAATAAACAGAGGGAAAAAGGCTTTACTTCTGCAGTGACTACATGTGTGTGATATACACAGATTCTGTGACAGTACTAAGCACGCAGAGGAGGAAGACAGAACTGCAGTGAAAATAAAATTTCCCTTTTTCATCCTTTTTTAACAAGTTGAGAGCAAAGACCAGATTGTATCTACTTAAAGGGAAGTTAATGGTGTCAGTGCTGAACTAGGTTATTCAAACAACCCTTTGGAATATCTACATCAAATCAATATTGAACAGAGGATACATCTAAAACTGCAAATAGTTTTTCTTCCTGCTTGTTCTATACAACCCTGACATAAACTAAATTTAGGCAAAATTACAGTTATGACACTCTGCAAAACAATGAAGGGTGTCAATTGGTAGATATTTCATGAACGACAGTATAATCCAGAAAAGCACTTAGATTTAAAATACCCCATGGATGTAGAAGTTCAAAAGTGCCATGTAGGAGTCTCATCTAACCTCCAAAGACAGCTCTGCCCTCTCCATCATGCATCAAGCCTCAAACTGACCCATTTCTGCATTTGAAATTGTACTGGAATAAATGTCCACACATATCTGTCTAGAACAGCAGTTGCCTCCTGTGATATTGAATAAAATAATCTTTCCTTCATATAACTTGCTGAAAAAGTGCAAATATCTAGCCAAACTTAAACCACATTCCCTCAGTCAGGCTACTGGCCAAGAGAGTAGGACAGTAACAAGATGGTAATCAAACCACTTCTTGAGGGAGGGAGGACATTTAGGATATGGCAAAAGCAGTCTAAGGCTCAGTCTTCAGCCTGCTCTGCATAAAACTTGTCCTCAATTCTTCTGAAAGTTGTACCCCTTGACTGTCAGAACTGTTTGCCCCCCTAGAACAGTGAATACAAGCTAGAGACAGGGAAAAAAACAATTTGTTCTCTGAACCATTGCTGGAATTTTCTGCAGCAGTTCTCAAAACTTACAGGAAAAATACATGCACTTTGTCAAGGCTGATCTTACTTCTGTGCTGTCATTAAAAAGGCAAGTGTCAACTTTTCCAGCTACCACCCTGGTGTTAAGTGAAAGACTAATACCTACCTTAATGCAAAGACATTTCTAAGAACTGTAGGAATCTTATCCTCAAGCTAAATGGGGTATCATGGGCAGTGGTAGTCAGATTTATAAATCACATAAACTCAATTACTTTCTGGATCTTGGATTTTTAAGCATATATGTCTTTTTTATCTCTCTGTTGGCATTTTGGCTAATGTAGATATCTCAGTGAACAATAAGCAGCATGTAATACATCTCCAAATTGTTATTCCATCTTCCTAATATATTCTGCATTTCTTGTCAAAATCTGTGTCAGTACTGGCAAAGGTTTGTTTCCAGAACCAGATAATTCCCTTTTAACTATTTGGCCTTAGATTCAACTCTTCTTTCTGCTGAGACCTGTATCCCAATTTATTCCCACTGTTTTCAGTACAGCTCTTCACACACATGGAACCTGAACAACCTTCAGAAGAGCAGTGCTGTGTGTTAAATCATTAGAAACATAAATTGTTGTAGCTCATTCTTGACTACATCTATAGATGTTTAATTCAGAAAGCTTTTTGGTTTGTTAACAGTTATTACATACATAGTTTTGAAAGAAAAATAGAAGTTTAGAGTTGCCATAAAAAATACCTACCTAGGTATGCTCGCATAGTTCTAACTGTTGTCAGAACTGCAATCACAGAAACAAGAAAAAAATCCTTTCAAAGAACGTCAAACAACTTGCAGTTGGACCTTTTCTGCAAGCAAGGCTCTCTGTCTGGGACAAAAATCAGTGTTTTCTCACCTATACATGAATAAAAAAAATCACAAACTCATGCAAATATATTGCTATTCAGAACTGAACGTTAGCTTTGGTAAAAGCAAACTTTCATACCACTTCTGGTACCTTTTTAAAGGAAATGGTATTCTGTTTTTCATGGCAGTCAGTTGGAGAATATCAGTCAGTCCAAACAGATGTTATTGTCTTGTAGGCTCCCTCTTTTATGCAGGCAGATCTCTTGCTGTAGCCCTATCCAGGAAACAGAAGGCAAGAGAAAGGACAGGCCATCTGGCTACTTCACAGTGTAGTATTACTGAAGACTACTGAAGTATTATTCTGAAACCTCATAACTTGATAGTGAGCATAGAATAAGGAGTATCAGGCCAAAATTCTTCAGAATTAGGAGAGTTTAGTTTAGCAGGGGTATTTACATGAAACTTTTTCAACAAGACCTGGTATAGCAGGGTGCAGAGTTGCTTCAGTTCAAAGGAAAAGCTGAATAGGCTGTTGGAAAATGATTAAAGGAACTGTATTCCCATCTCTAGAAATATGCAAATAACAACAATTTTAGCTTTTTTGGGTGCATGAGATGTATTTAAGGATAAAAATATGTCTTAATCCACAGAGAATTCATTTTGTAGAAATAAGCATGGAGAAGACATTTTTAGGATACTTCAATTTATCCAAAGTAAAGAATAGTTAAACTATAAAATGTACCATGTATCGTGAAGAATCTTCAGAGAATTCTGTTCAGCTTGAAGACTTTACTATTTTTCTTCAGATAGTTTTTGGTTTGTTGTTTTTTTTTTTAAAGCAAGATATTTTAATTGTAGGATACCCTTGCTGAAGAACAGAAATATGTACTTTATCTGATTAAAGGATCTTTTTTCTTACAGTGTTCTCTAATTTTCTTTTCATTGACAGGGTTGGATTTCAGTGTGTCAAAAATAATTGGTTAGTATGATGTCTGTTGGCTCAGATGTGATGACTGAAATTAAAGGCAGTAACAAACAAGTTGCATTAAACTCATTATTATAGAAGTATATGAATGTCAGGTTTTATATTTTGAATGTAATGCATACTTCAGTGTTTGATAAAGATGAAAATGAAATGTGAACAGTGCCCACTAAGGCAGAATACAATATTTTAATATACAGTCCATTAATGTCTATTTTACCACTTTCTAACCTTGAGGGTGGAGCTGAGCCACAAGAAAAAAGACCATTTACCCAAACCTGGACCTTGTGAGGTTTTATCTGGCACAAAAAGACTTCTACTGACCATAAGCCTATTGTCTTGTGAGCTGTATACAAAGAGGAAGAAAGATCTAACACATCTGAATTTAAGGGACCTTGGTTAAAATCTTTTACCCCTGCATTTCCATCTGTTTCTCTGACGTTTTGTAGGTGTCTGCAGACTTGACAGTTTTGTAAATAAAATAACTATACATAAGTAAAAGACATCTTGGCACTTCAGAAAGGATGCCACAATTATCTGCATACAAAATAATGAATAAGTTAGAAACACTGAAGAAAATTCCTGTCTGAAGGCCTTTCCTTCCAGGGTTTAGGTGCTTAACTGAGTTTTGGTAGTTTTTTTATATTGATTTGGGAGTCAAAAGTCATACTTATGGCTAGGAGATGAAGAGGAAAAATATTTTTTATTCTACCAATAGCATAAATTCAGAAATAAATTCTGAGGTGATACTTATTTTGTTAAAATTTATTCTTTACTTGTGATTGGAAAAATCACTGCATCCTGTAAATATAAGAAAACCTATGTTTCTTTGCTTCAATTTGGTGTTGTCACAACTTCAAGAAGAGAAAGCGTGAGTAAAATAATTTATTTTTTTCTCTAGTAGGGAAACCTAGTATACATGTATACTCTTTATCAATGTCTTTCTGTAATTATAGCAACAATACGACAATAAACTCGAAAAAACCCCAAGTAAACCTTATATAAGTTTAATCTTGATGACAATTATTCATTTTGCTTACCATTACTCTTGCAATTACCTTGTGCTTTCATCTCTAACACATTTTCAAAATGAACTGACTCTGAATTATGACAGCCTATTTCACCTGAAAATTAGAGTAAAAGTACATTAAACCTCATTCTGTAGCATTGCACTCTACACGTTCACTTTTTTTTCAGGCCATACACATTTATTCATTCCTTCTAGTGAAGTTGTCACAGTTCAGTTTAGTTCAAAATCTCCTTAGACACAAATTTATCCTCTCATCCACAGATAATGAATTTTTATTTATCATGACTACCTAGAACAGGTAAACAATAACATTTTAAATCCACCGAAGGCCTTGAGACTGCTGAATCCCCTTACTGCAGTTCTTTTCTTTTGATTGTGCTTCTCAATCTTTGCAAAGTTTTTTTCTTTTTTTTGGAATGCTAATTTGCTACAGAACAACTAGGCTCAAAGATGTACTGCCAATAGGCTTGAAATGGCAGGTTGCACTCAATAGACCAATTGAGAAGCCTGTCTGCTCTTTAAAAGTGATTATGAGGTCACATCAGAAGCTGCTGTCTTCTGCGCATAAGAGCATATGAGCATATGAGCATACCTTGAGAAATGTGAACACATGTTCCTGTGTTTTCTATAAATAAAAGTATTATTTTGATTTAGCTATGTGTTTGAATCTTTCCTAGCCCTTTAATTAATCAAGAGGCAGAACAAATGACTGAAAATATAGACTTTTCAAGCACCAAATATGCAGAAGAGGTAAGGAGGAGATGAACATTACAAAAGATGACTGAAAACTAGGAGAAATAGGAAAACAAATATAATAAAGAGGATACAGGGGAAAAAAGGCTTATCAGACAAGGAACAGGAAAAATACTGCATAACAGGATGATGTAAGATATAATCTCGAAGAGAAATTATGTCATGTATGGTGTTGTACAACTTCAGCAAGGAATTTGCACAATATCCCATATTATCCTTATAGCAAAAGTGATGAAACATGGACTTGATAAGTGGAAAATGAGATGAGCAGAAAACTGCCTAGACCATCATGATCAAAGCTGATCATTACTGTGCTGTCACATTAATAGAAGACTCACTCATAAATGGTGCTTCCCCTCAAAAATCAGTACTTGAGCCACCACTGATGAATGTGTATACTAAAAACTTGAATGATGCTCAGAGCACTCTGAGCAGCTTTGCAGACAGTAACACATTCAAGGGAGCAGTCAGTATGCTGGAGAGTAGAACTGCAACAGGCTGGAAGAAGGACTGACATAAATCTCATGAAATTCAGAGATGGCAAATAATAAGTCATACATCTTGGCAGGAATAATCTCATACACCAGTACAAGTTAGAGGCTGATTGTTTATAAACCTTTTTGCAAAGTGGACTTTGGGCCCCTAGCAGATGAGTGGAAATTTGAGCCATCACTGGATCTTTCATACAAAGATGGTTACCAACATCTTGGGCTGCATTAATGATATGGCTGCCAGTAAGATGGCAGAAATTACTTTCCCCCCCTATTTACTACTTGTGAGGTTACATCTGGAGTGTGACATCTAATTCTGAGCTCCCTTGCACAACATTAAAGACATCAATGTGTTGGAGTGCATCCAACAAGAAGCTACCCAATGTTCATGGGACTGGAAGGCTGAAAGAGAAAGGAAAGGCTAAGTGGATTGGATTTTGTTCAAACTTAGAAAGAGAAAAGAAAAGGGAGATACTAATGCGAAAACCTAAGAGCAGAGCTTGTGGAGGCAGCCTCAGAATCTTCTTAGATGTGCTTAACAACAGGGTAGGAAGCAACAGACTAACATCAGAGGATATTCTCAATTGATGCAGGAAGCAAGAGCTATCAAAAATAGTGGAATACGTGGTAGGTTTCTGAGATACATGTGGCATTTCCATCACTGGTGATGCACAAACTTTGGCAGGGCAAGGCCCTCAACAGCTTGATAGAACTGACACAGTTTTAAGCGGTGGATTTGTGGTGAGTTAAGTTTGTGGAGCAGTGAGATATCTACCCACAGGAAAAAATGTGACAAAAACACTTATGAGTCTAAATAAAGATGGGTAGGTCACTTAGCAATTAGTATTATGTGCAAAAAGAACTTGGGAAAATTCATTTATTACTAATTAAGGTAGATTTGAATGGTGAGAAAAAAAGATTAAAAATTAAAGCACCTTCCTCCACACCCTCATCCTTTGTTTCGAAGTCTTATTTTACTCCTTCCATTCTCATTGTCTTCTACAGTAGATCTGTTTTGGAGCTGGTCCCTTCCAACTTAAATTACTCTCTGATTTTGTGATCCAGTGTTAGTGGCAGTCAAATGGAAAGATGATGTACACACCCAGCAGTAACAACTTTATGGTCCAGGTGGATCTATGGAAACATGGACAAGGGAAAATAAAAAGGAACAGCTGCCCACCAGCCTTGTTTCAGTGTATATACAAACACAACAATAACCCTTATCACAGTGAAACTACAGGAGATCATTTGTGTATCTATGACTGCACATAAAATACGCAAATAATACGGTTTAAAAACAAAACACGTACTATGGAATAGTCGGAATTACAATATCTTAATATTTTCAGATAGCAGTGTTGATAATTTGTAAACAAGTCCTCATTAACTTGTCAGGAAGATTTGCAGGACTGATTAATGCATTGAATAAATAAATAGATAGGGTTCTAATTTTCGTGATGAATTTGATGTAGAAAAAGAATGTATGTATAGACATAAAGACATTATCCTTGAAGTTGTAAGTGACTGTCTGATGTATTTATCACAATTTTCGTGCACCTATGCCACAGGAGGCTGTATCAGCACAATGCAAATCTTTTCATGAACAGAAGTTAGAAACAAAGAAAAAAAGAAGTGTTGGTAAAAAATAATTTTTTTGTATTTGTCAGTATTGTATCCGATCTTCATAAAAAATAAATTCAATCAATCCAAACTTTATCTCTTTCCAGATTTCACAAAAAGTATGGCTTTCATAAAATAGGTAATAGCAGTGCTCTTCTTTAGCTTAGCTCTAGTCACTACTGTGATTCTCAATTTGATTCTGCCCTCCGGGGAAATACCCACACACTTGTCATTTGGGCTAGGAGTGCAGTCATCACTACATAGAACCATTTCTCATGCTTGTCACTCAGCTCTTGAAAGGATACACATCCACATATTTTATATCACATACATTCCACACACCATAAACAATCACCTCACACGTTCAATCTGCACAGAAAAAGATGGCTATTTGCAGAGCTTCATATTGGGATTTAAATTGAAATTATGTCCAGACAACCTAGAAAGTGCTTGGCTCTTGAAACTAGTTTAAATGCATTCTGTGTAACACTGAAATTAATGCTTGCAATCTATTTATTACAAAAATTCATAAACCAAGTTTTTCTATGCAGTACTTCAATTTTATTGCGGTTTTGTGCTCACAGGAATATTTAAAACACCTTTAAAAATACAATACCACTGTCCAAGGAATTCCATGGTATTTTGCTGAATACATGGGCTTTGAATAATTTGCCTAGTAAGCTAAATGCATTCATATGTTAATAAATTTGACTTATTGATGTTTTATTTGACAAAGCAATTATTTGCATACAAACTTCTACAGCTGCAAGATATTCAGGTCTCATGAGATTAGTTTCTTAAAAAGAAAGAAAAAAATTACAACTCCTTATGGAAAATGGACATCAAAGGTTACTCTGTTCAAGAATAGTATTGAAAACTCCATTCACACTGGGGGAAACAATGGAAGTTTTATTACAATCATTCAAAAATGCAGACCAATTTTGCACTGACTCCTCACAAAGCGTAATTTATCTGCCTACAGGTCTATTCAAAATAGATATATTATAACTTGTTTTACATTTACTTCTACATACAATATCTCCATCATCTTGGACTTGGATGGCTGTATTCTGTGAATTTACTTTTATTATGAAAAGAGATTTCCATTTTTTCTTCTTTCACTCCAAAAATATAGGATACAAAGCAGTATGGTGCTCCATATGAAGCTGGGGTGAAGCTAAAGTATTTGTTATAAAGAATTTATTTTACAACTGAACCTAAAAGTTTTCACTACTACTCTCTTTCACTTCCATTTTCTACACATTTTTCTCTTCCCAATATTTTCCTTCTTTTCAAGTTACATAAGTGAATAGATATGCTACTCTGCACCTTAGCTTTCTCTTCTCATTATTTGTACACCATGTTCTGTTTTTTAGCCCAACCTCAGCAGATGCAAAGGTATGTTTCATGAACATTCAAAAATACACAGCAGGTTTTTGCACGGTGCCAGCTGTCTCCTTTTGTTCAACTTAAATTAACTCATTAGAAACTGAAAAACTCTAGGTCAGTTAGGACTACAAAGCATTAGGAGAGGGTTGAAATATTCTGCCACCAATTTGGAGTAATTATAGTTACCCTAATAGAAGTTTTTCAGTAAGCAAAAATGGAGGGTAGAGTTCCATGCTTTCTTAGTGTTCAATATTTTATTGCCCACTCAGATGCTTATTTTTCTCTTGTCTATACTGATCACTAAATTTGCTATGATTTATGCTGTTAGTGGTATTAAGACCTGTGTTTCCATCTTTCTTCCAGCAACTATTTGTACTTTTAATTAGAAGACTGTAGGAATTTACTTTAACAGATTAATAGGATTACTTAGGATGCTACATAATCTGTGCATAAAGTAGATATAAAACTGTCTACAGAATATGGTGTAATTCCAGAATGATGTGTATTAGAAAATCACAGAACTACTATTTCAAGATGATTATAAATAGAAAATTACTTATTTCATCTAAGTGTCTCATTTTTATCAGATCTCTATTAAACACATCCAAAGACAATGAAGTTGACATTCTATAACTTTGAAAGTAGGACATAATCCCAAACATATATAACACACCCAGGTAACCTATTATGAACCTATTTGTTCAAAATACTTTATTTCAAAGAGAGTGAATGACTCATATTTGTATTTGTAACCTAAAGAAAATGTTTAAATGCATTATTTCTACTAACAATATCAAGAAAAAATTATACTTCTTAAAAAGTGGAATCTAGAGAAGGTATTTTAAATGTTAGTACTAAGGAATATGAATATTTGAATAATAAACAGGAGTCTTTTTATGATGTTGAAAGACAAAACTTCTGCATTAGGGTTTTTGCTTTTGTTGTTAAACTAATCTTGTACCTTTTTGAGTCTGGGCGGAACCAAATATCATTCTGTCTTGTATAAAATAGTGTTGCCAGCAGAACCAGGGCAGTGATTGTCCCCCTGTACTCAACACTGGTGAAGCTGCACCTTTAGTGCTGTGTCCAGTTCTGGGCCCCTCACTACAAGAAAGACATTGAGGTGTTGGAGCATATCCAGAGAAGGGAAAAAGCTTCTTCCTAAGAAGCTGGTGGAGGATCTGGAGCATAAGTCTTATGAGGAGCAGCTGAAGGAGCTGTGGTTGTTTAGCCTGAAGAAAAGTACACTCAGGGGAGACGCTACTGTTCTCTACAGCTACCTGAAAGGAGGTTGTTACAATGTAGGGGTTGGTATCTTCTACCAAACAACAAGAGACAGGGCAAGAAGAAATGGCTACAAGTTGCACCAAGGGAGGTTTGGATTGGATATTAGTAAAAATTCTTTACTGAAAGAATGGTCAGACATTGATGATGGTAAGTCCCCATCCCTGAAGTTACTTAAAAGACCTTAGGGATATGGTTTTCTGGTGGATTTGGCAGTGCTGGGTTTACAGCTGGACTTGATAATCTTGGGGGTCTTTTCCAACAGAAATGATTCTATGATTTTAAACCACAAATGTCTTCTGTTGAGTTTTTTACATCCATTGAAATCTCTGATACCAGACCTCTGTCAGAAACATAACAGACTATCTTGTATTCAAGTTATCAAATCAGTGCTATTTTTCACGTTTTGTAGAAGAGTGTGTGTTTATGCTTCCAGATATTTTTCAAATGAAATATCTCAAAACATATTCAAATGTTAATCATGGTTATTCAGAACAGTGAAGAGAGAGATTTAAAAAATGAAATGATTACCAAGAGAAAGAAAGATTTAATGATCCAAAACTGAAAATAAAACAAGTTTCTTCTTAATTCTAGGGATTATGTATACCTTCAAATGAGGTTTCAGTCCTGAAATAAGAAATTGTATTGGACAACAAGGCATTTGTTCAGACTTCATCATCACTGTGATCACCATCTAAGCCAATCATTTTATCTTTCACCCTTATTAATTTTAACTATATTATCATCCTCTTATGATGTGAGTGGTATTGCTAATCAATCTTATCTTCTTTTAATTGGCATTTAGCCATCATATAAATCAAAAACATATTTTTCTGATTCAGACTTGATTTCATTTTGCCTACACCACAGAGAGGCTTCAGTAAAACACACACACACACATTTCCTCAGTCCCCTTCATCTCTCTCTCTCTTCACACTGAAGAAAAAAAGAAGAATCACTTTTCATATCTCCTTGAATGAGTTAACCATGTTTTTTGCCTGTCTCTGAGCATTTAACTGTCACAAGGGCAAAGCAAGGGCCTTTTCATACATTTTGAAATAATACATTGTCTCTTTGGAGATAGCACTGTCATTTGTTTTCATTTCACCAGCACGTCACTCTTCAGATTGAAATATATATTAAAGGGAAAGTCCTCTTTCTGAGAAATGCAATGAAACGGACGAGTTTTCTTCAACTGCATTTCATCTGAAACGCAATCCTCTTACAACAAATAGTATGATGGATTATAAAATATATTTTGAAATTCAATACTCTTTTGTTGCTTATATTACTGTAATTCTAGAGGAGAACACAGGAGACAAGTCGTCTCCTTGTCAAAATTTCAACTTCATTTTACAAGCTTGTCTATATGTAATTTTCTCAGAAACTGTAATTTGAAATAGTGTATATAAATACATAAAAATACTATTTTTCTTGTACCTATTCTTATGCTATATATTATTGAAAACTTTATTTCACTGCAATAGCAGAGGGAAGGAGAATCAAATATGCTTTTAGATTTGTAGAGCTAAACAGTCAAGAATACAGATAAGTTTGAATATCACTTACTATTTACCTGTCCATTTGAAGGCAATTGCTGAAATATAATTCATTCTATGGACAATGGTTGCATGTGTGTTAGTGTGCTTTGATGTCTTTACAAGTTGTCATTACCAAACTCCACAGACTACAACAAAATAAAATTGGAGTCATGGATATTTCAATGTCAGGCAATCCATAGAGCATCCAAAGATTTTCCTATTACACATCTAAAGAGGTGTGATAAACCCTGATTTTGATCCAGCAACGACAGAATGGTGACTCACAGAGTGCTTCAATGAAGCATGAAGCAAAACACATTTACAATGAGATTGCAAAAAATTGTCAGTTATGTCTCTGTTTTTGGTCATGGGTATTGTTGCTGCAGTGGTTTGGTGCCTTTTGGTTTTTTGCTTCTTAGTTAGTTAGTTAGTTAGTTTGTTTTCTGAGGGGTATGGTTATTTTTTAAGATGATCATACAGGAATGTTTGTAAACTTATCCAGGGCACATAGGCCTTACATCCAGACAATATTAAGAGCAATAAATAAAATCTCAGGCTGTTTTTTTTTTTTTAGTTAAAAGAATTATTTGCAAATGGACTTAATCCATCTGTTTTAGTTATTTCTACTTATACTCTCTTGAGTTTGTAGCTTCTTTCCTGTTTTAGCTAACTGTATCTGTTTACAAGAACAATCACGTTTTTTCTCTCCTTAGTAAATATTCTTCTCATTGAATTAATATTATATTAAGTTTTAACATTCACTAGAAGTTGCATAATTTGTTAACAGATTAACATGAAGCCTCTCTGAAATTTTCTTGCTGTTATGTTGAAAATGCATAGAAAGCAGAAATAATAATTTCCTCAATATTATATATATGTGAACATGTATCTGCACACGTACAATAAATAAACATAATGCCAACTCTACAAAGACTTTTACATTAATTTAATGTCTCATCATCATAGGCAGGAAAACCTGCCAGTGGATTCTGTAGGAGAAAGAAGAGTTAGACAAGTTTTACACCAAGGAGAAAAATTCTTTTGTAATTTACACAGATTCTCTTTTCTGCATTGATACACCCTTGGATTTCTTTGTTTTAGTCTATTGATGATGATTCATGTTATACATTCAAAAAATAAAAAGTCTTCTCAAGACAGAAGAAAAAAATGTTATCATCAGAATCATGCAGGGTGTTTCTTCCTCAGGAGAAACTTTAGCCACAGGAATACATAATTTGGTGTAGTGTGAGAAAAATTGGAGTAAGTGACCCTTCACTTTCATATGATTCTGCGATTCAAAATTTCCAATATTGCTGAGATATTTTATCATCACCATGGTTAAAAGTATCAAAGAATTTATCACAATATTTTGAGGTGATTCTTAATGCAATTTTAAAAAGTACATATATTAAAAAATATATTTAATTTTTGTAAAAATGCCATCATTAAACATTAAAAAAATCCAAATTTTGTACTGTGTATTGGAATCTGACATTTCTATCATATACAGTTTTTTTCTACAATTATTTCTTTCCCTTCAAATAGTGAGACTAAATTTATGTTTGAGGAAGACAGTAGAAAGAAAAGGCTTTTTTATAAATAAGTGTGTCAGCCATTTTTAAACCATTCCAACACACCACATCTGTCAGAATCTAGAATTACTCTAAAATACTGCAGCAATATTCAAAATAGTGATGAGGGATTAAGTGGATACATTAGCTAAAATGAAAGGAGAAGCAAACATATGTAACATCAACTTACTATATAATAACAGCCTGTGATCGAACTAAGAGTCAAAAGAGTCTGTGCAAAAATTCTAGATCCTTTGACATGTTTTAGGTGAATATTTCTGGTCTATTTCTTCACTGAGCTGCAAGTTTGCTTGTAAGGGCAACCTCTGTTTTCCCAGACTAGGACTTGTACAGCAAGAACCAAGTAACATTGGGGTGCTAACTACATTGAACAATGGAAGAATTTAATGATAATTTCTCTTTTTGTAGCTACTCTATTCTTATAGAGAAGCACCTCTGCTTCTCTAGGCTTCTTAACTTATGACATTTTACAAAGTAATGTTCACCAGCTCCTGCAAAGCAAGCCTCTCAAAAGTATCTCAGCTAGAATTGTGTGTATAGATTATTTTGCAATTTAGAAGACAAATGGGGAGAAAAGAAAATGGTTCTTTTTCCCTTTTTTTTTTAAATTAAAAAGTAAAATAGTACTTTGTCACATTAAGCAAAGAGCAATTAGAGGAAAAGGATGTATGCAACCATAAGTACTTTTGTGAAAATGTAGCCCTTTACTTTTTCTCCCTAACTAACAATATTCTGTGGATTTAGATCAAATCATGTGATAAAAACATTTTTATCAAGGTCACCTTTAACCAAAATGAACAAAACAAGGGAGAACGTTTAATCAAGCTTTAATTGTGTAAGCTCTGCAAAACTGAAAAAAACCCAAGCAGAGCTAAACAACTTGTTTTTCCTAAATGCATCATGCTCAGGCTTTATTGATTAAAATAACAGTTTTTCATCCCTGAGTGATTTTAGCAGTCCTAGAAATACATTTTTGACAAACACACTAAACACCACAGAAAACACATGTGGATCCAGCATAGACTCAGCCTGTTTAGAAGCATACTAAGCTGGTGACGATCATTTCTTCAAGAGGAAAAACAGGTCTGTGAATTGTTTCTGCTGTGCAAGTGATTTAAATGAGTTAGGTAAGCCCTTGCTGCTGCAGGCTGCAGTGTGGTATTATCTCTTCTCTTTGCAGTTAGCCGTGAATATGCTTATTCAGTGCTGGCAGAGCACACAGTGAAGAAGTCTTGTGCCTATATCTGCTTGTTATCATCCTTATTGTGGTGAACGTTTCTAGGGAACAGCAAGCTTTTCTAGCTAGAGTTCTTAGAAGACATTAATCAGCTTAATAATCAACTGCTGAGAAATGTGTTACTTCAGCTAAAATTTGGACATGGGTCAGTTTCATATGTAAAACACATAAAAGAGTTATTAAGTCTGAACCTTCTCATTGCTTCAGGGGAAGAATTTTGCCTCCAAAGCAAAGATAGATTTGGCTTCTGCTAATGGAAAACTTAAGAAAAAAGAAATAGTTAGAAAACTAGGAAAACCAAAGATGTATAAGACATTAATTTCTCTTGTCTAGCTCTATTAACCACCATAGGACTTGTTAAGTGGATATTCTAATTGGATATGGCAAGAACAGACATTTAGTATGAGTACCAGCTGTAGTAAGAAAATCTTGCATTTACTACTGAATTGCAAGGCAAACAAGTTTTGTAGATATAAACTAAAAGGGAAGAATCCTTTCTTATTAATAGTGTAAAGGAAGTGGTTTTCTTCTGGAAATAAATAATCTAAGATATTTTTCTACCAATTATATGTGTTTTTGAGACATCAATCTTAATCTGCAATCCATAAACACAAACATTCTTGTTTTCTTTTTATTCCTTATGATTCTCTTTCCTTTTATTCTACATCTTCTCCTATGGTGACTGAAAGATAAATCCCAGTGTTGCACTTTTTCTTTCTTTTTGCCGGCACTGCAAATCAGAATTCAACAAACACAGAAGTGGAAAAGTCTTTTGTGTTGCTACTATCATAAAGGTACCAAAAGATAATGATTCAGTCTTTGAAGTACACTGTCCTACAAGGTATATTTACTGTAAGTTTTATTAGGAATCTTGGCCATATATTTTTATGATACTTTAATAAGTATCATCTATCTCAGTACAGCAGCTTCCCAGAAGATAAAGATGATAATACTTTTCTAGCTACGGCATTATCAGTTCTAAGAAACATACCCAAAGAACATATCTAGATGATATATGTGTGAACTGAAGGAGTTGGTAAAAGATTACAAAAAACAGCCTTTAAATAACTTTTAAAACATGTGTACAGTTTGCTTTAATTTCACCCACAGCACACAATGAATAATCAGAATTTATTGTAAGAAAAAGATAATACTTGTCATTCACCAATGACAGTAAATCAAGTTTGCACCAGGAGCAAGGTAACTAAGCGATTCCTTCTTATGGTTGCTTGTTATGAAAGTTTTGTCTTAAACTTCTACTTAGTGAAAACTACTGAAAAGGAATACATTCTGTACTTGCACAGAATGTATTATTTGTGTCCTTTGCAATTGGTCAAATTGAATGCTATAATTTAATTTACCTAAATGAAACTCTCAAAAGATGTATTTTCATGCAAAGATTTTAAATTAATCTATTGATTTTTTGACCGTAGAAAATACTTAGAATAGACAGGAATTTGAGGGAGTTCCTTAAAAACTTGCAGTCAGACCCTACAGCTAGCATTAGAGTTTGTCTACTAATGTTCCAGCCTGATATGTGTGCATATGTGTGTATGTGAATGTTTCAGGTGGAGGAAATGTCAGCTAAAGAATGAAAAAAGATTAGTAAAAAGCTGCTATGATTGGCTGGATAATATTGACATTTACTGTACCAGAAAATTATGGAAACATTCGAGCTATTAGATGTCAGTAATTTCTGTGAATAGTTCTAAAATAAGGTTGTAGAAAAAACATCTGTGTAGCTTATTTTTTAAAGTGAGTTTCACAGAAGCTACAGAAGTGTTTAGAAAGTGCTGTTATAGAAAGTCTTTTATTTCTTTTCCCCTCCAAACAGCAAAGTGAGGCACTGAGGACCACAGCATTAGTCTAAAGATCATTGTAGAAAAGTGAAAAAGAAAGAGGACTTGAGGGTCAGAAATACAGAGCAATTCAGTTTGGAACTATATAATTTTAAAAGGCAATTTTTCCCCCAAAACCTGAAATTTGGAAAGGTCAAACTAATTTATACAACTTACTTTTCTTAAGAAATAAACAGTTTTACCATAATGCTAGGAAATGTTCCTTCTTTATTGCCTTCTTCCTTGAGAACACTCTGCCCTGGAGACAATTTCTGTAATTCATTGAATGAGAAACGGGAAAAAAAAGAGAGAATGATGGAAATTCAAGCACCTGTGAAGTTTGAACATGTGTGCTTGACGCAAACTTCTTAAAGAACAGTTATTTAAACCCAGTTTAATCCCACAAACCTTGCTCTACTGATTTCTATTTCTCAAAGCAGTGACAACATACCCTGATACTAACTTTTTACAGGTTAGGAAACTGTCTTACATTTGATTTATTTTATTTTTTAAATACATAACACAGTGATGTAGAAAGAGTTACCCATCGTAACAAATTATGTCTGTTGCAGGTAAAAAAACAAGCAAAATGTCTGAAAACTGATCCTCATTTAAACTTTATTATTAACTTTTACTGAAAACGCTGCTCCAAATGGTTACAAGAGAAGGATAAATCTATAATCCCATAAAAAAAAATAATTTCTAAAGAAGTATGATTATTAACGCATGACATTTAAACTGTGAAAAATATTACACTATTTTTTTAACGCTTTTAAAATTCTTATGTACAAAACCCTAAGGATACTTTCTTAAAATCCCATATAAAAGCATGTTATTATGAGGTCCCTAGCATCTGACCATGCCTGCAGTGGGCTGGAAGGTGACATGTTATGCATAGTCAGCATGCTGGCTGCAGAGCAAAAATCCATCACACTTGGTGCACAAGCCTGTTTATTGCTGTAGCCACAGCTTGGGATGCCTCCTTTGTCTTTCCTGCTTTTCCTGCCAAAGAGTACATGGTGTTTGCTATTCATATTTATATTCATTATATTTTCATTATATTTTTCTCCTTTCTTATCTTACTGGCTTGGGACTATTAATGGCTAGAAGTTTAGGTGGCTCTTCTCTAAGCTGTAGAAAACTTGTCTAAAGGTATTTTGAAGCTATTCTTTCAATCAATCTCACTTCCATCCACAGTTGTCTCTGCCCATTAACCAACATACCTGGCATACACCTTTGGCCATGACGAAACTTGTTTGCTCATTACACCTTGGACCTCAGTGAGGCATTTAGGTGGACAAGCTTCTTCATTTTGGAAGACATTGCCTAATGCTGAATGTTAATTTGGTGAAGCTTTGAAGGAACGGCTGTTAGGTCCAGCTTCTGCTAGCTCTTACCTTGGAAATGCAAAAACTGTCATTGCATGTTCATTCTTTCCACAACACTCACAATTTTATAGACTTCATCTATCTCCAACGCTGAAATTTTAATTATAGTCTAGTTTTTTCTCAAACACAGAAGTTATGATACAGCCTAATCATCCTCTTCATCTTTTCTTCTGTCACACATTTTTATGTTGAGGGATTTGAATTGCTTACAGTCTTTGCCACTATCTAAACAATCCATTAGTTCTAATTTAAAATGATTATTCCCAGACTATAAGTGTGTGTATGTATGTGTATGTGTGTGTGTGTGTATGTGTTTGTAAACACTCCTAACATTGTAGCAAAAACCTTCCTTTAAAGCAAGACCTGCAAGACTCACAGACCTGTTAAACAAGTTGAGAGAACAAATTTTCAAATCCTCTGAAATAAAGGTGTTTCCCTAGCGTACTCCATAGAATTTATTGCAATTTCAATATTCATTTCAATATTCAATTTTTAATATTCAATTTCAAGTTTCAAGTGTGAAGTGGGTAAACAATACAAAGCAAGCAAAAAGGAAGGGAAAATTATTTAAAATGTAGTAAATGTTTCATTAGCTGAAGATATTTGTGTCTTTAAACAGACTTAGACTAGGCGTGTTCTACTGGAGAACTCACAAAATGTATGAGGGGAAAGGAGACCTGTGGAGGCTGTCTAAAACAGCATTCCTTCTCCAAGTGTGGTTACATAGAGCAGGTTGTCCAGAATATCATGAAATCAGGTTTCTGATCTTCTCCTAAATGTCTATTTAATCTCCTAAAAATTGACATTCTACAACCTCTCTTATCAAATTAATCAGCCTCACAGGGGCCACAGAGAGATAGAAAAGTAAAAAGGCAGGAGAAATAAAGGAAAAGAAAAAGAAAAGAAAGTTTTATGTTCAAAGGTCCCCATACTCCCTCTATCCCCTCTGTTCACATAAAAGACAATTCCTCTCCTCCCATGGTCTGTTCTTCTGGATGAAATGGTGGCTCATTTGCAGCAGCACTCCAACCATGTGAGCTGTCTCTCCACGTCTCTTTGAAATCAGTGAAATTGCAGCCCTTGGTCTGCACATACATCTCTACCTCCCTTCTTTACTTCCCATTGTGTGTGCATTAGCATACAGGTACTTAAATCCCAGTCACACTAATTTCATGGGAAGGGTCTGAGACCTCCTTATGTAATGCTGTCCTACAGACACTTCCTAATCTGTGTGTGTAGAATTCAGATGACCCACTTCAGCCCTGGAGAAATCATGTATGCCCAAACCTTCTTTACCTCAAGCAGAAAAGAGGCTGTAAATGTAGATGGTGACAGAAAAAATAATTTTGAAAAATCTCTATAATATATATAACCAAGACCAGAATGGAAGGAGGAATGCTCTCAGTGAAGCAAAAACACAGAGTTACTCAGATATTTGAGAAGCTACTTTTAACTCCTTCAGCTGCGATGGCTTGCTTCAGAAAACTAAGCAAACACATTAGTGAATGAGTTACACAGACTAAATTATTCCATACTGCCTTTCCATCAGATTATACTGTTTAATTAGCTGTGAGTAAGCCCATTGATTCATAGGAGGCAGCTCAGGAAATCACCGGAGTTGTCTTCAAACACAATGTTTCTGGGAGGAAGGAAAGATATACCTACCATGAATTTTGCCTCCATTCTTACTCTGAATTTCTTTTATTTTTCTGGTGTTCCTACAAAAAATTCTTCAACCTAGGCTTGGTACAATCAAACAAGGCTATGATATTTTATTCTGCAGTAGTAATCAGCAATTTCACAAGAATAGCTACCTGTAATTACTAACAGTGGGAATTACAGCATATGATTACATGAAGTTAAATTAAAGCTGAAATAAATTTAGGGAGTAGTTACCTGTTACTAGACAGTCTTTATGACTGCAAAAAGATAAGATATAATTATTTCCATTCAGAGCAAGTGTTAAAGGTGTAAGGAAAGCCACTGAAAGCAGCAGCCTTTGGAGCCCAGGGACTTCTTCCTAGCATCTGGAGCCCAGCCTGACACACTGAGATGCGGATATCTCAATCCCATGCGTTTAGATAAGACTGATGCTTTCTCCTTTGCAAATTCATCCAGTTTGAAGGCTGACCCCTAAGCACACAGGACACTGGTGCCAACAGCCACCCAGACTGCTGCCGACAGGGCACTGCATTCAGCAGCACACACGGATGGTGCTGCTAGAGCTCATAAAGGGCAAGTAAACATAGCCAAGTCCTGCTCCTAACCTCTGGCTGATCAGAACTGAAGTTTGCAAGGGTAAACACACTTTCCACAAGAACATTCATAGTTAGGTAAGGCTGTTGAACATCTGCATGGATCCTGAACACATCCAGTATCAACACCCTGATCCTGGACCCACTTACCCAGTCTCCTCCTACTTGATGGGTAGTCCAGTCTGAAACAGTGAATTGTATATATACACACACAAAATAAAGTTCATGGATTCATTTATATGTGTGCGTGTCCTAGGTTAAGAAGGTCAGAGTCATTTAGTTCTGCCAGTGCCCTCAGGGCTTTGATATATGACATCTGAAGCCCAACCAGGTCACTTATTCATAATGAATACCTGAAATATCTGATTGGATGAGAATCTAAATAATTTTTTTTTTATATCAGATGAGAGATTAATCCATCTTTACAAAGCATAAGTAACCAATATTCACTTAACTATTCATGATGGAAAAATTACTTATTTTAGTACACTAAGCCAAGAAAAATCAGAAAATAATAATTTTATAATAATGCTTGCTATGTTGTACCATAAATATCAAGTCCATAAATTTAAATAGTAGTGTAGTGAAAATGCAGTGTAGAGAACTCCAAATCCTATTGATAATGCAGTAGCTTTCTTACCAATACATATAGAAAAAAGACATCATAAATCAAACCCCCTCAAAAACTTTATGAGCTAAAAAATTGTGACATTAAAATAATTTGCTTTATACTACACTATTTATTCACTTCCATCCTTTTGCACTCAGCTATATCTCTGTCCTTAATGGAGCAGACTGGGAGGGGAAGATCTTTGTACTTGACTATCAAGAGTTTAGAACATTTCTCAAATTAAACACATAATTAATGAGTGTATTATAGCTGGTTTTGACCATCTATAGCAATATTAATTCATAGGCAGATGACTGTTAACAGTGTTTAGTGAATGAAAAAAAGTAACGCACATAGTTTCTGTCCTGAAAAGCATTATTTATGTAGCCGCTGTAGTTCCTCTTCAGCTTCTCCAACATCTAACAATCTAGCAATGGCTTTGCCAGAAGCTGAATGTGGCTGCAACGGTCTGTTCATGTATATCTGCAAATAAAAGTCAGAAATGGCCTTTGTCTCCATTTTTAGTTCAATGTTGGGATGGAAATCAGGCTTTTGGAGATTTTCTGATAATCACTTTCTTTTAAGTGCTACTGACCAAAAGTGGAAGATATATTGCTATGCTGAATTTCAACTAGAGTTACACCCCAAAATTAACTTATTTGTAGATAAAAAAATTACACCAGTGAAGCAAAGTTTAGATAAAACTTCCAAACCCAAACAATGCAGATATCATAAAAACATAAGATGTTTTCCAAACTATTCTTATTTCTAAGGATCTTTTTATATTCATTTATTTAATTACCTGGGACATTGTTTCTCAAGCCCCATAAAGAGAATTTTGTAGGGAAAATTGGTAAAGTATTATTAGTTACATGACTATAAAAACATAAAATTTAAGAGTTTGTGAGAATATATGTACTTGGGATTTTTTCCTATAATGTTACTGAAAATTGCTTTCATAAAAAGGAAGTTAAAGAGAGCAACATTTTGTGGAGAAAAAAAATAACAATAAGATTTGTTTTTTTATTTTGGGGGGAATTCTTTGTTTTTTGTTTGTTTGGTCAGTTGGTTAGTTTGTTTTGGGTTTGGGGTTGTTTTGTTATTTTTTTCTTGCGTGTGTGCGGGGACTTTTTGTTTGTTTGTTTTGTTTTTTGAATTCTTTAAACATCCATAAGATCAGGATTACTGCTGAGAACTCAAAGCTATGTTCCAGGAATCTGATCTATTATTATTTTTGCACCTGATGACAGTATAAATAAACTAAACTATATGTAATTTTGAAAAGTTTCTTTATTAAAAAAAAAATTATTCAATTTTTGAAAGATGAATCAAAATCTTTAATTTTTCATGTTAACCTAATACTTTCTTGGATAAACCTGCAGTCTAAAGAGCACAGATGATTTTAAAATCAATCCACAGGTAAAAGAATTCTACCTCATTAAACCAATAATGGCATTTATTAGGCACCAAAGTAAAAAGATGCAGAAAACAAAATATCTTTATGAAGATGGCAGTAATAAAACAGACATCATTCTCTCTATATCTCAAGTCTGTTCTAATAAAGAACAAAAAACATGCTTCTCAAAAACTTCATCCAAATTCCCAGGACTTTGGGCGCTACTGCTATTTCAGTTATTTTTTTTTCTTAAAACTTTTAATATTTTAGCTTTCTATTGTTTTGGGATAAAAAAAATCATAAAGCAAATAAAAATCTAAATTTCTGATTTCATGAAAATAAAAAAGTTGTGAAGAATTTTATAAATATTTTTTAAACAATTATGCTAAACTTAAAATTAAGCCTTCTCCAAGAGTTCCTCTTTTCAAAACAAAGTTAAAATGCAATCAGAAGTGTAACTTATTCCAGACTCCAACACAGAAGTTTTGCAGGAAGTATCTTACTGCCAGTGTAAGATATTAGAACCAGAGAGGTTATTTTCATTTTTCTTACAGATCACTCAGGTAAGATCTGTAGATAATTCTCATGTTTAAAGTTCTTTTCTCTCTCTTCAGAAAATCATCTTAAATTAAGTAATTGAATTCTATAATATTGATTTGCTTTAATTCATTGCCCTTTTAGTGTCAGCTTCTGAAAAGATGTGTCTAGTTTGGGTTTAAAAAGGCTTGATCACTGATTCAGGCTCAGAGCATCAAAAATTTCTCTATGCAGATTTCATGTTTATTTCAGGTGTTTACACCATAAAAGGATTTCCAGTTCTGACATATATCTCTTTTTTCTACAACTCGGTGAATTCAATAAAATTTTTCAATACAAATTTTGCACACACAAATAAAACCAAATTAAAATTTATTTGTAAATAAGATGCAAGATTATGCAATAATATCAGCAGATTATCAGTTTCAAATATCTGTGGACATCAGTTATTACACAAAGCCTAATACACTAAATGGCTTTCCATATTAATTAACTATATAATACAAATTTTAATTGACTAAATCATGTTGCTTTATGCTTTCAGTCATGGTACATTGTTTCTGTGACACTGTCATGGGAAGGATGAAACAAGGATTTCATGTCTTTGAGTTAAGAAAGTACTTAAAACAGTCTTCCTCTTTATCTTTGGAGATTCAATTTATCAGAGCAAAATTTCATTTTATGCAGGAAAATTTCAGATAGTGTAAAAAAATACAGAAACAAATCTAAAATGAGATTAAGTAGGCTTGAATATATTCTCAACTCATGTAATAAAAAAATGCTGTCACTTTTTTTACTTTTATTTATATTTATATTTTATTTTATTAAATTTATGGAATTTAATATATAAAATATATAGATCTGAGCAGCACAATATTTAGTGACAAACTGGGAAAAGACAGTCCCATGGGTCCTAAATAAACTGCTTTTTTTGAGCAATATGCTGAATGCATGGTTCAGGTGTGCTGCTTCCATCATCTGCAGCTGCACCATTTGTTGCAGTTATCACTGCATCTGCATGACTTGCAGGTGACTGAAATGGGAGAACAAATGAATAAAAATGAAAAGGAAAAAAGTTCTGCATTCACAGACATCTTAACGTTAATTATTCAGCTGCTGCTGCTGGTTATGACAGTATTCTTCCCCCCAAAATACATCCTCACTTCCTTCATTGCTGAGATTGTTCCTAAAGAAGGATAAATTGATTGTCTGAACAGCTTAGTTTTTCTCCGCATCCGGTCAGCAAAATAAGTGATCAATAAATAATATTGAAACCCTTTAGCAGGTTATAGTGGTTTTGTATATGGACACAATCAGATTGTATTTGCTTGTGGATAGTCCATGTACTCCAAAAACAAAGAGAATTCTTCATTTACAGAAATATTCTATACATATGTACAGAACATAGAGCACACACATGTGCATAAAAATGTATATTTAATAAATATAGATATGTGCATGTACAAAAAAGACAGAGATTTTAAAAGCAGAAATTCCAGAAGAATAATCCAGGAGACGAGCATTATTAGCAATACTCAGTATATTTGAAAAACTCTTTGCATGCTTGCTTACTTATTGTGAACATTTACAGTCAATCAGACGACTGGTCCCTAAAGGGCAACAGAGCACAAAAATACTTGCACATACATGCATTCATGGTAAGGGAAAAAGAGCTGATTTCGTTAAGAAATAACGGCATACTGTACTTTCTCCATTTTTTAAAAAGAGCCCTTTTGAAAAGGGTGTTTTTTCATGTTTAAGGTATTAATTTAAAAAATCTAATCAAAGAAGCAAAAACAGGTGAAAAAACCCCACAACCTATTCTGTGGCTATTAGTGCAAATATTAAAATATTAATTATGTAACTCCTCAAAAAAAAAAAAAAAAGGCACAGGAACATGCCTGTACCATGTTCCCTTTAATTGATATTAAAAAGGTGAATAAACCATGTGCAGTTTAAGTCTATAATAATGGTAGCCTTGCATATTAGTAACATATGGAGTGTGTTAGTGCGATGCTAATGCAAGTCCTAGATTCTCAGGGACAGATTCGTATGTATTTAGCAAGTGTAAGGAACTAGTCAGCATCTGACAGGTTAGACAGAGATACATCTGCTGAGGGCCTGAATTTGCAGGAGCTGCAGGCAGAACTCTATAGCTGCAGTAATGTCAATGTAACATGTTTTATATGTTAGAATAAAGAGAACAGAAAGGAAGGTACAGTTGGGCAATTTACTTTTAAATGGTGGAAACCTCCCAGTATTTAACATACCGCAGATAACACTTTACATTTTTGAAAAGTGCTTTGTGCCATTTCTACATCACTATTTTCAGCTTTTGTGTGCTTACAGCACCATGATTTATTACCTGCTGCTAGTTGCTCTTTAAAGTAATACTCAATCCATTTCATTTCCTTCATTAGCTCTCCCCTTGTTTCTCTCCTTCACCCTTAATCTCCCTTGCTAACCTTTCCTGTTTAATTTTCTTTTCCTCTTTAAACATTGTATCCAAAATGAATCCTCCACAGTTTTAAGAGCAAAATCCCCAGGCGTTCACCTTTCCATTCTTCAATAAAACTCCACTTGCAAAGCGTGTAACTATCTCAGCATGTTATTAGTCAGTGTTGAGAAAAAGAAATGCTGCAGTGCTAAATGGAGTCATTAAAATGCCTAGTGACAACAATAAGTGCTTGAGGAAGCTGGCGTTTCCCATTTGCTAGTCTAATAGCTATATTAGGGCCATCTCTCTTTTGTGGAGAAGATAAAAAGAATATATTCAGTATTTGAATGTTTTCATTCTCCACCATCACACGGCTTGTGCCCTGACTTTATTCTTCCTTTGCAGCTTCATACCCATTTCTGGAAAACTGTTAAGTCTTTTTCTCATTCCTTTTAAATCAATACTAGTTTTAACATCAGCTTCAATGAGCAGTGTGTATCAGGCTCTGCAGAGGAAGGTGCTTCTCCACTAAATGCTTTTTGTCTCAATGAGTGTTAAGTGCACCAAGCCTATGTCCACTGCCTGTTACACATATCTTAGGTGCATCTTAATAGACTAGTCAGAGTAACAAGAGAAGCACAAATATGTTAGCACAGCAATCAACACAAGCTTAACCGACCCTTAGGAGAAGAAGGATATTTTATCTAGAGGCACAGAGGATTCTTGTTCACGTGTCATGGAAATACTTGCTAATAACGAAATTAACAGCACACTTTCTGGATTCGAAGTGGTACTCCCATTCTGATGGAATATTTTACAGTCTTCTGCCAAAAATGGTGGGTTTGTTTTGGCCTTAGTTTCTAAGCGGATGGTGGTTTATATATAAATGTATGCAGTGCATCAGTCTTTTGGTGGTGTTTAAAATATATAAAAATGACTCAGTGAACACACAGGTCTTGTGCTTCTTTCTTCACAGTGATATAAAGTATAGAGAAATTCAAGGAATTTCAGATTAAGGTTCATTCTCAAGTCTTCAAACAGTTTCCTGAGATTTATTTGTAAAGAAGAAGCATTAATCAGATAAGTGAAATAGGGAAGGTGTATGTTAAAGGAGAAGATGTAATTTAAAAAAAAAAAGGGAAAAGAGTGTTGAGTACGTTTTAAACATAAACCTCTCAGTTATGTATCAACATCATCGTGGAGCAAATGTTTGTGCAAGCCTAAGAATTAAAACATAAAAAAGGGTCAAAATTCAGGTCACTGTATGTTCCAGTTGCTAACTTTGCCCTCATGTCTGCGTCTCTCACTGGACACTTATTAACATTCCTGTCACACCATTTAGTCCAATTAAACTGTACTAACTGACAATAAATTATGCAATATAACATTAAGCAAGGAATTGTTAAGAGAGTTGGTATGTCCTGTCATTAAGCATCTCCTATTAGAAGTCATGCTATATGTTGAGCTAGAATCTCCAGACTGAACAAAAAGAAGTGGCTGATAATAGTTCCATCTGTCATGAAATTAGCAGAAAATTTGCCACATTAGAGGAAATGCCTCAATAGCATAAATATATTAGTCTCTGAAACCTTAGAGAGCAAATAGGACTGTCAATGCAACTTCCTGTGACAAATGATGAACATCAAAATTAAATTCTTGATCTTGTGCTTATTGGATTCTAACCTCAGATAGCCTGTACTGCACCATTTTAATGCTTAAATGTCACCTAGCATGGTTTGTGTTCTGCAGCATGTAAGGGGAGTTTTAATTTATGTTTTGTTGTTTTGTTTTGTTTTTTGTTTTTTATGTTGCTTGCCGTTTCTATTGAGTTATGCAGATTTTCTTTGATAGTTTTTCTAAAATTATAATTTCTTCTCATAAGGAAATGACCTGCAGAGCACTGACACACTTGACCTTTGTGTTTAAGACATTGATGCTGAAGTGCTGAACTTGGTTTAGTTGTCATATAACTGCCAGCTAGTCCCTCAATGGCCTCTTCTATCCATAGATGAAAAACTGAAACTCACAAGAGAAAGAAAAAGGTGTCTATCACTCAAGAAACAAATCACAGAGTTTTCCAGAATGGTTTTTTTTCCAGAAATGTGAGGGTTTTGGCACACAGGGTTTTTTTGTTTGTTTGTTTGGTTGTTTTTTTGTTTTGTTTTGTTTTTTATTTAGCATAAGGTAGTTGTGAACACTTGAGCTGAAATTTCTCTGCCCTAGCTTTAGATACCTACACTTAGGTGTTCATAACCCAAAGTTATCCAGCTTAGTCTTCTTTTTTCAGTTAGATAAATTGCCCCCTCTCGAATGTTCCTATTTATATGCATTGACTATGAAAAGATAAATTCTTCCACTGCTGTCAGTGATCGGTCCTGAGGATGAGCCATATAAACTAGCTATTGATAAATATATTTTCTCATTAATATCTCCTTTCTATGGAGGTCACTTCATTCCTTTATATTGCATACAGAAAGAGCAAGAATAACATCTTCAAAAATGGCATAAAGCTGATTCCTTTTGAATAAGGACTTTTAATTGCACATATAATCAGCAAAAAAAAAGGATAAAAAGAATTAAAATTTTTGCTTGGACTGACTGTCTTTTTTCATCTGTACTTGGTCTTTTTTTCACCTGTTTTCCTACTCAATAGTTGTAATTGCAGATAACGAAGTAGGTTGTATTCTTGGAAGTTTTTTAAACCTATCTTACTGTAAAGTATTTTAAACAATAAACCAGTACTGAAATTTCTAGTTATATTTTTACTTATTGCATTTGTTCTTAGGAAAATAATAATAAAAACTTGACAAAAAGGAAATATTTTTGGTTTGCTTTTTTCTGCCAAAACTATGATGATCTGTTATCACACACTGTAATTCCCTGACCTGATGCAAATATGTTGAAAGAGCTCTGAAGGATAGATGTAGCCTGAAGTGAAAGAAATCAGTTGTTATTTTCAAAACTCCCAAACTGCCTTACTTTATTATGAACACTGAACTTAACATTTTCAAAAGCTATCTCTCTGTTTTGCAGAATATTTAATATACATGTAAAGGAGTTTCAAATGTGGATCCGTAATGCATGCAGAAAAGCCAATAGAAAAGAAAAAGACCCCAAACCACAACATTCAGCAAACATCTGTCACTCCTACTTTCAGTTAAAATAAATTTATGCACCAAGACTCACTTGTAGTAAAAGAAAAGATCTAGAAGAAAATCAGTAAGGCACAGAGAAATTTATAAAGAGGTGTTACAAATCACAGTTACAGATTTGCTGAGGTTGGAAGCGAACTCTGGAAGTCACATGGTTCAGCAACTCCTTCATTCAGTGGGGGCAACCCATAGTTTGTTACTTAGGACTGTGTCCTGATAACTTGTGTAGACTCATTAGCCTCTCTGGGCATCCTATTCCAGCACTCAGTCATGCCCATGGTGAAAAAGCGTTCCCTGAAGTTCAGACAGAATCTCCTGTGTCAGCTATCCCCAGAACATGTTACTGGGCTCCACTGCAAAGATGTAATCTCCATCACTTTGCACCCTTCCTTCAGGGATTTATATATACTGATAGATAATTTGCTTTTCAAGCCTTCTTTACACTGAACAGTCCTGCCTTTCTCGGCTTTTCCTCATGAGGTACAATCTGTTCCTTTAACCATCCTTTAACCCTTGTAGTCCTTTGAGGAACTCTCTGCAGTGTGCTCATGTCTGTCTTGTACTGATGAGCTCTGAACTGGACACAGTACTCCAGGTGTGGGTTTTGGGTAAAGAGGAACAATAACATCTTGCTCTGACACTGCTTGGTGAGCATGAGATTGTGCAGTATTACCTCCTCAACCATGCAGAAGAGGAACTCATGAATGCCCTCTGCAAACCTCCTGTACTGCTTGTATCCTGCTGTGCTGCCTCTCCAGAAAGTATCAGGGTGGTGGAAGTGCCCCTTGCGCTCACAGGGCCTGTGAACATGAGTCTCTGCTCCTATCACTCCTGATCCACTTGGTTCTGTGAAAAATAGAAACACTGCCAGAGGATTGAGCTAGTGTGGATGAAATGCATTCAGAGTTTTCAAGAAAATATGTCTCATTTAAATTCTATGCATGAGTTTAACTGTCTCATGGATTACTGTGCAGGGGTATTCCAGATAGTGACCAATTGTATTAAATTTTATTTATCTGGAAAACACAAAAGCTAAAATTCTGACATTTATTTTTTCTTATTTTTTTAAATCTGATAATGCAGCTTAACTTTGTTGCCTTTATTATTGGTTAAGGAAATATTCAATTTTGTTTTAACAGGGCAGCATAACCTTCCCAGAAGCAAATTCCAAATGAACACATTTCAGCTACATTATCTGATATTCCTATTGGTCAATTTACTCCAAATAAGAATTTTGCATAACTCTACTTCTGTCTCCTTTTATCCTAAATTAACTGCATGGCAGTGCAACATGCACTGGACTGGAAATGAATTCTTTTCCGCAATCCTTCAGCAAGATGCACTTGCCTTTGCATATGTCCTTTCAATTATGTCAAAATAATAATTTTGCTAATTCCAGGGCTATTTAACAAGTGTTCAAATATCTGACTTTTCACAGTAACAGAATTAAGTAACAGACACTTAGTGACAAATCTCATAAACATCCATTTTTGTATCGTGGGGATTTTTAATGCTCCATTTAATATTAGAAAGTTTGGAGTGTATTTATTAGAAATACAGAGTTCACATTAATCAACACAGAATTTAATTTGCTCAAATTTATGATCTAATCCTAGATTAATTGTAGGCATGCCCTGTAAACACAACACAGAATTTTAATATACTTATGCCAAATCAAGAGGTATTAAAGAATGCATCTGCAGATTAAAAAGTAATCAAGCTCTAAGAGTAGGAATCTAGATCTGGTTTAGAAATATTTTTTCTAAATTTTAACTGTGTCTCCCAACATATTCAGAGTAATAAATGTATTTTTTTCTTGTCATAAATCACAGTTTAGGTTATAGATTAGTCATCACCACATAACAAAGTAGATTAAACTGAAACATCTCATCATGTAATTGACAAACTTTCCACCTAAATGATGTTTAGACCATTATTCAGCCTCCTCAAAATAATCATCCGTATTTCTGCAACAATACTTCCCAGTGAAAGTAAAATGTCTTCCAGCAGAAGAGATTTCAATAGGAAGAACATGCTACGGTGGGTAAACTGTCTCGTATGTGTTGCATGGTAAAAAATACCCACACACATTTGTCCCAGTTTCACTATTAACTTAAAGTTTACATTAAAGACTTGAGATTGAAAGAAGTGGGATGACATGCAGTTCTCAGTCAGCATCAAAGTTAACCTATTATCCTAGCACTTCATTTCAGCAAATTTTTAATTTTCATTTAAATTCATGAGATAAAAATAATAGCACAAATTCTATCCCTTGTGTTTGACTTAATTAAAAAAGTAAATTAAAAACCAGTACAAATATTGTTTCATATATATCACTTTTTTTTCTGATGCTGCTTCTTCTAATATTTTCAGTAGCTTGTTGCACACAAGTCATTTTTGTAGAAGGTCTGCAGTGCTTTAACAAGAGGCTACTGGTTTGCTAAAATATTTCTTTGAAATAGTAAACTACTAAAAAATGGATTAATGTAACTCCGATTTTAAATGAAGGAATAATTTTTTTTACTTCCTTTTAACTAGCAGAAATCTTTTCTCCAGAAAAAAAGAGTAAATCTGTCGCTAAAATGAAAATAATTTCTTTTTTTTTTTATTCATGATCAAATGTTTTTTTTTAATTTTCTTTTTATTTCTGCCATTATTAATAATACTTAGCAGCTTCAAAGACAGTTCATTTACCCTGTCCATATTACTGGTATTACAAAAAAATAATTATTTGGGGATAACACATAATTTCTATTTATACTAGGCAAACTGGTCAAAAGAAGTAGGCTGTAGCCCACTTATTTACAAGGATATTATAAAATAATCACATATATAGTTTGTAGCATATTTTTAAAAATAGCTTAATTTAAATACTAGACTTAAACCTGATAGAAGATTTTTTTTTTTATTTCAACATTGACACGTTAACTACAAAAATTTTAAACACCTCCTTTACTTTGTTGCTTTGCAGATTCATTTAAAAATTAATTGGCAGCTTTTTACCTTATACTTTGTGCATTTGTTGTATAATCTATTCCACTAACACTTGCTTTAGATCCAGATCCTTTGACTGGTTGGCTATAAGACTGAGTTTTGAAGTGAAAACCTCCACAAGGTCTCTCAGAACCAACAGAAATGGTCCTTTTTAACTCTTGGGGCATCACTTAACATTATTATTTTACTGTGGCTACATGCCTTGGTATCCCACTTACAAATCCCATCTGAAGACATTTTATCTTTGCTCAAGTATTCAACACAAGAACAGAAGGAAACCCTCCTTATTTCAAGCAGTACAAACATTTCAGATGCTTAGTTTTGTATTAGTCAGAAAGAGAAACTTTGCTTAAAATCATACTGTTTCTGTGAGTTTTTGTGTGGCTTTTTTAAATATAAGTAATCATTTTTGAAGATCTACAGAATAAGTACTAATGCATCTAAATTAGTACCTTCTCCTTTCATTGATTCTAAAAAAATATTTAGATGTTTACAAAGAATTGATCCAGCCCCTCAAGATTATGCCTTCCTCCCTTTCTTTCACTAAGATAAACATCAGTGTAATAGTGGGTAGCGTTTAGATCCTTAACAAAGAGGGAAAATTTATCCAGGAATTCAGGATTGCTAGGAATATATCAATAATGTCATCATAGCAAATACAGATTTGTCTATCTTCTCATTCTCAAAAGTTGTCCCTCTATGAGTTATAATTCAGTTCAGAAAAACTCAACATACTTTTTGGGTTCTTTTTGGAAAAATGATGCCTTTAGAATTGTTTTGGATTTGTGTATTCTTCCTTTAAAAGAGAGTGGCTGAGACAGAAGAAAACCTCTAGAGAAATTGCTTCTTTGCTGAACAAATAGGTATGCCCCAAGAGAGAATCTCCAGAGCCTGTAGGGTGAAAACTGCACAAAATACTATGATAGGAAATGTGAAAAGGGCTCAGTGACACCAGGGATTTTGAGTATTCACAGAGCAGAGAGGCTGAAAAAGGGTAACAGGAAAAGGACAGTTCAGCTGTCATGGGGCTGAAGAAGGATCAGAGTTTTCTCTTAACAGACTTTTTCAGACTCCAGAACTGCAGAGACCCACGTGGCAAGGATGCAATAGGAAAAAAAACATATAAATTATTCAGTTATATTTTTTATGCTCTAATCTCCTCAAGCTTTCTCTATTTAAAAGTGTTTTGGATTTTTTAATACACGTGTTCAGCAAAACTCCTTCCTATTTTTAGTAGGTTGGGTTTGGATTTAGGTTTATTTTAAATATTTTTCCTTTGGGTTTTGGGGGAGGGAAGTGTTGTTTCTTTGTTTTTTAGAGTTTTTTGAGAAATGTATTATAAAAGAACTAGTCAGATCCATACAAAAATGGCTTATTCAGGGCCTTTTTACTTATTGATTTATAGACTGGTGGAAAGTGGATCTGGGAAGGAAATCAAGGTAAAGACCAACACTATCCCCTATCCAAAGATATGATCAGCTCTATCCAACCATGTCTGAAAAATGTTTTTCTAAATTTTTGCTAGAAAGTATAATGAACACAGATTCCTATAATGAACACAATTCATTTTCTGAAGTGGTTTGCAACTCTCCTGATCACTAAAATATCTTTTGGATAAATTTCTTTTTATTGCAATCTAACCCTATCCCTTCTCAGTCTATTTTCAGAGGGTTAAAGAGGTAGCTCTTTCCTCTTATTTTTATAATTTTTTTTTGTTTGCTTGTACATTTGAAAGTATTTTTTGCTGATCATCAGCTTTCCCATGTCCAGATGCCTTTTAAACGCTGATGTGCTTAAGCAAATCATGCTTGATAGGTCCTTAAGGTCATTGCTGATATTCTTTTTGAAGTTTTTTTAGTTGTTCCACATGTCAGAAAAGAACATAATACTTCAGCAAGAATTTCCAAATTATATTCCTCTGTTTTCACACACAGGCACACGCACTCATATGTGTACATGTACATCTAAAAGTACATAACCTATGCTCATTTAAACTATTTGTCCCTATAATTTGTTGGCAGCTTTGTTTGAAGTTTTCTAGGCTTTGTTTTTGGTTCTGGTTTGTTTCAGTTTACTTTAAGGTGGTGCTGTTAATTATCTAATTATTTCAGAGGTTGGACTTTTAAGCAAACAATAGATTAATAAATTAATTACAAAATTGAGAATATGAACACTATCCAATGTACAAAACCAGTAGTTCTGTACCAGTAAGATAAAGATTACCTGAGGTGCATTAGTGCAATATGGAATTTCAAGTAAGCAAGTCGCAGTGTTTGTCACAGAATCACAGAGCTCTTGGGGTTGGAAGGGACTTCTGGAAATTACCAGTTCCACCCCTACTTTCAAAGCAGGGCCACATGATGTAGGTTACACTCTAGTAGCTCCTTATCTTTTTTGAACCGTGGAGACTACAACTGAAGACTGCATTCCAGATGTGGCCTCACATCACCCTTCACCTGCCGGCCACACTCCTCCCAATACATCCCAGGATACCATTGGCCCTCCTGGCTGCAAGGGCACTGCTGGCTCATGGACAATTTCTCATCTACTGATACAGTACTTCCTAGTCCTTCTCAGCAGAGCTGGTCTCCATTAGGTCAGCCTCCAGCCTGTGCTGGTGCTTGGGGTTAATCTTCCCCAGATGCAGGACCCTACACTTACCTTTATTGGACTTCAGTTGTTTGACTTCACCCAGTAATCCAAGTTATCTCAGTTATCAAGGTCCAACTGAATAGCAGCACAGCCTTCAGGTGTGTCAGCCACTGCCCCAGTTTCATGTCATCAGCAAACTTGCTTAGGTGTATTCTGTCTCTTCATCCAGGTTGTTGATAAATGAATTGAATAAGGCTGAGCCCAGTACTGATCTCTGGGGATGTCATTGACTACAGGACTCCAACTGGATTCTACTGCACTGGTCACAGCCCTCTGATCTCTGCCATTCAGAGCATCATAGGATGATCCTTATAACAACAAAATCAGTAACCTCAGCAAATCCACTTCACTTGTGTACTTCTATTCTACTTCTAGAAGTAATTTGTGACTTTTATTAAAATATATTTCTATGCACATTCTAGAAGACTAGTACATGGTTTCCAAAGGAAGATAATTCCAAGAGCTGATGTTATAATGCTGAAGTAAAGTTTACAGTACTAAAATAAACAACAAACTATTTTCTCAAACTAAAATTCTTCAATGGAATTTTAATTTCTCCAATCCTTTACAATCTATTTAAAGACCTAGTAAAGTTAAACAAATGAGTCATGGAGTCCAATACTAAACTCAATACTGATTTATGTTGATCAATATTACAATTTATTTAATGCAATTCAACTTCTTTTGTGATTTTTGTCTACTACACAATGTTCTTTTAAGTTGACTTGCTATTCATTTAATTATTGCAGGGAGATAGACATTCAAATTAAATTAAATCCAAATACTTTGACACATGGCAGGCATTTAGCAGCTGCTAATGTGAAACACTAAATTGAACTGAATCTAAACAAGAGTTTTAGAAACACTCCTCAAATGAAATTGCTTTCCTTAATGCTTCTGTTGTTGATTTTACTTTTCCTTCCCCAGAAGAATCTTTCAAGAGAAAAACTTTCAAGCTAGGATGTCAAGGCTGTGACAGTGGGCACAATCTTACTTATCAGCAGAATCTCGCAATAAATATTTTTTCTTCATTTTTATTATCCATACTTCTGTTCTGCCTTAGGATTTGTTTCTATACAAATGCCATAATGCCAAAAAATTGCCATCATAATTAAGTATAGAAGATATAAATTAAATCTAAAAATTATATTTGAACTGTTAGAAACAGTTATGTCATTTCTACAAGACAAATAATCAAACAAGTTTGTTTCAAATTCAAGAAGTTAAACACATGCAGACCGGGGTTTTTTTGCATTTACTATTTATAATATAGGTATTTATATCATCTCTGCATCATAGTTTTTTATCTATTAAGAATTATCAAAGCATTACTTTAAGTTTGAAAAATTGATGATTTTCTTTTCTGAATCCATACATCCAGGCTCAACTGAAAATGTGGCAAATTTATCTTTCAACAAAAATATTTAACTTGCATCATTTCAAAGCACAGCAAGATATCAAGACCTAGCTGAGTAATGATAATTCAGTAACTAAAAATAAAAAAAAAAAAATTAAATCATTTTAAGAAAATATTTTATCTTTGTTGAGGGAATATAATGGTTTTGAATGCCTGAGATTTACTATCATGTCTGTCTGCAAGATGGAATACATTTCTACAACAAACATTTTTGTGAGCATGTAGATCCCTTTAACAACTGTGCTTCACCCACTTAAGAGGTGAACAAGATTAAGAGGAAACATACAGTTTATGTAATTTTTTGAGATGACATATGATACAAAAGAACAAGAAGTAAAAAGGGGGAATAAATAAAAGTGATAACTCAGATCCAATAGTGTCTTGGAACAGTTTTGAATTACTTAAAGTAAAATTATTCAAGTGCAGACTACTTATGTGATAGAAAGCTGAAGTGCCATACTACTTATCAATGTTACTTTTGCTCCAGCAGAGGAGATGCAGTCTTTGGCTGCTGTGTGTCAATAAGGCTTTGACTGATGCAAACCCATAGGGATTTCATAAAGTCTCAGAGCAACCTAGCAGTCAACCTGGAGCACAATTCTGATACCCTTCCCTTTCTGACTCTGGGCCATAATCTCAAAACTAGTCCAGCTATATATTTCTATATGTTTTACCTTGCATGTTTATTTTAAAAGTTTACCTTAAACACTTACAACAAATAAAATGTCAAAGGTATGCTAACTGAACTATTCTATCACTTCAGAAAAACACTGAAAATGCAAAATTAAGCTATTTCTTAGGTATTTCTCAGTCATCAAGGCCAACCCTTAAATGTCTGTTTGCAAGTGTGTGTTTCTATCATTTGGTGATTTTATATACTTATTTGAGTACCCTTTTTCCCATTTAATTTAAATATGTGTTGCCAAAAGACTGTCAAGACAAATATAAGGAGTACCCTGTAGTGCTTTCTAAAATTTTATTGCTGCTATTAAGAAACCATAAAGCTTTCACAGGGTGGTGACTATGTTCATGTAAAAGTGAGCAGCAAATTATGAATTTCTACATTACCTACAATGTCCAGCCCAGTGTGAGAGGTTTGGTTATTATATTTCTCGATTTTTTTTTCATTAGCAAAAACACATTAAAAGTGAAAAATTTATCTTCTATTTTAAAAAGAAGAAAAAAAATATCTCACAACAACTTAAGCCAGGCTAAACTTTGTGGTATGTGAAAGCAAAGTCTAAGCACAGCATTTTTAATTCTGGTATCAATATTCATTAAAGCTTTGGACAGCCTACCTCAAGTCTAATCATAGCAGACTATTATATAATTCTCCAACTAGTTTTTTGCCTCTCCTTTATATAAGCATAACGGAAAATATTTTAGCATTTTTTCAGTCAAGAAAATGTGAGTATTAAAGTAAAGAGATACATAGTAAATTTTGACAGAATGATTAAATGTCCTAACCCAACAGGCAGCTACGGTAGAACACAGGACCCATCAGGATTGTGCTCCCTCTCTTCACCTACCCTTTGATTCCAACTCTTTTGATTAAGGTGTCCTTGTCACAGAGGTCAGTTTAATTCTATCACTTCCAAATATTCTAGGTAAAGTACGTTGCACAAGTGCAGACTGCAGGCTCATTTGTTACATTATTGTTTGCTGCCACTTTTGAAGGTAGGTGTCTGTTTGAAGAATGTGCAGTGGTTGGAGGGTCAGGGGATTTGCATAAAGCTTGGGAATAACCTCTTCAGGCATAAAGTGTGGGGTGCTACCACTGCCTGTGTGCACACAAAGCACACAGCATTCAGCTCACAGAAATTGATGATGTTATGCATATATCTAACCCTTTTTTCTTTTTTTATTCCCAAATCTTACTAGCCTAGCGATACTTTCAGTGAATTCAGCATGGTACTTTGA